>NC_142053.1:105958597-106590312 GCF_982192425.1 Myodes glareolus | reverse complement strand
GAAACCTATTCTTCCTCAGTGGCGACAGGCTGGCGATGACACCCATTTCTTTTGAACCATCTGAGCTGTAGTGCCCTTCTTCTGAGAGCTCCTCCACACACTCGTATTCATGGATTGAAGAGAAGGGTCCAAGTAATTTTGGCAAAGAATGCGTCAGAGGAAGGAGGACATATTAATCAAGAGAGTTGTTCAGGTTGTGCATGCCTTAATGCTAGTCCTGGAGAAGCATTAACTTGGGGATCTGTGTGTGCTTCAGGACAGCCTGGCCTTTAGCAACGCCCCACCCCCACAAACCACCTGCCTCCACTATGACATCAGAATAGTGGTCCAATCATTTAGCTGTGGAACATCGGATAATTTGCATAGGACTATCTATTGGCCAAAGGGCTTAAGCCCATCCCCAAGATGATGTTTGTGTACAGCTAGTTTCCAGAGAAACCAAACTTAGTGCTGGCAGTTGAACATGCAATGTGAAGCTCTTCTGAAGTCCTTAAAAAAAAGAACTAAATCAGAAGATATGATCCTCGTTTTCGAACTAATTCAGACTATAGAATTCTTTGTTGTGTTCCCAGTCCATTTTGCCATATAAATAGGTAGTAGAAAATGTGTGAATTCATTAGTATAAATTAAATGAGTTATGAAAGAAAGGACCTCATCCTCGTGATGGACATTATAAGGAAGGAGATAACTTCAGGCATTGCCTCAGAAAAATGTACGCTGCATAGGAGGGTTACTCATAACAGTGCGGTTACTCCTGGAAGAGAGGAATATCTGTTGGTGAATATCGCCTTGCAAGGAGGACTGTTCATCCTATCAAAAGTCATGCTCCGAGAAGGGATATTGAAAGGAGGAGGGTAATTCTGCAGAGAGCATCCTCTTCACCGAACTGTCAAGACACAGCAAGTCTTTGCCTCAAAAAGGGAGCCCTGGTGAGGAGAGCTACTCATTTGAGAGGAGTAAGTTGTCCAGGAGAAGACCCTCCTCAAGTGAAGCTTGCCTTGCAGGGAGAGGTCGCGCAATGAAAACTCACTCTGTAGAGTGGAACCAATCATTTAAGAAGTGCATCGTGGCCAAGAGAAGACCCTCTCCTGGGAATATTCAGCCCAAAGGGATTGTTCCACCTTGAAGGACAAGACGCCCCAAGGAAGAGAGATTTTCAGTTGGCAGGGGCACCTCAGCAATTAGAGTACCCTCTCTCTGTTGGTTAAGGACACTCCATCAAACGCTGCCATGTGAAAAAGGGTCTATTATCTGGAAAGGGTAACTCTGCAAATAGAGGATCCACTCCTGTGAAATGCAATCTTAGAGAGAGGCTTCACTTCAGCAAAGGTACACTGAAAAGAAGGGCTACTCATGTGAGAGGGGTAAAATGAATGGCAGGGAAAGTATCCTCTGCAAGTGAAGATCACCTTGCAGGGAGAGATATCCCCATCCAAGAATGCCCTGTAAAGGGGGGTCATTCATTTTAAAAGCATAACTCTGAAAAGGGAAAACTGTCCCAGGGAAAAAAAATTGCCACAAAAGGAAGCATTGCTTCAAAAAAATAATCCTATAGAGGAGGGTTACTCATTGTTTAGGGGAAACTCTGCAAACACAGGACACTTAACTGGGAAACATCAACCCAGGGATAGGTCAGCATAGAAGAAAAGCCTCCCAACATTGGAGGGTCACCCAGTTCTGAAAGACAAAACTTGGGTGCATGAGGACACATTAAACGTGTTGTTGTTCTCCAAAAATGTTTCCCACCATTAGTAAAGGGATAAATCCATTTTATGTACTGTTTTGCTATTTTCTTTTTAATTAATTTTCACTAATATCTCCTTTATATTATAATTTTGTTTATTTTAGGCTTATGTATTCCTTTATTCCAGTGTCTTGAGACAAAAGGCCAGGTTACTGACCTGAAACCTTTCTCAAAATATGTGTGTGTGTGTGTGTGTGCGTGTGTGTTATTCTTTTATGTCTGAGCATGTGTCTATGGGTGTTTCAAGAGAGCAAAAGGAATCACATCCCTCGAAGCTAGAGCTTGAGTTGGTTGTGACACCTGTATTTGTCCTGTAAGACCCAAACTGGGTGTTTTGCAAGAACAGCAAGGCCCTGAAACAGCTGCACCATCTCTCCAGCCCCTTTTCCTTGGTTTTAAAGCAGGCACGTATAGTTAAAAATCAACCCTAATCACTAATTTAGTAATGGTATAGATATTCATATATTTTGTTTTCATTTGACTCTTTCATTTCCAACAGCTTCTCTCTGTAGTTTAACTTTCAATTCTCCTGCTTCAGCAGTTCAAGTGACTGTGCTTGTAGGCCTTCATCACTATTTGTGATGTTTTCTATAAATATTTGAATTTCTGTTGTTAATTCCTCATTTTACACATTGAAACAGTATTGACTTTCGATAGATTCTAATTTTCTAAATTACTTAAATTTGCTTGTTATTGATTTCTAACTACATTCCAGTGTGGTTAAAGTGTGTAGTTAATTCTACACTTTTCTATTCTTTTTCTTTTTCCTGGGTATGATCTAACATGGAGAACGTTCTACATTGACCTGAGAAGAATGTCTGTGCTGCTAGTCTTGTGTGGAATGTA
Source organism: Myodes glareolus (assembly GCF_982192425.1). Taxonomy (NCBI): domain Eukaryota; kingdom Metazoa; phylum Chordata; class Mammalia; order Rodentia; family Cricetidae; genus Myodes; species Myodes glareolus. The sequence goes on along the minus strand of NC_142053.1, from coordinate 106,587,722 downwards.
GTGTAGATGTATTTCTAAGACTATTCTCTTTGTAGTGCTGTTCAAGTCTTTTATCTCACTGCATATTGTCTCTGTGGTCCTTAATACTACTGAAAGTAGTTCATGAAATCTCCAAAAAGTAACTTTAAATTCTCTATTTTATCTGTGTGTTTTCTTGGTTCATGTATTTTTTTCTGATCTCAAGCGACTGTAATAGTTTCCTATTACAATCATCACTTTGACCAAGAGTAAGCTTAGTTTTGCCCATAAGGTTTTAGTTTTAAAGTGTATTTGGTGAGATACCTAAATAGCCTCTCCAGCTTTGTAGGCTTGTAATTTGTTTTCTTTATGGAAATACGTTTAATTCAGAGTGATACTGTAGTATTTCACAGCCAGAGATAGTAGTCTCAATTATCTTTCTTTAAAGATGGACCATAAGCTGATTTATAATATTCTAAGCTTTAAACATACTTGTAGAGATGTACATGTATTTTAATATCTTAAAAACCTGTATCAAATACAATTACATTTAAAAATTAGATATATTTTTTCAAGTTATCCAAGACAATGATTATATGTATTTCAATTTTCACCAATAATATGTAGTATGTTTCGACACTCAAGTTAGCATTGCATGGTATCAGTAAGATTTTCATTTTTTTTGTGCTCTACATTTTTCTCTGCTCTCCTCCCAGTTATGATAACAATTTATATCTTATATCTTTTCCCAGCTTTCTGAATTCGGACTATGTTTTTATTTTTCTTATACACAGATTAATTGATTAATGTATCATCTTTACATTCTCTGGGTGAATGGAAATGAACTCATTGCCATGTTCAGAGTTTACCAAATATGGAGGCAATGAAAAAAAAAGTGATTGAAAAGAAACCTATTCTTCCTCATTGGCGACAGGCTGGCGATGACACCTATTTCTTTTTAACCATCTGAGCTGTAGTGCCCTTCATCTGAGAGCTCCTCCACACACTCGTATTCATGGATTGAAGAGAAGGGTCCAAGTAATTTTGGCAAAGAATGCGTCAGAGGAAGGAGGACATATTAATCAAGAGAGTTGTTCAGGTTGTGCATGCCTTAATGCCAGTCCTGGAGAAGCATTAACTTGGGGATCTGTGTGTGCTTCAGAACAGTCTGGCCTTTAGAAACGCCCCACCCCCACAAACCACCTGCCTCCACTATGACATCAGAATAGAGGTCCAATTCTTTAGCTGTGGAACATCGGATAATTTGCATAGGACTATCTATTGGCCAAAGGGCTTAAGCCCATCCCCAAGATGATGTTTATGTACAGCTAGTTTCCAGAGAAACCAAACTTAGTGCTGGCAGTTGAACATGCAGTGTGAAGCTCTTCTGAAGTCCTTAAAAAAAGAACTAAATCAGAAGATATGATCCTCGTTTTCGAACTAATTCAGACTATAGAATTCTTTGTTGTGTTCCCAGTCCATTTTGCCATATAAATAGGTAGTAGAAAATGTGTGAATTCATTAGTATAAATTAAATGAGTTATGAAAGAAAGGATCTCATCCTCGTGATGGACATTATAAGGAAGGAGATAACTTCAGGCATTGCCTCAGAAAAAAGTACGCTGCATAGGAGGGTTACTCATAACAGTGCGGTTACTCCTGGAAGAGAGGAATATCTGTTGGTGAATATCGCCTTGCAAGGAGGACTGTTCATCCTATCAAAAATCATTCTCCGAGAAGGGATATTGAAAGTAGGAGGGTAATTCTGCAAAGAGAGCATCCTCTTCACCGAACTGTCAAGACACAGCAAGTCTTTGCCTCAAAAAGGGAGCCCTGGTGAGGAGAGCTACTCATTTGAGAGGAGTAAGTTGTCCAAGAGAAGACCCTCCTCAAGTGAAGCTTGCCTTGCAGGGAGAGGTCGCGCAATGAAAACTCACTCTGTAGAGTGGAACCAATCATTTGAGAAGTGCATCTGGGCCAAGAGAAGACCCTCTCCTGGGAATATTCAGCCCACAGGGATTGTTCTACCTTGAAGGACAAGACGCCCCGGGGAAGAGAGATTTTCAGTTGGAAGGGGCACCTCAGCAATTAGAGTACCCTCTCTCTGTTGGTTAAGGACACTCCATCAAAAGCTGCCATGTAAAAAAGGGTCTATTATCTGGAAAGGGTAACTCTGCAAATAGAGGATCCACTCCTGTGAAATGCAATCTTAGAGCGAAGCTTCGCTTCAGCAAAGGTACACTGAAAAGAAGGGCTACTCATGTGAAAGGGGTAAAATGAATGGCAGGGAAAATATCCTCTGCAAGTGAAGATCACCTTGCAGGGAGAGATATCCCCATCCAAGAATGCCCTGTAAAGGGGGGTCATTCATTTTAAAAGCATAACTCTGAAAAGGGAAAACTGTCCCAGGGAAAAACATTGCCACAAAAGGAGGCATTACTTCAAAATTTATCCTATAGAGGAGGGTTACTCATTGTTTAGGGGAAACTCTGCAAACACAGGACATTTAACTGAGAAACATCAAACCAGGGAGAGGTCAGCATTAGAAGAAAAGCCTGCCAACATTGGAGGGTCACCCAGTTCTGAAAGACAAAACTTGGGTGTATGAGGACACGTTAAACGTGTTGTTGTTCTCCAAAAATGTTTCCCACCATTAGTAAAGGGATAAATCCATTTTATGTACTGTTTTGCTATTTTCTTTTTAATTAATTTTCACTAAAAACTCCATTATATTATAATTTTGTTTATTTTAGGCTTATGTATTCCTTTATTCCAGTGTCTTGAGACAAAAGGCCAGGTTACTGACCTGAAACCTTTCTCAAAATATGTGTGTGTGTGTGTGTGTGTTATTCTTTTATGTCTGAGCATGTGTCTATGGGTGTTTCAAGAGAGCAAAAGGAATCACATCCCTCGAAGCTAGAGCTTGAGTTGGTTGTGACACCTGTATTTGTCCTGTAAGACCCAAACTGGGTGTTTTGCAAGAACAGCAAGGCCCTGAAACAGCTGCACCATCTCTCCAGCCCCTTTTCCTTGGTTTTAAAGCAGGCACGTATAGTTAAAAATCAACCCTAATCACTAATTTAGTAATGGTATAGATATTCATATATTTTGTTTTCATTTGACTCTTTCATTTCCAACAGCTTCTCTCTGTAGTTTAACTTTCAATTCTCCTGCTTCAGCAGTTCAAGTGACTGTGCTTGTAGGCCTTCATCACTATTTGTGATGTTTTCTATAAATATTTGAATTTCTGTTGTTAATTCCTCATTTTACACATTGAAACAGTATTGACTTTCGATAGATTCTAATTTTCTAAATTACTTAAATTTGCTTGTTATTGATTTCTAACTACATTCCAGTGTGGTTAAAGTGTGTAGTTAATTCTACACTTTTCTATTCTTTTTCTTTTTCCTGGGTATGATCTAACATGGAGAACGTTCTACATTGACCTGAGAAGAATGTCTGTGCTGCTAGTCTTGTGTGGAATGTAGTGTAGATGTATTTCTAAGACTATTCTCTTTGTAGTGCTGTTCAAGTCTTTTATCTCACTGCATATTGTCTCTGTGGTCCTTAATACTACTGAAAGTAGTTCATGAAATCTCCAAAAAGTAACTTTAAATTCTCTATTTTATCTGTGTGTTTTCTTGGTTCATGTATTTTTTTCTGATCTCAAGCGACTGTAATAGTTTCCTATTACAATCATCACTTTGACCAAGAGTAAGCTTAGTTTTGCCCATAAGGTTTTAGTTTTAAAGTGTATTTGGTGAGATACCTAAATAGCCTCTCCAGCTTTGTAGGCTTGTAATTTGTTTTCTTTATGGAAATACGTTTAATTCAGAGTGATACTGTAGTATTTCACAGCCAGAGATAGTAGTCTCAATTATCTTTCTTTAAAGATGGACCATAAGCTGATTTATAATATTCTAAGCTTTAAACATACTTGTAGAGATGTACATGTATTTTAATATCTTAAAAACCTGTATCAAATACAATTACATTTAAAAATTAGATATATTTTTTCAAGTTATCCAAGACAATGATTATATGTATTTCAATTTTCACCAATAATATGTAGTATGTTTCGACACTCAAGTTAGCATTGCATGGTATCAGTAAGATTTTCATTTTTTTTGTGCTCTACATTTTTCTCTGCTCTCCTCCCAGTTATGATAACAATTTATATCTTATATCTTTTCCCAGCTTTCTGAATTCGGACTATGTTTTTATTTTTCTTATACACAGATTAATTGATTAATGTATCATCTTTACATTCTCTGGGTGAATGGAAATGAACTCATTGCCATGTTCAGAGTTTACCAAATATGGAGGCAATGAAAAAAAAAGTGATTGAAAAGAAACCTATTCTTCCTCATTGGCGACAGGCTGGCGATGACACCTATTTCTTTTTAACCATCTGAGCTGTAGTGCCCTTCATCTGAGAGCTCCTCCACACACTCGTATTCATGGATTGAAGAGAAGGGTCCAAGTAATTTTGGCAAAGAATGCGTCAGAGGAAGGAGGACATATTAATCAAGAGAGTTGTTCAGGTTGTGCATGCCTTAATGCCAGTCCTGGAGAAGCATTAACTTGGGGATCTGTGTGTGCTTCAGAACAGTCTGGCCTTTAGAAACGCCCCACCCCCACAAACCACCTGCCTCCACTATGACATCAGAATAGAGGTCCAATTCTTTAGCTGTGGAACATCGGATAATTTGCATAGGACTATCTATTGGCCAAAGGGCTTAAGCCCATCCCCAAGATGATGTTTATGTACAGCTAGTTTCCAGAGAAACCAAACTTAGTGCTGGCAGTTGAACATGCAGTGTGAAGCTCTTCTGAAGTCCTTAAAAAAAGAACTAAATCAGAAGATATGATCCTCGTTTTCGAACTAATTCAGACTATAGAATTCTTTGTTGTGTTCCCAGTCCATTTTGCCATATAAATAGGTAGTAGAAAATGTGTGAATTCATTAGTATAAATTAAATGAGTTATGAAAGAAAGGATCTCATCCTCGTGATGGACATTATAAGGAAGGAGATAACTTCAGGCATTGCCTCAGAAAAAAGTACGCTGCATAGGAGGGTTACTCATAACAGTGCGGTTACTCCTGGAAGAGAGGAATATCTGTTGGTGAATATCGCCTTGCAAGGAGGACTGTTCATCCTATCAAAAATCATTCTCCGAGAAGGGATATTGAAAGTAGGAGGGTAATTCTGCAAAGAGAGCATCCTCTTCACCGAACTGTCAAGACACAGCAAGTCTTTGCCTCAAAAAGGGAGCCCTGGTGAGGAGAGCTACTCATTTGAGAGGAGTAAGTTGTCCAAGAGAAGACCCTCCTCAAGTGAAGCTTGCCTTGCAGGGAGAGGTCGCGCAATGAAAACTCACTCTGTAGAGTGGAACCAATCATTTGAGAAGTGCATCTGGGCCAAGAGAAGACCCTCTCCTGGGAATATTCAGCCCACAGGGATTGTTCTACCTTGAAGGACAAGACGCCCCGGGGAAGAGAGATTTTCAGTTGGAAGGGGCACCTCAGCAATTAGAGTACCCTCTCTCTGTTGGTTAAGGACACTCCATCAAAAGCTGCCATGTAAAAAAGGGTCTATTATCTGGAAAGGGTAACTCTGCAAATAGAGGATCCACTCCTGTGAAATGCAATCTTAGAGCGAAGCTTCGCTTCAGCAAAGGTACACTGAAAAGAAGGGCTACTCATGTGAAAGGGGTAAAATGAATGGCAGGGAAAATATCCTCTGCAAGTGAAGATCACCTTGCAGGGAGAGATATCCCCATCCAAGAATGCCCTGTAAAGGGGGGTCATTCATTTTAAAAGCATAACTCTGAAAAGGGAAAACTGTCCCAGGGAAAAACATTGCCACAAAAGGAGGCATTACTTCAAAATTTATCCTATAGAGGAGGGTTACTCATTGTTTAGGGGAAACTCTGCAAACACAGGACATTTAACTGAGAAACATCAAACCAGGGAGAGGTCAGCATTAGAAGAAAAGCCTGCCAACATTGGAGGGTCACCCAGTTCTGAAAGACAAAACTTGGGTGTATGAGGACACGTTAAACGTGTTGTTGTTCTCCAAAAATGTTTCCCACCATTAGTAAAGGGATAAATCCATTTTATGTACTGTTTTGCTATTTTCTTTTTAATTAATTTTCACTAAAAACTCCATTATATTATAATTTTGTTTATTTTAGGCTTATGTATTCCTTTATTCCAGTGTCTTGAGACAAAAGGCCAGGTTACTGACCTGAAACCTTTCTCAAAATATGTGTGTGTGTGTGTGTGTGTTATTCTTTTATGTCTGAGCATGTGTCTATGGGTGTTTCAAGAGAGCAAAAGGAATCACATCCCTCGAAGCTAGAGCTTGAGTTGGTTGTGACACCTGTATTTGTCCTGTAAGACCCAAACTGGGTGTTTTGCAAGAACAGCAAGGCCCTGAAACAGCTGCACCATCTCTCCAGCCCCTTTTCCTTGGTTTTAAAGCAGGCACGTATAGTTAAAAATCAACCCTAATCACTAATTTAGTAATGGTATAGATATTCATATATTTTGTTTTCATTTGACTTTTTCATTTCCAACAGCTTCTCTCTGTAGTTTAACTTTCAATTCTCCTGCTTCAGCAGTTCAAGTGACTGTGCTTGTAGGCCTTCATCACTATTTGTGATGTTTTCTATAAATATTTGAATTTCTGTTGTTAATTCCTCATTTTACACATTGAAACAGTATTGACTTTCGATAGATTCTAATTTTCTAAATTACTTAAATTTGCTTGTTATTGATTTCTAACTACATTCCAGTGTGGTTAAAGTGTGTAGTTAATTCTACACTTTTCTATTCTTTTTCTTTTTCCTGGGTATGATCTAACATGGAGAACGTTCTACATTGACCTGAGAAGAATGTCTGTGCTGCTAGTCTTGTGTGGAATGTAGTGTAGATGTATTTCTAAGACTATTCTCTTTGTAGTGCTGTTCAAGTCTTTTATCTCACTGCATATTGTCTCTGTGGTCCTTAATACTACTGAAAGTAGTTCATGAAATCTCCAAAAAGTAACTTTAAATTCTCTATTTTATCTGTGTGTTTTCTTGGTTCATGTATTTTTTTCTGATCTCAAGCGACTGTAATAGTTTCCTATTACAATCATCACTTTGACCAAGAGTAAGCTTAGTTTTGCCCATAAGGTTTTAGTTTTAAAGTGTATTTGGTGAGATACCTAAATAGCCTCTCCAGCTTTGTAGGCTTGTAATTTGTTTTCTTTATGGAAATACGTTTAATTCAGAGTGATACTGTAGTATTTCACAGCCAAAGATAGTAGTCTCAATTATCTTTCTTTAAAGATGGACCATAAGCTTATTTATAATATTCTAAGCTTTAAACATACTTGTAGAGATGTACATGTATTTTAATATCTTAAAAACCTGTATCAAATACAATTACATTTAAAAATTAGATATATTTTTTCAAGTTATCCAAGACAATGATTATATGTATTTCAATTTTCACCAATAATATGTAGTATGTTTCGACACTCAAGTTAGCATTGCATGGTATCAGTAAGATTTTCATTTTTTTTGTGCTCTACATTTTTCTCTGCTCTCCTCCCAGTTATGATAACAATTTATATCTTATATCTTTTCCCAGCTTTCTGAATACGGACTATGTTTTTATTTTTCTTATACACAGATTAATTGATTAATGTATCATCTTTACATTCTCTGGGTGAATGGAAATGAACTCATTGCCATGTTCAGAGTTTACCAAATATGGAGGCAATGAAAAAAAAAGTGATTGAAAAGAAACCTATTCTTCCTCATTGGCGACAGGCTGGCGATGACACCTATTTCTTTTTAACCATCTGAGCTGTAGTGCCCTTCATCTGAGAGCTCCTCCACACACTCGTATTCATGGATTGAAGAGAAGGGTCCAAGTAATTTTGGCAAAGAATGCGTCAGAGGAAGGAGGACATATTAATCAAGAGAGTTGTTCAGGTTGTGCATGCCTTAATGCCAGTCCTGGAGAAGCATTAACTTGGGGATCTGTGTGTGCTTCAGAACAGTCTGGCCTTTAGAAACGCCCCACCCCCCACAAACCACCTGCCTCCACTATGACATCAGAATAGAGGTCCAATTCTTTAGCTGTGGAACATCGGATAATTTGCATAGGACTATCTATTGGCCAAAGGGCTTAAGCCCATCCCCAAGATGATGTTTATGTACAGCTAGTTTCCAGAGAAACCAAACTTAGTGCTGGCAGTTGAACATGCAGTGTGAAGCTCTTCTGAAGTCCTTAAAAAAAGAACTAAATCAGAAGATATGATCCTCGTTTTCGAACTAATTCAGACTATAGAATTCTTTGTTGTGTTCCCAGTCCATTTTGCCATATAAATAGGTAGTAGAAAATGTGTGAATTCATTAGTATAAATTAAATTTGTTATGAAAGAAAGGATCTCATCCTCGTGATGGACATTATAAGGAAGGAGATAACTTCAGGCATTGCCTCAGAAAAAAGTACGCTGCATAGGAGGGTTACTCATAACAGTGCGGTTACTCCTGGAAGAGAGGAATATCTGTTGGTGAATATCGCCTTGCAAGGAGGACTGTTCATCCTATCAAAAATCATTCTCCGAGAAGGGATATTGAAAGTAGGAGGGTAATTCTGCAAAGAGAGCATCCTCTTCACCGAACTGTCAAGACACAGCAAGTCTTTGCCTCAAAAAGGGAGCCCTGGTGAGGAGAGCTACTCATTTGAGAGGAGTAAGTTGTCCAGGAGAAGACCCTCCTCAAGTGAAGCTTGCCTTGCAGGGAGAGGTCCCGCAATGAAAACTCACTCTGTAGAGTGGAACCAATCATTTGAGAAGTGCATCTGGGCCAAGAGAAGACCCTCTCCTGGAAATATTCAGCCCACAGGGATTGTTCTACCTTGAAGGACAAGACGCCCCGGGGAAGAGAGATTTTCAGTTGGAAGGGGCACCTCAGCAATTAGAGTACCCTCTCTCTGTTGGTTAAGGACACTCCATCAAAAGCTGCCATGTAAAAAAGGGTCTATTATCTGGAAAGGGTAACTCTGCAAATAGAGGATCCACTCCTGTGAAATGCAATCTTAGAGCGAAGCTTCGCTTCAGCAAAGGTACACTGAAAAGAAGGGCTACTCATGTGAGAGGGGTAAAATGAATGGCAGGGAAAATATCCTCTGCAAGTGAAGATCACCTTGCAGGGAGAGATATCCCCATCCAAGAATGCCCTGTAAAGGGGGGTCATTCATTTTAAAAGCATAACTCTGAAAAGGGAAAACTGTCCCAGGGAAAAACATTGCCACAAAAGGAGGCATTACTTCAAAATTTATCCTATAGAGGAGGGTTACTCATTGTTTAGGGGAAACTCTGCAAACACAGGACATTTAACTGAGAAACATCAAACCAGGGAGAGGTCAGCATTAGAAGAAAAGCCTGCCAACATTGGAGGGTCACCCAGTTCTGAAAGACAAAACTTGGGTGTATGAGGACACGTTAAACGTGTTGTTGTTCTCCAAAAATGTTTCCCACCATTAGTAAAGGGATAAATCCATTTTATGTACTGTTTTGCTATTTTCTTTTTAATTAATTTTCACTAAAAACTCCATTATATTATAATTTTGTTTATTTTAGGCTTATGTATTCCTTTATTCCAGTGTCTTGAGACAAAAGGCCAGGTTACTGACCTGAAATCTTTCTCAAAATATGTGTGTGTGTGTGTGTGTGCGTGTGTGTTATTCTTTTTTGTCTGAGCATGTGTCTATGGGTGTTTCAAGAGAGCAAAAGGAATCACATCCCTCGAAGCTAGAGCTTGAGTTGATTGTGACACCTGTATTTGTCCTGTAAGACCCAAACTGGGTGTTTTGCAAGAACAGCAAGGCCCTGAAACAGCTGCACCATCTCTCCAGCCCCTTTTCCTTGGTTTTAAAGCAGGCACGTATAGTTAAAAATCAACCCTAATCACTAATTTAGTAATGGTATAGATATTCATATATTTTGTTTTCATTTGACTTTTTCATTTCCAACAGCTTCTCTCTGTAGTTTAACTTTCAATTCTCCTGCTTCAGCAGTTCAAGTGACTGTGCTTGTAGGCCTTCATCACTATTTGTGATGTTTTCTATAAATATTTGAATTTCTGTTGTTAATTCCTCATTTTACACATTGAAACAGTATTGACTTTCGATAGATTCTAATTTTCTAAATTACTTAAATTTGCTTGTTATTGATTTCTAACTACATTCCAGTGTGGTTAAAGTGTGTAGTTAATTCTACACTTTTCTATTCTTTTTCTTTTTCCTGGGTATGATCTAACATGGAGAACGTTCTACATTGACCTGAGAAGAATGTCTGTGCTGCTAGTCTTGTGTGGAATGTAGTGTAGATGTATTTCTAAGACTATTCTCTTTGTAGTGCTGTTCAAGTCTTTTATCTCACTGCATATTGTCTCTGTGGTCCTTAATACTACTGAAAGTAGTTCATGAAATCTCCAAAAAGTAACTTTAAATTCTCTATTTTATCTGTGTGTTTTCTTGGTTCATGTATTTTTTTCTGATCTCAAGCGACTGTAATAGTTTCCTATTACAATCATCACTTTGACCAAGAGTAAGCTTAGTTTTGCCCATAAGGTTTTAGTTTTAAAGTGTATTTGGTGAGATACCTAAATAGCCTCTCCAGCTTTGTAGGCTTGTAATTTGTTTTCTTTATGGAAATACATTTAATTCAGAGTGATACTGTTATATTTCACAGCCAAAGATAGTAGTCTCAATTATCTTTCTTTAAAGATGGACCATAAGCTTATATAAATATTTTAAGCTTTAAACATACTTGTAGAGATGTACATGTATTTTAGTATCTTAAAAACCTGTATCAAATACAATTACATTTAAAAATTAGATATATTTTTTCAAGTTATCCAAGACAATGATTATATGTATTTCAATTTTCACCAATAATATGTAGTATGTTTCCCACACTCAAGTTAGCATTGCATGGTATCAGTAAGTTTTTCATTTATTTTTATTGTGCTCTACATTTTTCTCTGCTCTCCTCCCAGTTATGATAACAATTTATATCTTATATCTTTTTCCAGTTTTCTGAATTCGGACTATGTTTATATTTTTCTTATACACTGATTAATAGATTAATTTATCATCTTTACATTCTCTGGGTGAATGGAAATGAACTCATTGCCATGTTCAGAGTTTACTAAATATGGAGACAATGAAAAAAAAGTGATTGAAAAGAAACCTATTCTTCCTCAGTGGCGACAGGCTGGCGATGACACCCATTTCTTTTTAACCATCTGAGCTGTAGTGCCCTTCATCTGAGAGCTGCTCCACACACTCGTATTCATGTATTGAAGAGAAGGGTCCAAGTAATTTTGGCAAAGAATGCGTCAGAGGAAGGAGGACATATTAATCAAGAGAGTTGTTCAGGTTGTGCATGCCTTAATGCTAGTCCTGGAGAAGCATTAACTTGGGGATCTGTGTGTGCTTCAGGACAGCCTGGCCTTTAGCAACGCCCCACCCCCCACAAACCACCTGCCTCCACTATGACATCAGAGTAGTGGTCCAATCATTTAGCTGTGGAACATCAGATAATTTGCATAGGACTATCTATTGGCCAAAGGGCTTAAGCCCATCCCCAAGATGATGTTTGTGTATAGCTAGTTTCCAGAGAAACCAAACTTAGTGCTGGCAGTTGAACATGCAGTGTGAAGCTCTTCTGAAGTCCTTAAAAAAAGAACTAAATCAGAAGATATGATCCTCGTTTTCGAACTAATTCAGACTATAGAATTCTTTGTTGTGTTCCCAGTCCATTTTGCCATATAAATAGGTAGTAGAAAAGGTGTGAATTCATTAGTATAAATTAAATGAGTTATGAAAGAAAGGACCTCATCCTCGTGATGGACATTATAAGGAAGGAGATAACTTCAGGCATTGCCTCAGAAAAAAGTACGCTGCATAGGAGGGTTACTCATAACAGTGCGGTTACTCCTGGAAGAGAGGAATATCTGTTGGTGAATATCGCCTTGCAAGGAGGACTGTTCATCCTATCAAAAGTCATGCTCCAAGAAGGGATATTGAAAGGAGGAGGGTAATTCTGCAAAGAGAGCATCCTCTTCACCGAACTGTCAAGACACAGCAAGTCTTTGCCTCAAAAAGGGAGCCCTGGTGAGGAGAGCTACTCATTTGAGAGGAGTAAGTTGTCCAGGAGAAGACCCTCCTCAAGTGAAGCTTGCCTTGCAGGGAGAGGTCGCGCAATGAAAACTCACTCTGTAGAGTGGAACCAATCATTTGAGAAGTGCATCTGGGCCAAGAGAAGACCCTCTCCTGGGAATATTCAGCCCACAGGGATTGTTCCACCTTGAAGGACAAGACGCCCCTGGGAAGAGAGATTTTCAGTTGGAAGTGGCACCTCAGCAATTAGAGTACCCTCTCTCTGTTGGTTAAGGACACTCCATCAAAAGCTGCCATGGGAAAAAGGGTCTATTATCTGGAAAGGGTAACTCTGCAAATAGAGGATCCACTCCTGCGAAATGCAATCTTAGAGCGAGGCTTCGCTTCAGCAAAGGTACACTGAAAAGAAGGGCTACTCATGTGAGAGGGGTAAAATGAATGGCAGGGAAAATATCCTCTGCAACTGAAGATCACCTTGCAGGGAGAGATATCCCCATCCAAGAATGCCCTGTAAAGGGGGGTCATTCATTTTAAAAGCATAACTCTGAAAAGGGAAATCTGTCCCATGGAAAAATATTGCCACAAATGGAAGCATTTCTTCAAAAAAAATTATCCTACAGAGGAGGGTTACTCATTGTTTAGGGGAAACTCTGCAAACACAGGACACTTAACTGGGAAACATCAACCCAGGGAGAGGTCAGCATTAGAAGAAAAGCCTCCCAACATTGGAGGGTCACCCAGTTCTGAAAGACAAAACTTGGGTGCATGAGGACACATTAAACGTGTTGTTGTTCTCCAAAAATGTTTCCCACCATTAGTAAAGGGATAAATCCATTTTATGTACTGTTTTGCTATTTTCTTATTAATTAATTTTCACTAAAATCTCCATTATATTATAATTTTTTTTATTTTAGGCTTATGTATTCCTTTATTCCAGTGTCTTGAGACAAAAGGGCAGGTTACTGACCTGAAATCTTTCTCTAAATATGTGTGTGTGTGTGTGTGTGTGTTTGTGTGTTATTCTTTTATGTCTGAGCATGTGTCTATGGGTGTTTCAAGAGAGCAAAAGGAATCACATCCCTCGAAGCTAGAGCTTGAGATGGTTGTGACACCTGTATTTGTCCTGTAAGACCCAAACTGGGTGTTTTGCAAGAACAGCAAGGCCCTGAAACAGCTGCACCATCTCTCCAGCCCCTTTTCCTTGCTTTTAAAGCAGGCACTTATAGTTGAAAATCATCCCTAATCACTTATTTAGTAATGGTATAGATATTCATATATTTTGTCTTCATTTGACTTTTTCATTTCCAACAGCTTCTCTCTGTAGTTTAACTTTCAATTCTCCTGCCTCAGCAGTTCAAGTGACTGTGCTTGTAGGCCTTCATCACTATTTGTGGTGTTTTCAATAAATTTTGAATTTGTGTTTTTAAGTCCTCATTTTACACATTGAAACTGTATTGACTTTCGATAGATTCTAATTTTCTAAATTACTTAAATTTGCTTGTTATTGATTTCTAACTACTTTCCAGCGTGGTTAAAGTGTGTAGTTAATTCTACACTTTTCTATTCTTTTTCTTTTTCCTGGGTATGATCTAACATGGAGAACGTTCTACATTGACCTGAGAAGAATGTCTGTGCTGCTAGTCTTGTGTGGAATGTAGTGTAGATGTATTTCTAAGACTATTTTCTTTGTAGTGCTGTTCAAGTCTTTTATCCCACTGTTCTATTGTCTCTGTGGTCCTTACTACTACTGAAAGTAGTTCATGAAATCTCCAAAAAGTAACTTTAAATTGTCTATTTTATCTGTGTGTTTTCTTGGTTCATGTAATTTTTTCTGATCTCAAGCGACAGTCATAGTTTCCCACTACAATCATCACTTTGACCAATAGTAAGCTTATTTTTGCCCATAAGATTTTAGCTTTAAAGTGTATTTGGTGAGATACCTAAATAGCCTCTCTAGCTTGGTAGGCTTGTAATTTGTTTTCTTTATGGAAATACATTTAATTCAGAGTGATACTGTAGTATTTCACAGCCAAAGATAGTAGTCTCAATTATCTTTCTTTAAAGATGGACCATAAGCTTATATAAATATTTTAAGCTTTAAACATACTTGTAGAGATGTACATGTATTTTAGTATCTTAAAAACCTGTATCAAATACAATTACATTTAAAAATTAGATATATTTTTTCAAGTTATCCAAGACAATGATTATATGTATTTCAATTTTCACCAATAATATGTAGTATGTTTCCCACACTCAAGTTAGCATTGCATGGTATCAGTAAGTTTTTCATTTATTTTTATTGTGCTCTACATTTTTCTCTGCTCTCCTCCCAGTTATGATAACAATTTATATCTTATATCTTTTTCCAGTTTTCTGAATTCGGACTATGTTTATATTTTTCTTATACACTGATTAATAGATTAATTTATCATCTTTACATTCTCTGGGTGAATGGAAATGAACTCATTGCCATGTTCAGAGTTTACTAAATATGGAGACAATGAAAAAAAAGTGATTGAAAAGAAACCTATTCTTCCTCAGTGGCGACAGGCTGGCGATGACACCCATTTCTTTTTAACCATCTGAGCTGTAGTGCCCTTCATCTGAGAGCTGCTCCACACACTCGTATTCATGTATTGAAGAGAAGGGTCCAAGTAATTTTGGCAAAGAATGCGTCAGAGGAAGGAGGACATATTAATCAAGAGAGTTGTTCAGGTTGTGCATGCCTTAATGCTAGTCCTGGAGAAGCATTAACTTGGGGATCTGTGTGTGCTTCAGGACAGCCTGGCCTTTAGCAACGCCCCACCCCCACAAACCACCTGCCTCCACTATGACATCAGAGTAGTGGTCCAATCATTTAGCTGTGGAACATCAGATAATTTGCATAGGACTATCTATTGGCCAAAGGGCTTAAGCCCATCCCCAAGATGATGTTTGTGTATAGCTAGTTTCCAGAGAAACCAAACTTAGTGCTGGCAGTTGAACATGCAGTGTGAAGCTCTTCTGAAGTCCTTAAAAAAAGAACTAAATCAGAAGATATGATCCTCGTTTTCGAACTAATTCAGACTATAGAATTCTTTGTTGTGTTCCCAGTCCATTTTGCCATATAAATAGGTAGTAGAAAAGGTGTGAATTCATTAGTATAAATTAAATGAGTTATGAAAGAAAGGACCTCATCCTCGTGATGGACATTATAAGGAAGGAGATAACTTCAGGCATTGCCTCAGAAAAAAGTACGCTGCATAGGAGGGTTACTCATAACAGTGCGGTTACTCCTGGAAGAGAGGAATATCTGTTGGTGAATATCGCCTTGCAAGGAGGACTGTTCATCCTATCAAAAGTCATGCTCCAAGAAGGGATATTGAAAGGAGGAGGGTAATTCTGCAAAGAGAGCATCCTCTTCACCGAACTGTCAAGACACAGCAAGTCTTTGCCTCAAAAAGGGAGCCCTGGTGAGGAGAGCTACTCATTTGAGAGGAGTAAGTTGTCCAGGAGAAGACCCTCCTCAAGTGAAGCTTGCCTTGCAGGGAGAGGTCGCGCAATGAAAACTCACTCTGTAGAGTGGAACCAATCATTTGAGAAGTGCATCTGGGCCAAGAGAAGACCCTCTCCTGGGAATATTCAGCCCACAGGGATTGTTCCACCTTGAAGGACAAGACGCCCCTGGGAAGAGAGATTTTCAGTTGGAAGTGGCACCTCAGCAATTAGAGTACCCTCTCTCTGTTGGTTAAGGACACTCCATCAAAAGCTGCCATGGGAAAAAGGGTCTATTATCTGGAAAGGGTAACTCTGCAAATAGAGGATCCACTCCTGCGAAATGCAATCTTAGAGCGAGGCTTCGCTTCAGCAAAGGTACACTGAAAAGAAGGGCTACTCATGTGAGAGGGGTAAAATGAATGGCAGGGAAAATATCCTCTGCAAGTGAAGATCACCTTGCAGGGAGAGATATCCCCATCCAAGAATGCCCTGTAAATGGGGGTCATTCATTTTAAAAGCATAACTCTGAAAAGGGAAATCTGTCCCAGGGAAAAATATTGCCACAAATGGAAGCATTTCTTCAAAAAAAATTATCCTACAGAGGAGGGTTACTCATTGTTTAGGGGAAACTCTGCAAACACAGGACACTTAACTGGGAAACATCAACCCAGGGAGAGGTCAGCATTAGAAGAAAAGCCTCCCAACATTGGAGGGTCAGCCAGTTCTGAAAGACAAAACTTGGGTGCATGAGGACACATTAAACGTGTTGTTGTTTTCCAAAAATGTTTCCCACCATTAGTAAAGGGATAAATCCATTTTATGTACTGTTTTGCTATTTTCTTATTAATTAATTTTCACTAAAATCTCCATTATATTATAATTTTTTTTATTTTAGGCTTATGTATTCCTTTATTCCAGTGTCTTGAGACAAAAGGGCAGGTTACTGACCTGAAATCTTTCTCTAAATATGTGTGTGTGTGTGTGTGTGTGTTTGTGTGTTATTCTTTTATGTCTGAGCATGTGTCTATGGGTGTTTCAAGAGAGCAAAAGGAATCACATCCCTCGAAGCTAGAGCTTGAGATGGTTGTGACACCTGTATTTGTCCTGTAAGACCCAAACTGGGTGTTTTGCAAGAACAGCAAGGCCCTGAAACAGCTGCACCATCTCTCCAGCCCCTTTTCCTTGCTTTTAAAGCAGGCACTTATAGTTGAAAATCATCCCTAATCACTTATTTAGTAATGGTATAGATATTCATATATTTTGTCTTCATTTGACTTTTTCATTTCCAACAGCTTCTCTCTGTAGTTTAACTTTCAATTCTCCTGCCTCAGCAGTTCAAGTGACTGTGCTTGTAGGCCTTCATCACTATTTGTGGTGTTTTCAATAAATTTTGAATTTGTGTTTTTAAGTCCTCATTTTACACATTGAAACTGTATTGACTTTCGATAGATTCTAATTTTCTAAATTACTTAAATTTGCTTGTTATTGATTTCTAACTACTTTCCAGCGTGGTTAAAGTGTGTAGTTAATTCTACACTTTTCTATTCTTTTTCTTTTTCCTGGGTATGATCTAACATGGAGAACGTTCTACATTGACCTGAGAAGAATGTCTGTGCTGCTAGTCTTGTGTGGAATGTAGTGTAGATGTATTTCTAAGACTATTTTCTTTGTAGTGCTGTTCAAGTCTTTTATCCCACTGTTCTATTGTCTCTGTGGTCCTTACTACTACTGAAAGTAGTTCATGAAATCTCCAAAAAGTAACTTTAAATTGTCTATTTTATCTGTGTGTTTTCTTGGTTCATGTAATTTTTTCTGATCTCAAGCGACAGTCATAGTTTCCCACTACAATCATCACTTTGACCAATAGTAAGCTTATTTTTGCCCATAAGATTTTAGCTTTAAAGTGTATTTGGTGAGATACCTAAATAGCCTCTCTAGCTTGGTAGGCTTGTAATTTGTTTTCTTTATGGAAATACATTTAATTCAGAGTGATACTGTAGTATTTCACAGCCAAAGATAGTAGTCTCAATTATCTTTCTTTAAAGATGGACCATAAGCTTATTTATAATATTCTAAGCTTTAAACATACTTGTAGAGATGTACATGTATTTTAATATCTTAAAAACCTGTATCAAATACAATTACATTTAAAAATTAGATATATTTTTTCAAGTTATCCAAGACAATGATTATATGTATTTCAATTTTCACCAATAATATGTAGTATGTTTCCCACACTCAAGTTAGCATTGCATGGTATCAGTAAGTTTTTCATTTATTTTTATTGTGCTCTACATTTTTCTCTGCTCTTCTCCCAGTTATGATAACAATTTATATCTTATATCTTTTCCCAGCTTTCTGAATTCGGACTATGTTTTTATTTTTCTTATACACAGATTAATAGATTAATTTATCATCTTTACGTTCTCTGGGTGAATGGAAATGAACTCATTGCCATGGTCAGAGTTTACCAAATATGGAGGCAATGAAAAAAAAAGTGATTGAAAAGAAACCTATACTTCCTCAGTGGCGACAGTCTGGCGATGACACCCATTTCTTTTCAACCACCTGAGCTGTAGTGCCCTTCATCTGAGAGCTCCTCCACACACTCGTATTCATGGATTGAAGAGAAGGGTCCAAGTAATTTTGGCAAAGAATGCGTCAGAGGAAGGAGGACATATTAATCAAGAGAGTTGTTCAGGTTGTGCATGCCTTAATGCTAGTCCTGGAGAAGCATTAACTAGGGGATCTGTGTGTGCTTCAGGACAGCCTGGCCTTTAGAAACGCCCCACCCCCACAAACCACCTGCCTCCACTATGACATCAGAGTAGTGGTCCAATCATTTAGCTGTGGAACATCGGATAATTTGCATAGGACTATCTATTGGCCAAAGGGCTTAAGCCCATCCCCAAGATGATGTTTGTGTACAGCTAGTTTCCAGAGAAACCAAACTTAGTGCTGGCAGTTGAACATGCAGTGTGAAGCTCTTCTGAAGTCCTTCAAAAAAGAACTAAATCAGAAGATATGATCCTCGTTTTCGAACAAATTCAGACTATAGAATTCTTTGTTGTGTTCCTAGTCCATTTTGCCATATAAATAGGTAGTAGAAAAGGTGTGAATTCATTAGTATAAATTAAATGAGTTATGAAAGAAAGGACCTCATCCTCGTGATGGACATTATAAGGAAGGAGATAACTTCAGGCATTTCCTCAGAAAAACATACGATGCATAGGAGGGTTACTCATAACAGTGCAGTTACTCCTGGAAGAGAGGAATATCTGTTGGTGAATATCGCCTTGCAAGGAGGACTGTTCATCCTATCAAAGGTCATGCTCCGAGAAGGGATATTGAAAGGAGGAGGGTAATTCCATGCTACATCCGCGGCTGTCTCGCCAGTGTAGCAGAAATGCTGACTGGATGGGCCAATATTGCCAGCAGGATTGGGATTTGTGCTTCCAGGAGCTGTGTGTTCCAGGCGGGTCGCTGGTAACCAGTTGTGGTGTAAAGCTACCTGAGTTGCCATTTGTATTGACTCAACCTGGCTGTCCTTGGGGCCATATGTGTGTCTTTTCCTTTGTCTATGTGTTCTTTGTGATTCTTACAGATTACCAATAGATCAGACTATTCCAGGCAGTTGCGGATACAAACAAGACTGCTAAGGACATTTTTGAATTCTGCTCCGCTGTTAATCAAAGCCTTAAAAAAGTAGCCAGTTCTGAAATTGCCAGAATCATCATTAGGACAATTCCTTGATGATGTGGAACAAAAGGAGTTAATTTTACTAGGATACATCTTAGAAGCTTTAGGCATTTGCCTGAGAAATATGTGCAATTGTAAACAGAAGGCCTATGAAACCTTTCTTGTGAGAAGAGAAAGACCTAGCCTAAACTGACAATATCTGAGCCTGAGAATTGAGAAGGGAGGAAAGTTGAAGTTAGTGATATAAAGTAAACTTCAGAAAGACTCAAGACTATGTATTAGAATTTTCCTAGCAGAAAGCTTTCCCAGGGAGATAGTAGCCTTTTTTCTTTCTCACTCAGGCACACAAGGTCACTTAGCTCAAACCAACCAGTCACCTGCAAGCTGATAAAGATGGTCTAGCTCAAGGGCAGTGATCTCTTTGAAGGCAAGAGGAGAGAGTTTGTTTTGTATAGTGTGAGAAAGCAAAAGTCCTTGTGCCCAAGTCAAAGCATCTTCAAAGATTCTTTTTGTAAATTATTTTATGCTGTTCTTTTCTGTCTTATGATTTGATGATGTATGCCTTTGCCAAGTTCTTTGATTGTAAAAAATATATAATCCTGCACTGAAGTAAGTAAATCGCAGCAGCATGTCTCAACATTGAGAGTGTCTGTGTGTTGCTTTCCTCGCCATATCCTGATCTCTCCTGTGTCTGCGCCCTGATTCCCTATGGTCTGAGTGGCTCCCCTGAGCCGGTCCGTAGCAGGTGGCGCCCGAACAGGGACTTGGAGGACTGGTAATCTTTCTCTTTTCTTTCTTTTCCTTTTATTAGTTTTCAGGAACGGCTCTTACCAGGGAGCTGCAGTCCCGCCGGAAGATTTGCCGGTCACAGCGTAAGTAATCTGAGGAACAATGGGGCAATCTATGAGAGATGCCTCACCAGACATAGTCCTAAGGATGGTCTATGCTGCAGCAATGAAGGGTTGGAAATTCAGCGCCAATGGAGGAGGTGTAAGAGACTCCTCATCTCTCACTTGTTATAATTGTGGGAAACCTGGGCACATGCAGAAAGACTGCAGGAGGTCCAGGGGAGCAGGGCAAAGGGGAACTCCCGGACTTTGTCCCCGATGCAAAAAGGGAAAGCACTGGAAGAATGAATGTAAATCTAAGTTCCATAAGGATGGAACGCTCTTAGATAAGAATAAAAATAAACATAAAAATAGAAATAAAAACCAGGCAAATATAAAATAAAAAGTCTAAAATTATGATCAGAGAAAAGTTAATATGGAATTTTAAAAAGGTATTTGCAGCTAAAGGACATTTTCTATGCTTCTTCTTTTTTCTGAGTTAAGTTTTTCACTGTGATAACACTCAAGGTTTCTTCCGCTGGCCAGCAGTTTCTTCTCTTAACTCTTTCCTGTCCTAATACTGCTTATAAAAAGTTTTAAATTATATCAACTTGTAACTTTAAAAAACATTAATTTAAAAACAAATGTTAAAGATACATTAGGTTTCTATATTATCTAAAAACCAACAAGGGCAAAAAGGCTAAAATAATGATAATAAATAAAAATAATAAAAGGGGTTTGTCTAAAAGTGTCTGGCTTAATCAATGAAACAAAGATTGAGAAAGGAGTCAAAACCTAAAAATTACAAAAGGTATATAAAATGTTATAATTTCTTATATCTGAATGTTTAATGGTCAATTCTGGTTTTAAAAGGATTTATCTTGTGAGAAGGTCATGGTTATTTCTTTTATGCATGCTTGTGTAGCTTTATGATATTAAAAAATATATGAGGTGAGTATACTCAACAGAGTAAGGGTCTCAAAAATTCTGTCCTATGAACATCATATAATTTTGCCATATTTTGCCAAAAAACTTTCTGAGCAAATATTGATTTGGGTACATTTTTCTTTAATAATATAATCATTGATTAATTGTTTATGCTAACATAATGCTTTCTCCACATTCAGCAAAGAAATGATATTTAAGATTCGTCTTTTTTCTATGTAAAGACTTTCTAATATCTTGACAGTTATTCTTTGCAGTAAATATTCAAATGTTCTGACTCATACAGTTTTTGAGAATTTCATGTCTTAAAAATAAAACACAAATGCTTATAAAATGTTTCGTATTGTTAATGTTTAGGTTTTAGCCCCATTGTCTTTGCTAAAAATGATTAATTTACAGGTTTACTCTAACAAAGATATGGTATATACTTTTGGTTTGTTAAAAATATAAGTTAATAAAAATAATAAAGTTTGCCTAATCAGAGATACCTGGACAGCCCTAAATGCTTCAAAAATCTGTATAAAATGGCATTTAAAATAAAGTTTAAAAAGCATATATTAGACAGAGACTCTGAGACTTTAACAGTGACCTAAGGTCTCCAAAGAAGATTATGGGACACCAAGATGTCTCCACCTGGATAACAACAATGCTGACCACTGGGTAGGATGACCCCCAGTGCAACACCTGCTGTCAGGACCTGGTTCAGACCATGAACAAACAGCAGGGGAAATAGTCCTCAGGTAAGCTGGGGATCCTGCGATTAAAGCAGGGGAAAATAGTTCTCAGGTAAACGGGAATCCTACGACTGAAGTAGGGACGATTAATTGCTTTTCCTATAAGTAAAAGGAAAGCGTCTGCTGTTAAAGCAGGATTCATTAATAGCTCTCTTTGTAAATAGAGAGAAGGCAACCTCGGCAAAGCGGGGGTTAATTGCTTTTCCCTGGAAATGAAGGGGGAACAGCCGCTATCAAAGCGGGAGATTTATTGCCCATTCCATAAACAAGGAATGAGTAAAAAACAGTTTCGCAAGTCGACGAAACGAAAGTAAAAGGAATATTAATTAAATATGGGTGCTAATCAATTGCACTCAATTTTTAAGCTCTTAATGAGCTGCTATGTTTAAAGAATCTAGAAGATAAGACAAAATACTTAAAAGAAATTTTTTGCCATTGCACCCTGGCTCGCCGTTTCAGGAAGTCTCTCGATGTCATTGTGGGAAAAGAGGGGAGAGACCTAGACTTTGCATTTAAGCAAGGGATCCTTAAGGGAAAGGAAAAATCAGTTAAGGAATCAGAGCCAGGAATTTAAAACCTGATGCTCCAGAGTTTATCATACATGAGTTGCCTAGAGCAACACCAGGTAGTGCTGGCCTTGATTTGGCTAGCTCAAAGGATATGTTTCTTTCTAAATGGGATGGCATTTCCTTAGTACCTACATCAATGAAAGGAACATTGTTGCCACAAACGGTGGGACTTATTATAGGAAAAAGTTTCAACTATCAAAAGAATTTTAAGGTTGTGTCAGGTGCCATAGATGCAGACATAGAAAATGACATTAAGGTCATGGTGAAACCATTATCTGAAACTATTCAGATCCACAAGGGACAAAGAATTGCTCAACTATTACTGCTACTTTATGTTAATTTACCTAATAAAGTTTTGAGGAATAAATGAGAGCAAGGGCAGTTTGGATCCTTAAGGGAGAGGTCAAGTCAATTTGGAAGCTAATTAGAGGCTGTCTGGAGAATCTATATTACAGTAAAGCAGGAGAAAATGGACAGGCAGCGCTGGAAATGTTGCAAGAGGAAAGATCAAAAAAATCAGAAAAGACAAGCAGTAAAAGGAATCATCAGGAATGGGGAGAGTTATACCCGGACCTTTCTGAGTTAAAAGAGTCAGATAAGCAACTGCAAGCAATTGTAAGCAAATTTAAAAAGGTAAAACTGAGAAAAAGGATGAGAAAAAAGGAGAAAGGAGGTTTAAAAGCGCTGATGCTTTGCCCCATAACACCCTCCACCCTTCCACCTTATGTGGGAGGAGGTCAGGGCAGCTCCGAAAGCATATTTTATCTAAGCGTTTAGAAAGAGGTGAGAACTGAGCCACGATCAGCATACCCAATCTTTCAAAGTCTGCAAGAAAATAGGTACAAAAAGGATAAAATCATAAATTATCTAGGAGCATGAATTTGTGAGAAGCAAATTATTCTACAAAAGGTAAAATTGAGAAAAAATAATTTAAAGATCTTGAAGGATTTTCAAAAGTTGTTAGATGATATAAATTGACTTAGATGTTATTTTAAGGAGCATCCTGTAATATCTCCTAAAATAACATTATCACAGCCTATTTCCATGGCCCCAAATGTATTTACAGACGAATCAAAGACAACATTTAATCTAATATCAGATTCTATAGATGTTAATACCCTCAGAATTTTAGAAGTAGCTGGACCTATTAAAAGTTCCAGCCCTATGTGCCTTTTATTTCAGCAATTGCAACATTTAATTTGGCAGAGAAGAAATTGTTTTTACATTCAACATATGAAAGTCCATACAGCTCTGTCAGGACCTTTGGATGAAGGAAATAATATAATTGATCAATGGACTAAAATGGAATATATATATATATATATATATATATATATATTCATGAGTTCTTCCTTGGAGAAGGCGAGAGCTTTTCATAAGGCTTTTCATGTCAATGCTAAAGCATTATAACAAAAATTTCATCTCTCTCGAGCAGATTGCTCGACAGATAATCTTGCTCATCAACATCCACCCAGCATTGGAATAAATCCACGGGATCTACTCTCTCTAAAAATTTGACAAATGGATGTAACACATGTACTCTCCTTTGGAAGGTTATGCTATATGCATATGACTGTTGATACTTTTCTATAGTTGCCTCAGCACACACAGGAGAAGCTATTAAGAATGTTATTCAATATCTCACTTTATGTTTTCAAATCATGGAAATGCATTTACAGATAAAGACAAATAATGGGCCTAAAAATTTTAAATGTATTAACTTCTGTTCCTAGTATAAATTTGTCTCTACAGGTTTCTCCTTGGTTGGCAGACACAAACAAGCATTAATTGCTGCCTACAACTTGCTCTAAATGACTGTGGACCATGGACTTGCTAAAAACTGATGTGGACCAGTCTAGCCGATGTGAATGCCCCCTGGCTCTTCGACACAGTTCACGAACCAAATGTTTCTAAAATTTTCTCTTTTTGACTAGCATTTTACCTTTGTTAACCCTTGACAACGTCGCCCCAAAGTCAGCTGGAAGCAGTTAAAAGAATACATCGCCCAATTATCCCTGGTTAAAATGCTAAGTCAAAAGAGATATATTAAAAACCCAAAGTTAACAAAGCTAGCTTATGATTGAGCTGATCCTTAAGACCAGGAGGATTGGGGAAATATAAGACCCTCACCCCTTATTTTCAAAGGGACAGAAGAAATTCCTTAGGATGTTTTTCATAATAATGTTACAATTATTAACCAATTATAATGATAACTTCTTTACAGTCATAATGGTTCTACTTATGTTTCTAAAGCTTTTGAAACTTTTTGTGCACAATGACACATTGTACATATTACAAGCATCCCATATAGCCCTTAGGGCCAGGTAATTTTTAAAAGAGCACATGAATATTTTGCTCCTCATCATTTATTATCACATACCTTATTTGTATTAAGTCATTTAAATACTAATGATAAAAGATTAACACCTGCAATGGTGCATTGGACCTGTGAGTCTAACTCTGTTTTGCCAAAAGTCCTATGGAAAGATCTGCTGTCTGGCCAATGGAGAGGACCAGACGTTTTAATAATATTTGGACGAGGGTATGCTTGTGTGTTTCCACAGGATGCCAACTCCTCCATCTGGATACCAGACAGACTCGTCCGGCCGACGCCAGGAGAGGCGGCGAAAAAGGAAGAGGCAATGGAGACAGACGAGATATCTGATGTGTCAAATGAGGAAAATGAAGGCAACTCGGTCACAGGCTTCGGAAATCACCTGGACGAAAATCAGATGCCTTGTCAAAGAAGCTAGAAGACTGCTTTTTCAGCAGGGAAAACCCCTGAAACCCAGCCTGTACTTTCTTGCTTTCTTAGCCTTAATATCTGCTCCCCCTACAGTACAGGGAATGGCTTATTGGGCCTATGTTCCTAATCCCCCAGTTTTACAACCTGTTGGTTGGCTAGATCAAGAGCCCATCAGGATTTTAACTAATGATACTAGGAGACTGGGAGGTGCTCAGGACTCTGACGCAAGAAGTAGTTCGTCCTCGTTAATAACCTTTGAGGGACGTTCTGATTCCTTGCCTATTTGCATTACACTTTCTGGAAAAGTCCCAAGATTTTGCTTAAGTTCAAGCTATAGAACTTTTCTTACTGACAGCCCAGATAAGGAAAATATTGGTAAGAGATGGATTTGGGAAATTCAGATGCAGACCTTAGGTGAATATAATTATACAGAAAAGTTTGAACAGGTCTCATCTATGCCTATTGAACCATGTATTCAAAAATATCGGGATAAGGATCAATTTTGGGATTCAGCTATTAATAAGTTCCCTACATGGCTAACTTGTGGCTTTCCAAATACAGTCACTAAATATCAGCCTAAAGATTCCTCTTATGAAATTTGGGATTATTCTATATCTTCAAGTCAACAGTATTTTTATGAAAATCATATAAACACTCATCAAGAGAAATTTCATCCCTATAAATACGTAAGGGTAGGAGAGCCCTTACGAAGATGGTTTTCTCCAGGTTTTGTTGAGCCTACATGGTTTGCTAAAGAAGGGAATATTACTAGAAAGCACTCTGGCCTGTTCAGATTGCTTGCTGCAGCTAATATATTTCTGGAAAAAAAGACCTAATCATACTAAGTCTGAGCCTATAGGACTCAGGGCATGTATTTCTTATCCTAATGCATTGTTATTAGCTCAACCTGCTTTTGTTAATATTACCAAAGTGAACAAGTCCTATCAAGTTGTTTGTCATTCTTGTAAACTTACTAATTGCATTACTTCAGCTGAACCAAAAGATTTGAATGTTTTGCTTGTTGTTAGACGTCCACCTTTTGTTATGTTACCTGTGGAGCTGGGAAATGATCCTTGGTACGATAACCCCGCATTGCAAGTTTTGAATACATTAAGAGATTTGGTACGGCCTAAGAGGTTTGTGGCCACACTTATTTTAGGCATAGCAGCATTAATATCAATACTCACCACTTTCGCTGTAGCTACAACAGCATTAGTTCAAGAGATTCATACTGCTCATTATGTGAATACATTAAATAAGAACATTACATCTGCATTACTGAGACAGGCAGCAATTGACAATGAATTGGAAGCAAAAATTAATGTATTAGAAGAAGTGGTCCTTGCTCTTGGACAGGACATTGCTAATTTGAAAACTACTCTATCCACACGTTGTCATGGAAGCTTTAAAGCAATTTGTGTCACACCACTGACTTATAATTATTCAGAGCCATGGGACAAAGTGAAGGCACATATACAGGGTGTTTGGCGAGATAATAACATCACATATGATTTAATTGCATTACAACAAGATATTTCTGCTATTAGCCAAGCTCATTTACAACTAGGAGGTCTACAAGATTTGGCTAATAAAATTGAGTCAGGAATTAAGGCTTTGAATCCATTAAATTGGGTGCAGTATTTTGTCCTCATTGGAATAGTCATTTTATTAGTACTGTTGGTGATTTTTCTATTCCCTTGTCTCCTTAAGTGTCTTTTCAAGTCAATGGCCCAAGTGAAACAGGAGGTGTTCGAGTTGCATTTTAAAAATAAAAAACGGGGACCTGCTACATCCACGGCTGTCTCGCCAGTGTAGCAGAAATGCTGACTTGATGGGCCAATATTGCCAGCAGGATTGGGATTTGTGCTTCCAGGAGCTGTGTGTTCCAGGCGGGTCCCTGGTAACCAGTTGTGGTGTAAAGCTACCTGAGTTGCCATTTGTATTGACTCAACCTGGCTGTCCTTGGAGCCATATGTGTGTCTTTTCCTTTGTCTATGTGTTCTTTGTGATTCTTACAGATTACCAATAGATCAGACTATTCCAGGCAGTTGCGGATACAAACAAGACTGCTAAGGACATTTTTGAATTCTGCTCCGCTGTTAATCAAAGCCTTAAAAAAGTAGCCAGTTCTGAAATTGCCAGAATCATCATTAGGACAATTCCTTGATGATGTGGAACAAAAGGAGTTAATTTTACTAGGATACATCTTAGAAGCTTTAGGCATTTGCCTGAGAAATATGTGCAATTGTAAACAGAAGGCCTATGAAACCTTTCTTGTGAGAAGAGAAAGACCTAGCCTAAACTGACAATATCTGAGCCTGAGAATTGAGAAGGGAGGAAAGTTGAAGTTAGTGATATAAAGTAAACTTCAGAAAGACTCAAGACTATGTATTAGAATTTTCCTAGCAGAAAGCTTTCCCAGGGAGATAGTAGCCTTTTTTCTTTCTCACTCAGGCACACAAGGTCACTTAGCTCAAACCAACCAGCCACCTGCAAGCTGATAAAGATGGTCTAGCTCAAGGGCAGTGATCTCTTTGAAGGCAAGAGGAGAGAGTTTGTTTTGTATAGTGTGAGAAAGCAAAAGTCCTTGTGCCCAAGTCAAAGCATCTTCAAAGATTCTTTTTGTAAATTATTTTATGCTGTTCTTTTCTGTCTTAAGATTTGATGATGTATGCCTTTGCCAAGTTCTTTGATTGTAAAAAATATATAATCCTGCACTGAAGTAAGTAAATCGCAGCAGCATGTCTCAACATTGAGAGTGTCTGTGTGTCGCTTTCCTCACCATATCCTGATCTCTCCTGTGCCTTCGCCCTGATTCCCTATGGTCTGAGTGGCTCCCCTGAGCCGGTCCATAGCAATTCTGTAAAGAGAGCATCCTCTTCACCGAACTGTCAAGACACAGCAAGTCTTTGCCTCAAAAAGGGAGCTCTGGTGAGGAGAGCTACTCATTTGAGAGGAGTAAGTTGTCCAGGAGAAGACCCTCCTCAAGTGAAGCTTGCCTTGCAGGGAGAGGTCGCGCAATGAAAACTCACTCTGTAGAGTGGAACCAATCATTTGAGAAGTGCATCTGGGCCAAGAGAAGACTCTCTCCTGGGAATATTCAGCCCACAGGGATTGTTCCACCTTGAAGTACAAGACGCCCCGAAGAAGAGAGAATTTCAGTTGGCAGGGGCACCTCAGCAATTAGAGTACCCTCTCTCTGTTGGTTAAGGACACTCCATCAAAAGCTGCCATGTGAAAAAGGGTCTATTATCTGGAAAGGGTAACTCTGAAAATAGAGGATCCACTCCTGTGAAATGCAATCTTAGAGCGAGGCTTCGCTTCAGCAAAGGTACACTGAAAAGAAGGGCTACTCATGTGAGAGGGGTAAAATGAATGGCAGGGAAAATATCCTCTGCAAGTGAAGATCACCTTGCAGGGAGAGATATCCCCATCCAAGAATGCCCTGTAAAGGGGGGTCATTCATTTTAAAAGCATAACTCTGAAAAGGGAAAACTGTCCCAGGGAAAAATATTGCCCCAAAAGGAGGCATTGCTTCAAAAAAAATTATCCTATAGAGGAGGGTTACTCATTGTTTAGGGGAAACTCTGCAAACACAGGACACTTAACTGGGAAACATCAACCCAGGGAGAGGTCAGCATTAGAAGAAAAGCCTCCCAACATTGGAGGGTCACCCAGTTCTGAAAGACAAAACTTGGGTGCATGAGGACACATTAAACGTGTTGTTGTTCTCCAAAAATGTTTCCCACCATTAGTAAAGGGATAAATCCATTTTATGTACTGTTTTGCTATTTTCTTTTTAATTAATTTTCACTAAAATCTCCATTATATTATAATTTTGTTTATTTTAGGCTTATGTATTCCTTTATTCCAGTGTCTTGAGACAAAGGGCCAGGTTACTGACCTGAAATCTTTCTCTAAATATGTGCGTGTGTTTGTGTGTGTGTGTGTTTGTGTGTATGTGTGTGTGTGTGTGTGTTATTCTTTTATGTCTGAGCATGTGTCTATGGGTGTTTTCAGAGAGCAAAAGGAATCACATCCCTCGAAGCTAGAGCTTGAGATGGTTGTGACACCTGTATTTGTCCTGTAAGACCCAAACTGGGTGTTGTGCAAGAACAGCAAGGCCCTGAAACAGCTGCACCATCTCTCCAGCCCCTTTTCCTTTGTTTTAAAGCAGACACTTATAGCTGAAAATCATCCCTAATCACTAATTTAGTAATGGTGTAGATATTCATATATTTTGTCTTCATTTGACTTTTTCATTTCCAACAGCTTCTCTCTGTAGTTTAACTTTCAATTCTCCTGCCTCAGCAGTTCAAGTGACTGTGCTTGTAGGCCTTCATCAGTATTTGTGGTGTTTTCAATAAATATTTGAATTTCTGTTTTAAAGTCCTCATTTTACACATTGAAACAGTATTTACTTTAGATTGATTCTAATTTTCTAAATTACTTAAATTTGCTTGTTATTGATTTCTAAGTACATTCCAGCGTGGTTAAAGTGTGTAGTTAATTCTACACTTTTCTATTCTTTTTCTTTTTCCTGGGTAGGATCTAACATGGAGAACGTTCTACATTGACCTGAGAAGAATGTCTGTGCTGCTAGTCTTGTGTGGAATGTAGTGTAGATGTATTTCTAAGACTATTTTCTTTGTAGTGCTGTTCAAGTCTTTTATCTCACTGTTCTATTGTCTCTGTGGTCCTTACTACTACTGAAAGTAGTTCATGAAATCTCCAAAAAGTAACTTTAAATTGTCTATTTTATCTGTGTGTTTTCTTGGTTCATGTAATTTTTTCTGATCTCAAGCGACAGTCATAGTTTCCTATTACAATCATCACTTTGACCAATAGTAAGCTTAGTTTTGCCCATAAGGTTTTAGTTTTAAAGTGTATTTGGTGAGATACCTAAATAGCCTCTCTAGCTTGGTAGGCTTGTAATTTGTTTTCTTTATGGAAATACATTTAATTCAGAGTGATACTGTAGTATTTCACAGCCAAAGATAGTAGTCTCAATTATCTTTCTTTAAAGATGGACCATAAGCTTATTTATAATATTCTAAGCTTTAAACATACTTGTAGAGATGTACATGTATTTTAATATCTTAAAACCTGTATCAAATACAATTACATTTAAAAATTAGATATATTTTTTCAAGTTATCCAAGACAATGATTATATGTATTTCAATTTTCACCAATAATATGTAGTATGTTTCCCACACTCAAGTTAGCATTGCATGGTATCAGTAAGTTTTTCATTTTTTTTTGTGCTCTACATTTTTCTCTGCTCTCCTCGAGTTTTGATAACAATTTATATCTTATATCTTTTCCCAGCTTTCTGAATTCGGACTATGTTTTTATTTTTCTTATACACAGATTAATTGATTAATGTATCATCTTTACATTCTCTGGGTGAATGGATATGAACTCATTGCCATGTTCAGAGTTTACCATATATGGAGGCAATGAAAAAAAAATTGATTGAAAAAAAACCTATTCTTCCTCAGTGGCGACAGGCTGGCGATGACACCCATTTCTTTTTAACCATCTGAGCTGTAGTGCCCTTCATCTGAGAGCTCCTCCACACACTCGTATTCATGGATTGAAGAGAAGGGTCCAAGTAATTTTGGCAAAGAATGCTTCAGAGGAAGGAGGACATATTAATCAAGAGAGTTGTTCAGGTTGTGCATGCCTTAATGCTAGTCCTGGAGAAGCATTAACTTGGGGATCTGTGTGTGCTTCAGGACAGCCTGGCCTTTAGAAACGCCCCACCCCCACAAACCACCTGCCTCCACTATGACATCAGAGTAGTGGTCCAATCATTTAGCTGTGGAACATCGGATAATTTGCATAGGACTATCTATTGGCCAAAGGGCTTAAGCCCATCCCCAAGATGATGTTTGTGTACAGCTAGTTTCCAGAGAAACCAAACTTAGTGCTGGCAGTTGATGATGCAGTGTGAAGCTCTCCTGAAGTCCTTCAAAAAAGAACTAAATCAGAAGATATGATCCTCGTCTTCGAACTAATTCAGACTATAGAATTCTTTGTTGTGTTCCCAGTCCATTTTGCCATATAAATTGGTAGTAGAAAATGTGTGAATTCATTAGTATAAATTAAATGAGTTATGAAAGAAAGGACCTCATCCTCGTGATGGACATTATAAGGAAGGAGATAACTTCAGGCATTAACTCAGAAAAAAGTACGCTGCATAGGAGGGTTACTCATAACAGTGCGGTTACTCCTGGAAGAGAGGAATATCTGTTGGTGAATATCGCCTTGCAAGGAGGACTGTTCATCCTAACAAAAGTCATGCTCAGAGAAGGGATATTGAAAGGAGGAGGGTAATTCCGTGCTACATCCACGGCTGTCTCGCCAGTGTAGCAGAAATGCTGACTGGATGGGCCAATATTGCCAGCAGGATTGGGATTTGTGCTTCCAGGAGCTGTGTGTTCCAGGCGGGTCCCTGGTAACCAGTTGTGGTGTAAAGCTACCTGAGTTGCCATTTGTATTGACTCAACCTGGCTGTCCTTGGAGCCATATGTGTGTCTTTTCCTTTGTCTATGTGTTCTTTGTGATTCTTACAGATTACCAATAGATCAGACTATTCCAGGCAGTTGCGGATACAAACAAGACTGCTAAGGACATTTTTGAATTCTGCTCCGCTGTTAATCAAAGCCTTAAAAAAGTAGCCAGTTCTGAAATTGCCAGAATCATCATTAGGACAATTCCTTGATGATGTGGAACAAAAGGAGTTAATTTTACTAGGATACATCTTAGAAGCTTTAGGCATTTGCCTGAGAAATATGTGCAATTGTAAACAGAAGGCCTATGAAACCTTTCTTGTGAGAAGAGAAAGACCTAGCCTAAACTGACAATATCTGAGCCTGAGAATTGAGAAGGGAGGAAAGTTGAAGTTAGTGATATAAAGTAAACTTCAGAAAGACTCAAGACTATGTATTAGAATTTTCCTAGCAGAAAGCTTTCCCAGGGAGATAGTAGCCTTTTTTCTTTCTCACTCAGGCACACAAGGTCACTTAGCTCAAACCAACCAGTCACCTGCAAGCTGATAAAGATGGTCTAGCTCAAGGGCAGTGATCTCTTTGAAGGCAAGAGGAGAGAGTTTGTTTTGTATAGTGTGAGAAAGCAAAAGTCCTTGTGCCCAAGTCAAAGCATCTTCAAAGATTCTTTTTGTAAATTATTTTATGCTGTTCTTTTCTGTCTTATGATTTGATGATGTATGCCTTTGCCAAGTTCTTTGATTGTAAAAAATATATAATCCTGCACTGAAGTAAGTAAATCGCAGCAGCATGTCTCAACATTGAGAGTGTCTGTGTGTTGCTTTCCTCGCCATATCCTGATCTCTCCTGTGTCTGCGCCCTGATTCCCTATGGTCTGAGTGGCTCCCCTGAGCCGGTCCGTAGCAGGTGGCGCCCGAACAGGGACTTGGAGGACTGGTAATCTTTCTCTTTTCTTTCTTTTCCTTTTATTAGTTTTCAGGAACGGCTCTTACCAGGGAGCTGCAGTCCCTCCGGAAGATTTGCCGGTCACAGCGTAAGTAATCTGAGGAACAATGGGGCAATCTATGAGAGATGCCTCACCAGACATAGTCCTAAGGATGGTCTATGCTGCAGCAATGAAGGGTTGGAAATTCAGCGCCAATGGAGGAGGTGTAAGAGACTCCTCTTCTCTCACTTGTTATAATTGTGGGAAACCTGGGCACATGCAGAAAGACTGCAGGAGGTCCAGGGGAGCAGGGCAAAGGGGAACTCCCGGACTTTGTCCCCGATGCAAAAAGGGAAAGCACTGGAAGAATGAATGTAAATCTAAGTTCCATAAGGATGGAACGCTCTTAGATAAGAATAAAAATAAACATAAAAATAGAAATAAAAACCAGGCAAATATAAAATAAAAAGTCTAAAATTATGATCAGAGAAAAGTTAATATGGAATTTTAAAAAGGTATTAGCAGCTAAAGGACATTTTCTATGCTTCTTCTTTTTTCTGAGTTAAGTTTTTCACTGTGATAACACTCAAGGTTTCTTCCGCTGGCCAGCAGTTTCTTCTCTTAACTCTTTCCTGTCCTAATACTGCTTATAAAAAGTTTTAAATTATATCAACTTGTAACTTTAAAAAAACATTAATTTAAAAACAAATGTTAAAGATACATTAGGTTTCTATATTATCTAAAAACCAACAAGGGCAAAAAGGCTAAAATAATGATAATAAATAAAAATAATAAAAGGGGTTTGTCTAAAAGTGTCTGGCTTAATCAATGAAACAAAGATTGAGAAAGGAGTCAAAACCTAAAAATTACAAAAGGTATATAAAATGTTATAATTTCTTATATCTGAATGTTTAATGGTCAATTCTGGTTTTAAAAGGATTTATCTTGTGAGAAGGTCATGGTTATTTCTTTTATGCATGCTTGTGTAGCTTTATGATATTAAAAAATATATGAGGTGAGTATACTCAACAGAGTAAGGGTCTCAAAAGTTCTGTCCTATGAACATCATATAATTTTGCCATATTTTGCCAAAAAACTTTCTGAGCAAATATTGATTTGGGTACATTTTTCTTTAATAATATAATCATTGATTAATTGTTTATGCTAACATAATGCTTTCTCCACATTCAGCAAAGAAATGATATTTAAGATTCGTCTTTTTTCTATGTAAAGACTTTCTAATATCTTGACAGTTATTCTTTGCAGTAAATATTCAAATGTTCTGACTCATACAGTTTTTGAGAATTTCATGTCTTAAAAATAAAACACAAATGCTTATAAAATGTTTCGTATTGTTAATGTTTAGGTTTTAGCCCCATTGTCTTTGCTAAAAATGATTAATTTACAGGTTTACTCTAACAAAGATATGGTATATACTTTTGGTTTGTTAAAAATATAAGTTAATAAAAATAATAAAGTTTGCCTAATCAGAGATACCTGGACAGCCCTAAATGCTTCAAAAATCTGTATAAAATGGCATTTAAAATAAAGTTTAAAAAGCATATATTAGACAGAGACTCTGAGACTTTAACAGTGACCTAAGGTCTCCAAAGAAGATTATGGGACACCAAGATGTCTCCACCTGGATAACAACAATGCTGACCACTGGGTAGGATGACCCCCAGTGCAACACCTGCTGTCAGGACCTGGTTCAGACCATGAACAAACAGCAGGGGAAATAGTCCTCAGGTAAGCTGGGGATCCTGTGATTAAAGCAGGGGAAAATAGTTCTCAGGTAAACGGGAATCCTACGACTGAAGTAGGGACGATTAATTGCTTTTCCTATAAGTAAAAGGAAAGCGTCTGCTGTTAAAGCAGGATTCATTAATAGCTCTCTTTGTAAATAGAGAGAAGGCAACCTCGGCAAAGCGGGAGTTAATTGCTTTTCCCTGGAAATGAAGGGGGAACAGCCGCTATCAAAGCGGGAGATTTATTGCCCATTCCATAAACAAGGAATGAGTAAAAAACAGTTTCGCAAGTCGACGAAACGAAAGTAAAAGGAATATTAATTAAATATGGGTGCTAATCAATTGCACTCAATTTTTAAGCTCTTAATGAGCTGCTATGTTTAAAGAATCTAGAAGATAAGACAAAATACTTAAAAGAAATTTTTTGCCATTGCACCCTGGCTCGCCGTTTCAGGAAGTCTCTCGATGTCATTGTGGAAAAAGAGGGGAGAGACCTAGACTTTGCATTTAAGCAAGGGATCCTTAAGGGAAAGGAAAAATCAGTTAAGGAATCAGAGCCAGGAATTTAAAACCTGATGCTCCAGAGTTTATCATACATGAGTTGCCTAGAGCAACACCAGGTAGTGCTGGCCTTGATTTGGCTAGCTCAAAGGATATGTTTCTTTCTAAATGGGATGGCATTTCCTTAGTACCTACATCAATGAAAGGAACATTGTTGCCACAAACTGTGGGACTTATTATAGGAAAAAGTTTCAACTATCAAAAGAATTTTAAGGTTGTGTCAGGTGCCATAGATGCAGACATAGAAAATGACATTAAGGTCATGGTGAAACCATTATCTGAAACTATTCAGATCCACAAGGGACAAAGAATTGCTCAACTATTACTGCTACTTTATGTTAATTTACCTAATAAAGTTTTGAGGAATAAATGAGAGCAAGGGCAGTTTGGATCCTTAAGGGAGAGGTCAAGTCAATTTGGAAGCTAATTAGAGGCTGTCTGGAGAATCTATATTACAGTAAAGCAGGAGAAAATGGACAGGCAGCGCTGGAAATGTTGCAAGAGGAAAGATCAAAAAAATCAGAAAAGACAAGCAGTAAAAGGAATCATCAGGAATGGGGAGAGTTATACCCGGACCTTTCTGAGTTAAAAGAGTCAGATAAGCAACTGCAAGCAATTGTAAGCAAATTTAAAAAGGTAAAACTGAGAAAAAGGATGAGAAAAAAGGAGAAAGGAGGTTTAAAAGCGCTGATGCTTTGCCCCATAACACCCTCCACCCTTCCACCTTATGTGGGAGGAGGTCAGGGCAGCTCCGAAAGCATATTTTATCTAAGCGTTTAGAAAGAGGTGAGAACTGAGCCACGATCAGCATACCCAATCTTTCAAAGTCTGCAAGAAAATAGGTACAAAAAGGATAAAATCATAAATTATCTAGGAGCATGAATTTGTGAGAAGCAAATTATTCTACAAAAGGTAAAATTGAGAAAAAATAATTTAAAGATCTTGAAGGATTTTCAAAAGTTGTTAGATGATATAAATTGACTTAGATGTTATTTTAAGGAGCATCCTGTAATATCTCCTAAAATAACATTATCACAGCCTATTTCCATGGCCCCAAATGTATTTACAGACGAATCAAAGACAACATTTAATCTAATATCAGATTCTATAGATGTTAATACCCTCAGAATTTTAGAAGTAGCTGGACCTATTAAAAGTTCCAGCCCTATGTGCCTTTTATTTCAGCAATTGCAACATTTAATTTGGCAGAGAAGAAATTGTTTTTACATTCAACATATGAAAGTCCATACAGCTCTGTCAGGACCTTTGAATGAAGGAAATAATATAATTGATCAATGGACTAAAATGGAATATATATATATATATATATATATATATATATATATATATTCATGAGTTCTTCATTGGAAAAGGCGAGAGCTTTTCATAAAGCTTTTCATGTCAATGCTAAAGCATTATAACAAAAATTTCATCTCTCTCGAGCAGATTGCTCGACAGATAATCTTGCTCATCAACATCCACCCAGCATTGGAATAAATCCACGGGATCTACTCTCTCTAAAAATTTGACAAATGGATGTAACACATGTACTCTCCTTTGGAAGGTTATGCTATATGCATATGACTGTTGATACTTTTCTATAGTTGCCTCAGCACACACAGGAGAAGCTATTAAGAATGTTATTCAATATCTCACTTTATGTTTTCAAATCATGGAAATGCATTTACAGATAAAGACAAATAATGGGCCTAAAAATTTTAAATGTATTAACTTCTGTTCCTAGTATAAATTTGTCTCTACAGGTTTCTCCTTGGTTGGCAGACACAAACAAGCATTAATTGCTGCCTACAACTTGCTCTAAATGACTGTGGACCATGGACTTGCTAAAAACTGATGTGGACCAGTCTAGCCGATGTGAATGCCCCCTGGCTCTTCGACACAGTTCACGAACCAAATGTTTCTAAAATTTTCTCTTTTTGACTAGCATTTTACCTTTGTTAACCCTTGACAACGTCGCCCCAAAGTCAGCTGGAAGCAGTTAAAAGAATACATCGCCCAATTATCCCTGGTTAAAATGCTAAGTCAAAAGAGATATATTAAAAACCCAAAGTTAACAAAGCTAGCTTATGATTGAGCTGATCCTTAAGACCAGGAGGATTGGGGAAATATAAGACCCTCACCCCTTATTTTCAAAGGGACAGAAGAAATTCCTTAGGATGTTTTTCATAATAATGTTACAATTATTAACCAATTATAATGATAACTTCTTTACAGTCATAATGGTTCTACTTATGTTTCTAAAGCTTTTGAAACTTTTTGTGCACAATGACACATTGTACATATTACAAGCATCCCATATAGCCCTTAGGGCCAGGTAATTTTTAAAAGAGCACATGAATATTTTGCTCCTCATCATTTATTATCACATACCTTATTTGTATTAAGTCATTTAAATACTAATGATAAAAGATTAACACCTGCAATGGTGCATTGGACCTGTGAGTCTAACTCTGTTTTGCCAAAAGTCCTATGGAAAGATCTGCTGTCTGGCCAATGGAGAGGACCAGACGTTTTAATAATATTTGGACGAGGGTATGCTTGTGTGTTTCCACAGGATGCCAACTCCTCCATCTGGATACCAGACAGACTCGTCCGGCCGACGCCAGGAGAGGCGGCGAAAAAGGAAGAGGCAATGGAGACAGACGAGATATCTGATGTGTCAAATGAGGAAAATGAAGGCAACTCGGTCACAGGCTTCGGAAATCACCTGGACGAAAATCAGATGCCTTGTCAAAGAAGCTAGAAGACTGCTTTTTCAGCAGGGAAAACCCCTGAAACCCAGCCTGTACTTTCTTGCTTTCTTAGCCTTAATATCTGCTCCCCCTACAGTACAGGGAATGGCTTATTGGGCCTATGTTCCTAATCCCCCAGTTTTACAACCTGTTGGTTGGCTAGATCAAGAGCCCATCAGGATTTTAACTAATGATACTAGGAGACTGGGAGGTGCTCAGGACTCTGACGCAAGAAGTAGTTCGTCCTCGTTAATAACCTTTGAGGGACGTTCTGATTCCTTGCCTATTTGCATTACACTTTCTGGAAAGGTCCCAAGATTTTGCTTAAGTTCAAGCTATAGAACTTTTCTTACTGACAGCCCAGATAAGGAAAATATTGGTAAGAGATGGATTTGGGAAATTCAGATGCAGACCTTAGGTGAATATAATTATACAGAAAAGTTTGAACAGGTCTCATCTATGCCTATTGAACCATGTATTCAAAAATATCGGGATAAGGATCAATTTTGGGATTCAGCTATTAATAAGTTCCCTACATGGCTAACTTGTGGCTTTCCAAATACAGTCACTAAATATCAGCCTAAAGATTCCTCTTATGAAATTTGGGATTATTCTATATCTTCAAGTCAACAGTATTTTTATGAAAATCATATAAACACTCATCAAGAGAAATTTCATCCCTATAAATACGTAAGGGTAGGAGAGCCCTTACGAAGATGGTTTTCTCCAGGTTTTGTTGAGCCTACATGGTTTGCTAAAGAAGGGAATATTACTAGAAAGCACTCTGGCCTGTTCAGATTGCTTGCTGCAGCTAATATATTTCTGGAAAAAAAGACCTAATCATACTAAGTCTGAGCCTATAGGACTCAGGGCATGTATTTCTTATCCTAATGCATTGTTATTAGCTCAACCTGCTTTTGTTAATATTACCAAAGTGAACAAGTCCTATCAAGTTGTTTGTCATTCTTGTAAACTTACTAATTGCATTACTTCAGCTGAACCAAAAGATTTGAATGTTTTGCTTGTTGTTAGACGTCCACCTTTTGTTATGTTACCTGTGGAGCTGGGAAATGATCCTTGGTACGATAACCCCGCATTGCAAGTTTTGAATACATTAAGAGATTTGGTACGGCCTAAGAGGTTTGTGGCCACACTTATTTTAGGCATAGCAGCATTAATATCAATACTCACCACTTTCGCTGTAGCTACAACAGCATTAGTTCAAGAGATTCATACTGCTCATTATGTGAATACATTAAATAAGAACATTACATCTGCATTACTGAGACAGGCAGCAATTGACAATGAATTGGAAGCAAAAATTAATGTATTAGAAGAAGTGGTCCTTGCTCTTGGACAGGACATTGCTAATTTGAAAACTACTCTATCCACACGTTGTCATGGAAGCTTTAAAGCAATTTGTGTCACACCACTGACTTATAATTATTCAGAGCCATGGGACAAAGTGAAGGCACATATACAGGGTGTTTGGCGAGATAATAACATCACATATGATTTAATTGCATTACAACAAGATATTTCTGCTATTAGCCAAGCTCATTTACAACTAGGAGGTCTACAAGATTTGGCTAATAAAATTGAGTCAGGAATTAAGGCTTTGAATCCATTAAATTGGGTGCAGTATTTTGTCCTCATTGGAATAGTCATTTTATTAGTACTGTTGGTGATTTTTCTATTCCCTTGTCTCCTTAAGTGTCTTTTCAAGTCAATGGCCCAAGTGAAACAGGAGGTGTTCGAGTTGCATTTTAAAAATAAAAAACGGGGACCTGCTACATCCACGGTTGTCTCGCCAGTGTAGCAGAAATGCTGACTTGATGGGCCAATATTGCCAGCAGGATTGGGATTTGTGCTTCCAGGAGCTGTGTGTTCCAGGCGGGTCCCTGGTAACCAGTTGTGGTGTAAAGCTACCTGAGTTGCCATTTGTATTGACTCAACCTGGCTGTCCTTGGAGCCATATGTGTGTCTTTTCCTTTGTCTATGTGTTCTT
Organism: Myodes glareolus; assembly: GCF_982192425.1. NCBI lineage: Eukaryota > Metazoa > Chordata > Mammalia > Rodentia > Cricetidae > Myodes > Myodes glareolus. Next base: position 106,548,065 of record NC_142053.1, on the reverse strand, counting down.
TGTGATTCTTACAGATTACCAATAGATCAGACTATTCCAGGCAGTTGCGGATACAAACAAGACTGCTAAGGACATTTTTGAATTCTGCTCCGCTGTTAATCAAAGCCTTAAAAAAGTAGCCAGTTCTGAAATTGCCAGAATCATCATTAGGACAATTCCTTGATGATGTGGAACAAAAGGAGTTAATTTTACTAGGATACATCTTAGAAGCTTTAGGCATTTGCCTGAGAAATATGTGCAATTGTAAACAGAAGGCCTATGAAACCTTTCTTGTGAGAAGAGAAAGACCTAGCCTAAACTGACAATATCTGAGCCTGAGAATTGAGAAGGGAGGAAAGTTGAAGTTAGTGATATAAAGTAAACTTCAGAAAGACTCAAGACTATGTATTAGAATTTTCCTAGCAGAAAGCTTTCCCAGGGAGATAGTAGCCTTTTTTCTTTCTCACTCAGGCACACAAGGTCACTTAGCTCAAACCAACCAGCCACCTGCAAGCTGATAAAGATGGTCTAGCTCAAGGGCAGTGATCTCTTTGAAGGCAAGAGGAGAGAGTTTGTTTTGTATAGTGTGAGAAAGCAAAAGTCCTTGTGCCCAAGTCAAAGCATCTTCAAAGATTCTTTTTGTAAATTATTTTATGCTGTTCTTTTCTGTCTTAAGATTTGATGATGTATGCCTTTGCCAAGTTCTTTGATTGTAAAAAATATATAATCCTGCACTGAAGTAAGTAAATCGCAGCAGCATGTCTCAACATTGAGAGTGTCTGTGTGTCGCTTTCCTCACCATATCCTGATCTCTCCTGTGCCTTCGCCCTGATTCCCTATGGTCTGAGTGGCTCCCCTGAGCCGGTCCATAGCAATTCTGTAAAGAGAGCATCCTCTTCACCGAACTGTCAAGACACAGCAAGTCTTTGCCTCAAAAAGGGAGCTCTGGTGAGGAGAGCTACTCATTTGAGAGGAGTAAGTTGTCCAGGAGAAGACCCTCCTCAAGTGAAGCTTGCCTTGCAGGGAGAGGTCGCGCAATGAAAACTCACTCTGTAGAGTGGAACCAATCATTTGAGAAGTGCATCTGGGCCAAGAGAAGACTCTCTCCTGGGAATATTCAGCCCACAGGGATTGTTCCACCTTGAAGTACAAGACGCCCCGAAGAAGAGAGAATTTCAGTTGGCAGGGGCACCTCAGCAATTAGAGTACCCTCTCTCTGTTGGTTAAGGACACTCCATCAAAAGCTGCCATGTGAAAAAGGGTCTATTATCTGGAAAGGGTAACTCTGAAAATAGAGGATCCACTCCTGTGAAATGCAATCTTAGAGCGAGGCTTCGCTTCAGCAAAGGTACACTGAAAAGAAGGGCTACTCATGTGAGAGGGGTAAAATGAATGGCAGGGAAAATATCCTCTGCAAGTGAAGATCACCTTGCAGGGAGAGATATCCCCATCCAAGAATGCCCTGTAAAGGGGGGTCATTCATTTTAAAAGCATAACTCTGAAAAGGGAAAAGTGTCCCAGGGAAAAATATTGCCCCAAAAGGAGGCATTGCTTCAAAAAAAATTATCCTATAGAGGAGGGTTACTCATTGTTTAGGGGAAACTCTGCAAACACAGGACACTTAACTGGGAAACATCAACCCAGGGAGAGGTCAGCATTAGAAGAAAAGCCTCCCAACATTGGAGGGTCACCCAGTTCTGAAAGACAAAACTTGGGTGCATGAGGACACATTAAACGTGTTGTTGTTCTCCAAAAATGTTTCCCACCATTAGTAAAGGGATAAATCCATTTTATGTACTGTTTTGCTATTTTCTTTTTAATTAATTTTCACTAAAATCTCCATTATATTATAATTTTGTTTATTTTAGGCTTATGAATTCCTTTATTCCAGTGTCTTGAGACAAAGGGCCAGGTTACTGACCTGAAATCTTTCTCTAAATATGTGCGTGTGTTTGTGTGTGTGTGTGTTTGTGTGTATGTGTGTGTGTGTGTGTGTTATTCTTTTATGTCTGAGCATGTGTCTATGGGTGTTTTCAGAGAGCAAAAGGAATCACATCCCTCGAAGCTAGAGCTTGAGATGGTTGTGACACCTGTATTTGTCCTGTAAGACCCAAACTGGGTGTTGTGCAAGAACAGCAAGGCCCTGAAACAGCTGCACCATCTCTCCAGCCCCTTTTCCTTTGTTTTAAAGCAGACACTTATAGCTGAAAATCATCCCTAATCACTAATTTAGTAATGGTGTAGATATTCATATATTTTGTCTTCATTTGACTTTTTCATTTCCAACAGCTTCTCTCTGTAGTTTAACTTTCAATTCTCCTGCCTCAGCAGTTCAAGTGACTGTGCTTGTAGGCCTTCATCAGTATTTGTGGTGTTTTCAATAAATATTTGAATTTCTGTTTTAAAGTCCTCATTTTACACATTGAAACAGTATTTACTTTAGATTGATTCTAATTTTCTAAATTACTTAAATTTGCTTGTTATTGATTTCTAAGTACATTCCAGCGTGGTTAAAGTGTGTAGTTAATTCTACACTTTTCTATTCTTTTTCTTTTTCCTGGGTAGGATCTAACATGGAGAACGTTCTACATTGACCTGAGAAGAATGTCTGTGCTGCTAGTCTTGTGTGGAATGTAGTGTAGATGTATTTCTAAGACTATTTTCTTTGTAGTGCTGTTCAAGTCTTTTATCTCACTGTTCTATTGTCTCTGTGGTCCTTACTACTACTGAAAGTAGTTCATGAAATCTCCAAAAAGTAACTTTAAATTGTCTATTTTATCTGTGTGTTTTCTTGGTTCATGTAATTTTTTCTGATCTCAAGCGACAGTCATAGTTTCCTATTACAATCATCACTTTGACCAATAGTAAGCTTAGTTTTGCCCATAAGGTTTTAGTTTTAAAGTGTATTTGGTGAGATACCTAAATAGCCTCTCTAGCTTGGTAGGCTTGTAATTTGTTTTCTTTATGGAAATACATTTAATTCAGAGTGATACTGTAGTATTTCACAGCCAAAGATAGTAGTCTCAATTATCTTTCTTTAAAGATGGACCATAAGCTTATTTATAATATTCTAAGCTTTAAACATACTTGTAGAGATGTACATGTATTTTAATATCTTAAAACCTGTATCAAATACAATTACATTTAAAAATTAGATATATTTTTTCAAGTTATCCAAGACAATGATTATATGTATTTCAATTTTCACCAATAATATGTAGTATGTTTCCCACACTCAAGTTAGCATTGCATGGTATCAGTAAGTTTTTCATTTTTTTTTGTGCTCTACATTTTTCTCTGCTCTCCTCGAGTTTTGATAACAATTTATATCTTATATCTTTTCCCAGCTTTCTGAATTCGGACTATGTTTTTATTTTTCTTATACACAGATTAATTGATTAATGTATCATCTTTACATTCTCTGGGTGAATGGATATGAACTCATTGCCATGTTCAGAGTTTACCATATATGGAGGCAATGAAAAAAAAATTGATTGAAAAAAAACCTATTCTTCCTCAGTGGCGACAGGCTGGCGATGACACCCATTTCTTTTTAACCATCTGAGCTGTAGTGCCCTTCATCTGAGAGCTCCTCCACACACTCGTATTCATGGATTGAAGAGAAGGGTCCAAGTAATTTTGGCAAAGAATGCTTCAGAGGAAGGAGGACATATTAATCAAGAGAGTTGTTCAGGTTGTGCATGCCTTAATGCTAGTCCTGGAGAAGCATTAACTTGGGGATCTGTGTGTGCTTCAGGACAGCCTGGCCTTTAGAAACGCCCCACCCCCACAAACCACCTGCCTCCACTATGACATCAGAGTAGTGGTCCAATCATTTAGCTGTGGAACATCGGATAATTTGCATAGGACTATCTATTGGCCAAAGGGCTTAAGCCCATCCCCAAGATGATGTTTGTGTACAGCTAGTTTCCAGAGAAACCAAACTTAGTGCTGGCAGTTGATGATGCAGTGTGAAGCTCTCCTGAAGTCCTTCAAAAAAGAACTAAATCAGAAGATATGATCCTCGTCTTCGAACTAATTCAGACTATAGAATTCTTTGTTGTGTTCCCAGTCCATTTTGCCATATAAATTGGTAGTAGAAAATGTGTGAATTCATTAGTATAAATTAAATGAGTTATGAAAGAAAGGACCTCATCCTCGTGATGGACATTATAAGGAAGGAGATAACTTCAGGCATTAACTCAGAAAAAAGTACGCTGCATAGGAGGGTTACTCATAACAGTGCGGTTACTCCTGGAAGAGAGGAATATCTGTTGGTGAATATCGCCTTGCAAGGAGGACTGTTCATCCTAACAAAAGTCATGCTCAGAGAAGGGATATTGAAAGGAGGAGGGTAATTCCGTGCTACATCCACGGCTGTCTCGCCAGTGTAGCAGAAATGCTGACTGGATGGGCCAATATTGCCAGCAGGATTGGGATTTGTGCTTCCAGGAGCTGTGTGTTCCAGGCGGGTCCCTGGTAACCAGTTGTGGTGTAAAGCTACCTGAGTTGCCATTTGTATTGACTCAACCTGGCTGTCCTTGGAGCCATATGTGTGTCTTTTCCTTTGTCTATGTGTTCTTTGTGATTCTTACAGATTACCAATAGATCAGACTATTCCAGGCAGTTGCGGATACAAACAAGACTGCTAAGGACATTTTTGAATTCTGCTCCGCTGTTAATCAAAGCCTTAAAAAAGTAGCCAGTTCTGAAATTGCCAGAATCATCATTAGGACAATTCCTTGATGATGTGGAACAAAAGGAGTTAATTTTACTAGGATACATCTTAGAAGCTTTAGGCATTTGCCTGAGAAATATGTGCAATTGTAAACAGAAGGCCTATGAAACCTTTCTTGTGAGAAGAGAAAGACCTAGCCTAAACTGACAATATCTGAGCCTGAGAATTGAGAAGGGAGGAAAGTTGAAGTTAGTGATATAAAGTAAACTTCAGAAAGACTCAAGACTATGTATTAGAATTTTCCTAGCAGAAAGCTTTCCCAGGGAGATAGTAGCCTTTTTTCTTTCTCACTCAGGCACACAAGGTCACTTAGCTCAAACCAACCAGTCACCTGCAAGCTGATAAAGATGGTCTAGCTCAAGGGCAGTGATCTCTTTGAAGGCAAGAGGAGAGAGTTTGTTTTGTATAGTGTGAGAAAGCAAAAGTCCTTGTGCCCAAGTCAAAGCATCTTCAAAGATTCTTTTTGTAAATTATTTTATGCTGTTCTTTTCTGTCTTATGATTTGATGATGTATGCCTTTGCCAAGTTCTTTGATTGTAAAAAATATATAATCCTGCACTGAAGTAAGTAAATCGCAGCAGCATGTCTCAACATTGAGAGTGTCTGTGTGTTGCTTTCCTCGCCATATCCTGATCTCTCCTGTGTCTGCGCCCTGATTCCCTATGGTCTGAGTGGCTCCCCTGAGCCGGTCCGTAGCAGGTGGCGCCCGAACAGGGACTTGGAGGACTGGTAATCTTTCTCTTTTCTTTCTTTTCCTTTTATTAGTTTTCAGGAACGGCTCTTACCAGGGAGCTGCAGTCCCGCCGGAAGATTTGCCGGTCACAGCGTAAGTAATCTGAGGAACAATGGGGCAATCTATGAGAGATGCCTCACCAGACATAGTCCTAAGGATGGTCTATGCTGCAGCAATGAAGGGTTGGAAATTCAGCGCCAATGGAGGAGGTGTAAGAGACTCCTCATCTCTCACTTGTTATAATTGTGGGAAACCTGGGCACATGCAGAAAGACTGCAGGAGGTCCAGGGGAGCAGGGCAAAGGGGAACTCCCGGACTTTGTCCCCGATGCAAAAAGGGAAAGCACTGGAAGAATGAATGTAAATCTAAGTTCCATAAGGATGGAACGCTCTTAGATAAGAATAAAAATAAACATAAAAATAGAAATAAAAACCAGGCAAATATAAAATAAAAAGTCTAAAATTATGATCAGAGAAAAGTTAATATGGAATTTTAAAAAGGTATTAGCAGCTAAAGGACATTTTCTATGCTTCTTCTTTTTTCTGAGTTAAGTTTTTCACTGTGATAACACTCAAGGTTTCTTCCGCTGGCCAGCAGTTTCTTCTCTTAACTCTTTCCTGTCCTAATACTGCTTATAAAAAGTTTTAAATTATATCAACTTGTAACTTTAAAAAAACATTAATTTAAAAACAAATGTTAAAGATACATTAGGTTTCTATATTATCTAAAAACCAACAAGGGCAAAAAGGCTAAAATAATGATAATAAATAAAAATAATAAAAGGGGTTTGTCTAAAAGTGTCTGGCTTAATCAATGAAACAAAGATTGAGAAAGGAGTCAAAACCTAAAAATTACAAAAGGTATATAAAATGTTATAATTTCTTATATCTGAATGTTTAATGGTCAATTCTGGTTTTAAAAGGATTTATCTTGTGAGAAGGTCATGGTTATTTCTTTTATGCATGCTTGTGTAGCTTTATGATATTAAAAAATATATGAGGTGAGTATACTCAACAGAGTAAGGGTCTCAAAAGTTCTGTCCTATGAACATCATATAATTTTGCCATATTTTGCCAAAAAACTTTCTGAGCAAATATTGATTTGGGTACATTTTTCTTTAATAATATAATCATTGATTAATTGTTTATGCTAACATAATGCTTTCTCCACATTCAGCAAAGAAATGATATTTAAGATTCGTCTTTTTTCTATGTAAAGACTTTCTAATATCTTGACAGTTATTCTTTGCAGTAAATATTCAAATGTTCTGACTCATACAGTTTTTGAGAATTTCATGTCTTAAAAATAAAACACAAATGCTTATAAAATGTTTCGTATTGTTAATGTTTAGGTTTTAGCCCCATTGTCTTTGCTAAAAATGATTAATTTACAGGTTTACTCTAACAAAGATATGGTATATACTTTTGGTTTGTTAAAAATATAAGTTAATAAAAATAATAAAGTTTGCCTAATCAGAGATACCTGGACAGCCCTAAATGCTTCAAAAATCTGTATAAAATGGCATTTAAAATAAAGTTTAAAAAGCATATATTAGACAGAGACTCTGAGACTTTAACAGTGACCTAAGGTCTCCAAAGAAGATTATGGGACACCAAGATGTCTCCACCTGGATAACAACAATGCTGACCACTGGGTAGGATGACCCCCAGTGCAACACCTGCTGTCAGGACCTGGTTCAGACCATGAACAAACAGCAGGGGAAATAGTCCTCAGGTAAGCTGGGGATCCTGTGATTAAAGCAGGGGAAAATAGTTCTCAGGTAAACGGGAATCCTACGACTGAAGTAGGGACGATTAATTGCTTTTCCTATAAGTAAAAGGAAAGCGTCTGCTGTTAAAGCAGGATTCATTAATAGCTCTCTTTGTAAATAGAGAGAAGGCAACCTCGGCAAAGCGGGGGTTAATTGCTTTTCCCTGGAAATGAAGGGGGAACAGCCGCTATCAAAGCGGGAGATTTATTGCCCATTCCATAAACAAGGAATGAGTAAAAAACAGTTTCGCAAGTCGACGAAACGAAAGTAAAAGGAATATTAATTAAATATGGGTGCTAATCAATTGCACTCAATTTTTAAGCTCTTAATGAGCTGCTATGTTTAAAGAATCTAGAAGATAAGACAAAATACTTAAAAGAAATTTTTTGCCATTGCACCCTGGCTCGCCGTTTCAGGAAGTCTCTCGATGTCATTGTGGAAAAAGAGGGGAGAGACCTAGACTTTGCATTTAAGCAAGGGATCCTTAAGGGAAAGGAAAAATCAGTTAAGGAATCAGAGCCAGGAATTTAAAACCTGATGCTCCAGAGTTTATCATACATGAGTTGCCTAGAGCAACACCAGGTAGTGCTGGCCTTGATTTGGCTAGCTCAAAGGATATGTTTCTTTCTAAATGGGATGGCATTTCCTTAGTACCTACATCAATGAAAGGAACATTGTTGCCACAAACTGTGGGACTTATTATAGGAAAAAGTTTCAACTATCAAAAGAATTTTAAGGTTGTGTCAGGTGCCATAGATGCAGACATAGAAAATGACATTAAGGTCATGGTGAAACCATTATCTGAAACTATTCAGATCCACAAGGGACAAAGAATTGCTCAACTATTACTGCTACTTTATGTTAATTTACCTAATAAAGTTTTGAGGAATAAATGAGAGCAAGGGCAGTTTGGATCCTTAAGGGAGAGGTCAAGTCAATTTGGAAGCTAATTAGAGGCTGTCTGGAGAATCTATATTACAGTAAAGCAGGAGAAAATGGACAGGCAGCGCTGGAAATGTTGCAAGAGGAAAGATCAAAAAAATCAGAAAAGACAAGCAGTAAAAGGAATCATCAGGAATGGGGAGAGTTATACCCGGACCTTTCTGAGTTAAAAGAGTCAGATAAGCAACTGCAAGCAATTGTAAGCAAATTTAAAAAGGTAAAACTGAGAAAAAGGATGAGAAAAAAGGAGAAAGGAGGTTTAAAAGCGCTGATGCTTTGCCCCATAACACCCTCCACCCTTCCACCTTATGTGGGAGGAGGTCAGGGCAGCTCCGAAAGCATATTTTATCTAAGCGTTTAGAAAGAGGTGAGAACTGAGCCACGATCAGCATACCCAATCTTTCAAAGTCTGCAAGAAAATAGGTACAAAAAGGATAAAATCATAAATTATCTAGGAGCATGAATTTGTGAGAAGCAAATTATTCTACAAAAGGTAAAATTGAGAAAAAATAATTTAAAGATCTTGAAGGATTTTCAAAAGTTGTTAGATGATATAAATTGACTTAGATGTTATTTTAAGGAGCATCCTGTAATATCTCCTAAAATAACATTATCACAGCCTATTTCCATGGCCCCAAATGTATTTACAGACGAATCAAAGACAACATTTAATCTAATATCAGATTCTATAGATGTTAATACCCTCAGAATTTTAGAAGTAGCTGGACCTATTAAAAGTTCCAGCCCTATGTGCCTTTTATTTCAGCAATTGCAACATTTAATTTGGCAGAGAAGAAATTGTTTTTACATTCAACATATGAAAGTCCATACAGCTCTGTCAGGACCTTTGAATGAAGGAAATAATATAATTGATCAATGGACTAAAATGGAATATATATATATATATATATATATATATATATATATATTCATGAGTTCTTCATTGGAAAAGGCGAGAGCTTTTCATAAAGCTTTTCATGTCAATGCTAAAGCATTATAACAAAAATTTCATCTCTCTCGAGCAGATTGCTCGACAGATAATCTTGCTCATCAACATCCACCCAGCATTGGAATAAATCCACGGGATCTACTCTCTCTAAAAATTTGACAAATGGATGTAACACATGTACTCTCCTTTGGAAGGTTATGCTATATGCATATGACTGTTGATACTTTTCTATAGTTGCCTCAGCACACACAGGAGAAGCTATTAAGAATGTTATTCAATATCTCACTTTATGTTTTCAAATCATGGAAATGCATTTACAGATAAAGACAAATAATGGGCCTAAAAATTTTAAATGTATTAACTTCTGTTCCTAGTATAAATTTGTCTCTACAGGTTTCTCCTTGGTTGGCAGACACAAACAAGCATTAATTGCTGCCTACAACTTGCTCTAAATGACTGTGGACCATGGACTTGCTAAAAACTGATGTGGACCAGTCTAGCCGATGTGAATGCCCCCTGGCTCTTCGACACAGTTCACGAACCAAATGTTTCTAAAATTTTCTCTTTTTGACTAGCATTTTACCTTTGTTAACCCTTGACAACGTCGCCCCAAAGTCAGCTGGAAGCAGTTAAAAGAATACATCGCCCAATTATCCCTGGTTAAAATGCTAAGTCAAAAGAGATATATTAAAAACCCAAAGTTAACAAAGCTAGCTTATGATTGAGCTGATCCTTAAGACCAGGAGGATTGGGGAAATATAAGACCCTCACCCCTTATTTTCAAAGGGACAGAAGAAATTCCTTAGGATGTTTTTCATAATAATGTTACAATTATTAACCAATTATAATGATAACTTCTTTACAGTCATAATGGTTCTACTTATGTTTCTAAAGCTTTTGAAACTTTTTGTGCACAATGACACATTGTACATATTACAAGCATCCCATATAGCCCTTAGGGCCAGGTAATTTTTAAAAGAGCACATGAATATTTTGCTCCTCATCATTTATTATCACATACCTTATTTGTATTAAGTCATTTAAATACTAATGATAAAAGATTAACACCTGCAATGGTGCATTGGACCTGTGAGTCTAACTCTGTTTTGCCAAAAGTCCTATGGAAAGATCTGCTGTCTGGCCAATGGAGAGGACCAGACGTTTTAATAATATTTGGACGAGGGTATGCTTGTGTGTTTCCACAGGATGCCAACTCCTCCATCTGGATACCAGACAGACTCGTCCGGCCGACGCCAGGAGAGGCGGCGAAAAAGGAAGAGGCAATGGAGACAGACGAGATATCTGATGTGTCAAATGAGGAAAATGAAGGCAACTCGGTCACAGGCTTCGGAAATCACCTGGACGAAAATCAGATGCCTTGTCAAAGAAGCTAGAAGACTGCTTTTTCAGCAGGGAAAACCCCTGAAACCCAGCCTGTACTTTCTTGCTTTCTTAGCCTTAATATCTGCTCCCCCTACAGTACAGGGAATGGCTTATTGGGCCTATGTTCCTAATCCCCCAGTTTTACAACCTGTTGGTTGGCTAGATCAAGAGCCCATCAGGATTTTAACTAATGATACTAGGAGACTGGGAGGTGCTCAGGACTCTGACGCAAGAAGTAGTTCGTCCTCGTTAATAACCTTTGAGGGACGTTCTGATTCCTTGCCTATTTGCATTACACTTTCTGGAAAGGTCCCAAGATTTTGCTTAAGTTCAAGCTATAGAACTTTTCTTACTGACAGCCCAGATAAGGAAAATATTGGTAAGAGATGGATTTGGGAAATTCAGATGCAGACCTTAGGTGAATATAATTATACAGAAAAGTTTGAACAGGTCTCATCTATGCCTATTGAACCATGTATTCAAAAATATCGGGATAAGGATCAATTTTGGGATTCAGCTATTAATAAGTTCCCTACATGGCTAACTTGTGGCTTTCCAAATACAGTCACTAAATATCAGCCTAAAGATTCCTCTTATGAAATTTGGGATTATTCTATATCTTCAAGTCAACAGTATTTTTATGAAAATCATATAAACACTCATCAAGAGAAATTTCATCCCTATAAATACGTAAGGGTAGGAGAGCCCTTACGAAGATGGTTTTCTCCAGGTTTTGTTGAGCCTACATGGTTTGCTAAAGAAGGGAATATTACTAGAAAGCACTCTGGCCTGTTCAGATTGCTTGCTGCAGCTAATATATTTCTGGAAAAAAAGACCTAATCATACTAAGTCTGAGCCTATAGGACTCAGGGCATGTATTTCTTATCCTAATGCATTGTTATTAGCTCAACCTGCTTTTGTTAATATTACCAAAGTGAACAAGTCCTATCAAGTTGTTTGTCATTCTTGTAAACTTACTAATTGCATTACTTCAGCTGAACCAAAAGATTTGAATGTTTTGCTTGTTGTTAGACGTCCACCTTTTGTTATGTTACCTGTGGAGCTGGGAAATGATCCTTGGTACGATAACCCCGCATTGCAAGTTTTGAATACATTAAGAGATTTGGTACGGCCTAAGAGGTTTGTGACCACACTTATTTTAGGCATAGCAGCATTAATATCAATACTCACCACTTTCGCTGTAGCTACAACAGCATTAGTTCAAGAGATTCATACTGCTCATTATGTGAATACATTAAATAAGAACATTACATCTGCATTACTGAGACAGGCAGCAATTGACAATGAATTGGAAGCAAAAATTAATGTATTAGAAGAAGTGGTCCTTGCTCTTGGACAGGACATTGCTAATTTGAAAACTACTCTATCCACACGTTGTCATGGAAGCTTTAAAGCAATTTGTGTCACACCACTGACTTATAATTATTCAGAGCCATGGGACAAAGTGAAGGCACATATACAGGGTGTTTGGCGAGATAATAACATCACATATGATTTAATTGCATTACAACAAGATATTTCTGCTATTAGCCAAGCTCATTTACAACTAGGAGGTCTACAAGATTTGGCTAATAAAATTGAGTCAGGAATTAAGGCTTTGAATCCATTAAATTGGGTGCAGTATTTTGTCCTCATTGGAATAGTCATTTTATTAGTACTGTTGGTGATTTTTCTATTCCCTTGTCTCCTTAAGTGTCTTTTCAAGTCAATGGCCCAAGTGAAACAGGAGGTGTTCGAGTTGCATTTTAAAAATAAAAAACGGGGACCTGCTACATCCACGGCTGTCTCGCCAGTGTAGCAGAAATGCTGACTTGATGGGCCAATATTGCCAGCAGGATTGGGATTTGTGCTTCCAGGAGCTGTGTGTTCCAGGCGGGTCCCTGGTAACCAGTTGTGGTGTAAAGCTACCTGAGTTGCCATTTGTATTGACTCAACCTGGCTGTCCTTGGAGCCATATGTGTGTCTTTTCCTTTGTCTATGTGTTCTTTGTGATTCTTACAGATTACCAATAGATCAGACTATTCCAGGCAGTTGCGGATACAAACAAGACTGCTAAGGACATTTTTGAATTCTGCTCCGCTGTTAATCAAAGCCTTAAAAAAGTAGCCAGTTCTGAAATTGCCAGAATCATCATTAGGACAATTCCTTGATGATGTGGAACAAAAGGAGTTAATTTTACTAGGATACATCTTAGAAGCTTTAGGCATTTGCCTGAGAAATATGTGCAATTGTAAACAGAAGGCCTATGAAACCTTTCTTGTGAGAAGAGAAAGACCTAGCCTAAACTGACAATATCTGAGCCTGAGAATTGAGAAGGGAGGAAAGTTGAAGTTAGTGATATAAAGTAAACTTCAGAAAGACTCAAGACTATGTATTAGAATTTTCCTAGCAGAAAGCTTTCCCAGGGAGATAGTAGCCTTTTTTCTTTCTCACTCAGGCACACAAGGTCACTTAGCTCAAACCAACCAGCCACCTGCAAGCTGATAAAGATGGTCTAGCTCAAGGGCAGTGATCTCTTTGAAGGCAAGAGGAGAGAGTTTGTTTTGTATAGTGTGAGAAAGCAAAAGTCCTTGTGCCCAAGTCAAAGCATCTTCAAAGATTCTTTTTGTAAATTATTTTATGCTGTTCTTTTCTGTCTTAAGATTTGATGATGTATGCCTTTGCCAAGTTCTTTGATTGTAAAAAATATATAATCCTGCACTGAAGTAAGTAAATCGCAGCAGCATGTCTCAACATTGAGAGTGTCTGTGTGTCGCTTTCCTCACCATATCCTGATCTCTCCTGTGCCTTCGCCCTGATTCCCTATGGTCTGAGTGGCTCCCCTGAGCCGGTCCATAGCAATTCTGTAAAGAGTGCATCCTCTTCACCGAACTGTCAAGACACAGCAAGTCTTTGCCTCAAAAAGGGAGCCCTGGTGAGGAGAGCTACTCATTTGAGAGGAGTAAGTAGTCCAGGAGAAGACCCTCCTCAAGTGAAGCTTGCCTTGCAGGGAGAGGTCGCGCAATGAAAACTCACTCTGTAGAGTGGAACCAATCATTTGAGAAGTGCATCTGGGCCAAGAGAAGACCCTCTCCTGGGAATATTCAGCCCACAGGGATTGTTCCACCTTGAAGGACAAGACACCCCGAGGAAGAGAGATTTTCAGTTGGCAGGGGCACCTCAGCAATTAGAGTACTCTCTCTCTGTTGGTTAAGGACACTCCATCAAAAGCTGCCATGGGAAAAAGGGTCTATTATCTGGAAAGGGTAACTCTGCAAATAGAGGATCCACTCCTGTGAAATGCAATCTTAGAGCGAGGCTTCGCTTCAGCAAAGGTACACTGAAAAGAAGGGCTACTCATGTGAGAGGGGTAAAATGAATGGCAGGGAAAATATCCTCTGCAAGTGAAGGTCACCTTGTAGGGAGAGATATCCCCATCCAAGAATGCCCTGTAAAGGGGGGTCATTCATTTTAAAAGCATAACTCTGAAAAGGGAAAACTGTCCCAGGGAAAAATATTGCCACAAAAGGAGGCATTGCTTCAAAAAAAATTATCCTATAGAGGAGGGTTACTCATTGTTTAGGGGAAACTCTGCAAACACAGGACACTTAACTGGGAAACATCAACCCAGGGAGAGGTCAGCATTAGAAGAAAAGCCTCCCAACATTGGAGGGTCACCCAGTTCTGAAAGACAAAACTTGGGTGCATGAGGACACATTAAACGTGTTGTTGTTCTCCAAAAATGTTTCCCACCATTAGTAAAGGGATAAATCCATTTTATGTACTGTTTTGCTATTTTCTTTTTAATTAATTTTCACTAAAATCTCCATTATATTATAATTTTGTTTATTTTAGGCTTATGTATTCCTTTATTCCAGTGTCTTGAGACAAAAGGCCCGGTTACTGACCAAAATCTTTCTCTAAATATGTGTGTGTGTTTGTGTATGTGTGTGTGTGTGTGTGTGTGTGTGTGTCTTATTCTTTTATGTCTGCGCATGTGTCTATGGGTGTTTCAAGAGAGCAAAAGGAATCACATCCCTCAAAGCTAGAGCTTGAGATGGTTGTGACACCTGTATTTGTCCTGTAAGACCCAAACTGGGTGTTTTGCAAGAACAGCAAGGCCCTGAAACAGCTGCACCATCTCTCCAGCCCCTTTTCCTTGGTTTTAAAGCAGACACTTATAGCTGAAAATCATCCCTAATCACTAATTTAGTAATGGTGTAGATATTCATATATTTTGTCTTCATTTGACTTTTTCATTTCCAACAGCTTCTCTCTGTAGTTTAACTTTCAATTCTCCTGCCTCAGCAGTTCAAGTGACTGTGCTTGTAGGCCTTCATCAGTATTTGTGGTGTTTTCAATAAATATTTGAATTTCTGTTTTAAAGTCCTCATTTTACACATTGAAACAGTATTTACTTTAGATTGATTCTAATTTTCTAAATTACTTAAATTTGCTTGTTATTGATTTCTAAGTACATTCCAGCGTGGTTAAAGTGTGTAGTTAATTCTACACTTTTCTATTCTTTTTCTTTTTCCTGGGTAGGATCTAACATGGAGAACGTTCTACATTGACCTGAGAAGAATGTCTGTGCTGCTAGTCTTGTGTGGAATGTAGTGTAGATGTATTTCTAAGACTATTTTCTTTGTAGTGCTGTTCAAGTCTTTTATCTCACTGTTCTATTGTCTCTGTGGTCCTTACTACTACTGAAAGTAGTTCATGAAATCTCCAAAAAGTAACTTTAAATTGTCTATTTTATCTGTGTGTTTTCTTGGTTCATGTAATTTTTTCTGATCTCAAGCGACAGTCATAGTTTCCTATTACAATCATCACTTTGACCAATAGTAAGCTTAGTTTTGCCCATAAGGTTTTAGTTTTAAAGTGTATTTGGTGAGATACCTAAATAGCCTCTCTAGCTTGGTAGGCTTGTAATTTGTTTTCTTTATGGAAATACATTTAATTCAGAGTGATACTGTAGTATTTCACAGCCAAAGATAGTAGTCTCAATTATCTTTCTTTAAAGATGGACCATAAGCTTATTTATAATATTCTAAGCTTTAAACATACTTGTAGAGATGTACATGTATTTTAATATCTTAAAACCTGTATCAAATACAATTACATTTAAAAATTAGATATATTTTTTCAAGTTATCCAAGACAATGATTATATGTATTTCAATTTTCACCAATAATATGTAGTATGTTTCCCACACTCAAGTTAGCATTGCATGGTATCAGTAAGTTTTTCATTTTTTTTTTGTGCTCTACATTTTTCTCTGCTCTCCTCGAGTTTTGATAACAGTTTATATCTTATATCTTTTCCCAGCTTTCTGAATTCGGACTATGTTTTTATTTTTCTTATACACAGATTAATTGATTAATGTATCATCTTTACATTCTCTGGGTGAATGGATATGAACTCATTGCCATGTTCAGAGTTTACCATATATGGAGGCAATGAAAAAAAATTGATTGAAAAGAAACCTATTCTTCCTCAGTGGCGACAGGCTGGCGATGACACCCATTTCTTTTTAGCCATCTGAGCTGTAGTGCCCTTCATCTGAGAGCTCCTCCACACACTCGTATTCATGGATTGAAGAGAAGGGTCCAAGTAATTTTGGCAAAGAATGCTTCAGAGGAAGGAGGACATATTAATCAAGAGAGTTGTTCAGGTTGTGCATGCCTTAATGCTAGTCCTGGAGAAGCATTAACTTGGGGATCTGTGTGTGCTTCAGGACAGCCTGGCCTTTAGAAACGCCCCACCCCCACAAACCACCTGCCTCCACTATGACATCAGAGTAGTGGTCCAATCATTTAGCTGTGGAACATCGGATAATTTGCATAGGACTATCTATTGGCCAAAGGGCTTAAGCCCATCCCCAAGATGATGTTTGTGTACAGCTAGTTTCCAGAGAAACCAAACTTAGTGCTGGCAGTTGATGATGCAGTGTGAAGCTCTCCTGAAGTCCTTCAAAAAAGAACTAAATCAGAAGATATGATCCTCGTCTTCGAACTAATTCAGACTATAGAATTCTTTGTTGTGTTCCCAGTCCATTTTGCCATATAAATTGGTAGTAGAAAATGTGTGAATTCATTAGTATAAATTAAATGAGTTATGAAAGAAAGGACCTCATCCTCGTGATGGACATTATAAGGAAGGAGATAACTTCAGGCATTAACTCAGAAAAAAGTACGCTGCATAGGAGGGTTACTCATAACAGTGCGGTTACTCCTGGAAGAGAGGAATATCTGTTGGTGAATATCGCCTTGCAAGGAGGACTGTTCATCCTAACAAAAGTCATGCTCAGAGAAGGGATATTGAAAGGAGGAGGGTAATTCCGTGCTACATCCACGGCTGTCTCGCCAGTGTAGCAGAAATGCTGACTGGATGGGCCAATATTGCCAGCAGGATTGGGATTTGTGCTTCCAGGAGCTGTGTGTTCCAGGCGGGTCCCTGGTAACCAGTTGTGGTGTAAAGCTACCTGAGTTGCCATTTGTATTGACTCAACCTGGCTGTCCTTGGAGCCATATGTGTGTCTTTTCCTTTGTCTATGTGTTCTTTGTGATTCTTACAGATTACCAATAGATCAGACTATTCCAGGCAGTTGCGGATACAAACAAGACTGCTAAGGACATTTTTGAATTCTGCTCCGCTGTTAATCAAAGCCTTAAAAAAGTAGCCAGTTCTGAAATTGCCAGAATCATCATTAGGACAATTCCTTGATGATGTGGAACAAAAGGAGTTAATTTTACTAGGATACATCTTAGAAGCTTTAGGCATTTGCCTGAGAAATATGTGCAATTGTAAACAGAAGGCCTATGAAACCTTTCTTGTGAGAAGAGAAAGACCTAGCCTAAACTGACAATATCTGAGCCTGAGAATTGAGAAGGGAGGAAAGTTGAAGTTAGTGATATAAAGTAAACTTCAGAAAGACTCAAGACTATGTATTAGAATTTTCCTAGCAGAAAGCTTTCCCAGGGAGATAGTAGCCTTTTTTCTTTCTCACTCAGGCACACAAGGTCACTTAGCTCAAACCAACCAGTCACCTGCAAGCTGATAAAGATGGTCTAGCTCAAGGGCAGTGATCTCTTTGAAGGCAAGAGGAGAGAGTTTGTTTTGTATAGTGTGAGAAAGCAAAAGTCCTTGTGCCCAAGTCAAAGCATCTTCAAAGATTCTTTTTGTAAATTATTTTATGCTGTTCTTTTCTGTCTTATGATTTGATGATGTATGCCTTTGCCAAGTTCTTTGATTGTAAAAAATATATAATCCTGCACTGAAGTAAGTAAATCGCAGCAGCATGTCTCAACATTGAGAGTGTCTGTGTGTTGCTTTCCTCGCCATATCCTGATCTCTCCTGTGTCTGCGCCCTGATTCCCTATGGTCTGAGTGGCTCCCCTGAGCCGGTCCGTAGCAGGTGGCGCCCGAACAGGGACTTGGAGGACTGGTAATCTTTCTCTTTTCTTTCTTTTCCTTTTATTAGTTTTCAGGAACGGCTCTTACCAGGGAGCTGCAGTCCCGCCGGAAGATTTGCCGGTCACAGCGTAAGTAATCTGAGGAACAATGGGGCAATCTATGAGAGATGCCTCACCAGACATAGTCCTAAGGATGGTCTATGCTGCAGCAATGAAGGGTTGGAAATTCAGCGCCAATGGAGGAGGTGTAAGAGACTCCTCATCTCTCACTTGTTATAATTGTGGGAAACCTGGGCACATGCAGAAAGACTGCAGGAGGTCCAGGGGAGCAGGGCAAAGGGGAACTCCCGGACTTTGTCCCCGATGCAAAAAGGGAAAGCACTGGAAGAATGAATGTAAATCTAAGTTCCATAAGGATGGAACGCTCTTAGATAAGAATAAAAATAAACATAAAAATAGAAATAAAAACCAGGCAAATATAAAATAAAAAGTCTAAAATTATGATCAGAGAAAAGTTAATATGGAATTTTAAAAAGGTATTAGCAGCTAAAGGACATTTTCTATGCTTCTTCTTTTTTCTGAGTTAAGTTTTTCACTGTGATAACACTCAAGGTTTCCTCCGCTGGCCAGCAGTTTCTTCTCTTAACTCTTTCCTGTCCTAATACTGCTTATAAAAAGTTTTAAATTATATCAACTTGTAACTTTAAAAAAACATTAATTTAAAAACAAATGTTAAAGATACATTAGGTTTCTATATTATCTAAAAACCAACAAGGGCAAAAAGGCTAAAATAATGATAATAAATAAAAATAATAAAAGGGGTTTGTCTAAAAGTGTCTGGCTTAATCAATGAAACAAAGATTGAGAAAGGAGTCAAAACCTAAAAATTACAAAAGGTATATAAAATGTTATAATTTCTTATATCTGAATGTTTAATGGTCAATTCTGGTTTTAAAAGGATTTATCTTGTGAGAAGGTCATGGTTATTTCTTTTATGCATGCTTGTGTAGCTTTATGATATTAAAAAATATATGAGGTGAGTATACTCAACAGAGTAAGGGTCTCAAAAGTTCTGTCCTATGAACATCATATAATTTTGCCATATTTTGCCAAAAAACTTTCTGAGCAAATATTGATTTGGGTACATTTTTCTTTAATAATATAATCATTGATTAATTGTTTATGCTAACATAATGCTTTCTCCACATTCAGCAAAGAAATGATATTTAAGATTCGTCGTTTTTCTATGTAAAGACTTTCTAATATCTTGACAGTTATTCTTTGCAGTAAATATTCAAATGTTCTGACTCATACAGTTTTTGAGAATTTCATGTCTTAAAAATAAAACACAAATGCTTATAAAATGTTTCGTATTGTTAATGTTTAGGTTTTAGCCCCATTGTCTTTGCTAAAAATGATTAATTTACAGGTTTACTCTAACAAAGATATGGTATATACTTTTGGTTTGTTAAAAATATAAGTTAATAAAAATAATAAAGTTTGCCTAATCAGAGATACCTGGACAGCCCTAAATGCTTCAAAAATCTGTATAAAATGGCATTTAAAATAAAGTTTAAAAAGCATATATTAGACAGAGACTCTGAGACTTTAACAGTGACCTAAGGTCTCCAAAGAAGATTATGGGACACCAAGATGTCTCCACCTGGATAACAACAATGCTGACCACTGGGTAGGATGACCCCCAGTGCAACACCTGCTGTCAGGACCTGGTTCAGACCATGAACAAACAGCAGGGGAAATAGTCCTCAGGTAAGCTGGGGATCCTGTGATTAAAGCAGGGGAAAATAGTTCTCAGGTAAACGGGAATCCTACGACTGAAGTAGGGACGATTAATTGCTTTTCCTATAAGTAAAAGGAAAGCGTCTGCTGTTAAAGCAGGATTCATTAATAGCTCTCTTTGTAAATAGAGAGAAGGCAACCTCGGCAAAGCGGGGGTTAATTGCTTTTCCCTGGAAATGAAGGGGGAACAGCCGCTATCAAAGCGGGAGATTTATTGCCCATTCCATAAACAAGGAATGAGTAAAAAACAGTTTCGCAAGTCGACGAAACGAAAGTAAAAGGAATATTAATTAAATATGGGTGCTAATCAATTGCACTCAATTTTTAAGCTCTTAATGAGCTGCTATGTTTAAAGAATCTAGAAGATAAGACAAAATACTTAAAAGAAATTTTTTGCCATTGCACCCTGGCTCGCCGTTTCAGGAAGTCTCTCGATGTCATTGTGGAAAAAGAGGGGAGAGACCTAGACTTTGCATTTAAGCAAGGGATCCTTAAGGGAAAGGAAAAATCAGTTAAGGAATCAGAGCCAGGAATTTAAAACCTGATGCTCCAGAGTTTATCATACATGAGTTGCCTAGAGCAACACCAGGTAGTGCTGGCCTTGATTTGGCTAGCTCAAAGGATATGTTTCTTTCTAAATGGGATGGCATTTCCTTAGTACCTACATCAATGAAAGGAACATTGTTGCCACAAACTGTGGGACTTATTATAGGAAAAAGTTTCAACTATCAAAAGAATTTTAAGGTTGTGTCAGGTGCCATAGATGCAGACATAGAAAATGACATTAAGGTCATGGTGAAACCATTATCTGAAACTATTCAGATCCACAAGGGAGAAAGAATTGCTCAACTATTACTGCTACTTTATGTTAATTTACCTAATAAAGTTTTGAGGAATAAATGAGAGCAAGGGCAGTTTGGATCCTTAAGGGAGAGGTCAAGTCAATTTGGAAGCTAATTAGAGGCTGTCTGGAGAATCTATATTACAGTAAAGCAGGAGAAAATGGACAGGCAGCGCTGGAAATGTTGCAAGAGGAAAGATCAAAAAAATCAGAAAAGACAAGCAGTAAAAGGAATCATCAGGAATGGGGAGAGTTATACCCGGACCTTTCTGAGTTAAAAGAGTCAGATAAGCAACTGCAAGCAATTGTAAGCAAATTTAAAAAGGTAAAACTGAGAAAAAGGATGAGAAAAAAGGAGAAAGGAGGTTTAAAAGCGCTGATGCTTTGCCCCATAACACCCTCCACCCTTCCACCTTATGTGGGAGGAGGTCAGGGCAGCTCCGAAAGCATATTTTATCTAAGCGTTTAGAAAGAGGTGAGAACTGAGCCACGATCAGCATACCCAATCTTTCAAAGTCTGCAAGAAAATAGGTACAAAAAGGATAAAATCATAAATTATCTAGGAGCATGAATTTGTGAGAAGCAAATTATTCTACAAAAGGTAAAATTGAGAAAAAATAATTTAAAGATCTTGAAGGATTTTCAAAAGTTGTTAGATGATATAAATTGACTTAGATGTTATTTTAAGGAGCATCCTGTAATATCTCCTAAAATAACATTATCACAGCCTATTTCCATGGCCCCAAATGTATTTACAGACGAATCAAAGACAACATTTAATCTAATATCAGATTCTATAGATGTTAATACCCTCAGAATTTTAGAAGTAGCTGGACCTATTAAAAGTTCCAGCCCTATGTGCCTTTTATTTCAGCAATTGCAACATTTAATTTGGCAGAGAAGAAATTGTTTTTACATTCAACATATGAAAGTCCATACAGCTCTGTCAGGACCTTTGAATGAAGGAAATAATATAATTGATCAATGGACTAAAATGGAATATATATATATATATATATATATATATATATATATATATATATTCATGAGTTCTTCATTGGAAAAGGCGAGAGCTTTTCATAAAGCTTTTCATGTCAATGCTAAAGCATTATAACAAAAATTTCATCTCTCTCGAGCAGATTGCTCGACAGATAATCTTGCTCATCAACATCCACCCAGCATTGGAATAAATCCACGGGATCTACTCTCTCTAAAAATTTGACAAATGGATGTAACACATGTACTCTCCTTTGGAAGGTTATGCTATATGCATATGACTGTTGATACTTTTCTATAGTTGCCTCAGCACACACAGGAGAAGCTATTAAGAATGTTATTCAATATCTCACTTTATGTTTTCAAATCATGGAAATGCATTTACAGATAAAGACAAATAATGGGCCTAAAAAATTTAAATGTATTAACTTCTGTTCCTAGTATAAATTTGTCTCTACAGGTTTCTCCTTGGTTGGCAGACACAAACAAGCATTAATTGCTGCCTACAACTTGCTCTAAATGACTGTGGACCATGGACTTGCTAAAAACTGATGTGGACCAGTCTAGCCGATGTGAATGCCCCCTGGCTCTTCGACACAGTTCACGAACCAAATGTTTCTAAAATTTTCTCTTTTTGACTAGCATTTTACCTTTGTTAACCCTTGACAACGTCGCCCCAAAGTCAGCTGGAAGCAGTTAAAAGAATACATCGCCCAATTATCCCTGGTTAAAATGCTAAGTCAAAAGAGATATATTAAAAACCCAAAGTTAACAAAGCTAGCTTATGATTGAGCTGATCCTTAAGACCAGGAGGATTGGGGAAATATAAGACCCTCACCCCTTATTTTCAAAGGGACAGAAGAAATTCCTTAGGATGTTTTTCATAATAATGTTACAATTATTAACCAATTATAATGATAACTTCTTTACAGTCATAATGGTTCTACTTATGTTTCTAAAGCTTTTGAAACTTTTTGTGCACAATGACACATTGTACATATTACAAGCATCCCATATAGCCCTTAGGGCCAGGTAATTTTTAAAAGAGCACATGAATATTTTGCTCCTCATCATTTATTATCACATACCTTATTTGTATTAAGTCATTTAAATACTAATGATAAAAGATTAACACCTGCAATGGTGCATTGGACCTGTGAGTCTAACTCTGTTTTGCCAAAAGTCCTATGGAAAGATCTGCTGTCTGGCCAATGGAGAGGACCAGACGTTTTAATAATATTTGGACGAGGGTATGCTTGTGTGTTTCCACAGGATGCCAACTCCTCCATCTGGATACCAGACAGACTCGTCCGGCCGACGCCAGGAGAGGCGGCGAAAAAGGAAGAGGCAATGGAGACAGACGAGATATCTGATGTGTCAAATGAGGAAAATGAAGGCAACTCGGTCACAGGCTTCGGAAATCACCTGGACGAAAATCAGATGCCTTGTCAAAGAAGCTAGAAGACTGCTTTTTCAGCAGGGAAAACCCCTGAAACCCAGCCTGTACTTTCTTGCTTTCTTAGCCTTAATATCTGCTCCCCCTACAGTACAGGGAATGGCTTATTGGGCCTATGTTCCTAATCCCCCAGTTTTACAACCTGTTGGTTGGCTAGATCAAGAGCCCATCAGGATTTTAACTAATGATACTAGGAGACTGGGAGGTGCTCAGGACTCTGACGCAAGAAGTAGTTCGTCCTCGTTAATAACCTTTGAGGGACGTTCTGATTCCTTGCCTATTTGCATTACACTTTCTGGAAAGGTCCCAAGATTTTGCTTAAGTTCAAGCTATAGAACTTTTCTTACTGACAGCCCAGATAAGGAAAATATTGGTAAGAGATGGATTTGGGAAATTCAGATGCAGACCTTAGGTGAATATAATTATACAGAAAAGTTTGAACAGGTCTCATCTATGCCTATTGAACCATGTATTCAAAAATATCGGGATAAGGATCAATTTTGGGATTCAGCTATTAATAAGTTCCCTACATGGCTAACTTGTGGCTTTCCAAATACAGTCACTAAATATCAGCCTAAAGATTCCTCTTATGAAATTTGGGATTATTCTATATCTTCAAGTCAACAGTATTTTTATGAAAATCATATAAACACTCATCAAGAGAAATTTCATCCCTATAAATACGTAAGGGTAGGAGAGCCCTTACGAAGATGGTTTTCTCCAGGTTTTGTTGAGCCTACATGGTTTGCTAAAGAAGGGAATATTACTAGAAAGCACTCTGGCCTGTTCAGATTGCTTGCTGCAGCTAATATATTTCTGGAAAAAAAGACCTAATCATACTAAGTCTGAGCCTATAGGACTCAGGGCATGTATTTCTTATCCTAATGCATTGTTATTAGCTCAACCTGCTTTTGTTAATATTACCAAAGTGAACAAGTCCTATCAAGTTGTTTGTCATTCTTGTAAACTTACTAATTGCATTACTTCAGCTGAACCAAAAGATTTGAATGTTTTGCTTGTTGTTAGACGTCCACCTTTTGTTATGTTACCTGTGGAGCTGGGAAATGATCCTTGGTACGATAACCCCGCATTGCAAGTTTTGAATACATTAAGAGATTTGGTACGGCCTAAGAGGTTTGTGGCCACACTTATTTTAGGCATAGCAGCATTAATATCAATACTCACCACTTTCGCTGTAGCTACAACAGCATTAGTTCAAGAGATTCATACTGCTCATTATGTGAATACATTAAATAAGAACATTACATCTGCATTACTGAGACAGGCAGCAATTGACAATGAATTGGAAGCAAAAATTAATGTATTAGAAGAAGTGGTCCTTGCTCTTGGACAGGACATTGCTAATTTGAAAACTACTCTATCCACACGTTGTCATGGAAGCTTTAAAGCAATTTGTGTCACACCACTGACTTATAATTATTCAGAGCCATGGGACAAAGTGAAGGCACATATACAGGGTGTTTGGCGAGATAATAACATCACATATGATTTAATTGCATTACAACAAGATATTTCTGCTATTAGCCAAGCTCATTTACAACTAGGAGGTCTACAAGATTTGGCTAATAAAATTGAGTCAGGAATTAAGGCTTTGAATCCATTAAATTGGGTGCAGTATTTTGTCCTCATTGGAATAGTCATTTTATTAGTACTGTTGGTGATTTTTCTATTCCCTTGTCTCCTTAAGTGTCTTTTCAAGTCAATGGCCCAAGTGAAACAGGAGGTGTTCGAGTTGCATTTTAAAAATAAAAAACGGGGACCTGCTACATCCACGGCTGTCTCGCCAGTGTAGCAGAAATGCTGACTTGATGGGCCAATATTGCCAGCAGGATTGGGATTTGTGCTTCCAGGAGCTGTGTGTTCCAGGCGGGTCCCTGGTAACCAGTTGTGGTGTAAAGCTACCTGAGTTGCCATTTGTATTGACTCAACCTGGCTGTCCTTGGAGCCATATGTGTGTCTTTTCCTTTGTCTATGTGTTCTTTGTGATTCTTACAGATTACCAATAGATCAGACTATTCCAGGCAGTTGCGGATACAAACAAGACTGCTAAGGACATTTTTGAATTCTGCTCCGCTGTTAATCAAAGCCTTAAAAAAGTAGCCAGTTCTGAAATTGCCAGAATCATCATTAGGACAATTCCTTGATGATGTGGAACAAAAGGAGTTAATTTTACTAGGATACATCTTAGAAGCTTTAGGCATTTGCCTGAGAAATATGTGCAATTGTAAACAGAAGGCCTATGAAACCTTTCTTGTGAGAAGAGAAAGACCTAGCCTAAACTGACAATATCTGAGCCTGAGAATTGAGAAGGGAGGAAAGTTGAAGTTAGTGATATAAAGTAAACTTCAGAAAGACTCAAGACTATGTATTAGAATTTTCCTAGCAGAAAGCTTTCCCAGGGAGATAGTAGCCTTTTTTCTTTCTCACTCAGGCACACAAGGTCACTTAGCTAAAACCAACCAGCCACCTGCAAGCTGATAAAGATGGTCTAGCTCAAGGGCAGTGATCTCTTTGAAGGCAAGAGGAGAGAGTTTGTTTTGTATAGTGTGAGAAAGCAAAAGTCCTTGTGCCCAAGTCAAAGCATCTTCAAAGATTCTTTTTGTAAATTATTTTATGCTGTTCTTTTCTGTCTTAAGATTTGATGATGTATGCCTTTGCCAAGTTCTTTGATTGTAAAAAATATATAATCCTGCACTGAAGTAAGTAAATCGCAGCAGCATGTCTCAACATTGAGAGTGTCTGTGTGTCGCTTTCCTCACCATATCCTGATCTCTCCTGTGCCTTCGCCCTGATTCCCTATGGTCTGAGTGGCTCCCCTGAGCCGGTCCATAGCAATTCTGTAAAGAGTGCATCCTCTTCACCGAACTGTCAAGACACAGCAAGTCTTTGCCTCAAAAAGGGAGCCCTGGTGAGGAGAGCTACTCATTTGAGAGGAGTAAGTAGTCCAGGAGAAGACCCTCCTCAAGTGAAGCTTGCCTTGCAGGGAGAGGTCGCGCAATGAAAACTCACTCTGTAGAGTGGAACCAATCATTTGAGAAGTGCATCTGGGCCAAGAGAAGACCCTCTCCTGGGAATATTCAGCCCACAGGGATTGTTCCACCTTGAAGGACAAGACACCCCGAGGAAGAGAGATTTTCAGTTGGCAGGGGCACCTCAGCAATTAGAGTACTCTCTCTCTGTTGGTTAAGGACACTCCATCAAAAGCTGCCATGGGAAAAAGGGTCTATTATCTGGAAAGGGTAACTCTGCAAATAGAGGATCCACTCCTGTGAAATGCAATCTTAGAGCGAGGCTTCGCTTCAGCAAAGGTACACTGAAAAGAAGGGCTACTCATGTGAGAGGGGTAAAATGAATGGCAGGGAAAATATCCTCTGCAAGTGAAGATCACCTTGCAGGGAGAGATATCCCCATCCAAGAATGCCCTGTAAAGGGGGGTCATTCATTTTAAAAGCATAACTCTGAAAAGGGAAAACTGTCCCAGGGAAAAATATTGCCACAAAAGGAGGCATTGCTTCAAAAAAAATTATCCTATAGAGGAGGGTTACTCATTGTTTAGGGGAAACTCTGCAAACACAGGACACTTAACTGGGAAACATCAACCCAGGGAGAGGTCAGCATTAGAAGAAAAGCCTCCCAACATTGGAGGGTCACCCAGTTCTGAAAGACAAAACTTGGGTGCATGAGGACACATTAAACGTGTTGTTGTTCTCCAAAAATGTTTCCCACCATTAGTAAAGGGATAAATCCATTTTATGTACTGTTTTGCTATTTTCTTTTTAATTAATTTTCACTAAAATCTCCATTATATTATAATTTTGTTTATTTTAGGCTTATGTATTCCTTTATTCCAGTGTCTTGAGACAAAAGGCCCGGTTACTGACCAAAATCTTTCTCTAAATATGTGTGTGTGTTTGTGTATGTGTGTGTGTGTGTGTGTGTGTGTGTGTGTCTTATTCTTTTATGTCTGCGCATGTGTCTATGGGTGTTTCAAGAGAGCAAAAGGAATCACATCCCTCAAAGCTAGAGCTTGAGATGGTTGTGACACCTGTATTTGTCCTGTAAGACCCAAACTGGGTGTTTTGCAAGAACAGCAAGGCCCTGAAACAGCTGCACCATCTCTCCAGCCCCTTTTCCTTGGTTTTAAAGCAGACACTTATAGCTGAAAATCATCCCTAATCACTAATTTAGTAATGGTGTAGATATTCATATATTTTGTCTTCATTTGACTTTTTCATTTCCAACAGCTTCTCTCTGTAGTTTAACTTTCAATTCTCCTGCCTCAGCAGTTCAAGTGACTGTGCTTGTAGGCCTTCATCAGTATTTGTGGTGTTTTCAATAAATATTTGAATTTCTGTTTTAAAGTCCTCATTTTACACATTGAAACAGTATTTACTTTAGATTGATTCTAATTTTCTAAATTACTTAAATTTGCTTGTTATTGATTTCTAAGTACATTCCAGCGTTGTTAAAGTGTGTAGTTAATTCTACACTTTTCTATTCTTTTTCTTTTTCCTGGGTAGGATCTAACATGGAGAACGTTCTACATTGACCTGAGAAGAATGTCTGTGCTGCTAGTCTTGTGTGGAATGTAGTGTAGATGTATTTCTAAGACTATTTTCTTTGTAGTGCTGTTCAAGTCTTTTATCTCACTGTTCTATTGTCTCTGTGGTCCTTACTACTACTGAAAGTAGTTCATGAAATCTCCAAAAAGTAACTTTAAATTGTCTATTTTATCTGTGTGTTTTCTTGGTTCATGTAATTTTTTCTGATCTCAAGCGACAGTCATAGTTTCCTATTACAATCATCACTTTGACCAATAGTAAGCTTAGTTTTGCCCATAAGGTTTTAGTTTTAAAGTGTATTTGGTGAGATACCTAAATAGCCTCTCTAGCTTGGTAGGCTTGTAATTTGTTTTCTTTATGGAAATACATTTAATTCAGAGTGATACTGTAGTATTTCACAGCCAAAGATAGTAGTCTCAATTATCTTTCTTTAAAGATGGACCATAAGCTTATTTATAATATTCTAAGGTTTAAACATACTTGTAGAGATGTACATGTATTTTAATATCTTAAAACCTGTATCAAATACAATTACATTTAAAAATTAGATATATTTTTTCAAGTTATCCAAGACAATGATTATATGTATTTCAATTTTCACCAATAATATGTAGTATGTTTCCCACACTCAAGTTAGCATTGCATGGTATCAGTAAGTTTTTCATTTTTTTTTGTGCTCTACATTTTTCTCTGCTCTCCTCGAGTTTTGATAACAATTTATATCTTATATCTTTTCCCAGCTTTCTGAATTCGGACTATGTTTTTATTTTTCTTATACACAGATTAATTGATTAATGTATCATCTTTACATTCTCTGGGTGAATGGATATGAACTCATTGCCATGTTCAGAGTTTACCAAATATGGAGGCAATGAAAAAAAATTGATTGAAAAGAAACCTATTCTTCCTCAGTGGCGACAGGCTGGCGATGACACCCATTTCTTTTTAACCATCTGAGCTGTAGTGCCCTTCATCTGAGAGCTCCTCCACACACTCGTATTCATGGATTGAAGAGAAGGGTCCAAGTAATTTTGGCAAAGAATGCTTCAGAGGAAGGAGGACATATTAATCAAGAGAGTTGTTCAGGTTGTGCATGCCTTAATGCTAGTCCTGGAGAAGCATTAACTTGGGGATCTGTGTGTGCTTCAGGACAGCCTGGGCTTTAGAAACGCCCCACCCCCACAAACCACCTGCCTCCACTATGACATCAGAGTAGTGGTCCAATCATTTAGCTGTGGAACATCGGATAATTTGCATAGGACTATCTATTGGCCAAAGGGCTTAAGCCCATCCCCAAGATGATGTTTGTGTACAGCTAGTTTCCAGAGAAACCAGACTTAGTGCTGGCAGTTGATGATGCAGTGTGAAGCTCTCCTGAAGTCCTTCAAAAAAGAACTAAATCAGAAGATATGATCCTCGTCTTCGAACTAATTCAGACTATAGAATTCTTTGTTGTGTTCCCAGTCCATTTTGCCATATAAATAGGTAGTAGAAAATGTGTGTATTCATTAGTATAAATTAAATGAGTTATGAAAGAAAGGACCTCATCCTCGATGGACATTATAAGGAAGGAGATAACTTCAGGCATTGCCTCAGAAAAAAGTACGCTGCATAGGAGGGTTACTCATAACAGTGCGGTTACTCCTGGAAGAGAGGAATATCTGTTGGTGAATATCGCCTTGCAAGGAGGACTGTTCATCCTTTCAAAAGTCATGCTCCGAGAAGGGATATTGAAAGGAGGAGGGTAATTCTGCAAAGAGAGCATCCTCTTCACCGAACTGTCAAGACACAGCAAGTCTTTGCCTCAAAAAGGGAGCCCTGGTGAGGAGAGCTACTCATTTGAGAGGAGTAAGTTGTCCAGGAGAAGACCCTCCTCAAGTGAAGCTTGCCTTGCAGGGAGAGGTCGCGCAATGAAAACTCACTCTGTAGAGTGGAACCAATCATTTGAGAAGTGCATCTGGGCCAAGAGAAGACCCTCTCCTGGGAATATTCAGCCCACAGGGATTGTTCCACCTTGACGTACAAGACGCCCCGAAGAAGAGAGAATTTCAGTTGGCAGGGGCACCTCAGCAATTAGAGTACCCTCTCTCTGTTGGTTAAGGACACTCCATCAAAAGCTGCCATGTGAAAAAGGGTCTATTATCTGGAAAGGGTAACTCTGCAAATAGAGGATCCACTCCTGTGAAATGCAATCTTAGAGCGAGGCTTCGCTTCAGCAAAGGTACACTGAAAAGAAGGGCTACTCATGTGAGAGGGGTAAAATGAATGGCAGGGAAAATATCCTCTGCAAGTGAAGATCACCTTGCAGGGAGAGATATCCCCATCCAAGAATGCCCTGTAAAGGGGGGTCATTCATTTTAAAAGCATAACTCTGAAAAGGGAAAACTGTCCCAGGGAAAAATATTGCCCCAAAAGGAGGCATTGCTTCAAAAAAAATTATCCTATAGAGGAGGGTTACTCATTGTTTAGGGGAAACTCTGCAAACACAGGACACTTAACTGGGAAACATCAACCCAGGGAGAGGTCAGCATTAGAAGAAAAGCCTCCCAACATTGGAGGGTCACCCAGTTCTGAAAGACAAAACTTGGGTGCATGAGGACACATTAAACGTGTTGTTGTTCTCCAAAAATGTTTCCCACCATTAGTAAAGGGATAAATAAATTTTATGTACTGTTTTGCTATTTTCTTTTTAATTAATTTTCACTAAAATCTCCATTATATTATAATTTTGTTTATTTTAGGCTTATGAATTCCTTTATTCCAGTGTCTTGAGACAAAGGGTCAGGTTACTGACCTGAAATCTTTCTCTAAATATGTGCGTGTGTTTGTGTGTGTGTGTGTGTTTGTGTGTATGTGTGTGTGTGTGTGTTATTCTTTTATGTCTGAGCATGTGTCTATGGGTGTTTTCAGAGAGCAAAAGGAATCACATCCCTCGAAGCTAGAGCTTGAGATGGTTGTGACACCTGTATTTGTCCTGTAAGACCCAAACTGGGTGTTTTGCAAGAACAGCAAGGCCCTGAAACAGCTGTACCATCTCTCCAGCCCCTTTTCCTTGGTTTTAAAGCAGGCACTTATAGTTGAAAATCATCTCTAATCACTAATTTAGTAATGGTATAGATATTCATATATTTTGTCTTCATTTGACTTTTTCATTTCCAACAGCTTCTCTCTGTCGTTTAACTTTCAATTCTCCTGCCTCAGCAGTTCAAGTGACTGTGCTTGTAGGCCTTCATCACTATTTGTGGTGTTTTCAATAAATATTTGAATTTCTCTTTTTAAGTCCTCATTTTACACATTGAAACAGTATTTACTTTCGATAGATTCTAATTTTCTAAATTACTTAAATTTGCTTGTTATTGATTTCTAACTACATTCCAGTGTGGTTAAAGTGTGTAGTTAATTCTACACTTTTCTATTCTTTTTCTTTTTCCTGGGTATGATCTAACATGGAGAACATTCTACATTGACCTGAGAAGAATGTCTGTGCTGCTAGTCTTGTGTGGAATGTAGTGTAGATGTATTTCTAAGACTATTTTCTTTGTAGTGCTGTTCAAGTCTTTTATCTCACTGTTCTATTGTCTCTGTGGTCCTTTCTACTACTGAAAGTAATTCATGAAATCTCCAAAAAGTAACTTTAAATTGTCTATTTTATCTGTGTGTTTTCTTGGTTCATGAAATTTTTTCTGATCTCAAGCGACAGTAATAGTTTCCTATTACAATCATCACTTTTACCAATAGTAAGCTTAGTTTTGCCCATAAGGTTTTAGTTTTAAAGTGTATTGGTGAGATACCTAAATAGCCTCTCTAGCTTGGTAGGCTTGTAATTTGTTTTCTTTATGGAAATACATTTAATTCAGAGTGATACTGTAGTATTTCACAGCCAAAGATTGTAGTCTCAATTATCTTTCTTTAAAGATGGACCATAAGCTTATTTATAATATTCTAAGCTTTAAACATACTTGTAGAGATGTACATGTATTTTAATATCTTAAAAACCTGTATCAAATACAATTACATTTAAAAATTAGATATATTTTTTCAAGTTATCCAAGACAATGATTATATGTATTTCAATTTTCACCAATAATATGTAGTATGTTTCCCACACTCAAGTTAGCATTGCATGGTATCAGTTAGTTTTTCATTTGTTTTTATTGTGCTCTACATTTTTCTCTGCTCTCCTCCCAGTTATGATAACAATTTATATCTTATATCTTTTCCCAGCTTTCTGAATTCGGACTATGTTTTTATTTTTCTTATACACAGATTAATAGATTAATTTATCATCTTTACATTCTCTGGGTGAATGGAAATGAACTCACTGCCATGTTCAGAGTATACCAAATATGGAGGCAATGAAAAAAAAATGGGATTGAAAAGAAACCTATTCTTCCTCAGTGGCGATGACACCCATTTCTTTTTAACCATCTGAGCTGTAGTGCCCTTCATCTGAGAGCTCCTCCACACACTCGTATTCATGGATTGAAGAGAAGGGTCCAAGTAATTTTGGCAAAGAATGCTTCAGAGGAAGGAGGACATATTAATCAAGAGAGTTGTTCAGGTTGTGCATGCCTTAATGCTAGTCCTGGAGAAGCATTAACTTGGGGATCTGTGTGTGCTTCAGGACAGCCTGGGCTTTAGAAACGCCCCACCCCCACAAACCACCTGCCTCCACTATGACATCAGAGTAGTGGTCCAAGCATTAGCTGTGGAACATCGGATAATTTGCATAGGAATATCTATTGGCCAAAGGGCTTAAGCCCATCCCCAAGATGATGTTTGTGTACAGCTAGTTTCCAGAGAAACCAAACTTAGTGCTGGCAGTTGAACATGCATTGTGAAGCTCTTCTGAAGTCCTTCAAAAAAGAACTAAATCAGAAGATATGATCCTCGTCTTCAAACTAATTCAGACTATAGAATTCTTTGTTGTGTTCCCAGTCCATTTTGCCATATAAATAGGTAGTAGAAAATGTGTGAATTCATTAGTATAAATTAAATGAGTTATGAAAGAAAGGACCTCATCCTCGTGATGGACATTATAAGGAAGGAGATAACTTCAGGCATTGTCTCAGAAAAAAGTACGCTGCATAGGAGGGTTACTCATAACAGTGCGGTTACTCCTGGAAGAGAGGAATATCTGTTGGTGAATATCGCCTTGCAAGGAGGACTGTTCATCCTATCAAAAGTCATGCTCCGAGAAGGGATATTGAAAGGAGGAGGGTAATTCTGCAAAGAGACCATCCTCTTCACCGAACTGTCAAGACACAGCAAGTCTTTGCCTCAAAAAGGGAGCCCTGGTGAGGAGAGCTACTCATTGGAGAGGAGTAAGTTGTCCAGGAGAAGACCCTCCTCAAGTGAAGCTTGCCTTGCAGGGAGAGGTCGCGCAATGAAAACTCACTCTGTAGAGTGGAACCAATCATTTGAGAAGTGCATCTGGGCCAAGAGAAGACCCTCTCCTGGGAATATTCAGCCCACAGGGATTGTTCCACCTTGAAGGACAAGACGCCCCGAGGAAGAGAGATTTTCAGTTGGAAGGGGCACCTCAGCAATTAGAGTACCCACTCTCTGTTGGTTAAGGACACTCCATAAAAAGCTGCCATGTTAAATAGGGTCTATTATCTGGAAAGTGTAACTCTGAAAATCGAGGATCCACTCCTGTGAAATGCAGTCTTAGAACGAGGCTTCTCTTCAGCAAAGGTACACTGAAAAGAAGGGCTACTCATGTGAGAGGGGTAAAAGGAATGGCAGGGAAAATATCCTCTGCAAGTGAAGATCACCTTGCAGGGAGAGATATCCCCATCCAAGAATGCCCTGTAAAGGGGGGTCATTCATTTTAAAAGCATAACTCTGAAAAGGGAAAACTGTCCCAGGGAAAAATATTGCCACAAAAAAAGACATTGCTTCAAAAAAATTTATCGTATAGAGGAGGGTTACTCTTTGTTTAGGGGAAACTCTGCAAACACAGGACACTTAACTGGGAAACATCAACCCAGGGAGAGGTCAGCATTAGAAGAAAAGCCTCCCAATTTTGGAGGGTCACCCAGTTCTGAAAGACAAAACTTGGGTGCATGAGGACACATTAAACGTGTTGTTGTTCTCCAAAAATGTTTCCCACCATTAGTAAAGGGATAAATCCATTTTATGTACTGTTCTGCTATTTTCTTTTTAATTAATTTTCACTAAAATCTCCATTATATTATAATTTTGTTTATTTTAGGCTTATGTATTCCTTTATTCCAGTGTCTTGAGACAAAAGGCCAGGTTAGTGACCTGAAATCTTTCTCTAAATATGTGTGTGTGTGTGTTGTGTGTGTGTGTGTGTGTGTGTTATTCTTTTATGTCTGAGCATGTGTCTATGGGTGTTTCAAGAGAGCAAAAGGAATCACATCCCTCGAAGCTAGAGCTTGAGATGGTTGTGACACCTGTATTTGTCCTGTAAGACCCAAACTGGGTGTTTTGCAAGAACAGCAAGGCCCTGAAACAGCTGCACCATCTCTCCAGCCCCTTTTCCTTGGTTTTAAAGCAGGCACTTATAGTTGAAAATCATCCCTAATCACTAATTTAGTAATGGTGTAGATATTCATATATTTTGTCTTCATTTGACTTTTTCATTTCCAACAGCTTCTCTCTGTAGTTTAACTTTCAATTCTCCTGCCTCAGCAGTTCAAGTGACTGTGCTTGTAGGCCTTCATCACTATTTGTGGTGTTTTCAATAAATATTTGAATTTCTGTTTTAAAGTCCTCATTTTACACATTGAAACAGTATTTACTTTAGATTGATTCTAATTTTCTAAATTACTTAAATTTGCTTGTTATTGATTTCTAAGTACATTCCAGCGTGGTTAAAGTGTGTAGTTAATTCTACACTTTTCTATTCTTTTTCTTTTTCCTGGGTAGGATCTAACATGGAGAACGTTCTACATTGACCTGAGAAGAATGTCTGTGCTGCTAGTCTTGTGTGGAATGTAGTGTAGATGTATTTCTAAGACTATTTTCTTTGTAGTGCTGTTCAAGTCTTTTATCTCACTGTTCTATTGTCTCTGTGGTCCTTACTACTACTGAAAGTAGTTCATGAAATCTCCAAAAAGTAACTTTAAATTGTCTATTTTATCTGTGTGTTTTCTTGGTTCATGTAATTTTTTCTGATCTCAAGCGACAGTCATAGTTTCCTATTACAATCATCACTTTGACCAATAGTAAGCTTAGTTTTGCCCATAAGGTTTTAGTTTTAAAGTGTATTTGGTGAGATACCTAAATAGCCTCTCTAGCTTGGTAGGCTTGTAATTTGTTTTCTTTATGGAAATACATTTAATTCAGAGTGATACTGTAGTATTTCACAGCCAAAGATAGTAGTCTCAATTATCTTTCTTTAAAGATGGACCATAAGCTTATTTATAATATTCTAAGGTTTAAACATACTTGTAGAGATGTACATGTATTTTAATATCTTAAAACCTGTATCAAATACAATTACATTTAAAAATTAGATATATTTTTTCAAGTTATCCAAGACAATGATTATATGTATTTCAATTTTCACCAATAATATGTAGTATGTTTCCCACACTCAAGTTAGCATTGCATGGTATCAGTAAGTTTTTCATTTTTTTTTGTGCTCTACATTTTTCTCTGCTCTCCTCGAGTTTTGATAACAGTTTATATCTTATATCTTTTCCCAGCTTTCTGAATTCGGACTATGTTTTTATTTTTCTTATACACAGATTAATTGATTAATGTATCATCTTTACATTCTCTGGGTGAATGGATATGAACTCATTGCCATGTTCAGAGTTTACCATATATGGAGGCAATGAAAAAAAAATTGATTGAAAAGAAACCTATTCTTCCTCAGTGGCGACAGGCTGGCGATGACACCCATTTCTTTTTAGCCATCTGAGCTGTAGTGCCCTTCATCTGAGAGCTCCTCCACACACTCGTATTCATGGATTGAAGAGAAGGGTCCAAGTAATTTTGGCAAAGAATGCTTCAGAGGAAGGAGGACATATTAATCAAGAGAGTTGTTCAGGTTGTGCATGCCTTAATGCTAGTCCTGGAGAAGCATTAACTTGGGGATCTGTGTGTGCTTCAGGACAGTCTGGCCTTTAGAAACGCCCCACCCCCACAAACCACCTGCCTCCACTATGACATCAGAGTAGTGGTCCAATCATTTAGCTGTGGAACATCGGATAATTTGCATAGGACTATCTATTGGCCAAAGGGCTTAAGCCCATCCCCAAGATGATGTTTGTGTACAGCTAGTTTCCAGAGAAACCAAACTTAGTGCTGGCAGTTGATGATGCAGTGTGAAGCTCTCCTGAAGTCCTTCAAAAAAGAACTAAATCAGAAGATATGATCCTCGTCTTCGAACTAATTCAGACTATAGAATTCTTTGTTGTGTTCCCAGTCCATTTTGCCATATAAATTGGTAGTAGAAAATGTGTGAATTCATTAGTATAAATTAAATGAGTTATGAAAGAAAGGACCTCATCCTCGTGATGGACATTATAAGGAAGGAGATAACTTCAGGCATTAACTCAGAAAAAAGTACGCTGCATAGGAGGGTTACTCATAACAGTGCGGTTACTCCTGGAAGAGAGGAATATCTGTTGGTGAATATCGCCTTGCAAGGAGGACTGTTCATCCTAACAAAAGTCATGCTCAGAGAAGGGATATTGAAAGGAGGAGGGTAATTCCGTGCTACATCCACGGCTGTCTCGCCAGTGTAGCAGAAATGCTGACTGGATGGGCCAATATTGCCAGCAGGATTGGGATTTGTGCTTCCAGGAGCTGTGTGTTCCAGGCGGGTCCCTGGTAACCAGTTGTGGTGTAAAGCTACCTGAGTTGCCATTTGTATTGACTCAACCTGGCTGTCCTTGGAGCCATATGTGTGTCTTTTCCTTTGTCTATGTGTTCTTTGTGATTCTTACAGATTACCAATAGATCAGACTATTCCAGGCAGTTGCGGATACAAACAAGACTGCTAAGGACATTTTTGAATTCTGCTCCGCTGTTAATCAAAGCCTTAAAAAAGTAGCCAGTTCTGAAATTGCCAGAATCATCATTAGGACAATTCCTTGATGATGTGGAACAAAAGGAGTTAATTTTACTAGGATACATCTTAGAAGCTTTAGGCATTTGCCTGAGAAATATGTGCAATTGTAAACAGAAGGCCTATGAAACCTTTCTTGTGAGAAGAGAAAGACCTAGCCTAAACTGACAATATCTGAGCCTGAGAATTGAGAAGGGAGGAAAGTTGAAGTTAGTGATATAAAGTAAACTTCAGAAAGACTCAAGACTATGTATTAGAATTTTCCTAGCAGAAAGCTTTCCCAGGGAGATAGTAGCCTTTTTTCTTTCTCACTCAGGCACACAAGGTCACTTAGCTCAAACCAACCAGTCACCTGCAAGCTGATAAAGATGGTCTAGCTCAAGGGCAGTGATCTCTTTGAAGGCAAGAGGAGAGAGTTTGTTTTGTATAGTGTGAGAAAGCAAAAGTCCTTGTGCCCAAGTCAAAGCATCTTCAAAGATTCTTTTTGTAAATTATTTTATGCTGTTCTTTTCTGTCTTATGATTTGATGATGTATGCCTTTGCCAAGTTCTTTGATTGTAAAAAATATATAATCCTGCACTGAAGTAAGTAAATCGCAGCAGCATGTCTCAACATTGAGAGTGTCTGTGTGTTGCTTTCCTCGCCATATCCTGATCTCTCCTGTGTCTGCGCCCTGATTCCCTATGGTCTGAGTGGCTCCCCTGAGCCGGTCCGTAGCAGGTGGCGCCCGAACAGGGACTTGGAGGACTGGTAATCTTTCTCTTTTCTTTCTTTTCCTTTTATTAGTTTTCAGGAACGGCTCTTACCAGGGAGCTGCAGTCCCGCCGGAAGATTTGCCGGTCACAGCGTAAGTAATCTGAGGAACAATGGGGCAATCTATGAGAGATGCCTCACCAGACATAGTCCTAAGGATGGTCTATGCTGCAGCAATGAAGGGTTGGAAATTCAGCGCCAATGGAGGAGGTGTAAGAGACTCCTCATCTCTCACTTGTTATAATTGTGGGAAACCTGGGCACATGCAGAAAGACTGCAGGAGGTCCAGGGGAGCAGGGCAAAGGGGAACTCCCGGACTTTGTCCCCGATGCAAAAAGGGAAAGCACTGGAAGAATGAATGTAAATCTAAGTTCCATAAGGATGGAACGCTCTTAGATAAGAATAAAAATAAACATAAGAATAGAAATAAAAACCAGGCAAATATAAAATAAAAAGTCTAAAATTATGATCAGAGAAAAGTTAATATGGAATTTTAAAAAGGTATTAGCAGCTAAAGGACATTTTCTATGCTTCTTCTTTTTTCTGAGTTAAGTTTTTCACTGTGATAACACTCAAGGTTTCTTCCGCTGGCCAGCAGTTTCTTCTCTTAACTCTTTCCTGTCCTAATACTGCTTATAAAAAGTTTTAAATTATATCAACTTGTAACTTTAAAAAAACATTAATTTAAAAACAAATGTTAAAGATACATTAGGTTTCTATATTATCTAAAAACCAACAAGGGCAAAAAGGCTAAAATAATGATAATAAATAAAAATAATAAAAGGGGTTTGTCTAAAAGTGTCTGGCTTAATCAATGAAACAAAGATTGAGAAAGGAGTCAAAACCTAAAAATTACAAAAGGTATATAAAATGTTATAATTTCTTATATCTGAATGTTTAATGGTCAATTCTGGTTTTAAAAGGATTTATCTTGTGAGAAGGTCATGGTTATTTCTTTTATGCATGCTTGTGTAGCTTTATGATATTAAAAAATATATGAGGTGAGTATACTCAACAGAGTAAGGGTCTCAAAAATTCTGTCCTATGAACATCATATAATTTTGCCATATTTTGCCAAAAAACTTTCTGAGCAAATATTGATTTGGGTACATTTTTCTTTAATAATATAATCATTGATTAATTGTTTATGCTAACATAATGCTTTCTCCACATTCAGCAAAGAAATGATATTTAAGATTCGTCGTTTTTCTATGTAAAGACTTTCTAATATCTTGACAGTTATTCTTTGCAGTAAATATTCAAATGTTCTGACTCATACAGTTTTTGAGAATTTCATGTCTTAAAAATAAAACACAAATGCTTATAAAATGTTTCGTATTGTTAATGTTTAGGTTTTAGCCCCATTGTCTTTGCTAAAAATGATTAATTTACAGGTTTACTCTAACAAAGATATGGTATATACTTTTGGTTTGTTAAAAATATAAGTTAATAAAAATAATAAAGTTTGCCTAATCAGAGATACCTGGACAGCCCTAAATGCTTCAAAAATCTGTATAAAATGGCATTTAAAATAAAGTTTAAAAAGCATATATTAGACAGAGACTCTGAGACTTTAACAGTGACCTAAGGTCTCCAAAGAAGATTATGGGACACCAAGATGTCTCCACCTGGATAACAACAATGCTGACCACTGGGTAGGATGACCCCCAGTGCAACACCTGCTGTCAGGACCTGGTTCAGACCATGAACAAACAGCAGGGGAAATAGTCCTCAGGTAAGCTGGGGATCCTGTGATTAAAGCAGGGGAAAATAGTTCTCAGGTAAACGGGAATCCTACGACTGAAGTAGGGACGATTAATTGCTTTTCCTATAAGTAAAAGGAAAGCGTCTGCTGTTAAAGCAGGATTCATTAATAGCTCTCTTTGTAAATAGAGAGAAGGCAACCTCGGCAAAGCGGGGGTTAATTGCTTTTCCCTGGAAATGAAGGGGGAACAGCCGCTATCAAAGCGGGAGATTTATTGCCCATTCCATAAACAAGGAATGAGTAAAAAACAGTTTCGCAAGTCGACGAAACGAAAGTAAAAGGAATATTAATTAAATATGGGTGCTAATCAATTGCACTCAATTTTTAAGCTCTTAATGAGCTGCTATGTTTAAAGAATCTAGAAGATAAGACAAAATACTTAAAAGAAATTTTTTGCCATTGCACCCTGGCTCGCCGTTTCAGGAAGTCTCTCGATGTCATTGTGGAAAAAGAGGGGAGAGACCTAGACTTTGCATTTAAGCAAGGGATCCTTAAGGGAAAGGAAAAATCAGTTAAGGAATCAGAGCCAGGAATTTAAAACCTGATGCTCCAGAGTTTATCATACATGAGTTGCCTAGAGCAACACCAGGTAGTGCTGGCCTTGATTTGGCTAGCTCAAAGGATATGTTTCTTTCTAAATGGGATGGCATTTCCTTAGTACCTACATCAATGAAAGGAACATTGTTGCCACAAACTGTGGGACTTATTATAGGAAAAAGTTTCAACTATCAAAAGAATTTTAAGGTTGTGTCAGGTGCCATAGATGCAGACATAGAAAATGACATTAAGGTCATGGTGAAACCATTATCTGAAACTATTCAGATCCACAAGGGAGAAAGAATTGCTCAACTATTACTGCTACTTTATGTTAATTTACCTAATAAAGTTTTGAGGAATAAATGAGAGCAAGGGCAGTTTGGATCCTTAAGGGAGAGGTCAAGTCAATTTGGAAGCTAATTAGAGGCTGTCTGGAGAATCTATATTACAGTAAAGCAGGAGAAAATGGACAGGCAGCGCTGGAAATGTTGCAAGAGGAAAGATCAAAAAAATCAGAAAAGACAAGCAGTAAAAGGAATCATCAGGAATGGGGAGAGTTATACCCGGACCTTTCTGAGTTAAAAGAGTCAGATAAGCAACTGCAAGCAATTGTAAGCAAATTTAAAAAGGTAAAACTGAGAAAAAGGATGAGAAAAAAGGAGAAAGGAGGTTTAAAAGCGCTGATGCTTTGCCCCATAACACCCTCCACCCTTCCACCTTATGTGGGAGGAGGTCAGGGCAGCTCCGAAAGCATATTTTATCTAAGCGTTTAGAAAGAGGTGAGAACTGAGCCACGATCAGCATACCCAATCTTTCAAAGTCTGCAAGAAAATAGGTACAAAAAGGATAAAATCATAAATTATCTAGGAGCATGAATTTGTGAGAAGCAAATTATTCTACAAAAGGTAAAATTGAGAAAAAATAATTTAAAGATCTTGAAGGATTTTCAAAAGTTGTTAGATGATATAAATTGACTTAGATGTTATTTTAAGGAGCATCCTGTAATATCTCCTAAAATAACATTATCACAGCCTATTTCCATGGCCCCAAATGTATTTACAGACGAATCAAAGACAACATTTAATCTAATATCAGATTCTATAGATGTTAATACCCTCAGAATTTTAGAAGTAGCTGGACCTATTAAAAGTTCCAGCCCTATGTGCCTTTTATTTCAGCAATTGCAACATTTAATTTGGCAGAGAAGAAATTGTTTTTACATTCAACATATGAAAGTCCATACAGCTCTGTCAGGACCTTTGAATGAAGGAAATAATATAATTGATCAATGGACTAAAATGGAATATATATATATATATATATATATATATATATATTCATGAGTTCTTCATTGGAAAAGGCGAGAGCTTTTCATAAAGCTTTTCATGTCAATGCTAAAGCATTATAACAAAAATTTCATCTCTCTCGAGCAGATTGCTCGACAGATAATCTTGCTCATCAACATCCACCCAGCATTGGAATAAATCCACGGGATCTACTCTCTCTAAAAATTTGACAAATGGATGTAACACATGTACTCTCCTTTGGAAGGTTATGCTATATGCATATGACTGTTGATACTTTTCTATAGTTGCCTCAGCACACACAGGAGAAGCTATTAAGAATGTTATTCAATATCTCACTTTATGTTTTCAAATCATGGAAATGCATTTACAGATAAAGACAAATAATGGGCCTAAAAAATTTAAATGTATTAACTTCTGTTCCTAGTATAAATTTGTCTCTACAGGTTTCTCCTTGGTTGGCAGACACAAACAAGCATTAATTGCTGCCTACAACTTGCTCTAAATGACTGTGGACCATGGACTTGCTAAAAACTGATGTGGACCAGTCTAGCCGATGTGAATGCCCCCTGGCTCTTCGACACAGTTCACGAACCAAATGTTTCTAAAATTTTCTCTTTTTGACTAGCATTTTACCTTTGTTAACCCTTGACAACGTCGCCCCAAAGTCAGCTGGAAGCAGTTAAAAGAATACATCGCCCAATTATCCCTGGTTAAAATGCTAAGTCAAAAGAGATATATTAAAAACCCAAAGTTAACAAAGCTAGCTTATGATTGAGCTGATCCTTAAGACCAGGAGGATTGGGGAAATATAAGACCCTCACCCCTTATTTTCAAAGGGACAGAAGAAATTCCTTAGGATGTTTTTCATAATAATGTTACAATTATTAACCAATTATAATGATAACTTCTTTACAGTCATAATGGTTCTACTTATGTTTCTAAAGCTTTTGAAACTTTTTGTGCACAATGACACATTGTACATATTACAAGCATCCCATATAGCCCTTAGGGCCAGGTAATTTTTAAAAGAGCACATGAATATTTTGCTCCTCATCATTTATTATCACATACCTTATTTGTATTAAGTCATTTAAATACTAATGATAAAAGATTAACACCTGCAATGGTGCATTGGACCTGTGAGTCTAACTCTGTTTTGCCAAAAGTCCTATGGAAAGATCTGCTGTCTGGCCAATGGAGAGGACCAGACGTTTTAATAATATTTGGACGAGGGTATGCTTGTGTGTTTCCACAGGATGCCAACTCCTCCATCTGGATACCAGACAGACTCGTCCGGCCGACGCCAGGAGAGGCGGCGAAAAAGGAAGAGGCAATGGAGACAGACGAGATATCTGATGTGTCAAATGAGGAAAATGAAGGCAACTCGGTCACAGGCTTCGGAAATCACCTGGACGAAAATCAGATGCCTTGTCAAAGAAGCTAGAAGACTGCTTTTTCAGCAGGGAAAACCCCTGAAACCCAGCCTGTACTTTCTTGCTTTCTTAGCCTTAATATCTGCTCCCCCTACAGTACAGGGAATGGCTTATTGGGCCTATGTTCCTAATCCCCCAGTTTTACAACCTGTTGGTTGGCTAGATCAAGAGCCCATCAGGATTTTAACTAATGATACTAGGAGACTGGGAGGTGCTCAGGACTCTGACGCAAGAAGTAGTTCGTCCTCGTTAATAACCTTTGAGGGACGTTCTGATTCCTTGCCTATTTGCATTACACTTTCTGGAAAGGTCCCAAGATTTTGCTTAAGTTCAAGCTATAGAACTTTTCTTACTGACAGCCCAGATAAGGAAAATATTGGTAAGAGATGGATTTGGGAAATTCAGATGCAGACCTTAGGTGAATATAATTATACAGAAAAGTTTGAACAGGTCTCATCTATGCCTATTGAACCATGTATTCAAAAATATCGGGATAAGGATCAATTTTGGGATTCAGCTATTAATAAGTTCCCTACATGGCTAACTTGTGGCTTTCCAAATACAGTCACTAAATATCAGCCTAAAGATTCCTCTTATGAAATTTGGGATTATTCTATATCTTCAAGTCAACAGTATTTTTATGAAAATCATATAAACACTCATCAAGAGAAATTTCATCCCTATAAATACGTAAGGGTAGGAGAGCCCTTACGAAGATGGTTTTCTCCAGGTTTTGTTGAGCCTACATGGTTTGCTAAAGAAGGGAATATTACTAGAAAGCACTCTGGCCTGTTCAGATTGCTTGCTGCAGCTAATATATTTCTGGAAAAAAAGACCTAATCATACTAAGTCTGAGCCTATAGGACTCAGGGCATGTATTTCTTATCCTAATGCATTGTTATTAGCTCAACCTGCTTTTGTTAATATTACCAAAGTGAACAAGTCCTATCAAGTTGTTTGTCATTCTTGTAAACTTACTAATTGCATTACTTCAGCTGAACCAAAAGATTTGAATGTTTTGCTTGTTGTTAGACGTCCACCTTTTGTTATGTTACCTGTGGAGCTGGGAAATGATCCTTGGTACGATAACCCCGCATTGCAAGTTTTGAATACATTAAGAGATTTGGTACGGCCTAAGAGGTTTGTGGCCACACT
Organism: Myodes glareolus; assembly: GCF_982192425.1. Lineage (NCBI taxonomy): Eukaryota > Metazoa > Chordata > Mammalia > Rodentia > Cricetidae > Myodes > Myodes glareolus. The sequence goes on along the minus strand of NC_142053.1, from coordinate 106,504,480 downwards.
TATTTTAGGCATAGCAGCATTAATATCAATACTCACCACTTTCGCTGTAGCTACAACAGCATTAGTTCAAGAGATTCATACTGCTCATTATGTGAATACATTAAATAAGAACATTACATCTGCATTACTGAGACAGGCAGCAATTGACAATGAATTGGAAGCAAAAATTAATGTATTAGAAGAAGTGGTCCTTGCTCTTGGACAGGACATTGCTAATTTGAAAACTACTCTATCCACACGTTGTCATGGAAGCTTTAAAGCAATTTGTGTCACACCACTGACTTATAATTATTCAGAGCCATGGGACAAAGTGAAGGCACATATACAGGGTGTTTGGCGAGATAATAACATCACATATGATTTAATTGCATTACAACAAGATATTTCTGCTATTAGCCAAGCTCATTTACAACTAGGAGGTCTACAAGATTTGGCTAATAAAATTGAGTCAGGAATTAAGGCTTTGAATCCATTAAATTGGGTGCAGTATTTTGTCCTCATTGGAATAGTCATTTTATTAGTACTGTTGGTGATTTTTCTATTCCCTTGTCTCCTTAAGTGTCTTTTCAAGTCAATGGCCCAAGTGAAACAGGAGGTGTTCGAGTTGCATTTTAAAAATAAAAAACGGGGACCTGCTACATCCACGGCTGTCTCGCCAGTGTAGCAGAAATGCTGACTTGATGGGCCAATATTGCCAGCAGGATTGGGATTTGTGCTTCCAGGAGCTGTGTGTTCCAGGCGGGTCCCTGGTAACCAGTTGTGGTGTAAAGCTACCTGAGTTGCCATTTGTATTGACTCAACCTGGCTGTCCTTGGAGCCATATGTGTGTCTTTTCCTTTGTCTATGTGTTCTTTGTGATTCTTACAGATTACCAATAGATCAGACTATTCCAGGCAGTTGCGGATACAAACAAGACTGCTAAGGACATTTTTGAATTCTGCTCCGCTGTTAATCAAAGCCTTAAAAAAGTAGCCAGTTCTGAAATTGCCAGAATCATCATTAGGACAATTCCTTGATGATGTGGAACAAAAGGAGTTAATTTTACTAGGATACATCTTAGAAGCTTTAGGCATTTGCCTGAGAAATATGTGCAATTGTAAACAGAAGGCCTATGAAACCTTTCTTGTGAGAAGAGAAAGACCTAGCCTAAACTGACAATATCTGAGCCTGAGAATTGAGAAGGGAGGAAAGTTGAAGTTAGTGATATAAAGTAAACTTCAGAAAGACTCAAGACTATGTATTAGAATTTTCCTAGCAGAAAGCTTTCCCAGGGAGATAGTAGCCTTTTTTCTTTCTCACTCAGGCACACAAGGTCACTTAGCTAAAACCAACCAGCCACCTGCAAGCTGATAAAGATGGTCTAGCTCAAGGGCAGTGATCTCTTTGAAGGCAAGAGGAGAGAGTTTGTTTTGTATAGTGTGAGAAAGCAAAAGTCCTTGTGCCCAAGTCAAAGCATCTTCAAAGATTCTTTTTGTAAATTATTTTATGCTGTTCTTTTCTGTCTTAAGATTTGATGATGTATGCCTTTGCCAAGTTCTTTGATTGTAAAAAATATATAATCCTGCACTGAAGTAAGTAAATCGCAGCAGCATGTCTCAACATTGAGAGTGTCTGTGTGTCGCTTTCCTCACCATATCCTGATCTCTCCTGTGCCTTCGCCCTGATTCCCTATGGTCTGAGTGGCTCCCCTGAGCCGGTCCGTAGCAATTCTGTAAAGAGTGCATCCTCTTCACCGAACTGTCAAGACACAGCAAGTCTTTACCTCAAAAAGGGAGCCCTGGTGAGGAGAGCTACTCATTTGAGAGGAGTAAGTAGTCCAGGAGAAGACCCTCCTCAAGTGAAGCTTGCCTTGCAGGGAGAGGTCGCGCAATGAAAACTCACTCTGTAGAGTGGAACCAATCATTTGAGAAGTGCTCTCCTCCCAGTTATGATAACAATTTATATCTTATATCTTTTCCCAGCTTTCTGAATTCGGACTATGTTTTTATTTTTCTTATACACAGATTAATAGATTAATTTATCATCTTTACATTCTCTGGGTGAATGGAAATGAACTCACTGCCATGTTCAGAGCATACCAAATATGGAGGCAATGAAAAAAAATGGGATTGAAAAGAAACCTATTCTTCCTCAGTGGCGATGACACCCATTTCTTTTTAACCATCTGAGCTGTAGTGCCCTTCATCTGAGAGCTCCTCCACACACTCGTATTCATGGATTGAAGAGAAGGGTCCAAGTAATTTTGGCAAAGAATGCGTCAGAGGAAGGAGGACATATTAATCAAGAGAGTTGTTCAGGTTGTGCATGCCTTAATGCTAGTCCTGGAGAAGCATTAACTTGGGGATCTGTGTGTGCTTCAGGACAGCCTGGGCTTTAGAAACGCCCCACCCCCACAAACCACCTGCCTCCACTATGACATCAGAGTAGTGGTCCAATCATTTAGCTGTGGAACATCGGATAATTTGCATAGGACTATCTATTGGCCAAAGGGCTTAAGCCCATCCCCAAGATGATGTTTGTGTACAGCTAGTTTCCAGAGAAACCAAACTTAGTGCTGGCAGTTGAACATGCAGTGTGAAGCTCTTCTGAAGTCCTTAAAAAAAGAACTAAATCAGAAGATATGATCCTCGTTTTCGAACTAATTCAGACTATAGAATTCTTTGTTGTGTTCCCAGTCCATTTTTCCATATAAATAGGTAGTAGAAAATGTGTGAATTCATTAGTATAAATTAAATGAGTTATGAAAGAAAGGACCTCATCCTCGTGATGGACATTATAAGGAAGGAGATAACTTCAGGCATTGCCTCAGAAAAAAGTACGCTGCATAGGAGGGTTACTCATAACAGTGCGGTTACTCCTGGAAGAGAGGAATATCTGTTGGTGAATATCGCCTGGCAAGGAGGACTGTTCATCCTATCACAAGTCATGCTCCGAGAAGGGATATTGAAAGGAGGAGGGTAATTCTGCAAAGAGACCATCCTCTTCACCGAACTGTCAAGACACAGCAAGTCTTTGCCTCAAGAAGGGAGCCCTGGTGAGGAGAGCTACTCATTGGAGAGGAGTAAGTTGTCCAGGAGAAGACCCTCCTCAAGTGAAGCTTGCCTTGCAGGGAGAGGTCGCGCAATGAAAACTCACTCTGTAGAGGGGAACCAATCATTTGAGAAGTGCATCTGGGCCAAGAGAAGACCCTCTCCTGGGAATATTCAGCCCACAGGGATTGTTCCACCTTGAAGGACAAGACGCCCCGAGGAAGAGAGATTTTCAGTTGGAAGGGGCACCTCAGCAATTAGAGTACCCTCTCTCTGTTGGTTAAGGACACTCCATCAAAAGCTTCCATGTGAAAAAGGGTCTATTATCTGGAAAGGGTAACTCTGCAAATAGAGGATCCACTCCTGTGAAATGCAATCTTAGAGCGAGGCTTCGCTTCAGCAAAGGTACACCGAAAAGAAGGGCTACTCATGTGAGAGGGGTAAAATGAATGGCAGGGAAAATATCCTCTGCAAGTGAAGATCACCTTGCAGGGAGAGATATCCCCATCCATGAATGCCCTGTAAAGGGGGGTCATTCATTTTAAAAGCATAACTCTGAAAAGGGAAAACTGTCCCAGGGAAAAATATTGCCACAAAAGGAGGCATTGCTTCAAAAAAATTATCCTATAGAGGAGGGTTACTCATTGTTTAGGGGAAACTCTGCAAACACAGGACACTTAACTGGGAAACATCAACCCAGGGAGAGGTCAGCATTAGAAGAAAAGCCTCCCAACATTGGAGGGTCAGCCAGTTCTGAAAGACAAAACTTGGGTGCATGAGGACACATTAAACGTGTTGTTGTTCTCCAAAAATGTTTCCCACCATTAGTAAAGGGATAAATCCATTTTATGTACTGTTTTGCTATTTTCTTTTTAATTAATTTTCACTAAAATCTCCATTATATTATAATTTTGTTTATTTTAGGCTTATGTATTCCTTTATTCCAGTGTCTTGAGACAAAAGGCCAGGTTACTGACCTGAAATCTTTCTCTAAATGTGTGTGTGTGTGTGTGTGTGTGTGTGTGTGTGTGTGTGTTATTCTTTTATGTCTGAGCATGTGTCTATGGGTGTTTCAAGAGAGCAAAAGGAATCACATCCCTCGAAGCTAGAGCTTGAGATGGTTGTGACACCTGTATTTGTCCTGTAAGACCCAAACTGCGTGTTTTGCAAGAACAGCAAAGCCCTGAAACAGCTGCACCATCTCTCCAGCCCCTTTTCCTTGGTTTTAAAGCAGGCACTTATAGTTGAAAATCATCCCTAATCACTAATTTAGTAATGGTATAGATATTCATATATTTTGTCTTCATTTGACTTTTTCCTTTCCAACAGTTTCTCTCTGTAGTTTAACTTTCAATTCTCCTGCCTCAGCAGTTCAAGTGACTGTGCTTGTAGGCCTTCATCACTATTTGTGGTGTTTTCAATAAATATTTGAATTTCTGTTTTTAAGTCCTCATTTTACACATTGAAACAGTATTTACTTTCGATAGATTCTAATTTTCTAAATTACTTAAATTTGCTTGTTATTGATTTCTAACTACATTCCAGCGTGGTTAAAGTGTGTAGTTAATTCTACACTTTTCTATTCTTTTTCTTTTTCCTGGGTATGATCTAACATGGAGAACGTTCTACATTGACCTGAGAAGAATGTCTGTGCTGCTAGTCTTGTGTGGAATGTAGTGTAGATGTATATCTATGACTATTTTCTTTGTAGTGCTGTTCAAGTCTTTTATCTCACTGTATATTGTCTCTGTGGTCCTTACTACTACTGAAAGTAGTTCATGAAATCTCCAAAAAGTAACTTTAAATTGTCAATTTTATCTGTGTGTTTTCTTGGTTCATGTAATATTTTCTGATCTCAAGCGACAGTAATAGTTTCCTATTACAATCATCACTTTGACCAATAGTAAGCTTAGTTTTGCCCATAAGGTTTTAGTTTTAAAGTGTATTTGGTGAGATACCTAAATAGCCTCTCTAGCTTGGTAGGCTTGTAATTTGTTTTCTTTATGGAAATACATTTAATTCAGAGTGATACTGTAGTATTTCACAGCCAAAGATAGTAGTCTCAATTATCTTTCCTTAGAGATGGACCATAAGCTTATTTATAATATTCTAAGCTTTAAACATACTTGTAGAGATGTACATGTATTTTAATATCTTAAAAACCTGTATCAAATACAATTACATTTAAAAATTAGACATATTTTTTCTAGTTATCCAAGACAATGATTATATGTATTTCAATTTTCACCAATAATATGTAGTATGTTTCCCACACTCAAGTTAGCATTGCATGGTATCATTAAGTTTTTCATTTATTTTTATTGTGCTCTACATTTTTCTCTGCTCTCCTCCCAGTTAGGATAACAATTTATATCTTATATCTTTTTCCAGATTTCTGAATTCGGACTATGTTTTTATTTTTCTTATACACTGATTAGTAGATTAATTTATCATCTTTACATTCTCTGGGTGAATGGAAATGAACTCATTGCCATGTTCAGAGTTTACTAAATATGGAGACAATGAAATAAAAAGTGATTGAAAAGAAACCTATTCTTCCTCAGTGGCGACAGGCTGGCGATGACACCCATTTCTTTTTAACCATCTGAGCTGTAGTGCCCTTCATCTGAGAGCTCCTCCACACACTCGTATTCATGGATTGAAGAGAAGGGTCCAAGTAATTTTGGCAAAGAATGCGTCAGAGGAAGGAGGACATATTAATCAAGAGAGTTGTTCAGGTTGTGCATGCCTTAATGCTAGTCCTGGAGAAGCATTAACTTGGGGATCTGTGTGTGCTTCAGGACAGCCTGGGCTTTAGAAACGCCCCACCCCCACAAACCACCTGCCTCCACTATGACATCAGAGTAGTGGTCCAATCATTTAGCTGTGGAACATCGGATAATTTGCATAGGACTATCTATTGGCCAAAGGGCTTAAGCCCATCCCCAAGATGATGTTTGTGTACAGCTAGTTTCCAGAGAAACCAAACTTAGTGCTGGCAGTTGAACATGCAGTGTGAAGCTCTTCTGAAGTCCTTAAAAAAAGAACTAAATCAGAAGATATGATCCTCGTTTTCGAACTAATTCAGACTATAGAATTCTTTGTTGTGTTCCCAGTCCATTTTGCCATATAAATAGGTAGTAGAAAATGTGTGAATTCATTAGTATAAATTAAATGAGTTATGAAAGAAAGGACCTCATCCTCGTGATGGACATTATAAGGAAGGAGATAACTTCAGGCATTGCCTCAGAAAAAAGTACGCTGCATAGGAGGGTTACTCATAACAGTGCGGTTACTCCTGGAAGAGAGGAATATCTGTTGGTGAATATCGCCTGGCAAGGAGGACTGTTCATCCTATCAAAAGTCATGCTCCGAGAAGGGATATTGAAAGGAGGAGGGTAATTCTGCAAAGAGAGCATCCTCTTCACCGAACTGTCAAGACACAGCAAGTCTTTGCCTCAAGAAGGGAGCCCTGGTGAGGAGAGCTACTCATTGGAGAGGAGTAAGTTGTCCAGGAGAAGACCCTCCTCAAGTGAAGCTTGCCTTGCAGGGAGAGGTCGCGCAATGAAAACTCACTCTGTAGAGGGGAACCAATCATTTGAGAAGTGCATCTGGGCCAAGAGAAGACCCTCTCCTGGGAATATTCAGCCCACAGGGATTGTTCCACCTTGAAGGACAAGACGCCCCGAGGAAGAGAGATTTTCAGTTGGAAGGGGCACCTCAGCAATTAGAGTACCCTCTCTCTGTTGGTTAAGGACACTCCATCAAAAGCTTCCATGTGAAAAAGGGTCTATTATCTGGAAAGGGTAACTCTGCAAATAGAGGATCCACTCCTGTGAAATGCAATCTTAGAGCGAGGCTTCGCTTCAGCAAAGGTACACCGAAAAGAAGGGCTACTCATGTGAGAGGGGTAAAATGAATGGCAGGGAAAATATCCTCTGCAAGTGAAGATCACCTTGCAGGGAGAGATATCCCCATCCATGAATGCCCTGTAAAGGGGGGTCATTCATTTTAAAAGCATAACTCTGAAAAGGGAAAACTGTCCCAGGGAAAAATATTGCCACAAAAGGAGGCATTGCTTCAAAAAAATTATCCTATAGAGGAGGGTTACTCATTGTTTAGGGGAAACTCTGCAAACACAGGACACTTAACTGGGAAACATCAACCCAGGGAGAGGTCAGCATTAGAAGAAAAGCCTCCCAACATTGGAGGGTCAGCCAGTTCTGAAAGACAAAACTTGGGTGCATGAGGACACATTAAACGTGTTGTTGTTCTCCAAAAATGTTTCCCACCATTAGTAAAGGGATAAATCCATTTTATGTACTGTTTTGGTATTTTCTTTTTAATTAATTTTCACTAAAATCTCCATTATATTATAATTTTGTTTATTTTAGGCTTATGTATTCCTTTATTCCAGTGTCTTGAGACAAAAGGCCAGGTTACTGACCTGAAATCTTTCTCTAAATATGTGTGTGTGTGTGTGTGTGTGTGTGTGTGTGTGTGTGTTATTCTTTTATGTCTGAGCATGTGTCTATGGGTGTTTCAAGAGAGCAAAAGGAATCACATCCCTCGAAGCTAGAGCTTGAGATGGTTGTGACACCTGTATTTGTCCTGTAAGACCCAAACTGCGTGTTTTGCAAGAACAGCAAGGCCCTGAAACAGCTGCACCATCTCTCCAGCCCCTTTTCCTTGGTTTTAAAGCAGGCACTTATAGTTGAAAATCATCCCTAATCACTAATTTAGTAATGGTATAGATATTCATATATTTTGTCTTCATTTGACTTTTTCATTTCCAACAGTTTCTCTCTGTAGTTTAACTTTCAATTCTCCTGCCTCAGCAGTTCAAGTGACTGTGCTTGTAGGCCTTCATCACTATTTGTGGTGTTTTCAATAAATATTTGAATTTCTGTTTTTAAGTCCTCATTTTACACATTGAAACAGTATTTACTTTCGATAGATTCTAATTTTCTAAATTACTTAAATTTGCTTGTTATTGATTTCTAACTACATTCCAGCGTGGTTAAAGTGTGTAGTTAATTCTACACTTTTCTATTCTTTTTCTTTTTCCTGGGTATGATCTAACATGGAGAACGTTCTACATTGACCTGAGAAGAATGTCTGTGCTGCTAGTCTTGTGTGGAATGTAGTGTAGATGTATTTCTATGACTATTTTCTTTGTAGTGCTGTTCAAGTCTTTTATCTCACTGTATATTGTCTCTGTGGTCCTTACTACTACTGAAAGTAGTTCATGAAATCTCCAAAAAGTAACTTTAAATTGTCAATTTTATCTGTGTGTTTTCTTGGTTCATGTAATATTTTCTGATCTCAAGCGACAGTAATAGTTTCCTATTACAATCATCACTTTGACCAATAGTAAGCTTAGTTTTGCCCATAAGGTTTTAGTTTTAAAGTGTATTTGGTGAGATACCTAAATAGCCTCTCTAGCTTGGTAGGCTTGTAATTTGTTTTCTTTATGGAAATACATTTAATTCAGAGTGATACTGTAGTATTTCACAGCCAAAGATAGTAGTCTCAATTATCTTTCCTTAGAGATGGACCATAAGCTTATTTATAATATTCTAAGCTTTAAACATACTTGTAGAGATGTACATGTATTTTAATATCTTAAAAACCTGTATCAAATACAATTACATTTAAAAATTAGACATATTTTTTCTAGTTATCCAAGACAATGATTATATGTATTTCAATTTTCACCAATAATATGTAGTATGTTTCCCACACTCAAGTTAGCATTGCATGGTATCAGTAAGTTTTTCATTTATTTTTATTGTGCTCTACATTTTTCTCTGCTCTCCTCCCAGTTAGGATAACAATTTATATCTTATATCTTTTTCCAGATTTCTGAATTCGGACTATGTTTTTATTTTTCTTATACACTGATTAGTAGATTAATTTATCATCTTTACATTCTCTGGGTGAATGGAAATGAACTCATTGCCATGTTCAGAGTTTACTAAATATGGAGACAATGAAATAAAAAGTGATTGAAAAGAAACCTATTCTTCCTCAGTGGCGACAGGCTGGCGATGACACCCATTTCTTTTTAACCATCTGAGCTGTAGTGCCCTTCATCTGAGAGCTCCTCCACACACTCGTATTCATGGATTGAAGAGAAGGGTCCAAGTAATTTTGGCAAAGAATGCGTCAGAGGAAGGAGGACATATTAATCAAGAGAGTTGTTCAGGTTGTGCATGCCTTAATGCTAGTCCTGGAGAAGCATTAACTTGGGGATCTGTGTGTGCTTCAGGACAGCCTGGGCTTTAGAAACGCCCCACCCCCACAAACCACCTGCCTCCACTATGACATCAGAGTAGTGGTCCAATCATTTAGCTGTGGAACATCGGATAATTTGCATAGCACTATCTATTGGCCAAAGGGCTTAAGCCCATCCCCAAGATGATGTTTGTGTACAGCTAGTTTCCGGAGAAACCAAACTTAGTGCTGGCAGTTGAACATGCAGTGTGAAGCTCTTCTGAAGTCCTTAAAAAAAGAACTAAATCAGAAGATATGATCCTCGTTTTCGAACTAATTCAGACTATAGAATTCTTTGTTGTGTTCCCAGTCCATTTTTCCATATAAATAGGTAGTAGAAAATGTGTGAATTCATTAGTATAAATTAAATGAGTTATGAAAGAAAGGACCTCATCCTCGTGATGGACATTATAAGGAAGGAGATAACTTCAGGCATTGCCTCAGAAAAAAGTACGCTGCATAAGAGGGTTACTCATAACAGTGCGGTTACTCCTGGAAGAGAGGAATATCTGTTGGTGAATATCGCCTTGCAAGGAGGACTGTTCATCCTATCAAAAGTCATGCTCCGAGAAGGGATATTGAAAGGAGGAGGGTAATTCTGCAAAGAGAGCATCCTCTTCACCGAACTGTCAAGACACAGCAAGTCTTTGCCTCAAGAAGGGAGCCCTGGTGAGGAGAGCTACTCATTTGAGAGGAGTAAGTTGTCCAGGAGAAGACCCTCCTCAAGTGAAGCTTGCCTTGCAGGGAGAGGTCGCGCAATGAAAACTCACTCTGTAGAGGGGAACCAATCATTTGAGAAGTGCATCTGGGCCAAGAGAAGACCCTCTCCTGGGAATATTCAGCCCACAGGGATTGTTCCACCTTGAAGGACAAGACGCCCCGAGGAAGAGAGATTTTCAGTTGGAAGGGGCACCTCAGCAATTAGAGTACCCTCTCTCTGTTGGTTAAGGACACTCCATCAAAAGCTGCCATGGGAAAAAGGGTCTATTATCTGGAAAGGGTAACTCTGCAAATAGAGGATCCACTCCTGTGAAATGCAATCTTAGAGCGAGGCTTCGCTTCAGCAAAGGTACACTGAAAAGAAGGGCTACTCATGTGAGAGGGGTAAAATGAATGGCAGGGAAAATATCCTCTGCAAGTGAAGATCACCTTGCAGGGAGAGATATCCCCATCCATGAATGCCCTGTAAAGGGGGGTCATTCATTTTAAAAGCATAACTCTGAAAAGGGAAAACTGTCCCAGGGAAAAATATTGCCACAAAAGGAGGCATTGCTTCAAAAAAATTATCCTATAGAGAAGGGTTACTCATTGTTTAGGGGAAACTCTGCAAACACAGGACACTTAACTGGGAAACATCAACCCAGGGAGAGGTCAGCATTAGAAGAAAAGCCTCCCAACATTGGAGGGTCAGCCAGTTCTGAAAGACAAAACTTGGGTGCATGAGGACACATTAAACGTGTTGTTGTTCTCCAAAAATGTTTCCCACCATTAGTAAAGGGATAAATCCATTTTATGTACTGTTTTGCTATTTTCTTTTTAATTAATTTTCACTAAAATCTCCATTATATTATAATTTTGTTTATTTTAGGCTTATGTATTCCTTTATTCCAGTGTCTTGAGACAAAAGGCCAGGTTACTGACCTGAAATCTTTCTCTAAATATGTGTGTGTGTGTGTGTGTGTGTGTGTGTGTTATTCTTTTATGTCTGAGCATGTGTCTATGGGTGTTTCAAGAGAGCAAAAGGAATCACATCCCTCGAAGCTAGAGCTTGAGATGGTTGTGACACCTGTATTTGTCCTGTAAGACCCAAACTGCGTGTTTTGCAAGAACAGCAAGGCCCTGAAACAGCTGCACCATCTCTCCAGCCCCTTTTCCTTGGTTTTAAAGCAGGCACTTATAGTTGAAAATCATCCCTAATCACTAATTTAGTAATGGTACAGATATTCATATATTTTGTCTTCATTTGACTTTTTCATTTCCAACAGCTTCTCTCTGTAGTTTAACTTTCAATTCTCCTGCCTCAGCAGTTCAAGTGACTGTGCTTGTAGGCCTTCATCACTATTTGTGGTGTTTTCAATAAATATTTGAATTTCTGTTTTTAAGTCCTCATTTTACACATTGAAACAGTATTGACTTTCGATAGATTCTAATTTTCTAAATTACTTAAATTTGCTTGTTATTGATTTCTAACTACATTCCAGTGTGATTAAAGTGTGTAGTTAATTCTACACTTTTCTATTCTTTTTCTTTTTCCTGGGTATGATCTAACATGGAGAACGTTCTACATTGACCTGAGAAGAATGTCTGTGCTGCTAGTCTTGTGTGGAATGTAGTGTAGATGTATTTCTAAGACTATTTTCTTTGTAGTGCTGTTCAAGTCTTTTATCTCACTGTTCTATTGTCTCTGTGGTCTTTACTACTACTGAAAGTAGTTCATGAAATCTCCAAAAAGTAACTTTAAATTGTCTATTTTATCTGTGTGTTTTCTTGGTTCATGTAATTTTTTCTGATCTCAAGCGACAGTCATAGTTTTCTATTACAATCCTCACTTTGACCAATAGTAAGCTTAGTTTTGCCCATAAGGTTTTAGCTTTAAAGTGTATTTGGTGAGATACCTAAATAGCCTCTCTAGCTTGGTAGACTTGTAATTTGTTTTCTTTATGGAAATACATTTAATTCAGAGTGATACTGTAGTATTTCACAGCCAAAGATTGTAGTCTCTATTATCTTTCTTTAAAGATGGACCATAAGCTTATTTATAATATTCTAAGCTTTAAACATACTTGTAGAGATGTACATGTATTTTAATATCTGAAAAACCTGTATCAAATACAATTACATTTAAAAAATAGATATATTTTTTCAAGTTATTCAAGACAATGATTATATGTATTACAATTTTCACCAATAATATGTAGTATGTTTCCCACACTCAAGTTAGCATTGCATGGTATCAGTAAGTTTTTCATTTATTTTTATTGTGCTCTACATTTTTCTCTGCTCTCCTCCCAGTTATGATAACAATTTATATCTTATATCTTTTCCCAGCTTTCTGAATTCGGACTATGTTTTTATTTTTCTTATACACAGATTAATAGATTAATTTATCATCTTTACGTTCTCTGGGTGAATGGAAATGAACTCATTGCCATGGTCAGAGTTTACCAAATATGGAGGCAATGAAAAAAAAGTGATTGAAAAGAAACCTATTCTTCCTCAGTGGCGACAGGCTGGCGATGACACCCATTTCTTTTTAACCATCTGAGCTGTAGTGCCCTTCATCTGAGAGCTCCTCCACACACTCGTATTCATGGATTGAAGAGAAGGGTCCAAGTAATTTTGGCAAAGAATGCGTCAGAGGAAGGAGGACATATTAATCAAGAGAGTTGTTCAGGTTGTGCATGCCTTAATGCTATTCCTGGAGAAGCATTAACTTGGGGATCTGTGTGTGCTTCAGGACAGCCTGGCCTTTAGAAACGCCCCACCCCCACAAACCACCTGCCTCCACTATGACATCAGAGTAGTGGTCCAATCATTTAGCTGTGGAACATCGGATAATTTGCATAGGACTATCTATTGGCCAAAGGGCTTAAGCCCATCCCCAAGATGATGTTTGTGTACAGCTAGTTTCCAGAGAAACCAAACTTAGTGCTGGCAGTTGAACATGCAGTGTGAAGCTCTTCTGAAGTCCTTAAAAAAAGAACTAAATCAGAAGATATGATCCTCGTTTTCGAACTAATTCAGACTATAGAATTCTTTGTTGTGTTCCCAGTCCATTTTGCCATATAAATAGGTAGTAGAAAATGTGTGAATTCATTAGTATAAATTAAATGAGTTATGAAAGAAAGGACCTCATCCTCGTGATGGACATTATAAGGAAGGAGATAACTTCAGGCATTGCCTCAGAAAAAAGTACGCTGCATAGGAGGGTTACTCATAACAGTGCGGTTACTCCTGGAAGAGAGGAATATCTGTTGGTGAATATCGCCTGGCAAGGAGGACTGTTCATGCTCCGAGAAGGGATATTGAAAGGAGGAGGGTAATTCTGCAAAGAGAGCATCCTCTTCACCGAACTGTCAAGACACAGCAAGTCTTTGCCTCAAGAAGGGAGCCCTGGTGAGGAGAGCTACTCATTTGAGAGGAGTAAGTTGTCCAGGAGAAGACCCTCCTCAAGTGAAGCTTGCCTTGCAGGGAGAGGTCGCGCAATGAAAACTCACTCTGTAGAGGGGAACCAATCATTTGAGAAGTGCATCTGGGCCAAGAGAAGACCCTCTCCTGGGAATATTCAGCCCACAGGGATTGTTCCACCTTGAAGGACAAGACGCCCCGAGGAAGAGAGATTTTCAGTTGGAAGGGGCACCTCAGCAATTAGAGTACCCTCTCTCTGTTGGTTAAGGACACTCCATCAAAAGCTGCCATGGGAAAAAGGGTCTATTATCTGGAAAGGGTAACTCTGCAAATAGAGGATCCACTCCTGTGAAATGCAATCTTAGAGCGAGGCTTCGCTTCAGCAAAGGTACACTGAAAAGAAGGGCTACTCATGTGAGAGGGGTAAAATGAATGGCAGGGAAAATATCCTCTGCAAGTGAAGATCACCTTGCAGGGAGAGATATCCCCATCCATGAATGCCCTGTAAAGGGGGGTCATTCATTTTAAAAGCATAACTCTGAAAAGGGAAAACTGTCCCAGGGAAAAATATTGCCACAAAAGGAGGCATTGCTTCAAAAAAATTATCCTATAGAGGAGGGTTACTCATTGTTTAGGGGAAACTCTGCAAACACAGGACACTTAACTGGGAAACATCAACCCAGGGAGAGGTCAGCATTAGAAGAAAAGCCTCCCAACATTGGAGGGTCAGCCAGTTCTGAAAGACAAAACTTGGGTGCATGAGGACACATTAAACGTGTTGTTGTTCTCCAAAAATGTTTCCCACCATTAGTAAAGGGATAAATCCATTTTATGTACTGTTTTGCTATTTTCTTTTTAATTAATTTTCACTAAAATCTCCATTATATTATAATTTTGTTTATTTTAGGCTTATGTATTCCTTTATTCCAGTGTCTTGAGACAAAAGGCCAGGTTACTGACCTGAAATCTTTCTCTAAATATGTGTGTGTGTGTGTGTGTGTGTGTGTGTGTGTGTGTTATTCTTTTATGTCTGAGCATGTGTCTATGGGTGTTTCAAGAGAGCAAAAGGAATCACATCCCTCGAAGCTAGAGCTTGAGATGGTTGTGACACCTGTATTTGTCCTGTAAGACCCAAACTGCGTGTTTTGCAAGAACAGCAAGGCCCTGAAACAGCTGCACCATCTCTCCAGCCCCTTTTCCTTGGTTTTAAAGCAGGCACTTATAGTTGAAAATCATCCCTAATCACTAATTTAGTAATGGTACAGATATTCATATATTTTGTCTTCATTTGACTTTTTCATTTCCAACAGCTTCTCTCTGTAGTTTAACTTTCAATTCTCCTGCCTCAGCAGTTCAAGTGACTGTGCTTGTAGGCCTTCATCACTATTTGTGGTGTTTTCAATAAATATTTGAATTTCTGTTTTTAAGTCCTCATTTTACACATTGAAACAGTATTGACTTTCGATAGATTCTAATTTTCTAAATTACTTAAATTTGCTTGTTATTGATTTCTAACTACATTCCAGTGTGGTTAAAGTGTGTAGTTAATTCTACACTTTTCTATTCTTTTTCTTTTTCCTGGGTATGATCTAACATGGAGAACGTTCTACATTGACCTGAGAAGAATGTCTGTGCTGCTAGTCTTGTGTGGAATGTAGTGTAGATGTATTTCTAAGACTATTTTCTTTGTAGTGCTGTTCAAGTCTTTTATCTCACTGTTCTATTGTCTCTGTGGTCTTTACTACTACTGAAAGTAGTTCATGAAATCTCCAAAAAGTAACTTTAAATTGTCTATTTTATCTGTGTGTTTTCTTGGTTCATGTAATTTTTTCTGATCTCAAGCGACAGTCATAGTTTCCTATTACAATCCTCACTTTGACCAATAGTAAGCTTAGTTTTGCCCATAAGGTTTTAGCTTTAAAGTGTATTTGGTGAGATACCTAAATAGCCTCTCTAGCTTGGTAGACTTGTAATTTGTTTTCTTTATGGAAATACATTTAATTCAGAGTGATACTGTAGTATTTCACAGCCAAAGATTGTAGTCTCTATTATCTTTCTTTAAAGATGGACCATAAGCTTATTTATAATATTCTAAGCTTTAAACATACTTGTAGAGATGTACATGTATTTTAATATCTGAAAAACCTGTATCAAATACAATTACATTTAAAAAATAGATATATTTTTTCAAGTTATTCAAGACAATGATTATATGTATTACAATTTTCACCAATAATATGTAGTATGTTTCCCACACTCAAGTTAGCATTGCATGGTATCAGTAAGTTTTTCATTTATTTTTATTGTGCTCTACATTTTTCTCTGCTCTCCTCCCAGTTATGATAACAATTTATATCTTATATCTTTTCCCAGCTTTCTGAATTCGGACTATGTTTTTATTTTTCTTATACACAGATTAATAGATTAATTTATCATCTTTACGTTCTCTGGGTGAATGGAAATGAACTCATTGCCATGGTCAGAGTTTACCAAATATGGAGGCAATGAAAAAAAAGTGATTGAAAAGAAACCTATTCTTCCTCAGTGGCGACAGGCTGGCGATGACACCCATTTCTTTTTAACCATCTGAGCTGTAGTGCCCTTCATCTGAGAGCTCCTCCACACACTCGTATTCATGGATTGAAGAGAAGGGTCCAAGTAATTTTGGCAAAGAATGCGTCAGAGGAAGGAGGACATATTAATCAAGAGAGTTGTTCAGGTTGTGCATGCCTTAATGCTATTCCTGGAGAAGCATTAACTTGGGGATCTGTGTGTGCTTCAGGACAGCCTGGCCTTTAGAAACGCCCCACCCCCACAAACCACCTGCCTCCACTATGACATCAGAGTAGTGGTCCAATCATTTAGCTGTGGAACATCGGATAATTTGCATAGGACTATCCATTGGCCAAAGGGCTTAAGCCCATCCCCAAGATGATGTTTGTGTACAGCTAGTTTCCAGAGAAACCAAACTTAGTGCTGGCAGTTGAACATGCAGTGTGAAGCTCTTCTGAAGTCCTTAAAAAAAGAACTAAATCAGAAGATATGATCCTCGTTTTCGAACTAATTCAGACTATAGAATTCTTTGTTGTGTTCCCAGTCCATTTTGCCATATAAATAGGTAGTAGAAAATGTGTGAATTCATTAGTATAAATTAAATGAGTTATGAAAGAAAGGACCTCATCCTCGTGATGGACATTATAAGGAAGGAGATAACTTCAGGCATTGCCTCAGAAAAAAGTACGCTGCATAGGAGGGTTACTCATAACAGTGCGGTTACTCCTGGAAGAGAGGAATATCTGTTGGTGAATATCGCCTGGCAAGGAGGACTGTTCATGCTCCGAGAAGGGATATTGAAAGGAGGAGGGTAATTCTGCAAAGAGAGCATCCTCTTCACCGAACTGTCAAGACACAGCAAGTCTTTGCCTCAAGAAGGGAGCCCTGGTGAGGAGAGCTACTCATTTGAGAGGAGTAAGTTGTCCAGGAGAAGACCCTCCTCAAGTGAAGCTTGCCTTGCAGGGAGAGGTCGCGCAATGAAAACTCACTCTGTAGAGGGGAACCAATCATTTGAGAAGTGCATCTGGGCCAAGAGAAGACCCTCTCCTGGGAATATTCAGCCCACAGGGATTGTTCCACCTTGAAGGACAAGACGCCCCGAGGAAGAGAGATTTTCAGTTGGAAGGGGCACCTCAGCAATTAGAGTACCCTCTCTCTGTTGGTTAAGGACACTCCATCAAAAGCTGCCATGGGAAAAAGGGTCTATTATCTGGAAAGGGTAACTCTGCAAATAGAGGATCCACTCCTGTGAAATGCAATCTTAGAGCGAGGCTTCGCTTCAGCAAAGGTACACTGAAAAGAAGGGCTACTCATGTGAGAGGGGTAAAATGAATGGCAGGGAAAATATCCTCTGCAAGTGAAGATCACCTTGCAGGGAGAGATATCCCCATCCATGAATGCCCTGTAAAGGGGGGTCATTCATTTTAAAAGCATAACTCTGAAAAGGGAAAACTGTCCCAGGGAAAAATATTGCCACAAAAGGAGGCATTGCTTCAAAAAAATTATCCTATAGAGGAGGGTTACTCATTGTTTAGGGGAAACTCTGCAAACACAGGACACTTAACTGGGAAACATCAACCCAGGGAGAGGTCAGCATTAGAAGAAAAGCCTCCCAACATTGGAGGGTCAGCCAGTTCTGAAAGACAAAACTTGGGTGCATGAGGACACATTAAACGTGTTGTTGTTCTCCAAAAATGTTTCCCACCATTAGTAAAGGGATAAATCCATTTTATGTACTGTTTTGCTATTTTCTTTTTAATTAATTTTCACTAAAATCTCCATTATATTATAATTTTGTTTATTTTAGGCTTATGTATTCCTTTATTCCAGTGTCTTGAGACAAAAGGCCAGGTTACTGACCTGAAATCTTTCTCTAAATATGTGTGTGTGTGTGTGTGTGTGTGTGTGTGTGTGTGTTATTCTTTTATGTCTGAGCATGTGTCTATGGGTGTTTCAAGAGAGCAAAAGGAATCACATCCCTCGAAGCTAGAGCTTGAGATGGTTGTGACACCTGTATTTGTCCTGTAAGACCCAAACTGCGTGTTTTGCAAGAACAGCAAGGCCCTGAAACAGCTGCACCATCTCTCCAGCCCCTTTTCCTTGGTTTTAAAGCAGGCACTTATAGTTGAAAATCATCCCTAATCACTAATTTAGTAATGGTACAGATATTCATATATTTTGTCTTCATTTGACTTTTTCATTTCCAACAGCTTCTCTCTGTAGTTTAACTTTCAATTCTCCTGCCTCAGCAGTTCAAGTGACTGTGCTTGTAGGCCTTCATCACTATTTGTGGTGTTTTCAATAAATATTTGAATTTCTGTTTTTAAGTCCTCATTTTACACATTGAAACAGTATTGACTTTCGATAGATTCTAATTTTCTAAATTACTTAAATTTGCTTGTTATTGATTTCTAACTACATTCCAGTGTGGTTAAAGTGTGTAGTTAATTCTACACTTTTCTATTCTTTTTCTTTTTCCTGGGTATGATCTAACATGGAGAACGTTCTACATTGACCTGAGAAGAATGTCTGTGCTGCTAGTCTTGTGTGGAATGTAGTGTAGATGTATTTCTAAGACTATTTTCTTTGTAGTGCTGTTCAAGTCTTTTATCTCACTGTTCTATTGTCTCTGTGGTCTTTACTACTACTGAAAGTAGTTCATGAAATCTCCAAAAAGTAACTTTAAATTGTCTATTTTATCTGTGTGTTTTCTTGGTTCATGTAATTTTTTCTGATCTCAAGCGACAGTCATAGTTTCCTATTACAATCCTCACTTTGACCAATAGTAAGCTTAGTTTTGCCCATAAGGTTTTAGCTTTAAAGTGTATTTGGTGAGATACCTAAATAGCCTCTCTAGCTTGGTAGACTTGTAATTTGTTTTCTTTATGGAAATACATTTAATTCAGAGTGATACTGTAGTATTTCACAGCCAAAGATTGTAGTCTCTATTATCTTTCTTTAAAGATGGACCATAAGCTTATTTATAATATTCTAAGCTTTAAACATACTTGTAGAGATGTACATGTATTTTAATATCTGAAAAACCTGTATCAAATACAATTACATTTAAAAAATAGATATATTTTTTCAAGTTATTCAAGACAATGATTATATGTATTACAATTTTCACCAATAATATGTAGTATGTTTCCCACACTCAAGTTAGCATTGCATGGTATCAGTAAGTTTTTCATTTATTTTTATTGTGCTCTACATTTTTCTCTGCTCTCCTCCCAGTTATGATAACAATTTATATCTTATATCTTTTCCCAGCTTTCTGAATTCGGACTATGTTTTTATTTTTCTTATACACAGATTAATAGATTAATTTATCATCTTTACGTTCTCTGGGTGAATGGAAATGAACTCATTGCCATGGTCAGAGTTTACCAAATATGGAGGCAATGAAAAAAAAGTGATTGAAAAGAAACCTATTCTTCCTCAGTGGCGACAGGCTGGCGATGACACCCATTTCTTTTTAACCATCTGAGCTGTAGTGCCCTTCATCTGAGAGCTCCTCCACACACTCGTATTCATGGATTGAAGAGAAGGGTCCAAGTAATTTTGGCAAAGAATGCGTCAGAGGAAGGAGGACATATTAATCAAGAGAGTTGTTCAGGTTGTGCATGCCTTAATGCTATTCCTGGAGAAGCATTAACTTGGGGATCTGTGTGTGCTTCAGGACAGCCTGGCCTTTAGAAACGCCCCACCCCCACAAACCACCTGCCTCCACTATGACATCAGAGTAGTGGTCCAATCATTTAGCTGTGGAACATCGGATAATTTGCATAGGACTATCTATTGGCCAAAGGGCTTAAGCCCATCCCCAAGATGATGTTTGTGTACAGCTAGTTTCCAGAGAAACCAAACTTAGTGCTGGCAGTTGAACATGCAGTGTGAAGCTCTTCTGAAGTCCTTAAAAAAAGAACTAAATCAGAAGATATGATCCTCGTTTTCGAACTAATTCAGACTATAGAATTCTTTGTTGTGTTCCCAGTCCATTTTGCCATATAAATAGGTAGTAGAAAATGTGTGAATTCATTAGTATAAATTAAATGAGTTATGAAAGAAAGGACCTCATCCTCGTGATGGACATTATAAGGAAGGAGATAACTTCAGGCATTGCCTCAGAAAAAAGTACGCTGCATAGGAGGGTTACTCATAACAGTGCGGTTACTCCTGGAAGAGAGGAATATCTGTTGGTGAATATCGCCTGGCAAGGAGGACTGTTCATGCTCCGAGAAGGGATATTGAAAGGAGGAGGGTAATTCTGCAAAGAGAGCATCCTCTTCACCGAACTGTCAAGACACAGCAAGTCTTTGCCTCAAGAAGGGAGCCCTGGTGAGGAGAGCTACTCATTTGAGAGGAGTAAGTTGTCCAGGAGAAGACCCTCCTCAAGTGAAGCTTGCCTTGCAGGGAGAGGTCGCGCAATGAAAACTCACTCTGTAGAGGGGAACCAATCATTTGAGAAGTGCATCTGGGCCAAGAGAAGACCCTCTCCTGGGAATATTCAGCCCACAGGGATTGTTCCACCTTGAAGGACAAGACGCCCCGAGGAAGAGAGATTTTCAGTTGGAAGGGGCACCTCAGCAATTAGAGTACCCTCTCTCTGTTGGTTAAGGACACTCCATCAAAAGCTGCCATGGGAAAAAGGGTCTATTATCTGGAAAGGGTAACTCTGCAAATAGAGGATCCACTCCTGTGAAATGCAATCTTAGAGCGAGGCTTCGCTTCAGCAAAGGTACACTGAAAAGAAGGGCTACTCATGTGAGAGGGGTAAAATGAATGGCAGGGAAAATATCCTCTGCAAGTGAAGATCACCTTGCAGGGAGAGATATCCCCATCCATGAATGCCCTGTAAAGGGGGGTCATTCATTTTAAAAGCATAACTCTGAAAAGGGAAAACTGTCCCAGGGAAAAATATTGCCACAAAAGGAGGCATTGCTTCAAAAAAATTATCCTATAGAGGAGGGTTACTCATTGTTTAGGGGAAACTCTGCAAACACAGGACACTTAACTGGGAAACATCAACCCAGGGAGAGGTCAGCATTAGAAGAAAAGCCTCCCAACATTGGAGGGTCAGCCAGTTCTGAAAGACAAAACTTGGGTGCATGAGGACACATTAAACGTGTTGTTGTTCTCCAAAAATGTTTCCCACCATTAGTAAAGGGATAAATCCATTTTATGTACTGTTTTGCTATTTTCTTTTTAATTAATTTTCACTAAAATCTCCATTATATTATAATTTTGTTTATTTTAGGCTTATGTATTCCTTTATTCCAGTGTCTTGAGACAAAAGGCCAGGTTACTGACCTGAAATCTTTCTCTAAATATGTGTGTGTGTGTGTGTGTGTGTGTGTGTGTGTGTTATTCTTTTATGTCTGAGCATGTGTCTATGGGTGTTTCAAGAGAGCAAAAGGAATCACATCCCTCGAAGCTAGAGCTTGAGATGGTTGTGACACCTGTATTTGTCCTGTAAGACCCAAACTGCGTGTTTTGCAAGAACAGCAAGGCCCTGAAACAGCTGCACCATCTCTCCAGCCCCTTTTCCTTGGTTTTAAAGCAGGCACTTATAGTTGAAAATCATCCCTAATCACTAATTTAGTAATGGTATAGATATTCATATATTTTGTCTTCATTTGACTTTTTCATTTCCAACAGCTTCTCTCTGTAGTTTAACTTTCAATTCTCCTGCCTCAGCAGTTCAAGTGACTGTGCTTGTAGGCCTTCATCACTATTGGTGGTGTTTTCAATAAATATTTGAATTTCTGTTTTTAAGTCCTCATTTTACACATTGAAACAGTATTGACTTTCGATAGATTCTAATTTCCTAAATTACTTAAATTTGCTTGTTATTGATTTCTAACTACATTCCAGTGTGGTTAAAGTGTGTAGTTAATTCTACCCTTTTCTATTCTTTTTCTTTTTCCTGGGTATGATCTAACATGGAGAACGTTCTACATTGACCTGAGAAGAATGTCTGTGCTGCTAGTCTTTTGTGGAATGTAGTGTAGATGTATTTCTAAGACTATTTTCTTTGTAGTGCTGTTCAAGTCTTTTATCTCACTGTTCTATTGTCTCTGTGGTCTTTACTACTACTGAAAGTAGTTCATGAAATCTCCAAAAAGTTACTTTAAATTGTCTATTTTATCTGTGTGTTTTCTTGGTTCATGTAATTTTTTCTGATCTCAAGCGACAGTCATAGTTTCCTATTACAATCCTCACTTTGACCAATAGTAAGCTTAGTTTTGCCCATAAGGTTTTAGCTTTAAAGTGTATTTGGTGAGATACCTAAATAGCCTCTCTAGCTTGGTAGACTTGTAATTTGTTTTCTTTATGGAAATACATTTAATTCAGAGTGATACTGTAGTATTTCACAGCCAAAGATTGTAGTCTCTATTATCTTTCTTTAAAGATGGACCATAAGCTTATTTATAATATTCTAAGCTTTAAACATACTTGTAGAGATGGAAATGTATTTTAATATCTTAAGAACCTGTATCAAATACAATTACATTTAAAAATTAGATATATTTTTTCAAGTTATTCAAGACAATGATTATATGTATTACAATTTTCACCAATAATATGTAGTATGTTTCCCACACTCAAGTTAGCATTGCATGGTATCAGTAAGTTTTTCATTTTTTTTTATTTTGCTCTACATTTTTCTCTGCTCTCCTCCCAGTTATGATAACAATTTATATCTTATATCTTTTCCCAGCTTTCTGAATTCGGACTATGTTTTTATTTTTCTTATACACAGATTAATAGATTAATTTATCATCTTTACGTTCTCTAGGTGAATGGAAATGAACTCATTGCCATGTTCAGAGTTTACCAAATATGGAGGCAATGAAAAAAAAGTGATTGAAAAGAAACCTATTCTTCCTCAGTGGCGACAGGCTGGCGATGACACCCATTTCTTTTTAACCATCTGAGCTGTAGTGCCCTTCATCTGAGAGCTCCTCCACACACTCGTATTCATGGATTGAAGAGAAGGGTCCAAGTAATTTTGGCAAAGAATGCGTCAGAGGAAGGAGGACATATTAATCAAGAGAGTTGTTCAGGTTGTGCATGCCTTAATGCTATTCCTGGAGAAGCATTAACTTGGGGATCTGTGTGTGCTTCAGGACAGCCTGGCCTTTAGAAACGCCCCACCCCCACAAACCACCTGCCTCCACTATGACATCAGAGTAGTGGTCCAATCATTTAGCTGTGGAACATCGGATAATTTGCATAGGACTATCTATTGGCCAAAGGGCTTAAGCCCATCCCCAAGATGATGTTTGTGTACAGCTAGTTTCCAGAGAAACCAAACTTAGTGCTGGCAGTTGAACATGCAGTGTGAAGCTCTTCTGAAGTCCTTAAAAAAAGAACTAAATCAGAAGATATGATCCTCGTTTTCGAACTAATTCAGACTATAGAATTCTTTGTTGTGTTCCCAGTCCATTTTGCCATATAAATAGGTAGTAGAAAATGTGTGAATTCATTAGTATAAATTAAATGAGTTATGAAAGAAAGGACCTCATCCTCGTGATGGACATTATAAGGAAGGAGATAACTTCAGGCATTGCCTCAGAAAAACGTACGCTGCATAGGAGGGTTACTCATAACAGTGCGGTTACTCCTGGAAGAGAGGAATATCTGTTGGTGAATATCGCCTTGCAAGGAGGACTGTTCATCCTATCAAAAGTCATGCTCCGAGAAGGGATATTGAAAGGAGGAGGGTAATTCTGCAAAGAGAACATCCTCCTCACCGAACTGTCAAGACACAGCAAGTCTTTGCCTCAAGAAGGGAGCCCTGGTGAGGAGAGCTACTCATTTGAGAGGAGTAAGTTGTCCAGGAGAAGACCCTCCTCAAGTGAAGCTTGCCTTGCAGGGAGAGGTCGCGCAATGAAAACTCACTCTGTAGAGTGGAACCAATCATTTGAGAAGTGCATCTGTGCCAAGAGAAGACCCTCTCCTGGGAATATTCAGCCCACAGGGATTGTTCCACCTTGAAGGACAAGACGCCCCGAGGAAGAGAGATTTTCAGTTGGAAGGGGCACCTCAGCAATTAGAGTACCCTCTCTCTGTTGGTTAAGGACACTCCATCAAAAGCTGCCATGTGAAAAAGGGTCTATTATCTGGAAAGTGTAACTCTGCAAATAGAGGATCCACTCCTGTGAAATGCAATCTTAGAGCGAGGCTTCGCTTCAGCAAAGGTACACTGAAAAGAAGGGCTACTCATGTGAGAGGGGTAAAATGAATGGCAGGGAAAATATCCTCTGCAAGTGAAGATCACCTTGCAGGGAGAGATATCCCCATCCAAGAATGCCCTGTAAAGGGGGGTCATTCATTTTAAAAGCATAACTCTGAAAAGGGAAAACTGTCCCAGGGAAAAATATTGCCACAAAAGGAGGCATTGCTTCAAAAAAAATATCCTGTAGAGAAGGGTTACTCATTGTTTAGGGGAAACTCTGCAAACACAGGACACTTAACTGGGAAACATCAACTCGGGGAGAGGTCAGCATTAGAAGAAAAGCCTCCCAACATTGGAGGGTCACCCAGTTCTGAAAAACAAAACTTGGGTGCATGAGGACACATTAAACGTGTTGTTGTTCTCCAAAAATGTTTCCCACCATTAGTAAAGGGATAAATCCATTTTATGTACTGTTTTGCTATTTTCTTTTTAATTAATTTTCACTAAAATCTCCATTATATTATAATTTTGTTTATTTTATTCTTATGTATTCCTTTATTCCAGTGTCTTGAGACAAAAGGCCAGGTTACTGACCTGAAATCTTTCTGTAAAAATATGTGTGTGTGTGTGTGTGTGTGTGTGTGTGTGTATGTGTGTGTGTGTGTGTGTTATTCTTTAATGTCTGAGCATGTGTCTATGGGTGTTTCAAGAGAGCAAAAGGAATCACATCCCTCGAAGCTAGAGCTTGAGATGGTTGTGACACCTGTATTTGTCCTGTAAGACCCAAACTGCGTGTTTTGCAAGAACAGCAAGGCCCTGAAACAGCTTCACCATCTCTACAGCCCCTTTTCCTTGGTTTTAAAGCTGGCACTTATAGTTGAAAATCATTCCTAATCACTAATTTAGTAATGGTATAGATATTCATATATTTTGTCTTCATTTGACTTTTTCATTTCCAACAGCTTCTCTCTGTAGTTTAACTTTCAATTCTCCTGCCTCAGCAGTTCAAGTGACTGTGCTTGTAGGCCTTCATCACTATTTGTGGTGTTTTCTATAAATATTTGAATTTCTGTTTTTAAGTCCTCATTTTACTCATTGAAACAGTATTGACTTTCGATAGATTCTAATTTCCTAAATTACTTAAATTTGCTAGTTATTGATTTCTAACTACATTCCAGCGTGGTTAAAGTGTGTAGTTAATTCTACACTTTTCTATTCTTTTTCTTTTTCCTGGGTATGATCTAACATGGAGAACGTTCTACATTGACCTGAGAAGAATGTCTGTGCTGCTAGTCTTTTGTGGAATGTAGTGTAGATGTATTTCTAAGACTATTTTCTTTGTAGTGCTGTTCAAGTCTTTTATCTCACTGTTCTATTGTCTCTGTGGTCCTTACTACTACTGAAAGTAGTTCATGAAATCTCCAAAAAGTAACTTTAAATTGTCAATTTTATCTGTGTGTTTTCTTGGTTCATGTAATTTTTTCTGATCTCAAGCGACAGTCATAGTTTCCTATTACAATCCTCACTTTGACCAATAGTAAGCTTAGTTTTGCCCATAAGGTTTTAGCTTTAAAGTGTATTTGGTGAGATACCTAAATAGCCTCTCTAGCTTGGTAGACTTGTAATTTGTTTTCTTTATGGAAATACATTTAATTCAGAGTGATACTGTAGTATTTCACAGCCAAAGATTGTAGTCTCTATTATCTTTCTTTAAAGATGGACCATAAGCTTATTTATAATATTCTAAGCTTTAAACATACTTGTAGAGATGTACATGTATTTTAATATCTGAAAAACCTGTATCAAATACAATTACATTTAAAAAATAGATATATTTTTTCAAGTTATTCAAGACAATGATTATATGTATTACAATTTTCACCAATAATATGTAGTATGTTTCCCACACTCAAGTTAGCATTGCATGGTATCAGTAAGTTTTTCATTTATTTTTATTGTGCTCTACATTTTTCTCTGCTCTCCTCCCAGTTATGATAACAATTTATATCTTATATCTTTTCCCAGCTTTCTGAATTCGGACTATGTTTTTATTTTTCTTATACACAGATTAATAGATTAATTTATCATCTTTACGTTCTCTGGGTGAATGGAAATGAACTCATTGCCATGGTCAGAGTTTACCAAATATGGAGGCAATGAAAAAAAAGTGATTGAAAAGAAACCTATTCTTCCTCAGTGGCGACAGGCTGGCGATGACACCCATTTCTTTTTAACCATCTGAGCTGTAGTGCCCTTCATCTGAGAGCTCCTCCACACACTCGTATTCATGGATTGAAGAGAAGGGTCCAAGTAATTTTGGCAAAGAATGCGTCAGAGGAAGGAGGACATATTAATCAAGAGAGTTGTTCAGGTTGTGCATGCCTTAATGCTATTCCTGGAGAAGCATTAACTTGGGGATCTGTGTGTGCTTCAGGACAGCCTGGCCTTTAGAAACGCCCCACCCCCACAAACCACCTGCCTCCACTATGACATCAGAGTAGTGGTCCAATCATTTAGCTGTGGAACATCGGATAATTTGCATAGGACTATCTATTGGCCAAAGGGCTTAAGCCCATCCCCAAGATGATGTTTGTGTACAGCTAGTTTCCAGAGAAACCAAACTTAGTGCTGGCAGTTGAACATGCAGTGTGAAGCTCTTCTGAAGTCCTTAAAAAAGAACTAAATCAGAAGATATGATCCTCGTTTTCGAACTAATTCAGACTATAGAATTCTTTGTTGTGTTCCCAGTCCATTTTGCCATATAAATAGGTAGTAGAAAATGTGTGAATTCATTAGTATAAATTAAATGAGTTATGAAAGAAAGGACCTCATCCTCGTGATGGACATTATAAGGAAGGAGATAACTTCAGGCATTGCCTCAGAAAAAAGTACGCTGCATAGGAGGGTTACTCATAACAGTGCGGTTACTCCTGGAAGAGAGGAATATCTGTTGGTGAATATCGCCTGGCAAGGAGGACTGTTCATGCTCCGAGAAGGGATATTGAAAGGAGGAGGGTAATTCTGCAAAGAGAGCATCCTCTTCACCGAACTGTCAAGACACAGCAAGTCTTTGCCTCAAGAAGGGAGCCCTGGTGAGGAGAGCTACTCATT
The DNA here is from genome assembly GCF_982192425.1 of Myodes glareolus. Lineage (NCBI taxonomy): Eukaryota > Metazoa > Chordata > Mammalia > Rodentia > Cricetidae > Myodes > Myodes glareolus. The sequence goes on along the minus strand of NC_142053.1, from coordinate 106,477,198 downwards.
TGAGAGGAGTAAGTTGTCCAGGAGAAGACCCTCCTCAAGTGAAGCTTGCCTTGCAGGGAGAGGTCGCGCAATGAAAACTCACTCTGTAGAGGGGAACCAATCATTTGAGAAGTGCATCTGGGCCAAGAGAAGACCCTCTCCTGGGAATATTCAGCCCACAGGGATTGTTCCACCTTGAAGGACAAGACGCCCCGAGGAAGAGAGATTTTCAGTTGGAAGGGGCACCTCAGCAATTAGAGTACCCTCTCTCTGTTGGTTAAGGACACTCCATCAAAAGCTGCCATGGGAAAAAGGGTCTATTATCTGGAAAGGGTAACTCTGCAAATAGAGGATCCACTCCTGTGAAATGCAATCTTAGAGCGAGGCTTCGCTTCAGCAAAGGTACACTGAAAAGAAGGGCTACTCATGTGAGAGGGGTAAAATGAATGGCAGGGAAAATATCCTCTGCAAGTGAAGATCACCTTGCAGGGAGAGATATCCCCATCCATGAATGCCCTGTAAAGGGGGGTCATTCATTTTAAAAGCATAACTCTGAAAAGGGAAAACTGTCCCAGGGAAAAATATTGCCACAAAAGGAGGCATTGCTTCAAAAAAATTATCCTATAGAGGAGGGTTACTCATTGTTTAGGGGAAACTCTGCAAACACAGGACACTTAACTGGGAAACATCAACCCAGGGAGAGGTCAGCATTAGAAGAAAAGCCTCCCAACATTGGAGGGTCAGCCAGTTCTGAAAGACAAAACTTGGGTGCATGAGGACACATTAAACGTGTTGTTGTTCTCCAAAAATGTTTCCCACCATTAGTAAAGGGATAAATCCATTTTATGTACTGTTTTGCTATTTTCTTTTTAATTAATTTTCACTAAAATCTCCATTATATTATAATTTTGTTTATTTTAGGCTTATGTATTCCTTTATTCCAGTGTCTTGAGACAAAAGGCCAGGTTACTGACCTGAAATCTTTCTCTAAATATGTGTGTGTGTGTGTGTGTGTGTGTGTGTGTGTGTTATTCTTTTATGTCTGAGCATGTGTCTATGGGTGTTTCAAGAGAGCAAAAGGAATCACATCCCTCGAAGCTAGAGCTTGAGATGGTTGTGACACCTGTATTTGTCCTGTAAGACCCAAACTGCGTGTTTTGCAAGAACAGCAAGGCCCTGAAACAGCTGCACCATCTCTCCAGCCCCTTTTCCTTGGTTTTAAAGCAGGCACTTATAGTTGAAAATCATCCCTAATCACTAATTTAGTAATGGTATAGATATTCATATATTTTGTCTTCATTTGACTTTTTCATTTCCAACAGCTTCTCTCTGTAGTTTAACTTTCAATTCTCCTGCCTCAGCAGTTCAAGTGACTGTGCTTGTAGGCCTTCATCACTATTGGTGGTGTTTTCAATAAATATTTGAATTTCTGTTTTTAAGTCCTCATTTTACACATTGAAACAGTATTGACTTTCGATAGATTCTAATTTCCTAAATTACTTAAATTTGCTTGTTATTGATTTCTAACTACATTCCAGTGTGGTTAAAGTGTGTAGTTAATTCTACCCTTTTCTATTCTTTTTCTTTTTCCTGGGTATGATCTAACATGGAGAACGTTCTACATTGACCTGAGAAGAATGTCTGTGCTGCTAGTCTTTTGTGGAATGTAGTGTAGATGTATTTCTAAGACTATTTTCTTTGTAGTGCTGTTCAAGTCTTTTATCTCACTGTTCTATTGTCTCTGTGGTCTTTACTACTACTGAAAGTAGTTCATGAAATCTCCAAAAAGTTACTTTAAATTGTCTATTTTATCTGTGTGTTTTCTTGGTTCATGTAATTTTTTCTGATCTCAAGCGACAGTCATAGTTTCCTATTACAATCCTCACTTTGACCAATAGTAAGCTTAGTTTTGCCCATAAGGTTTTAGCTTTAAAGTGTATTTGGTGAGATACCTAAATAGCCTCTCTAGCTTGGTAGACTTGTAATTTGTTTTCTTTATGGAAATACATTTAATTCAGAGTGATACTGTAGTATTTCACAGCCAAAGATACTAGTCTGAATTATCTTTCTTTAAAGATGGACCATAAGCTTATTTATAATATTCTAAGCTTTAAACATACTTGTAGAGATGGAAATGTATTTTAATATCTTAAGAACCTGTATCAAATACAATTACATTTAAAAATTAGATATATTTTTTCAAGTTATTCAAGACAATGATTATATGTATTACAATTTTCACCAATAATATGTAGTATGTTTCCCACACTCAAGTTAGCATTGCATGGTATCAGTAAGTTTTTCATTTTTTTTTATTTTGCTCTACATTTTTCTCTGCTCTCCTCCCAGTTATGATAACAATTTATATCTTATATCTTTTCCCAGCTTTCTGAATTCGGACTATGTTTTTATTTTTCTTATACACAGATTAATAGATTAATTTATCATCTTTACGTTCTCTAGGTGAATGGAAATGAACTCATTGCCATGTTCAGAGTTTACCAAATATGGAGGTAATGAAAAAAAAGTGATTGAAAAGAAACCTATTCTTCCTCAGTGGCGACAGGCTGGCGATGACACCCATTTCTTTTTAACCATCTGAGCTGTAGTGCCCTTCATCTGAGAGCTCCTCCACACACTCGTATTCATGGATTGAAGAGAAGGGTCCAAGTAATTTTGGCAAAGAATGCGTCAGAGGAAGGAGGACATATTAATCAAGAGAGTTGTTCAGGTTGTGCATGCCTTAATGCTATTCCTGGAGAAGCATTAACTTGGGGATCTGTGTGTGCTTCAGGACAGCCTGGCCTTTAGAAACGCCCCACCCCCACAAACCACCTGCCTCCACTATGACATCAGAGTAGTGGTCCAATCATTTAGCTGTGGAACATCGGATAATTTGCATAGGACTATCTATTGGCCAAAGGGCTTAAGCCCATCCCCAAGATGATGTTTGTGTACAGCTAGTTTCCAGAGAAACCAAACTTAGTGCTGGCAGTTGAACATGCAGTGTGAAGCTCTTCTGAAGTCCTTAAAAAAAGAACTAAATCAGAAGATATGATCCTCGTTTTCGAACTAATTCAGACTATAGAATTCTTTGTTGTGTTCCCAGTCCATTTTGCCATATAAATAGGTAGTAGAAAATGTGTGAATTCATTAGTATAAATTAAATGAGTTATGAAAGAAAGGACCTCATCCTCGTGATGGACATTATAAGGAAGGAGATAACTTCAGGCATTGCCTCAGAAAAACGTACGCTGCATAGGAGGGTTACTCATAACAGTGCGGTTACTCCTGGAAGAGAGGAATATCTGTTGGTGAATATCGCCTTGCAAGGAGGACTGTTCATCCTATCAAAAGTCATGCTCCGAGAAGGGATATTGAAAGGAGGAGGGTAATTCTGCAAAGAGAACATCCTCCTCACCGAACTGTCAAGACACAGCAAGTCTTTGTCTCAAGAAGGGAGCCCTGGTGAGGAGAGCTACTCATTTGAGAGGAGTAAGTTGTCCAGGAGAAGACCCTCCTCAAGTGAAGCTTGCCTTGCAGGGAGAGGTCGCGCAATGAAAACTCACTCTGTAGAGTGGAACCAATCATTTGAGAAGTGCATCTGTGCCAAGAGAAGACCCTCTCCTGGGAATATTCAGCCCACAGGGATTGTTCCACCTTGAAGGACAAGATGCCCCGAGGAAGAGAGATTTTCAGTTGGAAGGGGCACCTCAGCAATTAGAGTACCCTCTCTCTGTTGGTTAAGGACACTCCATCAAAAGCTGCCATGTGAAAAAGGGTCTATTATCTGGAAAGTGTAACTCTGCAAATAGAGGATCCACTCCTGTGAAATGCAATCTTAGAGCGAGGCTTCGCTTCAGCAAAGGTACACTGAAAAGAAGGGCTACTCATGTGAGAGGGGTAAAATGAATGGCAGGGAAAATATCCTCTGCAAGTGAAGATCACCTTGCAGGGAGAGATATCCCCATCCAAGAATGCCCTGTAAAGGGGGGTCATTCATTTTAAAAGCATAACTCTGAAAAGGGAAAACTGTCCCAGGGAAAAATATTGCCACAAAAGGAGGCATTGCTTCAAAAAAAATATCCTGTAGAGAAGGGTTACTCATTGTTTAGGGGAAACTCTGCAAACACAGGACACTTAACTGGGAAACATCAACTCGGGGAGAGGTCAGCATTAGAAGAAAAGCCTCCCAACATTGGAGGGTCACCCAGTTCTGAAAAACAAAACTTGGGTGCATGAGGACACATTAAACGTGTTGTTGTTCTCCAAAAATGTTTCCCACCATTAGTAAAGGGATAAATCCATTTTATGTACTGTTTTGCTATTTTCTTTTTAATTAATTTTCACTAAAATCTCCATTATATTATAATTTTGTTTATTTTATTCTTATGTATTCCTTTATTCCAGTGTCTTGAGACAAAAGGCCAGGTTACTGACCTGAAATCTTTCTGTAAAAATATGTGTGTGTGTGTGTGTGTGTGTGTGTGTATGTGTGTGTGTGTGTGTGTTATTCTTTAATGTCTGAGCATGTGTCTATGGGTGTTTCAAGAGAGCAAAAGGAATCACATCCCTCGAAGCTAGAGCTTGAGATGGTTGTGACACCTGTATTTGTCCTGTAAGACCCAAACTGCGTGTTTTGCAAGAACAGCAAGGCCCTGAAACAGCTTCACCATCTCTACAGCCCCTTTTCCTTGGTTTTAAAGCTGGCACTTATAGTTGAAAATCATTCCTAATCACTAATTTAGTAATGGTATAGATATTCATATATTTTGTCTTCATTTGACTTTTTCATTTCCAACAGCTTCTCTCTGTAGTTTAACTTTCAATTCTCCTGCCTCAGCAGTTCAAGTGACTGTGCTTGTAGGCCTTCATCACTATTTGTGGTGTTTTCTATAAATATTTGAATTTCTGTTTTTAAGTCCTCATTTTACTCATTGAAACAGTATTGACTTTCGATAGATTCTAATTTCCTAAATTACTTAAATTTGCTAGTTATTGATTTCTAACTACATTCCAGCGTGGTTAAAGTGTGTAGTTAATTCTACACTTTTCTATTCTTTTTCTTTTTCCTGGGTATGATCTAACATGGAGAACGTTCTACATTGACCTGAGAAGAATGTCTGTGCTGCTAGTCTTTTGTGGAATGTAGTGTAGATGTATTTCTAAGACTATTTTCCTTGTAGTGCTGTTCAAGTCTTTTATCTCACTGTTCTATTGTCTCTGTGGTCCTTACTACTACTGAAAGTAGTTCATGAAATCTCCAAAAAGTAACTTTAAATTGTCAATTTTATCTGTGTGTTTTCTTGGTTCATGTAATTTTTTCTGATCTCAAGCGACAGTCATAGTTTCCTATTACAATCCTCACTTTGACCAATAGTAAGCTTAGTTTTGCCCATAAGGTTTTAGCTTTAAAGTGTATTTGGTGAGATACCTAAATAGCCTCTCTAGCTTGGTAGACTTGTAATTTGTTTTCTTTATGGAAATACATTTAATTCAGAGTGATACTGTAGTATTTCACAGCCAAAGATACTAGTCTGAATTATCTTTCTTTAAAGATGGACCATAAGCTTATTTATAATATTCTAAGCTTTAAACATACTTGTAGAGATGTACATGTATTTTAATATCTGAAAAACCTGTATCAAATACAATTACATTTAAAAATTAGATATATTTTTTCAAGTTATTCAAGACAATGATTATATGTATTACAATTTTCACCAATAATATGTAGTATGTTTCCCACACTCAAGTTAGCATTGCATGGTATCAGTAAGTTTTTCATTTTTTTTTATTGTGCTCTACATTTTTCTCTGCTCTCCTCCCAGTTATGATAACAATTTATATCTTATATCTTTTCCCAGCTTTCTGAATTCGGACTATGTTTTTATTTTTCTTATACACAGATTAATAGATTAATTTATCATCTTTACGTTCTCTGGGTGAATGGAAATGAACTCATTGCCATGGTCAGAGTTTACCAAATATGGAGGCAATGATAAAAAAAGTGATTGAAAAGAAACCTCTTCTTCCTCAGTGGCGACAGGCTGGCGATGACACCCATTTCTTTTTAACCATCTGAGCTGTAGTGCCCTTCATCTGAGAGCTCCTCCACACACTCGTATTCATGGATTGAAGAGAAGGGTCCAAGTAATTTTGGCAAAGAATGCGTCAGAGGAAGGAGGACATATTAATCAAGAGAGTTGTTCAGGTTGTGCATGCCTTAATGCTATTCCTGGAGAAGCATTAACTTGGGGATCTGTGTGTGCTTCAGGACAGCCTGGCCTTTAGAAACGCCCCACCCCCACAAACCACCTGCCTCCACTATGACATCAGAGTAGTGGTCCAATCATTTAGCTGTGGAACATCGGATAATTTGCATAGGACTATCTATTGGCCAAAGGGCTTAAGCCCATCCCCAAGATGATGTTTGTGTACAGCTAGTTTCCAGAGAAACCAAACTTAGTGCTGGCAGTTGAACATGCAGTGTGAAGCTCTTCTGAAGTCCTTAAAAAAAGAACTAAATCAGAAGATATGATCCTCGTTTTCGAACTAATTCAGACTATAGAATTCTTTGTTGTGTTCCCAGTCCATTTTGCCATATAAATAGGTAGTAGAAAATGTGTGAATTCATTAGTATAAATTAAATGAGTTATGAAAGAAAGGACCTCATCCTCGTGATGGACATTATAAGGAAGGAGATAACTTCAGGCATTGCCTCAGAAAAACGTACGCTGCATAGGAGGGTTACTCATAACAGTGCGGTTACTCCTGGAAGAGAGGAATATCTGTTGGTGAATATCGTCTTGCAAGGAGGACTGTTCATCCTATCAAAAGTCATGCTCCGAGAAGGGATATTGAAAGGAGGAGGGTAATTCTGCAAATAGAACATCCTCTTCACCGAACTGTCAAGACACAGCAAGTCTTTGCCTCAAGAAGGGAGCCCTGGTGAGGAGAGCTACTCATTTGAGAGGAGTAAGTTGTCCAGGAGAAGACCCTCCTCAAGTGAAGCTTGCCTTGCAGGGAGAGGTCGCGCAATGAAAACTCACTCTGTAGAGTGGAACCAATCATTTGAGAAGTGCATCTGGGCCAAGAGAAGACCCTCTCCTGGGAATATTCAGCCCACAGGGATTGTTCCACCTTGAAGGACAAGACGCCCCGAGGAAGAGAGATTTTCAGTTGGCAGGGGCACCTCAGCAATTAGAGTACCCTCTCTCTGTTGGTTAAGGACACTCCATCAAAAGCTGCCATGGGAAAAAGGGTCTATTATCTGGAAAGTGTAACTCTGCAAATAGAGGATCCACTCCTGTGAAATGCAATCTTAGAGCGAGGCTTCGCTTCAGCAAAGGTACACTGAAAAGAAGGGCTACTCATGTGAGAGGGGTAAAATGAATGGCAGGGAAAATATCCTCTGCAAGTGAAGATCACCTTGCAGGGAGAGATATCCCCATCCATGAATGCCCTGTAAAGGGGGGTCATTCATTTTAAAAGCATAAGTCTGAAAAGGGAAAACTGTCCCAGGGAAAAATATTGCCACAAAAGGAGGCATTGCTTCAAAAAAAATATCCTATAGAGGAGGGTTACTCATTGTTTAGGGGAAACTCTGCAAACACAGGACACTTAACTGGGAAACATCAACCCAGGGAGAGGTCAGCATTAGAAAAAAAGCCTCCCAACATTGGAGGGTCACCCAGTTCTGAAAAACAAAACTTGGGTGCATGAGGACACATTAAACGTGTTGTTGTTCTCCAAAAATGTTTCCCACCATTAGTAAAGGGATAAATCCATTTTATGTACTGTTTTGCTATTTTCTTTTTAATTAATTTTCACTAAAATGTCCATTATATTATAATTTTGTTTATTTTAGGCTTATGTATTCCTTTATTCCAGTGTCTTGAGACAAAAGGCCAGGTTACTGACCTGAAATCTTTCTCTAAATATGTGTGTGTATGTGTGTGTGTGTGTGTTATTCTTTTATGTCTGAGCATGTGTCTATGGGTGTTTCAAGAGAGCAAAAGGAATCACATCCCTCGAAGCTAGAGCTTGAGATGGTTGTGACACCTGTATTTGTCCTGTAAGACCCAAACTGGGTGTTTTGCAAGAACAGCAAGGCCCTGAAACAGCTGCACCATCTCTCCAGCCCCTTTTCCTTGGTTTTAAAGCAGGCACTTATAGTTGAAAATCATCTCTAATCACTAATTTAGTAATGGTATAGATATTCATATATTTTGTCTTCATTTGACTTTTTCATTTCCAACAGCTTCTCTCTGTAGTTTAACTTTCAATTCTCCTGCCTCAGCAGTTCAAGTGACTGTGCTTGTAGGCCTTCATCACTATTTGTGGTGTTTTCAATAAATTTTGAATTTGTGTTTTTAAGTCCTCATTTTACACATTGAAACAGTATTGACTTTCGATAGATTCTAATTTTCTAAATTACTTAAATTTGCTTGTTATTGATTTCTAACTACATTCCAGCGTGGTTAAAGTGTGTAGTTAATTCTACACTTTTCTATTCTTTTTCTTTTTCCTGGGTAGGATCTAACATGGAGAACGTTCTACATTGACCTGAGAAGAATGTCTGTGCTGCTAGTCTTTTGTGGAATGTAGTGTAGATGTATTTCTAAGACTATTTTCTTTGTAGTGCTGTTCAAGTCTTTTATCTCACTGTTATATTGTCTCTGTGGTCCTTTCTACTACTGAAAGTAGTTCATGAAATCTCCAAAAAGTAACTTTAAATTGTCTATTTTATCTGTGTGTTTTCTTGGTTCATGTAATTTTTTCTGATCTCAAGCGACAGTAATAGTTTCCTATTACAATCATCACATTCACCAATAGTAAGCTTAGTTTTGCCCATAAGGTTTTAGTTTTAAAGTGTATTGGTGAGATACCTAAATAGCCTCTCTAGCTTGGTAGGCTTGTAATATGTTTTCTTTATGGAAATACATTTAATTCAGAGTGATACTGTAGTATTTCACAGCCAAAGATAGTAGTCTCAATTATCTTTCTTTAAAGATGGACCATAAGCTTATTTATAATATTCTAAGCTTTAAACATACTTGTAGAGATGTACATGTATTTTAATATCTTAAAAACCTGTATCAAATACAATTACATTTAAAAATTAGATATATTTTTTCAAGTTATCCAAGACAATGATTATATGTATTTCAATTTTCATCAATAATATGTAGTATGTTTCCCACACTCATGTTAGCATTGCATGGTATCAGTAAGTTTTTCATTTATTTTTATTGTGCTCTACATTTTTCTCTGCTCTCCTCCCAGTTAGGATAACAATTTATATCTTATATCTTTTCCCAGCTTTCTGAATTCGGACTATGTTTTTATTTTTCTTATACACAGATTAATAGATTAATTTATCATCTTTACGTTCTCTGGGTGAATGGAAATGAACTCATTGCCATGGTCAGAGTTTACCAAATATGGAGGCAATGAAAAAATAGTGATTGAAAAGAAACCTCTTCTTCCTCAGTGGCGACAGGCTGGCGATGACACCCATTTCTTTTGAACCATCTGAGCTGTAGTGCCCTTCATCTGAGAGCTCCTCCACACACTCGTATTCATGGATTGAAGAGAAGGGTCCAAGTAATTTTGGCAAAGAATGCGTCAGAGGAAGAAGGACATATTAATCAAGAGAGTTGTTCAGGTTGTGCATGCCTTAATGCTAGTCCTGGAGAAGCATTAACTTGGGGATCTGTGTGTGCTTCAGGACACCCTGGGCTTTAGAAACGCCCCACCCCCACAAACCACCTGCCTCCACTATGACATCAGAGTAGTGGTCCAATCATTTAGCTGTGGAACATCGGATAATTTGCATAGGACTATCTATTGGCCAAAGGGCTTAAGCCCATCCCCAAGATGATGTTTGTGTACAGCTAGTTTCCAGAGAAACCAAACTTAGTGCTGGCAGTTGATGATGCAGTGTGAAACTCTTCTGAAGTCCTTAAAAAAAGAACTAAATCAGAAGATATGATCCTCGTTTTCGAACTAATTCAGACTATAGAATTCTTTGTTGTGTTCCCAGTCCATTTTGCCATATAAATAGGTAGTAGAAAATGTGTGAATTCATTAGTATAAATTAAATGAGTTATGAAAGAAAGGACCTCATCCTCGTGATGGACATTATAAGGAAGGAGATAACTTCAGGCATTGCCTCAGAAAAAAGTACGCTGCATAGGAGGGTTACTCATAACAGTGCGGTTACTCCTGGAAGAGAGGAATATCTGTTGGTGAATATCGCCTGGCAAGGAGGACTGTTCATCCTATCAAAAGTCATGCTCCGAGAAGGGATATTGAAAGGAGGAGGGTAATTCTGCAAAGAGAGCATCCTCTTCACCGAACTGTCAAGACACAGCAAGTCTTTGCCTCAAGAAGGGAGCCCTGGTGAGGAGAGCTACTCATTTGAGAGGAGTAAGTTGTCCAGGAGAAGACCCTCCTCAAGTGAAGCTTGCCTTGCAGGGAGAGGTCGCGCAATGAAAACTCACTCTGTAGAGGGGAACCAATCATTTGAGAAGTGCATCTGGGCCAAGAGAAGACCCTCTCCTGGGAATATTCAGCCCACAGGGATTGTTCCACCTTGAAGGACAAGACGCCCCGAGGAAGAGAGATTTTCAGTTGGAAGGGGCACCTCAGCAATTAGAGTACCCTCTCTCTGTTGGTTAAGGACACTCCATCAAAAGCTGCCATGGGAAAAAGGGTCTATTATCTGGAAAGGGTAACTCTGCAAATAGAGGATCCACTCCTGTGAAATGCAATCTTAGAGAGAGGCTTCACTTCAGCAAAGGTACACTGAAAAGAAGGGCTACTCATGTGAGAGGGGTAAAATGAATGGCAGGGAAAATATCCTCTGCAAGTGAAGATCACCTTGCAGGGAGAGATATCCCCATCCATGAATGCCCTGTAAAGGGGGGGTCATTCATTTTAAAAGCATAACTCTGAAAAGGGAAAACTGTCCCAGGGAAAAATATTGCCACAAAAGGAGGCATTGCTTCAAAAAAATTATCCTATAGAGGAGGGTTACTCATTGTTTAGGGGAAACTCTGCAAACACAGGACACTTAACTGGGAAACATCAACCCAGGGAGAGGTCAGCATTAGAAGAAAAGCCTCCCAACATTGGAGGGTCAGCCAGTTCTGAAAGACAAAACTTGGGTGCATGAGGACAAATTAAACGTGTTGTTGTTCTCCAAAAATGTTTCCCACCATTAGTAAAGGGATAAATCCATTTTATGTACTGTTTTGCTATTTTCTTTTTAATTAATTTTCACTAAAATCTCCATTATATTATAATTTTGTTTATTTTAGGCTTATGTATTCCTTTATTCCAGTGTCTTGAGACAAAAGGCCAGGTTACTGACCTGAAATCTTTCTCTAAATATGTGTGTGTGTGTGTGTGTGTGTGTGTGTGTGTTATTCTTTTATGTCTGAGCATGTGTCTATGGGTGTTTCAAGAGAGCAAAAGGAATCACATCCCTCGAAGCTAGAGCTTGAGATGGTTGTGACACCTGTATTTGTCCTGTAAGACCCAAACTGCGTGTTTTGCAAGAACAGCAAGGCCCTGAAACAGCTGCACCATCTCTCCAGCCCCTTTTCCTTGGTTTTAAGGCAGGCACTTATAGTTGAAAATCATCCCTAATCACTAATTTAGTAATGGTATAGATATTCATATATTTTGTCTTCATTTGACTTTTTCATTTCCAACAGCTTCTCTCTGTAGTTTAACTTTCAATTCTCCTGCCTCAGCAGTTCAAGTGACTGTGCTTGTAGGCCTTCATCTCTATTTGTGGTGTTTTCAATAAATATTTGAATTTCTCTTTTTAAGTCCTCATTTTACACATTGAAACAGTATTTACTTTCGATAGATTCTAATTTCCTAAATTACTTAAATTTGCTTGTTATTGATTTCTAACTACATTCCAGTGTGGTTAAAGTGTGTAGTTAATTCTACCCTTTTTTTTTCTTTTTCTTTTTCCTGGGTATGATCTAACATGGAGAACGTTCTACATTGACCTGAGGAGAATGTCTGTGCTGCTAGTCTTGTGTGGAATGTAGTGTAGATGTATTTCTAAGACTATTTTCTTTGTAGTGCTGTTCAAGTCTTTTATCTCACTGTATATTGTCTCTGTGGTCCTTACTACTACTGAAAGTAGTTCATGAAATCTCCAAAAAGTAACTTTAAATTGTCTATTTTATCTGTGTGTTTTCTTGGTTCATGTAATATTTTCTGATCTCAAGCGACAGTAATAGTTTCCTATTACAATCATCACTTTCACCAATAGTAAGCTTAGTTTTGCCCATAAGGTTTTAGTTTTAAAGTGTATTTGGTGAGATACCTAAATAGCCTCTCTAGCTTGGTAGGCTTGTAATTTGTTTTCTTTATGGAAATACATTTAATTCAGAGTGATACTGTAGTATTTCACAGCCAAAGATACTAGTCTGAATTATCTTTCTTTAAAGATGGACCATAAGCTTATTTATAATATTCTAAGCTTTAAACATACTTGTAGAGATGTACATGTATTTTAATATCTTAAAAACCTGTATCAAATACAATTACATTTAAAAATTAGACATATTTTTTCTAGTTATCCAAGACAATGATTATATGTATTTCAATTTTCACCAATAATATGTAGTATGTTTCCCACACTCAAGTTAGCATTGCATGGTATCAGTAAGTTTTTCATTTATTTTTATTGTGCTCTACATTTTTCTCTGCTCTCCTCCCAGTTATGATAACAATTTATATCTTATATCTTTTTCCAGATTTCTGAATTCGGACTATGTTTTTATTTTTCTTATACACTGATTAGTAGATTAATTTATCATCTTTACATTCTCTGGGTGAATGGAAATGAACTCATTGCCATGTTCAGAGTTTACTAAATATGGAGACAATGAAATAAAAAGTGATTGAAAAGAAACCTCTTCTTCCTCAGTGGCGACAGGCTGGCGATGACACCCATTTCTTTTTAACCATCTGAGCTGTAGTGCCCTTCATCTGAGAGCTCCTCCACACACTCGTATTCATGGATTGAAGAGAAGGGTCCAAGTAATTTTGGCAAAGAATGCGTCAGAGGAAGGAGGACATATTAATCAAGAGAGTTGTTCAGGTTGTGCATGCCTTAATGCTAGTCCTGGAGAAGCATTAACTTGGGGATCTGTGTGTGCTTCAGGACAGCCTGGGCTTTAGAAACGCCCCACCCCCACAAACCACCTGCCTCCACTATGACATCAGAGTAGTGGTCCAATCATTTAGCTGTGGAACATCGGATAATTTGCATAGGACTATCTATTGGCCAAAGGGCTTAAGCCCATCCCCAAGATGATGTTTGTGTACAGCTAGTTTCCAGAGAAACCAAACTTAGTGCTGGCAGTTGAACATGCAGTGTGAAGCTCTTCTGAAGTCCTTAAAAAAAGAACTAAATCAGAAGATATGATCCTCGTTTTCGAACTAATTCAGACTATAGAATTCTTTGTTGTGTTCCCAGTCCATTTTGCCATATAAATAGGTAGTAGAAAATGTGTGAATTCATTAGTATAAATTAAATGAGTTATGAAAGAAAGGACCTCATCCTCGTGATGGACATTATAAGGAAGGAGATAACTTCAGGCATTGCCTCAGAAAAAAGTACGCTGCATAGGAGGGTTACTCATAACAGTGCGGTTACTCCTGGAAGAGAGGAATATCTGTTGGTGAATATCGCCTTGCAAGGAGGACTGTTCATGCTCCGAGAAGGGATATTGAAAGGAGGAGGGTAATTCTGCAAAGAGAGCATCCTCTTCACCGAACTGTCAAGACACAGCAAGTCTTTGCCTCAAAAAGGGAGCCCTGGTGAGGAGAGCTACTCATTTGAGAGGAGTAAGTTGTCCAGGAGAAGACCCTCCTCAAGTGAAGCTTGCCTTGCAGGGAGAGGTCGCGCAATGAAAACTCACTCTGTAGAGTGGAACCAATCATTTGAGAAGTGCATCTGTGCCAAGAGAAGACCCTCTCCTGGGAATATTCAGCCCACAGGGATTGTTCCACCTTGAAGAACAAGACGCCCCGAGGAAGAGAGATTTTCAGTTGGAAGGGGCACCTCAGCAATTAGAGTACCCTCTCTCTGTTGGTTAAGGACACTCCATCAAAAGTTGCCATTTGAAAAAGGTTCTATTATCTGGAAAGGGTAACTCTGCAAATAGAGGATCCACTCCTGTGAAATGCAATCTTAGAGCGAGGCTTCGCTTCAGCAAACGTACACTGAAAAGAAGGGCTACTCATGTGGGAGGGGTAAAATGAATGGCAGGGAAAATATCCTCTGCAAGTGAAGATCACCTTGCAGGGAGAGATATCCCCATCCATGAATGCCCTGTAAAGGGGGGTCATTCATTTTAAAAGCATAACTCTGAAAAGGGAAAACTGTCCCAGGGAAAAATATTGCCACAAAAGGAGGCATTGCTTCAAAAAAATTATCCTATAGAGGAGGGTTACTCATTGTTTAGGGGAAACTCTGCAAACACAGGACACTTAACTGGGAAACATCAACCCAGGGAGAGGTCAGCATTAGAAGAAAAGCCTCCCAACATTGGAGGGTCACCCAGTTCTGAAAGACAAAACTTGGGTGCATGCGGAAACATTAAACGTGTTGTTGTTCTCCAAAAATGATTCCCACCATTAGTAAAGGGATAAATCCATTTTATGTACTGTTTTGCTATTTTCTTTTTAATTAATTTTCACTAAAATGTCCATTATATTATAATTTTGTTTATTTTAGGCTTATGTATTCCTTTATTCCAGTGTCTTGAGACAAAAGGCCAGGTTACTGACCTGAAATCTTTCTCTAAATATGTGTGTGTATGTGTGTGTGTGTGTTATTCTTTTATGTCTGAGCATGTGTCTATGGGTGTTTCAAGAGAGCAAAAGGAATCACATCCCTCGAAGCTAGAGCTTGAGATGGTTGTGACACCTGTATTTGTCCTGTAAGACCCAAACTGGGTGTTTTGCAAGAACAGCAAGGCCCTGAAACAGCTGCACCATCTCTCCAGCCCCTTTTCCTTGGTTTTAAAGCAGGCACTTATAGTTGAAAATCATCTCTAATCACTAATTTAGTAATGGTATAGATATTCATATATTTTGTCTTCATTTGACTTTTTCATTTCCAACAGCTTCTCTCTGTAGTTTAACTTTCAATTCTCCTGCCTCAGCAGTTCAAGTGACTGTGCTTGTAGGCCTTCATCACTATTTGTGGTGTTTTCAATAAATTTTGAATTTGTGTTTTTAAGTCCTCATTTTACACATTGAAACAGTATTGACTTTCGATAGATTCTAATTTTCTAAATTACTTAAATTTGCTTGTTATTGATTTCTAACTACATTCCAGTGTGGTTAAAGTGTGTAGTTAATTCTACACTTTTCTATTCTTTTTCTTTTTCCTGGGTATGATCTAACATGGAGAACGTTCTACATTGACCTGAGAAGAATGTCTGTGCTGCTAGTCTTTTGTGGAATGTAGTGTAGATGTATTTCTAAGACTATTTTCTTTGTAGTGCTGTTCAAGTCTTTCATCTCACTGTTCTATTGTCTCTGTGGTCCTTACTACTACTGAAAGTAGTTCATGAAATCTCCAAAAAGTAACTTTAAATTGTCTATTTTATCTGTGTGTTTTCTTGGTTCATGTAATTTTTTCTGATCTCAAGCGACAGTTATAGTTTCCTATTACAATCATCACTTTCACCAATGGTAAGCTTAGTTTTGCCCATAAGGTTTTAGTTTTAAAGTGTATTGGTGAGATACCTAAATAGCCTCTCTAGCTTGGTAGGCTTGTAATTTGTTTTCTTTATGGAAATACATTTAATTCAGAGTGATACTGTAGTATTTCACAGCCAAAGATAGTAGTCTCAATTATCTTTCTTGAAAGATGGACCATAAGCTTATTTATAATATTCTAAGCTTTAAACATACTTGTAGAGATGTACATGTATTTTAATATCTTAAAAACCTGTATCAAATACAATTACATTTAAAAATTAGATATATTTTTTCAAGTTATCCAAGACAATGATTATATGTATTTCAATTTTCATCAATAATATGTAGTATGTTTCCCACACTCATGTTAGCATTGCATGGTATCAGTAAGTTTTTCATTTATTTTTATTGTGCTCTACATTTTTCTCTGCTCTCCTCCCAGTTATGATAACAATTTATATCTTATATCTTTTCCCAGCTTTCTGAATTCGGACTATGTTTTTATTTTTCTTATACACAGATTAATAGATTAATTTATCATCTTTACGTTCTCTGGGTGAATGGAAATGAACTCATTGCCATGGTCAGAGTTTACCAAATATGGAGGCAATGAAAAAAAAAGTGATTGAAAAGAAACCTCTTCTTCCTCAGTGGCGACAGGCTGGCGATGACACCCATTTCTTTTGAACCATCTGAGCTGTAGTGCCCTTCATCTGAGAGCTCCTCCACACACTCGTATTCATGGATTGAAGAGAAGGGTCCAAGTAATTTTGGCAAAGAATGCGTCAGAGGAAGGAGGACATATTAATCAAGAGAGTTGTTCAGGTTGTGCATGCCTTAATGCTAGTCCTGGAGAAGCATTAACTTGGGGATCTGTGTGTGCTTCAGGACAGCCTGGGCTTTAGAAACGCCCCACCCCCACAAACCACCTGCCTCCACTATGACATCAGAGTAGTGGTCCAATCATTTAGCTGTGGAACATCGGATAATTTGCATAGGACTATCTATTGGCCAAAGGGCTTAAGCCCATCCCCAAGATGATGTTTGTGTACAGCTAGTTTCCAGAGAAACCAAACTTAGTGCTGGCAGTTGAACATGCAGTGTGAAACTCTTCTGAAGTCCTTAAAAAAAGAACTAAATCAGAAGATATGATCCTCGTTTTCGAACTAATTCAGATTATAGAATTCTTTGTTGTGTTCCCAGTCCATTTTGCCATATAAATAGGTAGTAGAAAATGTGTGAATTCATTAGTATAAATTAAATGAGTTATGAAAGAAAGGACCTCATCCTCGTGATGGACATTATAAGGAAGGAGATAACTTCAGGCATTGCCTCAGAAAAAAGTACGCTGCAAAGGAGGGTTACTCATAACAGTGCGGTTACTCCTGGAAGAGAGGAATATCTGTTGGTGAATATCGCCTGGCAAGGAGGACTGTTCATCCTATCAAAAGTCATGCTCCGAGAAGGGATATTGAAAGGAGGAGGGTAATTCTGCAAAGAGAGCATCCTCTTCACCGAACTGTCAAGACACAGCAAGTCTTTGCCTCAAGAAGGGAGCCCTGGTGAGGAGAGCTACTCATTTGAGAGGAGTAAGTTGTCCAGGAGAAGACCCTCCTCAAGTGAAGCTTGCCTTGCAGGGAGAGGTCGCGCAATGAAAACTCACTCTGTAGAGGGGAACCAATCATTTGAGAAGTGCATCTGGGCCAAGAGAAGACCCTCTCCTGGGAATATTCAGCCCACAGGGATAGTTCCACCTTGAAGGACAAGACGCCCCGAGGAAGAGAGATTTTCAGTTGGAAGGGGCACCTCAGCAATTAGAGTACCCTCTCTCTGTTGGTTAAGGACACTCCATCAAAAGCTGCCATGGGAAAAAGGGTCTATTATCTGGAAAGGGTAACTCTGCAAATAGAGGATCCACTCCTGTGAAATGCAATCTTAGAGCGAGGCTTCACTTCAGCAAAGGTACACTGAAAAGAAGGGCTACTCATGTGAGAGGGGTAAAATGAATGGCAGGGAAATTATCCTCTGCAAGTGAAGATCACCTTGCAGGGAGAGATATCCCCATCCATGAATGCCCTGTAAAGGGGGGTCATTCATTTTAAAAGCATAACTCTGAAAAGGGAAAACTGTCCCAGGGAAAAATATTGCCACAAAAGGAGGCATTGCTTCAAAAAAATTATCCTATAGAGGAGGGTTACTCATTGTTTAGGGGAAACTCTGCAAACACAGGACACTTAACTGGGAAACATCAACCCAGGGAGAGATCAGCATTAGAAGAAAAGCCTCCCAACACTGGAGGGTCAGCCAGTTCTGAAAGACAAAACTTGGGTGCATGAGGACACATTAAACGTGTTGTTGTTCTCCAAAAATGTTTCCCACCATTAGTAAAGGGATAAATCCATTTTATGTACTGTTTTGCTATTTTCTTTTTAATTAATTTTCACTAAAATGTCCATTATATTATAATTTTGTTTATTTTAGGCTTATGTATTCCTTTATTCCAGTGTCTTGAGACAAAAGGCCAGGTTACTGACCTGAAATCTTTCTCTAAATATGTGTGTGTATGTGTGTGTGTGTGTGTTATTCTTTTATGTCTGAGCATGTGTCTATGGGTGTTTCAAGAGAGCAAAAGGAATCACATCCCTCGAAGCTAGAGCTTGAGATGGTTGTGACACCTGTATTTGTCCTGTAAGACCCAAACTGGGTGTTTTGCAAGAACAGCAAGGCCCTGAAACAGCTGCACCATCTCTCCAGCCCCTTTTCCTTGGTTTTAAAGCAGGCACTTATAGTTGAAAATCATCTCTAATCACTAATTTAGTAATGGTATAGATATTCATATATTTTGTCTTCATTTGACTTTTTCATTTCCAACAGCTTCTCTCTGTAGTTTAACTTTCAATTCTCCTGCCTCAGCAGTTCAAGTGACTGTGCTTGTAGGCCTTCATCACTATTTGTGGTGTTTTCAATAAATTTTGAATTTCTGTTTTTAAGTCCTCATTTTACACATTGAAACAGTATTTACTTTCGATAGATTCTAATTTTCTAAATTACTTAAATTTGCTTGTTATTGATTTCTAACTACATTCCAGCGTGGTTAAAGTGTGTAGTTAATTCTACACTTTTCTATTCTTTTTCTTTTTCCTGGGTATGATCTAACATGGAGAACGTTCTACATTGACCTGAGAAGAATGTCTGTGCTGCTAGTCTTTTGTGGAATGTAGTGTAGATGTATTTCTAAGACTATTTTCTTTGTAGTGCTGTTCAAGTCTTTTATCTCACTGTTATATTGTCTCTGTGGTCCTTTCTACTACTGAAAGTAGTTCATGAAATCTCCAAAAAGTAACTTTAAATTGTCTATTTTATCTGTGTGTTTTCTTGGTTCATGTAATTTTTTCTGATCTCAAGCGACAGTAATAGTTTCCTATTACAATCATCACTTTCACCAATAGTAAGCTTAGTTTTGCCCATAAGGTTTTAGTTTTAAAGTGTATTGGTGAGATACCTAAATAGCCTCTCTAGCTTGGTAGGCTTGTAATATGTTTTCTTTATGGAAATACATTTAATTCAGAGTGATACTGTAGTATTTCACAGCCAAAGATAGTAGTCTCAATTATCTTTCTTTAAAGATGGACCATAAGCTTATTTATAATATTCTAAGCTTTAAACATACTTGTAGAGATGTACATGTATTTTAATATCTTAAAAACCTGTATCAAATACAATTACATTTAAAAATTAGATATATTTTTTCAAGTTATCCAAGACAATGATTATATGTATTTCAATTTTCATCAATAATATGTAGTATGTTTCCCACACTCATGTTAGCATTGCATGGTATCAGTAAGTTTTTCATTTATTTTTATTGTGCTCTACATTTTTCTCTGCTCTCCTCCCAGTTATGATAACAATTTATATCTTATATCTTTTCCCAGCTTTCTGAATTCGGACTATGTTTTTATTTTTCTTATACACAGATTAATAGATTAATTTATCATCTTTACGTTCTCTGGGTGAATGGAAATGAACTCATTGCCATGTTCAGAGTTTACCAAATATGGAGGCAATGAAAAAAAAGTGATTGAAAAGAAACCTCTTCTTCCTCAGTGGCGACAGGCTGGCGATGACACCCATTTCTTTTGAACCATCTGAGCTGTAGTGCCCTTCATCTGAGAGCTCCTCCACACACTCGTATTCATGGATTGAAGAGAAGGGTCCAAGTAATTTTGGCAAAGAATGCGTCAGAGGAAGAAGGACATATTAATCAAGAGAGTTGTTCAGGTTGTGCATGCCTTAATGCTAGTCCTGGAGAAGCATTAACTTGGGGATCTGTGTGTGCTTCAGGACAGCCTGGGCTTTAGAAACGCCCCACCCCCACAAACCACCTGCCTCCACTATGACATCAGAGTAGTGGTCCAATCATTTAGCTGTGGAACATCGGATAATTTGCATAGGACTATCTATTGGCCAAAGGGCTTAAGCCCATCCCCAAGATGATGTTTGTGTACAGCTAGTTTCCAGAGAAACCAAACTTAGTGCTGGCAGTTGAACATGCAGTGTGAAACTCTTCTGAAGTCCTTAAAAAAAGAACTAAATCAGAAGATATGATCCTCGTTTTCGAACTAATTCAGACTATAGAATTCTTTGTTGTGTTCCCAGTCCATTTTGCCATATAAATAGGTAGTAGAAAATGTGTGAATTCATTAGTATAAATTAAATGAGTTATGAAAGAAAGGACCTCATCCTCGTGATGGACATTATAAGGAAGGAGATAACTTCAGGCATTGCCTCAGAAAAAAGTACGCTGCATAGGAGGGTTACTCATAACAGTGCGGTTACTCCTGGAAGAGAGGAATATCTGTTGGTGAATATCGCCTGGCAAGGAGGACTGTTCATGCTCCGAGAAGGGATATTGAAAGGAGGAGGGTAATTCTGCAAAGAGAGCATTCTCTTCACCGAACTGTCAAGACACAGCAAGTCTTTGCCTCAAGAAGGGAGCCCTGGTGAGGAGAGCTACTCATTTGAGAGGAGTAAGTTGTCCAGGAGAAGACCCTCCTCAAGTGAAGCTTGCCTTGCAGGGAGAGGTCGCGCAATGAAAACTCACTCTGTAGAGTGGAACCAATCATTTGAGAAGTGCATCTGTGCCAAGAGAAGACCCTCTCCTGGGAATATTCAGCCCACAGGGATTGTTCCACCTTGAAGAACAAGACGCCCCGAGGAAGAGAGATTTTCAGTTGGAAGGGGCACCTCAGCAATTAGAGTACCCTCTCTCTGTTGGTTAAGGACACTCCATCAAAAGTTGCCATGTGAAAAAGGGTCTATTATCTGGAAAGGGTAACTCTGCAAATAGAGGATCCACTCCTGTGAAATGCAATCTTAGAGCGAGGCTTCGCTTCAGCAAACGTACACCGAAAAGAAGGGCTACTCATGTGGGAGGGGTAAAATGAATGGCAGGGAAAATATCCTCTGCAAGTGAAGATCACCTTGCAGGGAGAGATATCCCCATCCATGAATGCCCTGTAAAGGGGGGTCATTCATTTTAAAAGCATAACTCTGAAAAGGGAAAACTGTCCCAGGGAAAAATATTGCCACAAAAGGAGGCATTGCTTCAAAAAAATTATCCTATAGAGGAGGGTTACTCATTGTTTAGGGGAAACTCTGCAAACACAGGACACTTAACTGGGAAACATCAACCCAGGGAGAGGTCAGCATTAGAAGAAAAGCCTCCCAACATTGGAGGGTCACCCAGTTCTGAAAGACAAAACTTGGGTGCATGAGGAAACATTAAACGTGTTGTTGTTCTCCAAAAATGATTCCCACCATTAGTAAAGGGATAAATCCATTTTATGTACTGTTTTGCTATTTTCTTAATTAATTTTCACTAAAATGTCCATTATATTATAATTTTGTTTATTTTAGGCTTATGTATTCCTTTATTCCAGTGTCTTGAGACAAAAGGCCAGGTTACTGACCTGAAATCTTTCTCTAAATATTTGTGTGTATGTGTGTGTGTGTGTGTTATTCTTTTATGTCTGAGCATGTGTCTATGGGTGTTTCAAGAGAGCAAAAGGAATCACATCCCTCGAAGCTAGAGCTTGAGATGGTTGTGACACCTGTATTTGTCCTGTAAGACCCAAACTGGGTGTTTTGCAAGAACAGCAAGGCCCTGAAACAGCTGCACCATCTCTCCAGCCCCTTTTCCTTGGTTTTAAAGCAGGCACTTATAGTTGAAAATCATCTCTAATCACTAATTTAGTAATGGTATAGATATTCATATATTTTGTCTTCATTTGACTTTTTCATTTCCAACAGCTTCTCTCTGTAGTTTAACTTTCAATTCTCCTGCCTCAGCAGTTCAAGTGACTGTGCTTGTAGGCCTTCATCACTATTTGTGGTGTTTTCAATAAATTTTGAATTTGTGTTTTTAAGTCCTCATTTTACACATTGAAACAGTATTGACTTTCGATAGATTCTAATTTTCTAAATTACTTAAATTTGCTTGTTATTGATTTCTAACTACATTCCAGCGTGGTTAAAGTGTGTAGTTAATTCTACACTTTTCTATTCTTTTTCTTTTTCCTGGGTATGATCTAACATGGAGAACGTTCTACATTGACCTGAGAAGAATGTCTGTGCTGCTAGTCTTTTGTGGAATGTAGTGTAGATGTATTTCTAAGACTATTTTCTTTGTAGTGCTGTTCAAGTCTTTTATCTCACTGTTATATTGTCTCTGTGGTCCTTTCTACTACTGAAAGTAGTTCATGAAATCTCCAAAAAGTAACTTTAAATTGTCTATTTTATCTGTGTGTTTTCTTGGTTCATGTAATTTTTTCTGATCTCAAGCGACAGTAATAGTTTCCTATTACAATCATCACTTTCACCAATAGTAAGCTTAGTTTTGCCCATAAGGTTTTAGTTTTAAAGTGTATTGGTGAGATACCTAAATAGCCTCTCTAGCTTGGTAGGCTTGTAATTTGTTTTCTTTATGGAAATACATTTAATTCAGAGTGATACTGTAGTATTTCACAGCCAAAGATAGTAGTCTCAATTATCTTTCTTGAAAGATGGACCATAAGCTTATTTATAATATTCTAAGCTTTAAACATACTTGTAGAGATGTACATTTATTTTAATATCTTAAAAACCTGTATCAAATACAATTACATTTAAAAATTAGATATATTTTTCAAGTTATCCAAGACAATGATTATATGTATTTCAATTTTCATCAATAATATGTAGTATGTTTCCCACACTCATGTTAGCATTGCATGGTATCAGTAAGTTTTTCATTTATTTTTATTGTGCTCTACATTTTTCTCTGCTCTCCTCCCAGTTATGATAACAATTTATATCTTATATCTTTTCCCAGCTTTCTGAATTCGGACTATGTTTTTATTTTTCTTATACACAGATTAATAGATTAATTTATCATCTTTACGTTCTCTGGGTGAATGGAAATGAACTCATTGCCATGGTCAGAGTTTACCAAATATGGAGGCAATGAAAAAAAAGTGATTGAAAAGAAACCTCTTCTTCCTCAGTGGCGACAGGCTGGCGATGACACCCATTTCTTTTGAACCATCTGAGCTGTAGTGCCCTTCATCTGAGAGCTCCTCCACACACTCGTATTCATGGATTGAAGAGAAGGGTCCAAGTAATTTTGGCAAAGAATGCGTCAGAGGAAGAAGGACATATTAATCAAGAGAGTTGTTCAGGTTGTGCATGCCTTAATGCTAGTCCTGGAGAAGCATTAACTTGGGGATCTGTGTGTGCTTCAGGACAGCCTGGGCTTTAGAAACGCCCCACCCCCACAAACCACCTGCCTCCACTATGACATCAGAGTAGTGGTCCAATCACTTAGCTGTGGAACATCGGATAATTTGCATAGGACTATCTATTGGCCAAAGGGCTTAAGCCCATCCCCAAGATGATGTTTGTGTACAGCTAGTTTCCAGAGAAACCAAACTTAGTGCTGGCAGTTGAACATGCAGTGTGAAGCTCTTCTGAAGTCCTTAAAAAAAGAACTAAATCAGAAGATATGATCCTCGTTTTCGAACTAATTCAGACTATAGAATTCTTTGTTGTGTTCCCAGTCCATTTTGCCATATAAATAGGTAGTAGAAAATGTGTGAATTCATTAGTATAAATTAAATGAGTTATGAAAGAAAGGACCTCATCCTCGTGATGGACATTATAAGGAAGGAGATAACTTCAGGCATTGCCTCAGAAAAAAAGTACGCTGCATAGGAGGGTTACTCATAACAGTGCGGTTACTCCTGGAAGAGAGGAATATCTGTTGGTGAATATCGCCTGGCAAGGAGGACTGTTCATGCTCCGAGAAGGTATATTGAAAGGAGGAGGGTAATTCTGCAAAGAGAGCATCCTCTTCACCGAACTGTCAAGACACAGCAAGTCTTTGCCTCAAGAAGGGAGCCCTGGTGAGGAGAGCTACTCATTTGAGAGGAGTAAGTTGTCCAGGAGAAGACCCTCCTCAAGTGAAGCTTGCCTTGCAGGGAGAGGTCGCGCAATGAAAACTCACTCTGTAGAGTGGAACCAATCATTTGAGAAGTGCATCTGTGCCAAGAGAAGACCCTCTCCTGGGAATATTCAGCCCACAGGGATTGTTCCACCTTGAAGAACAAGACGCCCCGAGGAAGAGAGATTTTCAGTTGGAAGGGGCACCTCAGCAATTAGAGTACCCTCTCTCTGTTGGTTAAGGACACTCCATCAAAAGTTGCCATGTGAAAAAGGGTCTATTATCTGGAAAGGGTAACTCTGCAAATAGAGGATCCACTCCTGTGAAATGCAATCTTAGAGCGAGGCTTCGCTTCAGCAAACGTACACTGAAAAGAAGGGCTACTCATGTGGGAGGGGTAAAATGAATGGCAGGGAAAATATCCTCTGCAAGTGAAGATCACCTTGCAGGGAGAGATATCCCCATCCATGAATGCCCTGTAAAGGGGGGTCATTCATTTTAAAAGCATAACTCTGAAAAGGGAAAACTGTCCCAGGGAAAAATATTGCCACAAAAGGAGGCATTGCTTCAAAAAAATTATCCTATAGAGGAGGGTTACTCATTGTTTAGGGGAAACTCTGCAAACACAGGACACTTAACTGGGAAACATCAACCCAGGGAGAGGTCAGCATTAGAAGAAAAGCCTCCCAACATTGGAGGGTCACCCAGTTCTGAAAGACAAAACTTGGGTGCATGAGGAAACATTAAACGTGTTGTTGTTCTCCAAAAATGATTCCCACCATTAGTAAAGGGATAAATCCATTTTATGTACTGTTTTGCTATTTTCTTTTTAATTAATTTTCACTAAAATGTCCATTATATTATAATTTTGTTTATTTTAGGCTTATGTATTCCTTTATTCCAGTGTCTTGAGACAAAAGGCCAGGTTACTGACCTGAAATCTTTCTCTAAATATGTGTGTGTATGTGTGTGTGTGTGTGTTATTCTTTTATGTCTGAGCATGTGTCTATGGGTGTTTCAAGAGAGCAAAAGGAATCACATCCCTCGAAGCTAGAGCTTGAGATGGTTGTGACACCTGTATTTGTCCTGTAAGACCCAAACTGGGTGTTTTGCAAGAACAGCAAGGCCCTGAAACAGCTGCACCATCTCTCCAGCCCCTTTTCCTTGGTTTTAAAGCAGGCACTTATAGTTGAAAATCATCTCTAATCACTAATTTAGTAATGGTATAGATATTCATATATTTTGTCTTCATTTGACTTTTTCATTTCCAACAGCTTCTCTCTGTAGTTTAACTTTCAATTCTCCTGCCTCAGCAGTTCAAGTGACTGTGCTTGTAGGCCTTCATCACTATTTGTGGTGTTTTCAATAAATTTTGAATTTGTGTTTTTAAGTCCTCATTTTACACATTGAAACAGTATTGACTTTCGATAGATTCTAATTTTCTAAATTACTTAAATTTGCTTGTTATTGATTTCTAACTACATTCCAGCGTGGTTAAAGTGTGTAGTTAATTCTACACTTTTCTATTCTTTTTCTTTTTCCTGGGTATGATCTAACATGGAGAACGTTCTACATTGACCTGAGAAGAATGTCTGTGCTGCTAGTCTTTTGTGGAATGTAGTGTAGATGTATTTCTAAGACTATTTTCTTTGTAGTGCTGTTCAAGTCTTTTATCTCACTGTTATATTGTCTCTGTGGTCCTTTCTACTACTGAAAGTAGTTCATGAAATCTCCAAAAAGTAACTTTAAATTGTCTATTTTATCTGTGTGTTTTCTTGGTTTATGTAATTTTTTCTGATCTCAAGCGACAGTAATAGTTTCCTATTACAATCATCACTTTCACCAATAGTAAGCTTAGTTTTGCCCATAAGGTTTTAGTTTTAAAGTGTATTGGTGAGATACCTAAATAGCCTCTCTAGCTTGGTAGGCTTGTAATTTGTTTTCTTTATGGAAATACATTTAATTCAGAGTGATACTGTAGTATTTCACAGCCAAAGATAGTAGTCTCAATTATCTTTCCTTAGAGATGGACCATAAGCTTATTTATAATATTCTAAGCTTTAAACATACTTGTAGAGATGTACATGTATTTTAATATCTTAAAAACCTGTATCAAATACAATTACATTTAAAAATTAGATATATTTTTCAAGTTATCCAAGACAATGATTATATGTATTTCAATTTTCATCAATAATATGTAGTATGTTTCCCACACTCATGTTAGCATTGCATGGTATCAGTAAGTTTTTCATTTATTTTTATTGTGCTCTACATTTTTCTCTGCTCTCCTCCCAGTTATGATAACAATTTATATCTTATATCTTTTCCCAGCTTTCTG
This sequence comes from Myodes glareolus, assembly GCF_982192425.1. Classification (NCBI taxonomy): domain Eukaryota; kingdom Metazoa; phylum Chordata; class Mammalia; order Rodentia; family Cricetidae; genus Myodes; species Myodes glareolus. Next base: position 106,450,649 of record NC_142053.1, on the reverse strand, counting down.
AATTCGGACTATGTTTTTATTTTTCTTATACACAGATTAATAGATTAATTTATCATCTTTACGTTCTCTGGGTGAATGGAAATGAACTCATTGCCATGGTCAGAGTTTACCAAATATGGAGGCAATGAAAAAAAAGTGATTGAAAAGAAACCTCTTCTTCCTCAGTGGCGACAGGCTGGCGATGACACCCATTTCTTTTGAACCATCTGAGCTGTAGTGCCCTTCATCTGAGAGCTCCTCCACACACTCGTATTCATGGATTGAAGAGAAGGGTCCAAGTAATTTTGGCAAAGAATGCGTCAGAGGAAGAAGGACATATTAATCAAGAGAGTTGTTCAGGTTGTGCATGCCTTAATGCTAGTCCTGGAGAAGCATTAACTTGGGGATCTGTGTGTGCTTCAGGACAGCCTGGGCTTTAGAAACGCCCCACCCCCACAAACCACCTGCCTCCACTATGACATCAGAGTAGTGGTCCAATCATTTAGCTGTGGAACATCGGATAATTTGCATAGGACTATCTATTGGCCAAAGGGCTTAAGCCCATCCCCAAGATGATGTTTGTGTACAGCTAGTTTCCAGAGAAACCAAACTTAGTGCTGGCAGTTGAACATGCAGTGTGAAACTCTTCTGAAGTCCTTAAAAAAAGAACTAAATCAGAAGATATGATCCTCGTTTTCGAACTAATTCAGACTATAGAATTCTTTGTTGTGTTCCCAGTCCATTTTGCCATATAAATAGGTAGTAGAAAATGTGTGAATTCATTAGTATAAATTAAATGAGTTATGAAAGAAAGGACCTCATCCTCGTGATGGACATTATAAGGAAGGAGATAACTTCAGGCATTGCCTCAGAAAAAAGTACGCTGCATAGGAGGGTTACTCATAACAGTGCGGTTACTCCTGGAAGAGAGGAATATCTGTTGGTGAATATCGCCTGGCAAGGAGGACTGTTCATCCTATCAAAAGTCCTGCTCCGAGAAGGGATATTGAAAGGAGGAGGGTAATTCTGCAAAGAGAGCATCCTCTTCACCGAACTGTCAAGACACAGCAAGTCTTTGCCTCAAGAAGGGAGCCCTGGTGAGGAGAGCTACTCATTTGAGAGGAGTAAGTTGTCCAGGAGAAGACCCTCCTCAAGTGAAGCTTGCCTTGCACGGAGAGGTCGCGCAATGAAAACTCACTCTGTAGAGGGGAACCAATCATTTGAGAAGTGCATCTGGGCTAAGAGAAGACCCTCTCCTGAGAATATTCAGCCCACAGGGATTGTTCCACCTTGAAGGACAAGACGCCCCGAGGAAGAGAGATTTTCAGTTGGAAGGGGCACCTCAGCAATTAGAGTACCCTCTCTCTGTTGGTTAAGGACACTCCATCAAAAGCTGCCATGGGAAAAAGGGTCTATTATCTGGAAAGGGTAACTCTGCAAATAGAGGATCCACTCCTGTGAAATGCAATCTTAGAGCGAGGCTTCACTTCAGCAAAGGTATACTGAAAAGAAGGGCTACTCATGTGAGAGGGGTAAAATGAATGGCAGGGAAAATATCCTCTGCAAGTGAAGATCACCTTGCAGGGAGAGATATCCCCATCCATGAATGCCCTGTAAAGGGGGGGTCATTCATTTTAAAAGCATAACTCTGAAAAGGGAAAACTGTCCCAGGGAAAAATATTGCCACAAAAGGAGGCATTGCTTCAAAAAAATTATCCTATAGAGGAGGGTTACTCATTGTTTAGGGGAAACTCTGCAAACACAGGACACTTAACTGGGAAACATCAACCCAGGGAGAGGTCAGCATTAGAAGAAAAGCCTCCCAACATTGGAGGGTCAGCCAGTTCTGAAAGACAAAACTTGGGTGCATGAGGACACATTAAACGTGTTGTTGTTCTCCAAAAATGTTTCCCACCATTAGTAAAGGGATAAATCCATTTTATGTACTGTTTTGCTATTTTCTTTTTAATTAATTTTCACTAAAATCTCCATTATATTATAATTTTGTTTATTTTAGGCTTATGTATTCCTTTATTCCAGTGTCTTGAGACAAAAGGCCAGGTTACTGACCTGAAATCTTTCTCTAAATATGTGTGTGTGTGTGTGTGTGTGTGTGTGTGTGTGTGTGTGTTATTCTTTTATGTCTGAGCATGTGTCTATGGGTGTTTCAAGAGAGCAAAAGGAATCACATCCCTCGAAGCTAGAGCTTGAGATGGTTGTGACACCTGTATTTGTCCTGTAAGACCCAAACTGGGTGTTTTGCAAGAACAGCAAGGCCCTGAAACAGCTGCACCATCTCTCCAGCCCCTTTTCCTTGGTTTTAAAGCAGGCACTTATAGTTGAAAATCATCCCTAATCACTAATTTAGTAATGGTATAGATATTCATATATTTTGTCTTCATTTGACTTTTTCATTTCCAACAGCTTCTCTCTGTAGTTTAACTTTCAATTCTCCTGCCTCAGCAGTTCAAGTGACTGTGCTTGTAGGCCTTCATCACTCTTTGTGGTGTTTTCAATAAATATTTGAATTTCTCTTTTTAAGTCCTCATTTTACACATTGAAACAGTATTTACTTTCGATAGATTCTAATTTTCTAAATTCCTTAAATTTGCTTGTTATTGATTTCTAACTACATTCCAGCGTGGTTAAAGTGTGTAGTTAATTCTACCCTTTTCTATTCTTTTTCTTTTTCCTGGGTATGATCTAACATGGAGAACGTTCTACATTGACCTGAGAAGAATGTCTGTGCTGCTAGTCTTGTGTGGAATGTAGTGTAGATGTATTTCTAAGACTATTTTCTTTGTAGTGCTGTTCAAGTCTTTTATCTCACTGTATATTGTCTCTGTGGTCCTTACTACTACTGAAAGTAGTTCATGAAATCTCCAAAAAGTAACTTTAAATTGTCAATTTTATCTGTGTGTTTTCTTGGTTCATGTAATATTTTCTGATCTCAAGCGACAGTAATAGTTTCCTATTACAATCATCACTTTCACCAATAGTAAGCTTAGTTTTGCCCATAAGGTTTTAGTTTTAAAGTGTATTTGGTGAGATACCTAAATAGCCTCTCTAGCTTGGTAGGCTTGTAATTTGTTTTCTTTATGGAAATACATTTAATTCAGAGTGATACTGTAGTATTTCACAGCCAAAGATAGTAGTCTCAATTATCTTTCCTTAGAGATGGACCATAAGCTTATTTATAATATTCTAAGCTTTAAACATACTTATAGAGATGTACATGTATTTTAATATCTTAAAAACCTGTATCAAATACAATTACATTTAAAAATTAGACATATATTTTCTAGTTATCCAAGACAATGATTATATGTATTTCAATTTTCATCAATAATATGTAGTATGTTTCCCACACTCAAGTTAGCATTGCATGGTATCAGTAAGTTTTTCATTTATTTTTATTGTGCTCTACATTTTTCTCTGCTCTCCTCCCAGTTATGATAACAATTTATATCTTATATCTTTTTCCAGATTTCTGAATTCGGACTATGTTTTTATTTTTCTTATACACTGATTAGTAGATTAATTTATCATCTTTACATTCTCTGGGTGAATGGAAATGAACTCATTGCCATGTTCAGAGTTTACTAAATATGGAGACAATGAAATAAAAAGTGATTGAAAAGAAACCTATTCTTCCTCAGTGGTGACAGGCTGGCGATGACACCCATTTCTTTTTAACCATCTGAGCTGTAGTGCCCTTCATCTGAGAGCTCCTCCACACACTCGTATTCATGGATTGAAGAGAAGGGTCCAAGTAATTTTGGCAAAGAATGCGTCAGAGGAAGGAGGACATATTAATCAAGAGAGTTGTTCAGGTTGTGCATGCCTTAATGCTAGTCCTGGAGAAGCATTAACTTGGGGATCTGTGTGTGCTTCAGGACAGCCTGGGCTTTAGAAACGCCCCACCCCCACAAACCACCTGCCTCCACTATGACATCAGAGTAGTGGTCCAATCATTTAGCTGTGGAACATCGGATAATTTGCATAGGACTATCTATTGGCCAAAGGGCTTAAGCCCATCCCCAAGATGATGTTTGTGTACAGCTAGTTTCCAGAGAAACCAAACTTAGTGCTGGCAGTTGAACATGCAGTGTGAAGCTCTTCTGAAGTCCTTAAAAAAAGAACTAAATCAGAAGATATGATCCTCGTTTTCGAACTAATTCAGACTATAGAATTCTTTGTTGTGTTCCCAGTCCATTTTGCCATATAAATAGGTAGTAGAAAATGTGTGAATTCATTAGTATAAATTAAATGAGTTATGAAAGAAAGGACCTCATCCTCGTGATGGACATTATAAGGAAGGAGATAACTTCAGGCATTGCCTCAGAAAAACGTACGCTGCATAGGAGGGTTACTCATAACAGTGCGGTTACTCCTGGAAGAGAGGAATATCTGTTGGTGAATATCGCCTTGCAAGGAGGACTGTTCATGCTCCGAGAAGGGATATTGAAAGGAGGGGGGTAATTCTGCAAAGAGAGCATCCTCTTCACCGAACTGTCAAGACACAGCAAGTCTTTGCCTCAAAAAGGGAGCCCTGGTGAGGAGAGCTACTCATTTGAGAGGAGTAAGTTGTCCAGGAGAAGACCCTCCTCAAGTGAAGCTTGCCTTGCAGGGAGAGGTCGCGCAATGAAAACTCACTCTGTAGAGTGGAACCAATCATTTGAGAAGTGCATCTGTGCCAAGAGAAGACCCTCTCCTGGGAATATTCAGCCCACAGGGATTGTTCCACCTTGAAGAACAAGACGCCCCGAGGAAGAGAGATTTTCAGTTGGAAGGGGCACCTCAGCAATTAGAGTACCCTCTCTCTGTTGGTTAAGGACACTCCATCAAAAGTTGCCATGTGAAAAAGGGTCTATTATCTGGAAAGGGTAACTCTGCAAATAGAGGATCCACTCCTGTGAAATGCAATCTTAGAGCGAGGCTTCGCTTCAGCAAACGTACACTGAAAAGAAGGGCTACTCATGTGGGAGGGGTAAAATGAATGGCAGGGAAAATATCCTCTGCAAGTGAAGATCACCTTGCAGGGAGAGATATCCCCATCCATGAATGCCCTGTAAAGGGGGGTCATTCATTTTAAAAGCATAACTCTGAAAAGGGAAAACTGTCCCAGGGAAAAATATTGCCACAAAAGGAGGCATTGCTTCAAAAAAATTATCCTATAGAGGAGGGTTACTCATTGTTTAGGGGAAACTCTGCAAACACAGGACACTTAACTGGGAAACATCAACCCAGGGAGAGGTCAGCATTAGAAGAAAAGCCTCCCAACATTGGAGGGTCACCCAGTTCTGAAAGACAAAACTTGGGTGCATGAGGAAACATTAAACGTGTTGTTGTTCTCCAAAAATGATTCCCACCATTAGTAAAGGGATAAATCCATTTTATGTACTGTTTTGCTATTTTCTTTTTAATTAATTTTCACTAAAATGTCCATTATATTATAATTTTGTTTATTTTAGGCTTATGTATTCCTTTATTCCAGTGTCTTGAGACAAAAGGCCAGGTTACTGACCTGAAATCTTTCTCTAAATATGTGTGTGTATGTGTGTGTGTGTGTTATTCTTTTATGTCTGAGCATGTGTCTATGGGTGTTTCAAGAGAGCAAAAGGAATCACATCCCTCGAAGCTAGAGCTTGAGATGGTTGTGACACCTGTATTTGTCCTGTAAGACCCAAACTGGGTGTTTTGCAAGAACAGCAAGGCCCTGAAACAGCTGCACCATCTCTCCAGCCCCTTTTCCTTGGTTTTAAAGCAGGCACTTATAGTTGAAAATCATCTCTAATCACTAATTTAGTAATGGTATAGATATTCATATATTTTGTCTTCATTTGACTTTTTCATTTCCAACAGCTTCTCTCTGTAGTTTAACTTTCAATTCTCCTGCCTCAGCAGTTCAAGTGACTGTGCTTGTAGGCCTTCATCACTATTTGTGGTGTTTTCAATAAATTTTGAATTTGTGTTTTTAAGTCCTCATTTTACACATTGAAACAGTATTGACTTTCGATAGATTCTAATTTTCTAAATTACTTAAATTTGCTTGTTATTGATTTCTAACTACATTCCAGTGTGGTTAAAGTGTGTAGTTAATTCTACACTTTTCTATTCTTTTTCTTTTTCCTGGGTATGATCTAACATGGAGAACGTTCTACATTGACCTGAGAAGAATGTCTGTGCTGCTAGTCTTTTGTGGAATGTAGTGTAGATGTATTTCTAAGACTATTTTCTTTGTAGTGCTGTTCAAGTCTTTTATCTCACTGTTATATTGTCTCTGTGGTCCTTTCTACTACTGAAAGTAGTTCATGAAATCTCCAAAAAGTAACTTTAAATTGTCTATTTTATCTGTGTGTTTTCTTGGTTCGTGTAATTTTTTCTGATCTCAAGCGACAGTAATAGTTTCCTATTACAATCATCACTTTCACCAATAGTAAGCTTAGTTTTGCCCATAAGGTTTTAGTTTTAAAGTGTATTGGTGAGATACCTAAATAGCCTCTCTAGCTTGGTAGGCTTGTAATTTGTTTTCTTTATGGAAATACATTTAATTCAGAGTGATACTGTAGTATTTCACAGCCAAAGATAGTAGTCTCAATTATCTTTCTTTAAAGATGGACCATAAGCTTATTTATAATATTCTAAGCTTTAAACATACTTGTAGAGATGTACATGTATTTTAATATCTGAAAAACCTGTATCAAATACAATTACATTTAAAAATTAGATATATTTTTTCAAGTTATCCAAGACAATGATTATATGTATTTCAATTTTCATCAATAATATGTAGTATGTTTCCCACACTCATGTTAGCATTGCATGGTATCAGTAAGTTTTTCATTTATTTTTATTGTGCTCTACATTTTTCTCTGCTCTCCTCCCAGTTATGATAACAATTTATATCTTATATCTTTTCCCAGCTTTCTGAATTCGGACTATGTTTTTATTTTTCTTATACACAGATTAATAGATTAATTTATCATCTTTACGTTCTCTGGGTGAATGGAAATGAACTCATTGCCATGGTCAGAGTTTACCAAATATGGAGGCAATGAAAAAAAAGTGATTGAAAAGAAACCTCTTCTTCCTCAGTGGCGACAGGCTGGCGATGACACCCATTTCTTTTTAACCATCTGAGCTGTAGTGCCCTTCATCTGAGAGCTCCTCCACACACTCGTATTCATGGATTGAAGAGAAGGGTCCAAGTAATTTTGGCAAAGAATGCGTCAGAGGAAGGAGGACATATTAATCAAGAGAGTTGTTCAGGTTGTGCATGCCTTAATGCTAGTCCTGGAGAAGCATTAACTTGGGGATCTGTGTGTGCTTCAGGACAGCCTGGGCTTTAGAAACGCCCCACCCCCACAAACCACCTGCCTCCACTATGACATCAGAGTAGTGGTCCAATCATTTAGCTGTGGAACATCGGATAATTTGCATAGGACTATCTATTGGCCAAAGGGCTTAAGCCCATCCCCAAGATGATGTTTGTGTACAGCTAGTTTCCAGAGAAACCAAACTTAGTGCTGGCAGTTGAACATGCAGTGTGAAGCTCTTCTGAAGTCCTTAAAAAAAGAACTAAATCAGAAGATATGATCCTCGTTTTCGAACTAATTCAGACTATAGAATTCTTTGTTGTGTTCCCAGTCCATTTTGCCATATAAATAGGTAGTAGAAAATGTGTGAATTCATTAGTATAAATTAAATGAGTTATGAAAGAAAGGACCTCATCCTCGTGATGGACATTATAAGGAAGGAGATAACTTCAGGCATTGCCTCAGAAAAACGTACGCTGCATAGGAGGGTTACTCATAACAGTGCGGTTACTCCTGGAAGAGAGGAATATCTGTTGGTGAATATCGCCTTGCAAGGAGGACTGTTCATGCTCCGAGAAGGGATATTGAAAGGAGGAGGGTAATTCTGCAAAGAGAGCATCCTCTTCACCGAACTGTCAAGACACAGCAAGTCTTTGCCTCAAAAAGGGAGCCCTGGTGAGGAGAGCTACTCATTTGAGAGGAGTAAGTTGTCCAGGAGAAGACCCTCCTCAAGTGAAGCTTGCCTTGCAGGGAGAGGTCGCGCAATGAAAACTCACTCTGTAGAGTGGAACCAATCATTTGAGAAGTGCATCTGTGCCAAGAGAAGACCCTCTCCTGGGAATATTCAGCCCACAGGGATTGTTCCACCTTGAAGAACAAGACGCCCCGAGGAAGAGAGATTTTCAGTTGGAAGGGGCACCTCAGCAATTAGAGTACCCTCTCTCTGTTGGTTAAGGACACTCCATCAAAAGTTGCCATGTGAAAAAGGGTCTATTATCTGGAAAGGGTAACTCTGCAAATAGAGGATCCACTCCTGTGAAATGCAATCTTAGAGCGAGGCTTCGCTTCAGCAAACGTACACTGAAAAGAAGGGCTACTCATGTGGGAGGGGTAAAATGAATGGCAGGGAAAATATCCTCTGCAAGTGAAGATCACCTTGCAGGGAGAGATATCCCCATCCATGAATGCCCTGTAAAGGGGGGTCATTCATTTTAAAAGCATAACTCTGAAAAGGGAAAACTGTCCCAGGGAAAAATATTGCCACAAAAGGAGGCATTGCTTCAAAAAAATTATCCTATAGAGGAGGGTTACTCATTGTTTAGGGGAAACTCTGCAAACACAGGACACTTAACTGGGAAACATCAACCCAGGGAGAGGTCAGCATTAGAAGAAAAGCCTCCCAACATTGGAGGGTCACCCAGTTCTGAAAGACAAAACTTGGGTGCATGAGGAAACATTAAACGTGTTGTTGTTCTCCAAAAATGATTCCCACCATTAGTAAAGGGATAAATCCATTTTATGTACTGTTTTGCTATTTTCTTTTTAATTAATTTTCACTAAAATGTCCATTATATTATAATTTTGTTTATTTTAGGCTTATGTATTCCTTTATTCCAGTGTCTTGAGACAAAAGGCCAGGTTACTGACCTGAAATCTTTCTCTAAATATGTGTGTGTATGTGTGTGTGTGTGTTATTCTTTTATGTCTGAGCATGTGTCTATGGGTGTTTCAAGAGAGCAAAAGGAATCACATCCCTCGAAGCTAGAGCTTGAGATGGTTGTGACACCTGTATTTGTCCTGTAAGACCCAAACTGGGTGTTTTGCAAGAACAGCAAGGCCCTGAAACAGCTGCACCATCTCTCCAGCCCCTTTTCCTTGGTTTTAAAGCAGGCACTTATAGTTGAAAATCATCTCTAATCACTAATTTAGTAATGGTATAGATATTCATATATTTTGTCTTCATTTGACTTTTTCATTTCCAACAGCTTCTCTCTGTAGTTTAACTTTCAATTCTCCTGCCTCAGCAGTTCAAGTGACTGTGCTTGTAGGCCTTCATCACTATTTGTGGTGTTTTCAATAAATTTTGAATTTGTGTTTTTAAGTCCTCATTTTACACATTGAAACAGTATTGACTTTCGATAGATTCTAATTTTCTAAATTACTTAAATTTGCTTGTTATTGATTTCTAACTACATTCCAGTGTGGTTAAAGTGTGTAGTTAATTCTACACTTTTCTATTCTTTTTCTTTTTCCTGGGTAGGATCTAACATGGAGAACGTTCTACATTGACCTGAGAAGAATGTCTGTGCTGCTAGTCTTTTGTGGAATGTAGTGTAGATGTATTTCTAAGACTATTTTCTTTGTAGTGCTGTTCAAGTCTTTTATCTCACTGTTATATTGTCTCTGTGGTCCTTTCTACTACTGAAAGTAGTTCATGAAATCTCCAAAAAGTAACTTTAAATTGTCTATTTTATCTGTGTGTTTTCTTGGTTCGTGTAATTTTTTCTGATCTCAAGCGACAGTAATAGTTTCCTATTACAATCATCACTTTCACCAATAGTAAGCTTAGTTTTGCCCATAAGGTTTTAGTTTTAAAGTGTATTGGTGAGATACCTAAATAGCCTCTCTAGCTTGGTAGGCTTGTAATTTGTTTTCTTTATGGAAATACATTTAATTCAGAGTGATACTGTAGTATTTCACAGCCAAAGATAGTAGTCTCAATTATCTTTCTTTAAAGATGGACCATAAGCTTATTTATAATATTCTAAGCTTTAAACATACTTGTAGAGATGTACATGTATTTTAATATCTGAAAAACCTGTATCAAATACAATTACATTTAAAAATTAGATATATTTTTTCAAGTTATCCAAGACAATGATTATATGTATTTCAATTTTCATCAATAATATGTAGTATGTTTCCCACACTCATGTTAGCATTGCATGGTATCAGTAAGTTTTTCATTTATTTTTATTGTGCTCTACATTTTTCTCTGCTCTCCTCCCAGTTATGATAACAATTTATATCTTATATCTTTTCCCAGCTTTCTGAATTCGGACTATGTTTTTATTTTTCTTATACACAGATTAATAGATTAATTTATCATCTTTACGTTCTCTGGGTGAATGGAAATGAACTCATTGCCATGGTCAGAGTTTACCAAATATGGAGGCAATGAAAAAAAAGTGATTGAAAAGAAACCTCTTCTTCCTCAGTGGCGACAGGCTGGCGATGACACCCATTTCTTTTTAACCATCTGAGCTGTAGTGCCCTTCATCTGAGAGATCCTCCACACACTCGTATTCATGGATTGAAGAGAAGGGTCCAAGTAATTTTGGCAAAGAATGTGTCAGAGGAAGGAGGACATATTAATCAAGAGAGTTGTTCAGGTTGTGCATGCCTTAATGCTAGTCCTGGAGAAGCATTAACTTGGGGATCTGTGTGTGCTTCAGGACAGCCTGGGCTTTAGAAACGCCCCACCCCCACAAACCACCTCCCTCCACTATGACATCAGAGTAGTGGTCCAATCATTTAGCTGTGGAACATCGGATAATTTGCATAGGACTATCTATTGGCCAAAGGGCTTAAGCCCATCCCCAAGATGATGTTTGTGTACAGCTAGTTTCCAGAGAAACCAAACTTAGTGCTGGCAGTTGAACATGCACTGTGAAGCTCTTCTGAAGTCCTTAAAAAAAGAACTAAATCAGAAGATATGATCCTCGTTTTCGAACTAATTCAGACTATAGAATTCTTTGTTGTGTTCCCAGTCCATTTTGCCATATAAATAGGTAGTAGAAAATGTGTGAATTCATTAGTATAAATTAAATGAGTTATGAAAGAAAGGACCTCATCCTCGTGATGGATATTATAAGGAAGGAGATAACTTCAGGCATTGACTCAGAAAAAAGTACGCTGCATAGGAGGGTTACTCATAACAGTGCGGTTACTCCTGGAAGAGAGGAATATCTGTTGGTGAATATCGCCTGGCAAGGAGGACTGTTCATCCTATCAAAAGTCATGCTCCGAGAAGGGATATTGAAAGGAGGAGGGTAATTCTGCAAAGAGAGCATCCTCTTCACCGAACTGTCAAGACACAGCAAGTCTTTGCCTCAAGAAGGGAGCCCTGGTGAGGAGAGCTACTCATTGGAGAGGAGTAAGTTGTCCAGGAGAAGACCCTCCTCAAGTGAAGCTTGCCTTGCAGGGAGAGGTCGCGCAATGAAAACTCACTCTGTAGAGGGGAACCAATCATTTGAGAAGTGCATCTGTGCCAAGAGAAGACCCTCTCCTGGGAATATTCAGCCCACAGGGATTGTTCCACCTTGAAGAACAAGACGCCCAGAGGAAGAGAGATTTTCAGTTGGAAGGGGCACCTCAGCAATTAGAGTACCCTCTCTCTGTTGGTTAAGGACACTCCATCAAAAGTTGCCATGTGAAAAAGGGTCTATTATCTGGAAAGGGTAACTCTGCAAATAGAGGATCCACTCCTGTGAAATGCAATCTTAGAGCGAGGCTTCGCTTCAGCAAACGTACACTGAAAAGAAGGGCTACTCATGTGGGAGGGGTAAAATGAATGGCAGGGAAAATATCCTCTGCAAGTGAAGATCACCTTGCAGGGAGAGATATCCCCATCCATGAATGCCCTGTAAAGGGGGGTCATTCATTTTAAAAGCATAACTCTGAAAAGGGAAAACTGTCCCAGGGAAAAATATTGCCACAAAAGGAGGCATTGCTTCAAAAAAATTATCCTATAGAGGAGGGTTACTCATTGTTTAGGGGAAACTCTGCAAACACAGGACACTTAACTGGGAAACATCAACCCAGGGAGAGGTCAGCATTAGAAGAAAAGCCTCCCAACATTGGAGGGTCAGCCAGTTCTGAAAGACAAAACTTGGGTGCATGAGGAAACATTAAACGTGTTGTTGTTCTCCAAAAATGATTCCCACCATTAGTAAAGGGATAAATCCATTTTATGTACTGTTTTGCTATTTTCTTTTTAATTAATTTTCACTAAAATGTCCATTATATTATAATTTTGTTTATTTTAGGCTTATGTATTCCTTTATTCCAGTGTCTTGAGACAAAAGGCCAGGTTACTGACCTGAAATCTTTCTCTAAATATGTGTGTGTATGTGTGTGTGTGTTATTCTTTTATGTCTGAGCATGTGTCTATGGGTGTTTCAAGAGAGCAAAAGGAATCACATCCCTCGAAGCTAGAGCTTGAGATGGTTGTGACACCTGTATTTGTCCTGTAAGACCCAAACTGCGTGTTTTGCAAAAACAGCAAGGCCCTGAAAGAGCTGAACCATCTCTCCAGCCCCTTTTCCTTGGTTTTAAAGCAGGCACTTATAGTTGAAAATCATCCCTAATCACTAATTTAGTAATGGTATAGATATTCATATATTTTGTCTTCATTTGACTTTTTCATTTCCAACAGCTTCTCTCTGTAGTTTAACTTTCAATTCTCCTGCCTCAGCAGTTCAAGTGACTGTGCTTGTAGGCCTTCATCACTATTTGTGGTGTTTTCAATAATATTTGAATTTCTCTTTTTAAGTCCTCATTTTACACATTGAAACAGTATTGACTTTCGATAGATTCTAATTTCCTAAATTACTTAAATTTGCTTGTTATTGATTTCTAACTACATTCCAGCGTGGTTAAAGTGTGTAGTTAATTCTACCCTTTTCTATTCTTTTTCTTTTTCCTGGGTATGATCTAACATGGAGAACGTTCTACATTGACCTGAGAAGAATGTCTGTGCTGCTAGTCTTGTGTGGAATGTAGTGTAGATGTATTTCTATGACTATTTTCTTTGTATGCTGTTCAAGTCTTTTATCTCACTGTTCTATTGTCTCTGTGGTCTTTACTACTACTGAAAGTAGTTCATGAAATCTCCAAAAAGTAACTTTAAATTGTCTATTTTATCTGTGTGTTTTCTTGGTTCATGTAATTTTTTTCTGATCTCAAGCGACAGTCATAGTTTCCTATTACAATCCTCACTTTGACCAATAGTAAGCTTAGTTTTGCCCATAAGGTTTTAGCTTTAAAGTGTATTTGGTGAGATACCTAAATAGCCTCTCTAGCTTGGTAGGCTTGTAATTTGTTTTCTTTATGGAAATACATTTAATTCAGAGTGATACTGTAGTATTTCACAGCCAAAGATAGTAGTCTCAATTATCTTTCCTTAGAGATGGACCATAAGCTTATTTATAATATTCTAAGCTTTAAACATACTTGTAGAGATGTACATGTATTTTAATATCTGAAAAACCTGTATCAAATAAAATTACATTTAAAAATTAGATATATTTTTTCAAGTTATTCAAGACAATGATTATATGTATTACAATTTTCATCAATAATATGTAGTATGTTTCCCACACTCAAGTTAGCATTGCATGGTATCAGTAAGTTTTTAATTTTTTTTATTGTGCTCTACATTTTTCTCTGCTCTCCTCCCAGTTATGATAACAATTTATATCTTATATCTTTTCCCAGCTTTCTGAATTCGGACTATGTTTTTATTTTTCTTATACACAGATTAATAGATTAATTTATCATCTTTACGTTCTCTGGGTGAATGGAAATGAACTCATTGCCATGTTCAGAGTTTACCAAATATGGAGGCAATGAAAAAAAAGTGATTGAAAAGAAACCTATTCTTCCTCAGTGGCGACAGGCTGGCGATGACACCCATTTCTTTTTAACCATCTGAGCTGTAGTGCCCTTCAACTGAGAGCTCCTCCACACACTCGTATTCATGGATTGTAGAGAAGGGTCCAAGTAATTTTGGCAAAGAATGCGTCAGAGGAAGGAGGACATATTAATCAAGAGAGTTGTTCAGGTTGTGCTTGCCTTAATGCTATTCCTGGAGAAGCATTAACTTGGGGATCTGTGTGTGCTTCAGGACAGCCTGGGCTTTAGAAACGCCCCACCCCCACAAACCACCTGCCTCCACTATGACATCAGAGTAGTGGTCCAATCATTTAGCTGTGGAACATCGGATAATTTGCATAGGACTATCTATTGGCCAAAGGGCTTAAGCCCATCCCCAAGATGATGTTTGTGTACAGCTAGTTTCCAGAGAAACCAAACTTAGTGCTGGCAGTTGAACATGCAGTGTGAAGCTCTTCTGAAGTCCTTAAAAAAAGAACTAAATCAGAAGATATGATCCTCGTTTTCGAACTAATTCAGACTATAGAATTCTTTGTTGTGTTCCCAGTCCATTTTGCCATATAAATAGGTAGTAGAAAATGTGTGAATTCATTAGTATAAATTAAATGAGTTATGAAAGAAAGGACCTCATCCTCGTGATGGACATTATAAGGAAGGAGATAACTTCAGGCATTGCCTCAGAAAAAAGTACGCTGCATAGGAGGGTTACTCATAACAGTGCGGTTACTCCTGGAAGAGAGGAATATCTGTTGGTGAATATCGCCTTGCAAGGAGGACTGTTCATCCTATCAAAAGTCCTGCTCCGAGAAGGGATATTGAAAGGAGGAGGGTAATTCTGCAAAGAGAGCATCCTCTTCACCGAACTGTCAAGACACAGCAAGTCTTTGCCTCAAGAAGGGAGCCCTGGTGAGGAGAGCTACTCATTTGAGAGGAGTAAGTTGTCCAGGAGAAGACCCTCCTCAAGTGAAGCTTGCCTTGCAGGGAGAGGTCGCGCAATGAAAACTCAGTCTGTAGAGTGGAACCAATCATTTGAGAAGTGCAACTGGGACAAGAGAAGACCATCTCCTGGGAATATTCAGCCCACAGGGATTGTTCCACCTTGAAGGACAAGACGCCCCGAGGAAGAGAGATTTTCAGTTGGAAGGGGCACCTCAGCAATTAGAGTACCCTCTCTCTGTTGGTTAAGGACACTCCATCAAAAGTTGCCATGGGAAAAAGGGTCTATTATCTGGAAAGGGTAACTCTGCAAATAGAGGATCCACTCCTGTGAAATGCAATCTTAGAGCGAGGCTTCGCTTCAGCAAAGGTACACTGAAAAGAAGGGCTACTCATGTGAGAGGGGTAAAATGAATGGCAGGGAAAATATCCTCTGCAAGTGAAGATCACCTTGCAGGGAGAGATATCCCCATCCATGAATGCCCTGTAAAGGGGGGTCATTCATTTTAAAAGCATAACTCTGAAAAGGGAAAACTGTCCCAGGGAAAAATATTGCCACAAAAGGAGGCATTGCTTCAAAAAAATTATCCTATAGAGGAGGGTTACTCATTGTTTAGGGGAAACTCTGAAAACACAGGACACTTAACTGGGAAACATCAACCCAGGGAGAGGTCAGCATTAGAAGAAAAGCCTCCCAACATTGGAGGGTCAGCCAGTTCTGAAAGACAAAACTTGGGTGCATGAGGACACATTAAACGTGTTGTTGTTCTCCAAAAATGTTTCCCACCATTAGTAAAGGGATAAATCCATTTTATGTACTGTTTTGCTATTTTCTTTTTAATTAATTTTCACTAAAATCTCCATTATATTATAATTTTGTTTATTTTAGGCTTATGTATTCCTTTATTCCAGTGTCTTGAGACAAAAGGCCAGGTTACTGACCTGAAATCTTTCTCTAAATATGTGTGTGTGTGTGTGTGTGTGTGTGTTATTCTTTTATGTCTGAGCATGTGTCTATGGGTGTTTCAAGAGAGCAAAAGGAATCACATCCCTCGAAGCTAGAGCTTGAGATGGTTGTGACACCTGTATTTGTCCTGTAAGACCCAAACTGCGTGTTTTGCAAGAACAGCAAGGCCCTGAAACAGCTGCACCATCTCTCCAGCCCCTTTTCCTTGGTTTTAAAGCAGGCACTTATAGTTGAAAATCATCCCTAATCACTAATTTAGTAATGGTATAGATATTCATATATTTTGTCTTCATTTGACTTTTTCATTTCCAACAGTTTCTCTCTGTAGTTTAAATTTCAATTCTCCTGCCTCAGCAGTTCAAGTGACTGTGCTTGTAGGCCTTCATCACTATTTGAGGTGTTTTCAATAAATATTTGAATTTCTGTTTTTAAGTCCTCATTTTACACATTGAAACAGTATTTACTTTCGATAGATTCTAATTTTCTAAATTACTTAAATTTGCTTGTTATTGATTTCTAACTACTTTCCAGCGTGGTTAAAGTGTGTAGTTAATTCTACACTTTTCTATTCTTTTTCTTTTTCCTGGGTATGATCTAACATGGAGAACGTTCTACATTGACCTGAGAAGAATGTCTGTGCTGCTAGTCTTGTGTGGAATGTAGTGTAGATGTATTTCTAAGACTATTTTCTTTGTAGTGCTGTTCAAGTCTTTTATCTCACTGTATATTGTCTCTGTGGTCCTTACTACTACTGAAAGTAGTTCATGAAATCTCCAAAAAGTAACTTTAAATTGTCAATTTTATCTGTGTGTTTTCTTGGTTCATGTAATATTTTCTGATCTCAAGCGACAGTAATAGTTTCCTATTACAATCATCACTTTGACCAATAGTAAGCTTAGTTTTGCCCATAAGGTTTTAGTTTTAAAGTGTATTTGGTGAGATACCTAAATAGCCTCTCTAGCTTGGTAGGCTTGTAATTTGTTTTCTTTATGGAAATACATTTAATTCAGAGTGATACTGTAGTATTTCACAGCCAAAGATACTAGTCTGAATTATCTTTCTTTAAAGATGGACCATAAGCTTATTTATAATATTCTAAGCTTTAAACATACTTGTAGAGATGTACATGTATTTTAATATCTTAAAAACCTGTATCAAATACAATTACATTTAAAAATTAGACATATTTTTTCTAGTTATCCAAGACAATGATTATATGTATTTCAATTTTCACCAATAATATGTAGTATGTTTCCCACACTCAAGTTAGCATTGCATGGTATCAGTAAGTTTTTCATTTATTTTTATTGTGCTCTACATTTTTCTCTGCTCTCCTCCCAGTTATGATAACAATTTATATCTTATATCTTTTTCCAGATTTCTGAATTTGGACTATGTTTTTATTTTTCTTATACACTGATTAGTAGATTAATTTATCATCTTTACATTCTCTGGGTGAATGGAAATGAACTCATTGCCATGTTCAGAGTTTACTAAATATGGAGACAATGAAATAAAAAGTGATTGAAAAGAAACCTATTCTTCCTCAGTGGCGACAGGCTGGCGATGACACCCATTTCTTTTTAACCATCTGAGCTGTAGTGCCCTTCATCTGAGAGCTCCTCCACACACTCGTATTCATGGATTGAAGAGAAGGGTCCAAGTAATTTTGGCAAAGAATGCTTCAGAGGAAGGAGGACATATTAATCAAGAGAGTTGTTCAGGTTGTGCATGCCTTAATGCTAGTCCTGGAGAAGCATTAACTTGGGGATCTGTGTGTGCTTCAGGACAGCCTGGCCTTTAGAAACGCCCCACCCCCACAAACCACCTGCCTCCACTATGACATCAGAGTAGTGGTCCAATCATTTAGCTGTGGAACATCGGATAATTTGCATAGGACTATCTATTGGCCAAAGGGCTTAAGCCCATCCCCAAGATGATGTTTGTGTACAGCTAGTTTCCAGAGAAACCAAACTTAGTGCTGGCAGTTGAACATGCAGTGTGAAGCTCTTCTGAAGTCCTTAAAAAAAGAACTAAATCAGAAGATATGATCCTCGTTTTCGAACTAATTCAGACTATAGAATTCTTTGTTGTGTTCCCAGTCCATTTTGCCATATAAATAGGTAGTAGAAAATGTGTGAATTCATTAGTATAAATTAAATGAGTAATGAAAGAAAGGACCTCATCCTCGTGATGGACATTATAAGGAAGGAGATAACTTCAGGCATTGCCTCAGAAAAACGTACGCTGCATAGGAGGGTTACTCATAACAGTGCGGTTACTCCTGGAAGAGAGGAATATCTGTTGGTGAATATCGCCTTGCAAGGAGGACTGTTCATGCTCCGAGAAGGGATATTGAAAGGAGGAGGGTAATTCTGCAAAGAGAGCATCCTCTTCACCGAACTGTCAAGACACAGCAAGTCTTTGCCTCAAGAAGGGAGCCCTGGTGAGGAGAGCTACTCATTTGAGAGGAGTAAGTTGTCCAGGAGAAGACCCTCCTCAAGTGAAGCTTGCCTTGCAGGGAGAGGTCGCGCAATGAAAACTCGCTCTGTAGAGTGGAACCAATCATTTGAGAAGTGCAACTGGGCCAAGAGAAGACCCTCTCCTGGGAATATTCAGCCCACAGGGATTGTTCCACCTTGAAGGACAAGACGCCCCGAGGAAGAGAGATTTTCAGTTGGAAGGGGCACCTCAGCAATTAGAGTACCCTCTCTCTGTTGGTTAAGGACACTCCATCAAAAACTGCCATGGGAAAAAGGGTCTATTATCTGGAAAGGGTAACTCTGCAAATAGAGGATCCACTCCTGTGAAATGCAATCTTAGAGCGAGGCTTCGCTTCAGCAAAGGTACACTGAAAAGAAGGGCTACTCATGTGAGAGGGGTAAAATGAATGGCAGGGAAAATATCCTCTGCAAGTGAAGATCACCTTGCAGGGAGAGATATCCCCATCCATGAATGCCCTGTAAAGGGGGGTCATTCATTTTAAAAGCATAACTCTGAAAAGGGAAAACTGTCCCAGGGAAAAATATTGCCACAAAAGGAGGCATTGCTTCAAAAAAATTATCCTATAGAGGAGGGTTACTCATTGTTAAGGGGAAACTCTGCAAACACAGGACACTTAACTGGGAAACATCAACCCAGGGAGAGGTCAGCATTAGAAGAAAAGCCTCCCAACATTGGAGGGTCAGCCAGTTCTGAAAGACAAAACTTGGGTGCATGAGGACACATTAAACGTGTTGTTGTTCTCCAAAAATGTTTCCCACCATTAGTAAAGGGATAAATCCATTTTATGTACTGTTTTGCTATTTTCTTTTTAATTAATTTTCACTAAAATCTCCATTATATTATAATTTTGTTTATTTTAGGCTTATGTATTCCTTTATTCCAGTGTCTTGAGACAAAAGGCCAGGTTACTGACCTGAAATCTTTCTCTAAATATGTGTGTGTGTGTGTGTGTGTGTGTGTTATTCTTTTATGTCTGAGCATGTGTCTATGGGTGTTTCAAGAGAGCAAAAGGAATCACATCCCTCGAAGCTAGAGCTTGAGATGGTTGTGACACCTGTATTTGTCCTGTAAGACCCAAACTGCGTGTTTTGCAAGAACAGCAAGGCCCTGAAACAGCTGCACCATCTCTCCAGCCCCTTTTCCTTGGTTTTAAAGCAGGCACTTATAGTTGAAAATCATCCCTAATCACTAATTTAGTAATGGTATAGATATTCATATATTTTGTCTTCATTTGACTTTTTCATTTCCAACAGTTTCTCTCTGTAGTTTAAATTTCAATTCTCCTGCCTCAGCAGTTCAAGTGACTGTGCTTGTAGGCCTTCATCACTATTTGAGGTGTTTTCAATAAATATTTGAATTTCTGTTTTTAAGTCCTCATTTTACACATTGAAACAGTATTTACTTTCGATAGATTCTAATTTTCTAAATTACTTAAATTTGCTTGTTATTGATTTCTAACTACTTTCCAGCGTGGTTAAAGTGTGTAGTTAATTCTACACTTTTCTATTCTTTTTCTTTTTCCTGGGTATGATCTAACATGGAGAACGTTCTACATTGACCTGAGAAGAATGTCTGTGCTGCTAGTCTTGTGTGGAATGTAGTGTAGATGTATTTCTAAGACTATTTTCTTTGTAGTGCTGTTCAAGTCTTTTATCTCACTGTATATTGTCTCTGTGGTCCTTACTACTACTGAAAGTAGTTCATGAAATCTCCAAAAAGTAACTTTAAATTGTCAATTTTATCTGTGTGTTTTCTTGGTTCATGTAATATTTTCTGATCTCAAGCGACAGTAATAGTTTCCTATTACAATCATCACTTTGACCAATAGTAAGCTTAGTTTTGCCCATAAGGTTTTAGTTTTAAAGTGTATTTGGTGAGATACCTAAATAGCCTCTCTAGCTTGGTAGGCTTGTAATTTGTTTTCTTTATGGAAATACATTTAATTCAGAGTGATACTGTAGTATTTCACAGCCAAAGATACTAGTCTGAATTATCTTTCTTTAAAGATGGACCATAAGCTTATTTATAATATTCTAAGCTTTAAACATACTTGTAGAGATGTACATGTATTTTAATATCTTAAAAACCTGTATCAAATACAATTACATTTAAAAATTAGACATATTTTTTCTAGTTATCCAAGACAATGATTATATGTATTTCAATTTTCATCAATAATATGTAGTATGTTTCCCACACTCAAGTTAGCATTGCATGGTATCAGTAAGTTTTTCATTTATTTTTATTGTGCTCTACATTTTTCTCTGCTCTCCTCCCAGTTATGATAACAATTTATATCTTATATCTTTTTCCAGATTTCTGAATTTGGACTATGTTTTTATTTTTCTTATACACTGATTAGTAGATTAATTTATCATCTTTACATTCTCTGGGTGAATGGAAATGAACTCATTGCCATGTTCAGAGTTTACTAAATATGGAGACAATGAAATAAAAAGTGATTGAAAAGAAACCTATTCTTCCTCAGTGGCGACAGGCTGGCGATGACACCCATTTCTTTTTAACCATCTGAGCTGTAGTGCCCTTCATCTGAGAGCTCCTCCACACACTCGTATTCATGGATTGAAGAGAAGGGTCCAAGTAATTTTGGCAAAGAATGCTTCAGAGGAAGGAGGACATATTAATCAAGAGAGTTGTTCAGGTTGTGCATGCCTTAATGCTAGTCCTGGAGAAGCATTAACTTGGGGATCTGTGTGTGCTTCAGGACAGCCTGGCCTTTAGAAACGCCCCACCCCCACAAACCACCTGCCTCCACTATGACATCAGAGTA
This sequence comes from Myodes glareolus, assembly GCF_982192425.1. Classification (NCBI taxonomy): domain Eukaryota; kingdom Metazoa; phylum Chordata; class Mammalia; order Rodentia; family Cricetidae; genus Myodes; species Myodes glareolus. The sequence continues at coordinate 106,429,477 of NC_142053.1, read as the reverse complement.
GTGGTCCAATCATTTAGCTGTGGAACATCGGATAATTTGCATAGGACTATCTATTGGCCAAAGGGCTTAAGCCCATCCCCAAGATGATGTTTGTGTACAGCTAGTTTCCAGAGAAACCAAACTTAGTGCTGGCAGTTGAACATGCAGTGTGAAGCTCTTCTGAAGTCCTTAAAAAAAGAACTAAATCAGAAGATATGATCCTCGTTTTCGAACTAATTCAGACTATAGAATTCTTTGTTGTGTTCCCAGTCCATTTTGCCATATAAATAGGTAGTAGAAAATGTGTGAATTCATTAGTATAAATTAAATGAGTAATGAAAGAAAGGACCTCATCCTCGTGATGGACATTATAAGGAAGGAGATAACTTCAGGCATTGCCTCAGAAAAACGTACGCTGCATAGGAGGGTTACTCATAACAGTGCGGTTACTCCTGGAAGAGAGGAATATCTGTTGGTGAATATCGCCTTGCAAGGAGGACTGTTCATGCTCCGAGAAGGGATATTGAAAGGAGGAGGGTAATTCTGCAAAGAGAGCATCCTCTTCACCGAACTGTCAAGACACAGCAAGTCTTTGCCTCAAGAAGGGAGCCCTGGTGAGGAGAGCTACTCATTTGAGAGGAGTAAGTTGTCCAGGAGAAGACCCTCCTCAAGTGAAGCTTGCCTTGCAGGGAGAGGTCGCGCAATGAAAACTCGCTCTGTAGAGTGGAACCAATCATTTGAGAAGTGCAACTGGGCCAAGAGAAGACCCTCTCCTGGGAATATTCAGCCCACAGGGATTGTTCCACCTTGAAGGACAAGACGCCCCGAGGAAGAGAGATTTTCAGTTGGAAGGGGCACCTCAGCAATTAGAGTACCCTCTCTCTGTTGGTTAAGGACACTCCATCAAAAACTGCCATGGGAAAAAGGGTCTATTATCTGGAAAGGGTAACTCTGCAAATAGAGGATCCACTCCTGTGAAATGCAATCTTAGAGCGAGGCTTCGCTTCAGCAAAGGTACACTGAAAAGAAGGGCTACTCATGTGAGAGGGGTAAAATGAATGGCAGGGAAAATATCCTCTGCAAGTGAAGATCACCTTGCAGGGAGAGATATCCCCATCCATGAATGCCCTGTAAAGGGGGGTCATTCATTTTAAAAGCATAACTCTGAAAAGGGAAAACTGTCCCAGGGAAAAATATTGCCACAAAAGGAGGCATTGCTTCAAAAAAATTATCCTATAGAGGAGGGTTACTCATTGTTAAGGGGAAACTCTGCAAACACAGGACACTTAACTGGGAAACATCAACCCAGGGAGAGGTCAGCATTAGAAGAAAAGCCTCCCAACATTGGAGGGTCAGCCAGTTCTGAAAGACAAAACTTGGGTGCATGAGGACACATTAAACGTGTTGTTGTTCTCCAAAAATGTTTCCCACCATTAGTAAAGGGATAAATCCATTTTATGTACTGTTTTGCTATTTTCTTTTTAATTAATTTTCACTAAAATCTCCATTATATTATAATTTTGTTTATTTTAGGCTTATGTATTCCTTTATTCCAGTGTCTTGAGACAAAAGGCCAGGTTACTGACCTGAAATCTTTCTCTAAATATGTGTGTGTGTGTGTGTGTTTGTGTGTTATTCTTTTATGTCTGACCACGTGTCTATGGGTGTTTCAAGAGAGCAAAAGGAATCACATCCCTCGAAGCTAGAGCTTGAGATGGTTGTGACACCTGTATTTGTCCTGTAAGACCCAAACTGCCTGTTTTGCAAGAACAGCAAGGCCCTGAAACAGCTGCACCACCTCTCCAGCCCCTTTTCCTTGGTTTTAAAGCAGGCACTTATAGTTGAAAATCATCCCTAATCACTAATTTAGTAATGGTATAGATATTCATATATTTTGTCTTCATTTGACTTTTTCATTTCCAACAGTTTCTCTCTGTAGTTTAACTTTCAATTCTCCTGCCTCAGCAGTTCAAGTGACTGTGCTTGTAGGCCTTCATCACTATTTGTGGTGTTTTCAATAAATATTTGAATTTCTGTTTTTAAGTCCTCATTTTACACATTGAAACAGTATTGACTTTCGATAGATTCTAATTTTCTAAATTACTTAAATTTGCTTGTTATTGATTTCTAACTACATTCCAGCGTGGTTAAAGTGTGTAGTTAATTCTACACTTTTCTATTCTTTTTCTTTTTCCTGGGTATGATCTAACATCGAGAACGTTCTACATTGACCTGAGAAGAATGTCTGTGCTGCTAGTCTTGTGTGGAATGTAGTGTAGATGTATTTCTATGACTATTTTCTTTGTAGTGCTGTTCAAGTCTTTTATCTCACTGTATATTGTCTCTGTGGTCCTTACTACTACTGAAAGTAGTTCATGAAATCTCCAAAAAGTAACTTTAAATTGTCAATTTTATCTGTGTGTTTTCTTGGTGCATGTAATATTTTCTGATCTCAAGCGACAGTAATAGTTTCCTATTACAATCATCACTTTGACCAATAGTAAGCTTAGTTTTGCCCATAAGGTTTTAGTTTTAAAGTGTATTTGGTGAGATACCTAAATAGCCTCTCTAGCTTGGTAGGCTTGTAATTTGTTTTCTTTATGGAAATACATTTAATTCAGAGTGATACTGTAGTATTTCACAGCCAAAGATACTAGTCTCAATTATCTTTCCTTAGAGATGGACCATAAGCTTATTTATAATATTCTAAGCTTTAAACATACTTGTAGAGATGTACATGTATTTTAATATCTTAAAAACCTGTATCAAATACAATTACATTTAAAAATTAGACATATTTTTTCTAGTTATCCAAGACAATGATTATATGTATTTCAATTTTCACCAATAATATGTAGTATGTTTCCCACACTCAAGTTAGCATTGCATGGTATCAGTAAGTTTTTCATTTATTTTTATTGTGCTCTACATTTTTCTCTGCTCTCCTCCCAGTTATGATAACAATTTATATCTTATATCTTTTTCCAGATTTCTGAATTCGGACTATGTTTTTATTTTTCTTATACACTGATTAGTAGATTAATTTATCATCTTTACATTCTCTGGGTGAATGGAAATGAACTCATTGCCATGTTCAGAGTTTACTAAATATGGAGACAATGAAATAAAAAGTGATTGAAAAGAAACCTATTCTTCCTCAGTGGCGACAGGCTGGCGATGACACCCATTTCTTTTTAACCATCTGAGCTGTAGTGCCCTTCATCTGAGAGCTCCTCCACACATTCGTATTCATGGATTGAAGAGAAGGGTCCAAGTAATTTTGGCAAAGAATGCGTCAGAGGAAGGAGGACATATTAATCAAGAGAGTTGTTCAGGTTGTGCATGCCTTAATGCTAGTCCTGGAGAAGCATTAACTTGGGGATCTGTGTGTGCTTCAGGACAGCCTGGGCTTTAGAAACGCCCCACCCCCACAAACCACCTGCCTCCACTATGACATCAGAGTAGTGGTCCAATCATTTAGCTGTGGAACATCGGATAATTTGCATAGGACTATCTATTGGCCAAAGGGCTTAAGCCCATCCCCAAGATGATGTTTGTGTACAGCTAGTTTCCAGAGAAACCAAACTTAGTGCTGGCAGTTGAACATGCAGTGTGAAGCTCTTCTGAAGTCCTTAAAAAAAGAACTAAATCAGAAGATATGATCCTCGTTTTCGAACTAATTCAGACTATAGAATTCTTTGTTGTGTTCCCAGTCCATTTTGCCATATAAATAGGTAGTAGAAAATGTGTGAATTCATTAGTATAAATTAAATGAGTTATGAAAGAAAGGACCTCATCCTCGTGATGGACATTATAAGAAAGGAGATAACTTCAGGCATTGCCTCAGAAAAAAGTACGCTGCATAGGAGGGTTACTCATAACAGTGCGGTTACTCCTGGAAGAGAGGAATATCTGTTGGTGAATATCGCCTGGCAAGGAGGACTGTTCATGCTCCGAGAAGGGATATTGAAAGGAGGAGGGTAATTCTGCAAAGAGAGCATCCTCTTCACCGAACTGTCAAGACACAGCAAGTCTTTGCCTCAAGAAGGGAGCCCTGGTGAGGAGAGCTACTCATTGGAGAGGAGTAAGTTGTCCAGGAGAAGACCCTCCTCAAGTGAAGCTTGCCTTGCAGGGAGAGGTCGCGCAATGAAAACTCACTCTGTAGAGTGGAACCAATCATTTGAGAAGTGCATCTGTGCCAAGAGAAGACCCTCTCCTGGGAATATTCAGCCCACAGGGATTGTTCCACCTTGAAGAACAAGACGCCCCGAGGAAGAGAGATTTTCAGTTGGAAGGGGCACCTCAGCAATTAGAGTACCCTCTCTCTGTTGGTTAAGGACACTCCATCAAAAGTTGCCATGTGAAAAAGGGTCTATTATCTGGAAAGGGTAACTCTGCAAATAGAGGATCCACTCCTGTGAAATGCAATCTTAGAGCGAGGCTTCGCTTCAGCAAAGGTACACCGAAAAGAAGGGCTACTCATGTGGGAGGGGTAAAATGAATGGCAGGGAAAATATCCTCTGCAAGTGAAGATCACCTTGCAGGGAGAGATATCCCCATCCATGAATGCCCTGTAAAGGGGGGTCATTCATTTTAAAAGCATAACTCTGAAAAGGGAAAACTGTCCCAGGGAAAAATATTGCCACAAAAGGAGGCATTGCTTCAAAAAAAATTATCCTATAGAGGAGGGTTACTCATTGTTTAGGGGAAACTCTGCAAACACAGGACACTTAACTGGGAAACATCAACCCAGGGAGAGGTCAGCATTAGAAGAAAAGCCTCCCAACATTGGAGGGTCACCCAGTTCTGAAAGACAAAACTTGGGTGCATGAGGAAACATTAAACGTGTTGTTGTTCTCCAAAAATGATTCCCACCATTAGTAAAGGGATAAATCCATTTTATGTACTGTTTTGCTATTTTCTTTTTAATTAATTTTCACTAAAATGTCCATTATATTATAATTTTGTTTATTTTAGGCTTATGTATTCCTTTATTCCAGTGTCTTGAGACAAAAGGCCAGGTTACTGACCTGAAATCTTTCTCTAAATATGTGTGTGTATGTGTGTGTGTGTGTTATTCTTTTATGTCTGAGCATGTGTCTATGGGTGTTTCAAGAGAGCAAAAGGAATCACATCCCTCGAAGCTAGAGCTTGAGATGGTTGTGAGACCTGTATTTGTCCTGTAAGACCCAAACTGGGTGTTTTGCAAGAAGAGCAAGGCCCTGAAACAGCTGCACCATCTCTCCAGCCTTTTTTCCTTGGTTTTAAAGCAGGCACTTATAGTTGAAAATCATCTCTAATCACTAATTTAGTAATGGTATAGATATTCATATATTTTGTCTTCATTTGACTTTTTCATTTCCAACAGCTTCTCTCTGTAGTTTAACTTTCAATTCTCCTGCCTCAGCAGTTCAAGTGACTGTGCTTGTAGGCCTTCATCACTATTTGTGGTGTTTTCAATAAATTTTGAATTTGTGTTTTTAAGTCCTCATTTTACACATTGAAACAGTATTGACTTTCGATAGATTCTAATTTTCTAAATTACTTAAATTTGCTTGTTATTGATTTCTAACTACATTCCAGTGTGGTTAAAGTGTGTAGTTAATTCTACACTTTTCTATTCTTTTTCTTTTTCCTGGGTATGATCTAACATGGAGAACGTTCTACATTGACCTGAGAAGAATGTCTGTGCTGCTAGTCTTTTGTGGAATGTAGTGTAGATGTATTTCTAAGACTATTTTCTTTGTAGTGCTGTTCTAGTCTTTTATCTCACTGTTATATTGTCTCTGTGGTCCTTTCTACTACTGAAAGTAGTTCATGAAATCTCCAAAAAGTAACTTTAAATTGTCTATTTTATCTGTGTGTTTTCTTGGTTCATGTAATTTTTTCTGATCTCAAGCGACAGTCATAGTTTCCTATTACAATCCTCACTTTCACCAATAGTAAGCTTAGTTTTGCCCATAAGGTTTTAGTTTTAAAGTGTATTGGTGAGATACCTAAATAGCCTCTCTAGCTTGGTAGGCTTGTAATTTGTTTTCTTTATGGAAATACATTTAATTCAGAGTGATACTGTAGTATTTCACAGCCAAAGATAGTAGTCTCAATTATCTTTCTTTAAAGATGGACCATAAGCTTATTTATAATATTCTAAGCTTTAAACATACTTGTAGAGATGTACATGTATTTTAATATCTTAAAAACCTGTATCAAATACAATTACATTTAAAAATTAGATATATTTTTTCAAGTTATCCAAGACAATGATTATATGTATTTCAATTTTCATCAATAATATGTAGTATGTTTCCCACACTCATGTTAGCATTGCATGGTATCAGTAAGTTTTTCATTTATTTTTATTGTGCTCTACATTTTTCTCTGCTCTCCTCCCAGTTATGATAACAATTTATATCTTATATCTTTTCCCAGCTTTCTGAATTCGGACTATGTTTTTATTTTTCTTATACACAGATTAATAGATTAATTTATCATCTTTACGTTCTCTGGGTGAATGGAAATGAACTCATGGCCATGGTCAGAGTTTACCAAATATGGAGGCAATGAAAAAAAAGTGATTGAAAAGAAACCTATTCTTCCTCAGTGGCGACAGGCTGGCGATGACACCCATTTCTTTTTAACCATCTGAGCTGTAGTGCCCTTCATCTGAGAGCTCCTCCACACACTCGTATTCATGGATTGAAGAGAAGGGTCCAAGTAATTTTGGCAAAGAATGCGTCAGAGGAAGAAGGACATATTAATCAAGAGAGTTGTTCAGGTTGTACATGCCTTAATGCTAGTCCTGGAGAAGCATTAACTTGGGGATCTGTGTGTGCTTCAGGACAGCCTGGGCTTTAGAAACGCCCCACCCCCACAAACCACCTGCCTCCACTATGACATCAGAGTAGTGGTCCAATCACTTAGCTGTGGAACATCGGATAATTTGCATAGGACTATCTATTGGCCAAAGGGCTTAAGCCCATCCCCAAGATGATGTTTGTGTACAGCTAGTTTCCAGAGAAACCAAACTTAGTGCTGGCAGTTGAACATGCAGTGTGAAGCTCTTCTGAAGTCCATAAAAAAAGAACTAAATCAGAAGATATGATCCTCGTTTTCGAACTAATTCAGACTATAGAATTCTTTGTTGTGTTCCCAATCCATTTTGCCATATAAATAGGTAGTAGAAAATGTGTGAATTCATTAGTATAAATTAAATGAGTTATGAAAGAAAGGACCTCATCCTCGTGATGGACATTATAAGGAAGGAGATAACTTCAGGCATTGCCTCAGAAAAAAGTACGCTGCATAGGAGGGTTACTCATAACAGTGCGGTTACTCCTGGAAGAGAGGAATATCTGTTGGTGAATATCGCCTGGCAAGGAGGACTGTTCATCCTATCAAAAGTCCTGCTCCGAGAAGGGATATTGAAAGGAGGAGGGTAATTCTGCAAAGAGAACATCCTCTTCACCGAACTGTCAAGACACAGCAAGTCTTTGCCTCAAGAAGGGAGCCCTGGTGAGGAGAGCTACTCATTTGAGAGGAGTAAGTTGTCCAGGAGAAGACCCTCCTCAAGTGAAGCTTGCCTTGCAGGGAGAGGTCGCGCAATGAAAACTCACTCTGCAGAGTGGAACCAATCATTTGAGAAGTTCATCTGGGCCAAGAGAAGACCCTCTCCTGGGAATATTCAGCCCACAGGGATTGTTCCACCTTGAAGGACAAGACGCCCCGAGGAAGAGAGATTTTCAGTTGGAAGGGGCACCTCAGCAATTAGAGTACCCTCTCTCTGTTGGTTAAGGACACTCCATCAAAAGCTGCCATGGGAAAAAGGGTCTATTATCTGGAAAGTGTAACTCTGCAAATAGAGGATCCACTCCTGTGAAATGCAATCTTAGAGCGAGGCTTAGCTTCAGCAAAGGTACACTGAAAAGAAGGGCTACTCATGTGAGAGGGGTAAAATGAATGGCAGGGAAAATATCCTCTGCAAGTGAAGATCACCCTGCAGGGAGAGATATCCCCATCCATGAATGCCCTGTAAAGGGGGGTCATTCATTTTAAAAGCATAACTCTGAAAAGGGAAAACTGTCCCAGGGAAAAATATTGCCACAAAAGGAGGCATTGCTTCAAAAAAAATATCCTATAGAGGAGGGTTACTCATTGTTTAGGGGAAACTCTGCAAACACAGGACACTTAACTGGGAAACATCAACCCAGGGAGAGGTCAGCATTAGAAGAAAAGCCTCCCAACATTGGAGGGTCACCCAGTTCTGAAAAACAAAACTTGGGTGCATGAGGACACATTAAACGTGTTGTTGTTCTCCAAAAATGTTTCCCACCATTAGTAAAGGGATAAATCCATTTTATGTACTGTTTTGCTATTTTCTTTTTAATTAATTTTCACTAAAATCTCCATTATATTATAATTTTGTTTATTTTAGGCTTATGTATTCCTTTATTCCAGTGTCTTGAGACAAAAGGCCAGGTTACTGACCTGAAAGCTTTCTGTAAAAATATGTGTGTGTGTGTGTGTGTATGTGTGTGTGTGTTATTCTTTTATGTCTGAGCATGTGTCTATGGGTGTTTCAAGAGAGCAAAAGGAATCACATCCCTCGAAGCTAGAGCTTGAGATGGTTGTGACACCTGTATTTGTCCTGTAAGACCCAAACTGGGTGTTTTGCAAGAACAGCAAGGCCCTGAAACAGCTTCACCATCTCTACAGCCCCTTTTCCTTGGTTTTAAAGCTGGCACTTATAGTTGAAAATCATCTCTAATCACTAATTTAGTAATGGTATAGATATTCATATATTTTGTCTTCATTTGACTTTTTCATTTCCAACAGCTTCTCTCTGTAGTTTAACTTTCAATTCTCCTGCCTCAGCAGTTCAAGTGACTGTGCTTGTAGGCCTTCATCACTATTTGTGGTGTTTTCAATAAATTTTGAATTTGTGTTTTTAAGTCCTCATTTTACACATTGAAACAGTATTGACTTTCGATAGATTCTAATTTTCTAAATTACTTAAATTTGCTTGTTATTGATTTCTAACTACATTCCAGTGTGGTTAAAGTGTGTAGTTAATTCTACACTTTTCTATTCTTTTTCTTTTTCCTGGGTATGATCTAACATGGAGAACGTTCTACATTGACCTGAGAAGAATGTCTGTGCTGCTAGTCTTTTGTGGAATGTAGTGTAGATGTATTTCTAAGACTATTTTCTTTGTAGTGCTGTTCAAGTCTTTTATCTCACTGTTATATTGTCTCTGTGGTCCTTTCTACTACTGAAAGTAGTTCATGAAATCTCCAAAAAGTAAATTTAAATTGTCTATTTTATCTGTGTGTTTTCTTGGTTCATGTAATTTTTTCTGATCTCAAGCGACAGTAATAGTTTCCTATTACAATCATCACTTTCACCAATAGTAATCTTAGTTTTGCCCATAAGGTTTTAGTTTTAAAGTGTATTGGTGAGATACCTAAATAGCCTCTCTAGCTTGGTAGGCTTGTAATTTGTTTTCTTTATGGAAATACATTTAATTCAGAGTGATACTGTAGTATTTCACAGCCAAAGATTGTAGTCTCAATTATCTTTCTTTAAAGATGGACCATAAGCTTATTTATAATATTCTAAGCTTTAAACATACTTGTAGAGATGTACATGTATTTTAATATCTTAAAAACCTGTATCAAATACAATTACATTTAAAAATTAGATATATTTTTTCAAGTTATCCAAGACAATGATTATATGTATTTCAATTTTCATCAATAATATGTAGTATGTTTCCCACACTCATGTTAGCATTGCATGGTATCAGTAAGTTTTTCATTTATTTTTATTGTGCTCTACATTTTTCTCTGCTCTCCTCCCAGTTATGATAACAATTTATATCTTATATCTTTTCCCAGCTTTCTGAATTCGGACTATGTTTTTATTTTTCTTATACACAGATTAATAGATTAATTTATCATCTTTACATTCTCTGGGTGAATGGAAATGAACTCATTGCCATGGTCAGAGTTTACCAAATATGGAGGCAATGAAAAAAAAGTGATTGAAAAGAAACCTCTTCTTCCTCAGTGGCGACAGGCTGACGATGACACCCATTTCTTTTGAACCATCTGAGCTGTAGTGCCCTTCATCTGAGAGCTCCTCCACACACTCGTATTCATGGATTGAAGAGAAGGGTCCAAGTAATTTTGGCAAAGAATGCGTCAGAGGAAGAAGGACATATTAATCAAGAGAGTTGTTCAGGTTGTGCATGCCTTAATGCTAGTCCTGGAGAAGCATTAACTTGGGGATCTGTGTGTGCTTCAGGACAGCCTGGGCTTTAGAAACGCCCCACCCCCACAAACCACCTGCCTCCACTATGACATCAGAGTAGTGGTCCAATCATCTAGCTGTGGAACATTGGATAATTTGCATAGGACTATCTATTGGCCAAAGGGCTTAAGCCCATCCCCAAGATGATGTTTGTGTACAGCTAGTTTCCAGAGAAACCAAACTTAGTGCTGGCAGTTGAACATGCAGTGTGAAACTCTTCTGAAGTCCTTAAAAAAAGAACTAAATCAGAAGATATGATCCTCGTTTTCGAACTAATTCAGACTATAGAATTCTTTGTTGTGTTCCCAGTCCATTTTGCCATATAAATAGGTAGTAGAAAATGTGTGAATTCATTAGTATAAATTAAATGAGTTATGAAAGAAAGGACCTCATCCTCGTGATGGACATTATAAGGAAGGAGATAACTTCAGGCATTGCCTCAGAAAAAAGTATGCTGCATAGGAGGGTTACTCATAACAGTGCGGTTACTCCTGGAAGAGAGGAATATCTGTTGGTGAATATCGCCTGGCAAGGAGGACTGTTCATCCTATCAAAAGTCATGCTCCGAGAAGGGATATTGAAAGGAGGAGGGTAATTCTGCAAAGAGAGCATCCTCTTCACCGAACTGTCAAGGACACAGCAAGTCTTTGCCTCAAGAAGGGAGCCCTGGTGAGGAGAGCTACTCATTGGAGAGGAGTAAGTTGTCCAGGAGAAGACCCTTCTCAAGTGAAGCTTGCCTTGCAGGGAGAGGTCGCGCAATGAAAACTCACTCTGTAGAGGGGAACCAATCATTTGAGAAGTGCATCTGGGCCAAGAGAAGACCCTCTCCTGGGAATATTCAGCCCACAGGGATTGTTCCACCTTGAAGGACAAGACGCCCCGAGGAAGAGAGATTTTCAGTTGGAAGGGGCACCTCAGCAATTAGAGTACCCTCTCTCTGTTGGTTAAGGACACTCCATCAAAAGCTGCCATGGGAAAAAGGGTCTATTATCTGGAAAGGGTAACTCTGCAAATAGAGGATCCACTCCTGTGAAATGCAATCTTAGAGCGAGGCTTCGCTTCAGCAAAGGTACACTGAAAAGAAGGGCTACTCATGTGAGAGGGGTAAAATGAATGGCAGGGAAAATATCCTCTGCAAGTGAAGATCACCTTGCAGGGAGAGATATCCCCATCCATGAATGCCCTGTAAAGGGGGGTCATTCATTTTAAAAGCATAACTCTGAAAAGGGAAAACTGTCCCAGGGAAAAATATTGCCACAAAAGGAGGCATTGCTTCAAAAAAATTATCCTATAGAGGAGGGTTACTCATTGTTTAGGGGAAACTCTGCAAACACAGGACACTTAACTGGGAAACATCAACCCAGGGAGAGGTCAGCATTAGAAGAAAAGCCTCCCAACATTGGAGGGTCAGCCAGTTCTGAAAGACAAAACTTGGGTGCATGAGGACACATTAAACGTGTTGTTGTTCTCCAAAAATGTTTCCCACCATTAGTAAAGGGATAAATCCATTTTATGTACTGTTTTGCTATTTTCTTTTTAATTAATTTTCACTAAAATCTCCATTATATTATAATTTTGTTTATTTTAGGCTTATGTATTCCTTTATTCCAGTGTCTTGAGACAAAAGGCCAGGTTACTGACCTGAAATCTTTCTCTAAATATGTGTGTGTGTGTGTGTGTGTGTGTGTGTTATTCTTTTATGTCTGAGCATGTGTCTATGGGTGTTTCAAGAGAGCAAAAGGAATCACATCCCTCGAAGCTAGAGCTTGAGATGGTTGTGACACCTGTATTTGTCCTGTAAGACCCAAACTGCGTGTTTTGCAAGAACAGCAAGGCCCTGAAACAGCTGCACCATCTCTCCAGCCCCTTTTCCTTGGTTTTAAAGCAGGCACTTATAGTTGAAAATCATCCCTAATCACTAATTTAGTAATGGTATAGATATTCATATATTTTGTCTTCATTTGACTTTTTCATTTCCAACAGCTTCTCTCTGTAGTTTAACTTTCAATTCTCCTGCCTCAGCAGTTCAAGTGACTGTGCTTGTAGGCCTTCATCTCTATTTGTGGTGTTTTCAATAAATATTTGAATTTCTCTTTTTAAGTCCTCATTTTACACATTGAAACAGTGTTGACTTTCGATAGATTCTAATTTCCTAAATTACTTAAATTTGCTTGTTATTGATTTCTAACTACATTCCAGTGTGGTTAAAGTGTGTAGTTAATTCTACCCTTTTCTATTCTTTTTCTTTTTCCTGGGTATGATCTAACATGGAGAACGTTCTACATTGACCTGAGAAGAATGTCTGTGCTGCTAGTCTTGTGTGGAATGTAGTGTAGATGTATTTCTAAGACTATTTTCTTTGTAGTGCTGTTCAAGTCTTTTATCTCACTGTTCTATTGTCTCTGTGGTCCTTACTACTACTGAAAGTAGTTCATGAAATCTCCAAAAAGTAACTTTAAATTGTCTATTTTATCTGTGTGTTTTCTTGGTTCATGTAATTTTTCCTGATCTCAAGCGACAGTAATAGTTTCCTATTACAATCCTCACTTTGACCAATAGTAAGCTTAGTTTTGCCCATAAGGTTTTAGTTTTAAAGTGTATTTGGTGAGATACCTAAATAGCCTCTCTAGCTTGGTTGGCTTGTAATTTGTTTTCTTGATGGAAATACATTTAATTAAGAGTGATACTGTAGTATTTCACAGCCAAAGATACTAGTCTGAATTATCTTTCTTTAAAGATGGACCATAAGCTTATTTATAATATTCTAAGCTTTAAACATACTTGTAGAGATGTACATGTATTTTAATATCTTAAAACCTGTATCAAATACAATTACATTTAAAAATTAGATATATTTTTTCAAGTTATCCAAGACAATGATTATATGTATTACAATTTTCACCAATAATATGTAGTATGTTTCCCACACTCAAGTTAGCATTGCATGGTATCAGTAAGTTTTTCATTTATTTTTATTGTGCTCTACATTTTTCTCTGCTCTCCTCCCAGTTATGATAACAATTTATATCTTATATCTTTTCCCAGCTTTCTGAATTCGGACTATGTTTTTATTTTTCTTATACACAGATTAATAGATTAATTTATTATCTTTACATTCTCTGGGTGAATGGAAATGAACTCATTGCCATGTTCAGAGTTTACCAAATATGGAAGCAATGAAAAAAATTGATTGAAAATAAACCTATTCTTCCTCAGTGGCGACAGGCTGGCGATGACACCCATTTCTTTTTAACCATCTGAGCTGTAGTGCCCTTCATCTGAGAGCTCCTCCACACACTCGTATTCATGGATTGAAGAGAAGGGTCCAAGTAATTTTGGCAAAGAATGCGTCAGAGGAAGGAGGACATATTAATCAAGAGAGTTGTTCAGGTTGTGCATGCCTTAATGCTGGTCCTGGAGAAGCATTAACTTGGGGATCTGTGTGTGCTTCAGGACAGCCTGGCCTTTAGAAACGCCCCACCCCCACAAACCACCTGCCTCCACTATGACATCAGAGGAGTGGTCCAATCATTTAGCTGTGGAACATCAGATAATTTGCATAGGACTATCTATTGGCCAAAGGGCTTAAGCCCATCCCCAAGATGATGTTTGTGTACAGCTAGTTTCCAGAGAAACCAAACTTAGTGCTGGCAGTTGAACATGCAGTGTGAAGCTCTTCTGAAGTCCTTAAAAGAAGAACTAAACCAGAAGATATGATCCTCGTCTTCGAACTAATTCAGACTATAGAATTCTTTGTTGTGTTCCCAGTCCATTTTGCCATATAAATAGGTAGTAGAAAATGTGTGAATTCATTAGTATAAATTAAATGAGTTATGAAAGAAAGGACCTCATCCTCGTGATGGACATTATAAGGAAGGAGATAACTTCAGGCATTGCCTCAGAAAAAAGTACGCTGCATAGGAGGGTTACTCATAACAGTGCGGTTACTCCTGGAAGAGAGGAATATCTGTTGGTGAATATCGCCTTGCAAGGAGGACTGTTCATCCTATCAAAAGTCATGCTCCGAGAAGGGATATTGAAAGGAGGAGGGTAATTCTGCAAAGAGAGCATCCTCTTCACCGAACTGTCAAGACACAGCAAGTCTTTGCCTCAAAAAGGGAGCCCTGGTGAGGAGAGCTACTCATTTGAGAGGAGTAAGTAGTCCAGGAGAAGACCCTCCTCAAGTGAAGCTTTCCTTGCAGGGAGAGGTCGCGCAATGAAAACTCACTCTGTAGAGTGGAACCAATCATTTGAGAAGTGCATCTGGGCCAAGAGAAGACCCTCTCCTGGGAATATTCAGCCCACAGGGATTGTTCCACCTTGAAGGACAAGACGCCCCGAGGAAGAGAGATTTTCAGTTGGCAGGGGCACCTCAGCAATTAGAGTACCCTCTCTCTGTTGGTTAAGGACACTCCATCAAAAGCTGCCATGTGAAAAAGGGTCTATTATCTGGAAAGGGTAACTCTGCAAATCGAGGATCCACTCCTGTGAAATGCAATCTTACAGCGAGGCTTCGCTTCAGCAAAGGTACACTGAAAAGAAGGGCTACTCATGTGAGAGGGCTAAAATGAATGGCAGGGAAAATATCCTCTGCAAGTGAAGATCACCTTGCAGGGAGAGATATCCCCATCCAAGAATGCCCTGTAAAGGGGGGTCATTCATTTTTAAAGCATAACTCTGAAAAGAGAAAACTGTCCCAGGGAAAAATATTGCCACAAAAGGAAGCAATGCTTCAAAAAAAATTATCCTCTAGAGGAGGGTTACTCATTGTTTAGGGGAAACTCTGCAAACACAGGACACTTAACTGGGAAACATCAACCCAGGGAGAGGTCAGCATTAGAAGAAAAGCCTCCCAACATTGGAGGGTCACCCAGTTCTGAAAGACAAAACTTGGGTGCATGAGGACACATTAAACGTGTTGTTGTTCTCCAAAAATGTTTCCCACCATTAGTAAAGGGATAAATCCATTTTATGTACTGTTTTGCTATTTTCTTTTTAATTAATTTTCACTAAAATCTCCATTATATTATAATTTTGTTTATTTTAGGCTTATGTATTCCTTTATTCCAGTGTCTTGAGACAAAAGGCCAGGTTACTGACCTGAAATCTTTCTCTAAATATGTGTGTGTGTGTGTGTGTGTGTGTGTGTGTGTGTGTGTGTGTGTTATTCTTTTATGTCTGAGCATGTGTCTATGGGTGTTTCAAGAGAGCAAAAGGAATCACATCCCTCGAAGCTAGAGCTTGAGATGGTTGTGACACCTGTATTTGTCCTGTAAGACCCAAACTGGGTGTTTTGCAAGAACAGCAAGGCCCTGAAACAGCTGCACCATCTCTCCAGCCCCTTTTCCTTGGTTTTAAAGCAGGCACTTATAGTTGAAAATCATCCCTAATCACTAATTTAGTAATGGTATAGATATTCATATATTTTGTCTTCATTTGACTTTTTCATTTCCAACAGCTTCTCTCTGTAGTTTAACTTTCAATTCTCCTGCCTCAGCAGTTCAAGTGACTGTGCTTGTAGGCCTTCATCACTAATTGTGGTGTTTTCTATAAATATTTGAATTTCTGTTGTTAAGTCCTCATTTTACACATTGAAACAGTATTTACTTTCGACAGATTCTAATTTTCTAAATTACTTAAATTTGCTTGTTATTGATTTTCTAACTACATTCCAGTGTGGTTAAAGTGTGTAGTTAATTCTACACTTTTCTCTTCTTTTTCTTTTTCCTGGGTATGATCTAACATGGAGAACGTTCTACATTGACCTGAGAAGAATGTCTGTGCTGCTAGTCTTGTGTGGAATGTAGTGTAGATGTATTTCTAAGACTATTTTCTTTGTAGTGCTGTTCAAGTCTTTTATCTCACTGTTCTATTGTCTCTGTGGTCCTTACTACTACTGAAAGTAGTTCATGAAATCTCCAAAGAGTAACTTTAAATTGTCTATTTTATCTGTGTGTTTTCTTGGTTCATGTAATTTTTTCTGATCTCAAGCGACAGTCATAGTTTCCTATTACAATCATCACTTTGACTAATAAATAGTAAGCTTAGTTTTGCCCATAAGGTTTTAGTTTTAAAGTGTATTTGGTGAGATACCTAAATAGCCTCTCTAGCTTGGTAGGCTTGTAATTTGTTTTCTTGATGGAAATACATTTAATTCAGAGTGATACTGTAGTATTTCACAGCCAAAGATAGTAGTCTCAATTATCCCTCTTTAAAGATGAACCATAAGCTTATTTATAATATTCTAAGCTTTAAACATACTTGTAGAGATGTACATGTATTTTAATATCTTAAAAATCTGTATCAAATACAATTACATATAAAAATTAGATATATTTTTTCAAGTTATCCAAGACAATGATTATATGTATTTCAATTTTCACCAATAATATGTAGTATGTTTCCCACACTCAAGTTAGCATTGCATGGTATCAGTAAGTTTTTCATTTATTTTTATTGTGCTCTACATTTTTCCCTGCTCTCCTCCCAGTTATGATAGCAATTTATATCATATCTTTTCCCAGCTTTCTGAATTCGGACTATGTTTTTATTTTTCTTTTAAACAGATTAATAGATTAATTTATCATCTTTACATTCTCTGGGTGAATGGAAATGAACTCATTGCCATGTTCAGAGTTTACCAAATATGGAGGCAATGAAAAACAAAGTGATTGAAAAGAAACCGATTCTTCCTCAGTGGCGACAGGCTGGCGATGACACCCATTTCTTTTTAACCATCTGAGCTGTAGTGCCCTTCATCTGAGAGCTCCTCCACACACTCGTATTCATGGATTGAAGAGAAGGGTCCAAGTAATTTTGGCAAAGAATGCGTCAGAGGAAGGAGGACATATTAATCAAGAGAGTTGTTCAGGTTGTGCATGCCTTAATGCTAGTCCTGGAGAAGCATTAACTTGGGGATCTGTGTGTGCTTCAGGACAGCCTGACCTTTAGAAACGCCCCACCCCCACAAACCACCTGCCTCCACTATGACATCAGAGTAGTGGTCCAATCATTTAGCTGTGGAACATCGGATAATTTGCATAGTTCTATCTATTGGCCAAAGGGCTTAAGCCCATCCCCAAGATGATGTTTGTGTACAGCTAGTTTCCAGAGAAACCAAACTTAGTGCTGGCAGATGAACATGCAGTGTGAAGCTCTTCTGAAGTCCTTAAAAAAAGAACTAAATCAGAAGATATGATCCTCGTTTTCGAACTAATTCAGACTATAGAATTCTTTGTTGTGTTCCCAGTCCATTTTGCCATATAAATAGGTAGTAGAAAATGTGTGAATTCATTAGTATAAATTAAATGAGTTATGAAAGAAAGGACCTCATCCTCGTGATGGACATTATAAGGAAGGAGATAACTTCAGGCATTGCCTCAGAAAAAAGTACGCTGCAAAAGAGGGTTACTCATAACAGTGTGGTTACTCCTGGAAGAGAGGAATATCTGTTGGTTAATATCGCCTTGCAAGGAGGACTGTTCATCCTATCAAAAGTCATGCTCCGAGAAGGGATATTGAAAGGAGGAGGGTAATTCTGCAAAGAGAGCATCCTCTTCACCGAACTGTCAAGTCACAGCAAGTCTTTGCCTCAAAAAGGGAGCCCTGGTGAGGAGAGCTACTCATTTGAGAGGAGTAAGTTGTCCAGGAGAAGACCCTCCTCAAGTGAAGCTTGCCTTACAGGGAGAGGTCGCACAATGAAAACTCACTCTGTAGAGTGGAACCAATCATTTGAGAAGTGCATCTGGGCCAAGAGAAGACCCTCTCCTGGGAATATTCAGCCCACAGGGATTGTTCCACCTTGAAGGACAAGACGCCCCGAGGAAGAGAGATTTTCAGTTGGAAGGGGCACCTCAGCAATTAGAGTACCCTCTCTCTGTTGGTTAAGGACACTGCATCAAAAGCTGCCTTGTGAAAAAGGGTCTATTATCTGGAAAGTGTAACTCTGCAAATAGAGGATCCACTCCTGTGAAATGCAATCTTACAGCGAGGCTTCGCTTCAGCAAAGGTACACTGAAAAGAAGGGCTACTCATGTGAGAGGGCTAAAATGAATGGCAGGGAAAATATCCTCTGCAAGTGAAGATCACCTTGCAGGGAGAGATATCCCCATCCAAGAATGCCCTGTAAAGGGGGTTCATTCATTTTAAAAGCATAACTCTGAAAAGGGAAAACTGTCCCAGGGAAAAATATTGCCACAAAAGGAGGCATTGCTTCAAAAAAATTATCCTATAGAGGAGGGTTACTCATTGTTTAGGGGAAACTCTGCAAACACAGGACACTTAACTGGGAAACATCAACCCAGGGAGAGGTCAGCATTAGAAGAAAAGCCTCCCAACATTGGAGGGTCACCCAGTTCTGAAAGACAAAACTTGGGTGCATGAGGACACATTAAACGTGTTGTTGTTCTCCAAAAATGTTTCCCACCATTAGTAAAGGGATAAATCCATTTTATGTACTGTTTTGCTATTTTCTTTTTAATTAATTTTCACTAAAATCTCCATTATATTATAATTTTGTTTATTTTAGGCTTATGTATTCCTTTATTCCAGTGTCTTGAGACAAAGGGCCAGGTTACTGACCTGAAATCTTTCTCTAAATATGTGCGTGTGTATGTGTGTGTGTGTGTGTTTTTGTGTGTATGTGTGTGTGTGTGTGTGTTATTCTTTTATGTCTGAGCATGTGTCTATGGGTGTTTCAAGAGAGCAAAAGGAATCACATCCCTCGAAGCTAGAGCTTGAGATGGTTGTGAGACCTGTATTTGTCTTGTAAGACCCAAACTGGGTGTTTTGCAAGAACAGCAAGGCCCTGAAACAGCTGCACCATCTCTCCAGCCCCTTTTCCTTGGTTTTAAAGCAGGCACTTATAGTTGAAAATCATCCCTAATCACTAATTTAGTAATGGTATAGATATTCATATATTTTGTCTTCATTTGACTTTTTCATTTCCAACAGCTTCTCTCTGTAGTTTAACTTTCAATTCTCCTGCCTCAGCAGTTCAAGTGACTGTGCTTGTAGGTCTTCATCACTATTTGTGGTGTTTTCAATAAATATTTGAATTTGTGTTTTTAAGTCCTCATTTTACACATTGAAACAGTATTTACTTTCGATAGATTCTAATTTTCTAAATTACTTAAATTTGCTTGTTATTGATTTCTAACTACATTCCAGTGTGGTTAAAGTGTGTAGTTAATTCTACACTTTTCTATTCTTTTTCTTTTTCCTGGGTATGATCTAACATGGAGAACGTTCTACATTGACCTGAGAAGAATGTCTGTGCTGCTAGTCTTGTGTGGAATGTAGTGTAGATGTATTTCAAAGACTATTTTCTTTGTAGTGCTGCTCAAGTCTTTTATCTCACTGTTCTATTGTCTCTGTGGTCCTTACTACTACTGAAAGTAGTTCATGAAATCTCCAAAAAGTAACTTTAAATTGTCTATTTTATCTGTGTGTTTCCTTGGTTCATGTAATTTTTTCTGATCTCAAGCGACAGTAATAGTTTCCTATTACAATCATCACTTTGACCAATAGTAAGCTTAGTATTGCCCATAATGTTTTAGTTTTAAAGTGTAGTTGGTGGGATACCTAAATAGCCTCTCTAGCTTGGTAGGCTTGTAATTTGTTTTCTTTATGGAAATACATTTAATTCAGAGTGATACTGTAGTATTTCACAGCCAAAGATAGTAGTCTCAATTAACTTTCTTTAAAGATGGACCATAAACTTATTTATAATATTCTAAGCTTTAAACATACTTGTAGAGATGTACATGTATTTTAATATCTTAAAAACCTGTATCAAATACAATTACATATAAAAATTAGATATATTTTTTCAAGTTATCCAAGACAATGATTAAATGTATTCCAATTTTCACCAATAATATGTAGTATGTTTCCCACACTCAAGTTAGCATTGCATGGTATCAGTAAGTTTTTCATTTATTTTTATTGTGCTCTACATTTTTCCCTGCTCTCCTCCCAGTTATGATAGCAATTTATATCATATCTTTTCCCAGCTTTCTGAATTCGGACTATGTTTTTATTTTTCTTTTAAACAGATTAATAGATTAATTTATCATCTTTACATTCTCTGGGTGAATGGAAATGAACTCATTGCCATGTTCAGAGTTTACCAAATATGGAGGCAATGAAAAACAAAGTGATTGAAAAGAATCCGATTCTTCCTCAGTGGCGACAGGCTGGCGATGACACCCATTTCTTTTTAACCATCTGAGCTGTAGTGCCCTTCATCTGAGAGCTCCTCCACACACTCGTATTCATGGATTGAAGAGAAGGGTCCAAGTAATTTTGGCAAAGAATGCGTCAGAGGAAGGAGGACATATTAATCAAGAGAGTTGTTCAGGTTGTGCATGCCTTAAGCTAGTCCTGGAGAAGCATTAACTTGGGGATCTGTGTGTGCTTCAGGACAGCCTGACCTTTAGAAACGCCCCACCCCCACAAACCACCTGCCTCCACTATGACATCAGAGTAGTGGTCCAATCATTTAGCTGTGGAACATCGGATAATTTGCATAGTTCTATCTATTGGCCAAAGGGCTTAAGCCCATCCCCAAGATGATGTTTGTGTACAGCTAGTTTCCAGAGAAACCAAACTTAGTGCTGGCAGATGAACATGCAGTGTGAAGCTCTTCTGAAGTCCTTAAAAAAAGAACTAAATCAGAAGATATGATCCTCGTTTTCGAACTAATTCAGACTATAGAATTCTTTGTTGTGTTCCCAGTCCATTTTGCCATATAAATAGGTAGTAGAAAATGTGTGAATTCATTAGTATAAATTAAATGAGTTATGAAAGAAAGGACCTCATCCTCGTGATGGACATTATAAGGAAGGAGATAACTTCAGGCATTGCCTCAGAAAAAAGTACGCTGCAAAAGAGGGTTACTCATAACAGTGTGGTTACTCCTGGAAGAGAGGAATATCTGTTGGTTAATATCGCCTTGCAAGGAGGACTGTTCATCCTATCAAAAGTCATGCTCCGAGAAGGGATATTGAAAGGAGGAGGGTAATTCTGCAAAGAGAGCATCCTCTTCACCGAACTGTCAAGTCACAGCAAGTCTTTGCCTCAAAAAGGGAGCCCTGGTGAGGAGAGCTACTCATTTGAGAGGAGTAAGTTGTCCAGGAGAAGACCCTCCTCAAGTGAAGCTTGCCTTACAGGGAGAGGTCGCACAATGAAAACTCACTCTGTAGAGTGGAACCAATCATTTGAGAAGTGCATCTGGGCCAAGAGAAGACCCTCTCCTGGGAATATTCAGCCCACAGGGATTGTTCCACCTTGAAGGACAAGACGCCCCGAGGAAGAGAGATTTTCAGTTGGAAGGGGCACCTCAGCAATTAGAGTACCCTCTCTCTGTTGGTTAAGGACACTGCATCAAAAGCTGCCTTGTGAAAAAGGGTCTATTATCTGGAAAGTGTAACTCTGCAAATAGAGGATCCACTCCTGTGAAATGCAATCTTACAGCGAGGCTTCGCTTCAGCAAAGGTACACTGAAAAGAAGGGCTACTCATGTGAGAGGGCTAAAATGAATGGCAGGGAAAATATCCTCTGCAAGTGAAGATCACCTTGCAGGGAGAGATATCCCCATCCAAGAATGCCCTGTAAAGGGGGTTCATTCATTTTAAAAGCATAACTCTGAAAAGGGAAAACTGTCCCAGGGAAAAATATTGCCACAAAAGGAGGCATTGCTTCAAAAAAATTATCCTATAGAGGAGGGTTACTCATTGTTTAGGGGAAACTCTGCAAACACAGGACACTTAACTGGGAAACATCAACCCAGGGAGAGGTCAGCATTAGAAGAAAAGCCTCCCAACATTGGAGGGTCACCCAGTTCTGAAAGACAAAACTTGGGTGCATGAGGACACATTAAACGTGTTGTTGTTCTCCAAAAATGTTTCCCACCATTAGTAAAGGGATAAATCCATTTTATGTACTGTTTTGCTATTTTCTTTTTAATTAATTTTCACTAAAATCTCCATTATATTATAATTTTGTTTATTTTAGGCTTATGTATTCCTTTATTCCAGTGTCTTGAGACAAAGGGCCAGGTTACTGACCTGAAATCTTTCTCTAAATATGTGCGTGTGTATGTGTGTGTGTGTGTGTTTTTGTGTGTATGTGTGTGTGTGTGTGTTATTCTTTTATGTCTGAGCATGTGTCTATGGGTGTTTCAAGAGAGCAAAAGGAATCACATCCCTCGAAGCTAGAGCTTGAGATGGTTGTGAGACCTGTATTTGTCTTGTAAGACCCAAACTGGGTGTTTTGCAAGAACAGCAAGGCCCTGAAACAGCTGCACCATCTCTCCAGCCCCTTTTCCTTGGTTTTAAAGCAGGCACTTATAGTTGAAAATCATCCCTAATCACTAATTTAGTAATGGTATAGATATTCATATATTTTGTCTTCATTTGACTTTTTCATTTCCAACAGCTTCTCTCTGTAGTTTAACTTTCAATTCTCCTGCCTCAGCAGTTCAAGTGACTGTGCTTGTAGGTCTTCATCACTATTTGTGGTGTTTTCAATAAATATTTGAATTTGTGTTTTTAAGTCCTCATTTTACACATTGAAACAGTATTTACTTTCGATAGATTCTAATTTTCTAAATTACTTAAATTTGCTTGTTATTGATTTCTAACTACATTCCAGTGTGGTTAAAGTGTGTAGTTAATTCTACACTTTTCTATTCTTTTTCTTTTTCCTGGGTATGATCTAACATGGAGAACGTTCTACATTGACCTGAGAAGAATGTCTGTGCTGCTAGTCTTGTGTGGAATGTAGTGTAGATGTATTTCAAAGACTATTTTCTTTGTAGTGCTGCTCAAGTCTTTTATCTCACTGTTCTATTGTCTCTGTGGTCCTTACTACTACTGAAAGTAGTTCATGAAATCTCCAAAAAGTAACTTTAAATTGTCTATTTTATCTGTGTGTTTCCTTGGTTCATGTAATTTTTTCTGATCTCAAGCGACAGTAATAGTTTCCTATTACAATCATCACTTTGACCAATAGTAAGCTTAGTATTGCCCATAATGTTTTAGTTTTAAAGTGTAGTTGGTGGGATACCTAAATAGCCTCTCTAGCTTGGTAGGCTTGTAATTTGTTTTCTTTATGGAAATACATTTAATTCAGAGTGATACTGTAGTATTTCACAGCCAAAGATAGTAGTCTCAATTAACTTTCTTTAAAGATGGACCATAAACTTATTTATAATATTCTAAGCTTTAAACATACTTGTAGAGATGTACATGTATTTTAATATCTTAAAAACCTGTATCAAATACAATTACATATAAAAATTAGATATATTTTTTCAAGTTATCCAAGACAATGATTAAATGTATTCCAATTTTCACCAATAATATGTAGTATGTTTCCCACACTCAAGTTAGCATTGCATGGTATCAGTAAGTTTTTCATTTATTTTTATTGTGCTCTACATTTTTCCCTGCTCTCCTCCCAGTTATGATAGCAATTTATATCATATCTTTTCCCAGCTTTCTGAATTCGGACTATGTTTTTATTTTTCTTTTAAACAGATTAATAGATTAATTTATCATCTTTACATTCTCTGGGTGAATGGAAATGAACTCATTGCCATGTTCAGAGTTTACCAAATATGGAGGCAATGAAAAACAAAGTGATTGAAAAGAATCCGATTCTTCCTCAGTGGCGACAGGCTGGCGATGACACCCATTTCTTTTTAACCATCTGAGCTGTAGTGCCCTTCATCTGAGAGCTCCTCCACACACTCGTATTCATGGATTGAAGAGAAGGGTCCAAGTAATTTTGGCAAAGAATGCGTCAGAGGAAGGAGGACATATTAATCAAGAGAGTTGTTCAGGTTGTGCATGCCTTAAGCTAGTCCTGGAGAAGCATTAACTTGGGGATCTGTGTGTGCTTCAGGACAGCCTGACCTTTAGAAACGCCCCACCCCCACAAACCACCTGCCTCCACTATGACATCAGAGTAGTGGTCCAATCATTTAGCTGTGGAACATCGGATAATTTGCATAGGACTATCTATTGGCCAAAGGGCTTAAGCCCATCCCCAAGATGATGTTTGTGTACAGCTAGTTTCCAGAGAAACCAAACTTAGTGCTGGCAGTTGAACATGCAGTGTGAAGCTCTTCTGAAGTCCTTAAAAAAAGAACTAAATCAGAAGATATGATCCTCGTTTTTGAACTAATTCAGACTATAGAATTCTTTGTTGTGTTCCCAGTCCATTTTGCCATATAAATAGGTAGTAGAAAATGTGTGAATTCATTCGTATAAATTAAATGAGTTATGAAAGAAAGGACCTCATCCTCGTGATGGACATTATAAGGAAGGAGATAACTTCAGGCATTGCCTCAGAAAAAAGTACGCTGCATAGGAGGGTTACTCATAACAGTGCGGTTACTCCTGGAAGAGAGGAATATCTGTTGGTGAATATCGCCTTGCAAGGAGGACTGTTCATCCTATCAAAAGTCATGCTCCGAGAAGGGATATTGAAAGGAGGAGGGTAATTCTGCAAAGAGAGCATCCTCTTCACCGAACTGTCAAGACACAGCAAGTCTTTGCCTCAAAAAGGGAGCCCTGGTGAGGAGAGCTACTCATTTGAGAGGAGTAAGTTGTCCAGGAGAAGACCCTCCTCAAATGAAGCTTGCCTTGCTGGGAGAGGTCGCACAATGAAAACTCACTCTGTAGAGTGGAACCAATCATTTGAGAAGTGCATCTGGGCCAAGAGAAGACCCTCTCCTGGGAATATTCAGCCCACAGGGATTGTTCCACCTTGAAGGACAAGACGCCCCGAGGAAGAGAGATTTTCAGTTGGAAGGGGCACCTCAGCAATTAGAGTACCCTCTCTCTGTTGGTTAAGGACACTCCAATAAAAGCTGACATGTGAAAAAGGGTCTATTATCTGGAAAGGGTAACTCTGCAAATAGAGGATCCACTCCTGTGAAATGCATTCTTAGAGCGAGGCTTCTCTTTAGCAAAGGTACACTGAAAAGAAGGGCTACTCATGTGAGAGGGGTAAAATGAATGGCAGGGAAAATATCCTCTGCAAGTGAAGATCACCTTGCAGGGAGAGATATCCCCATCCAAGAATGCCCTGTAAAGGGGGGTCATTCATTTAAAAATCATAACTCTGAAAAGGGAAAACTGTCCCAGGGAAAAATATTGCCACAAAAGGAGGCATTGCTTCAAAAAAAATTATCCTATAGAGGAGGTTTACTCATTGTTTAGGGGAAACTCTGCAAACACAGGACACTTAACTGGGAAACATCAACCCAGGGAGAGGTCAGCATTAGAAGAAAAGCCTCCCAACATTGGAGGGTCACCCAGTTGTGAAAGACAAAACTTGGGTGCATGAGGACACATTAAACGTGTTGTTGTTCTCCAAAAATGTTTCCCACCATTAGTAAAGGGATAAATCCATTTTATGTACTGTTTTGCTATTTTCTTTTTAATTAATTATCACTAAAATCTCCATTATATTATAATTTTGTTTATTTTAGGCTTATGTATTCCTTTATTCCAGTGTCTTGAGACAAAAGGCCAGGTTACTGACCTGAAATCTTTCTCTAAATATGTGTGTGTGTGTGTGTGTGTGTGTTATTCTTTTATGTCTGAGCATGTGTCTATGGGTGTTTCAAGAGAGCAAAAGGAATCACATCCCTCGAAGCTAGAGCTTGAGATGGTTGTGACACCTGTATTTGTCCTGTAAGACCCAAACTGGGTGTTTTGCAAGAACAGCAAGGCCCTGAAACAGCTGCACCATCTCTCCAGCCCCTTTTCCTTGGTTTTAAAGCAGGCACTTATAGTTGAAAATCATCCCTAATCACTAATTTAGTAATGGTATAGATATTCATATATTTTGTCTTCATTTGACTTTTTCATTTCCAACAGCTTCTCTCTGTAGTTTAACTTTCAATTCTCCTGCCTCAGCAGTTCAAGTGACTGTGCTTGTAGGCCTTCATCACTATTTGTAGTGTTTTCAATAAATATTTGAATTTCTGTTTTTAAGTCCTCATTTTACACATTGAAACAGTATTTACTTTCGATAGATTCTAATTTTCTAAATTACTTAAATTTGCTTGTTATTGATTTCTAACTACATTCCAGCGTGGTTAAAGTGTGTAGTTAATTCTACACTTTTCTATTCTTTTTCTTTTTCCTGGGTATGATCTAACATGGAGAACGTTCTACATTGACCTGAGAAGAATGTCTGTGCTGCTAGTCTTGTGTGGAATGTAGTGTAGATGTATTTCTAAGACTATATTCTTTGTAGTGCTGTTCAAGTCTTTTATCTCACTGTTCTATTGTCTCTGTGGTCCTTACTACTACTGAAAGTAGTTCATGAAATCTCCAAAAAGTAACTTTAAATTGTCTATTTTATCTGTGTGTTTCCTTGGTTCATGTAATTTTTTCTGATCTCCAGCGACAGTAATAGTTTCCTAATACAATCATCACTTTGACCAATAGTAAGCTTAGTTTTGCCCATATGGTTTTAGTTTTAAAGTGTATTTGGTGAGATAACTAAATAGCCTCTCTAGCTTGGTAGGCTTGTAATTTGTTTTCTTTATGGAAATACATTAAATTCAGAGTGATACTGTAGTATTTCACAGCCAAAGAAAGTAGTCTCAATTATCTTTCTTTAAAGATGGACCATAAGCTTATTTATAATATTCTAAGCTTTAAACATACTTGTAGAGATGTACATGTATTTTAATATCTTAAAAACCTGTATCAAATACAATTACATTTAAAAATTAGATATATTTTTTCAAGTTATCCAAGACAATGATTATATGTATTTCAATTTTCACCAATAATATATAGTATGTTTCCCACACTCAAGTTAGCATTGCATGGTATCAGTAAGTTTTTCATTTTTTTGTGCTCTACATTTTCCTCTGCTCTCCTCCCAGTTATGATAACAATTTATATCTTATATCTTTTCCCAGCTTTCTGAATTCGGACTATGTTTTTATTTTTCTTATACACAGATTAATAGATTAATTTATCATCTTTACATTCTCTGGGTGAATGGAAATGAACTCATTGCCATGTTCAGAGTTTACCAAATATGGAGGCAATGAAAAAAAAAGTGATTGAAAAGAAACCTCTTCTTCCTCAGTGGCGACAGGCTGGCGATGACACCCATTTCTTTTTAACCATCTGAGCTGTAGTGCCCTTCATCTGAGAGCTCCTCCACACACTCGTATTCATGGATTGAAGAGAAGGGTCCAAGTAATTTTGGCAAAGAATGCGTCAGAGGAAGGAGGACATATTAATCAAGAGAGTTGTTCAGGTTGTGCATGCCTTAATGCTAGTCCTGGAGAAGCATTAACTTGGGGATCTGTGTGTGCTTCAGGACAGCCTGGGCTTTAGAAACGCCCCACCCCCACAAACCACCTGCCTCCACTATGACATCAGAGTAGTGGTCCAATCATTTAGCTGTGGAACATCGGATAATTTGCATAGGACTATCTATTGGCCAAAGGGCTTAAGCCCATCCCCAAGATGATGTTTGTGTACAGCTAGTTTCCAGAGAAACCAAACTTAGTGCTGGCAGTTGAACATGCAGTGTGAAGCTCTTCTGAAGTCCTTAAAAAAAGAACTAAATCAGAAGATATGATCCTCGTTTTCGAACTAATTCAGACTATAGAATTCTTTGTTGTGTTCCCAGTCCATTTTGCCATATAAATAGGTAGTAGAAAATGTGTGAATTCATTAGTATAAATTAAATGAGTTCTGAAAGAAAGGACCTCATCCTCGTGATGGACATTATAAGGAAGGAGATAACTTCAGGCATTGCCTCAGAAAAAAGTACGCTGCATAGGAGGGTTACTCATAACAGTGCGGTTACTCCTGGAAGAGAGGAATATCTGTTGGTGAATATCGCCTTGCAAGGAGGACTGTTCATCCTATCAAAAGTCATGCTCCGAGAAGGGATATTGAAAGGAGGAGGGTAATTCTGCAAAGAGAGCATCCTCTTCACCGAACTGTCAAGTCACAGCAAGTCTTTGCCTCAAAAAGGGAGCCCTGGTGAGGAGAGCTACTCATTTGAGAGGAGTAAGTTGTCCAGGAGAAGACCCTCCTCAAGTGAAGCTTGCCTTACAGGGAGAGGTCGCACAATGAAAACTCACTCTGTAGAGTGGAACCAATCATTTGAGAAGTGCATCTGGGCCAAGAGAAGACCCTCTCCTGGGAATATTCAGCCCACAGGGATTGTTCCACCTTGAAGGACAAGACGCCCCGAGGAAGAGAGATTTTCAGTTGGAAGGGGCACCTCAGCAATTAGAGTACCCTCTCTCTGTTGGTTAAGGACACTGCATCAAAAGCTGCCTTGTGAAAAAGGGTCTATTATCTGGAAAGTGTAACTCTGCAAATAGAGGATCCACTCCTGTGAAATGCAATCTTACAGCGAGGCTTCGCTTCAGCAAAGGTACACTGAAAAGAAGGGCTACTCATGTGAGAGGGCTAAAATGAATGGCAGGGAAAATATCCTCTGCAAGTGAAGATCACCTTGCAGGGAGAGATATCCCCATCCAAGAATGCCCTGTAAAGGGGGTTCATTCATTTTAAAAGCATAACTCTGAAAAGGGAAAACTGTCCCAGGGAAAAATATTGCCACAAAAGGAGGCATTGCTTCAAAAAAATTATCCTATAGAGGAGGGTTACTCATTGTTTAGGGGAAACTCTGCAAACACAGGACACTTAACTGGGAAACATCAACCCAGGGAGAGGTCAGCATTAGAAGAAAAGCCTCCCAACATTGGAGGGTCACCCAGTTGTGAAAGACAAAACTTGGGTGCATGAGGACACATTAAACGTGTTGTTGTTCTCCAAAAATGTTTCCCACCATTAGTAAAGGGATAAATCCATTTTATGTACTGTTTTGCTATTTTCTTTTTAATTAATTTTCACTAAAATCTCCATTATATTATAATTTTGTTTATTTTAGGCTTATGTATTCCTTTATTCCAGTGTCTTGAGACAAAGGGCCAGGTTACTGACCTGAAATCTTTCTCTAAATATGTGCGTGTGTATGTGTGTGTGTGTGTGTTTTTGTGTGTATGTGTGTGTGTGTGTGTTATTCTTTTATGTCTGAGCATGTGTCTATGGGTGTTTCAAGAGAGCAAAAGGAATCACATCCCTCGAAGCTAGAGCTTGAGATGGTTGTGAGACCTGTATTTGTCTTGTAAGACCCAAACTGGGTGTTTTGCAAGAACAGCAAGGCCCTGAAACAGCTGCACCATCTCTCCAGCCCCTTTTCCTTGGTTTTAAAGCAGGCACTTATAGTTGAAAATCATCCCTAATCACTAATTTAGTAATGGTATAGATATTCATATATTTTGTCTTCATTTGACTTTTTCATTTCCAACAGCTTCTCTCTGTAGTTTAACTTTCAATTCTCCTGCCTCAGCAGTTCAAGTGACTGTGCTTGTAGGTCTTCATCACTATTTGTGGTGTTTTCAATAAATATTTGAATTTGTGTTTTTAAGTCCTCATTTTACACATTGAAACAGTATTTACTTTCGATAGATTCTAATTTTCTAAATTACTTAAATTTGCTTGTTATTGATTTCTAACTACATTCCAGTGTGGTTAAAGTGTGTAGTTAATTCTACACTTTTCTATTCTTTTTCTTTTTCCTGGGTATGATCTAACATGGAGAACGTTCTACATTGACCTGAGAAGAATGTCTGTGCTGCTAGTCTTGTGTGGAATGTAGTGTAGATGTATTTCAAAGACTATTTTCTTTGTAGTGCTGCTCAAGTCTTTTATCTCACTGTTCTATTGTCTCTGTGGTCCTTACTACTACTGAAAGTAGTTCATGAAATCTCCAAAAAGTAACTTTAAATTGTCTATTTTATCTGTGTGTTTCCTTGGTTCATGTAATTTTTTCTGATCTCAAGCGACAGTAATAGTTTCCTATTACAATCATCACTTTGACCAATAGTAAGCTTAGTATTGCCCATAATGTTTTAGTTTTAAAGTGTAGTTGGTGGGATACCTAAATAGCCTCTCTAGCTTGGTAGGCTTGTAATTTGTTTTCTTTATGGAAATACATTTAATTCAGAGTGATACTGTAGTATTTCACAGCCAAAGATAGTAGTCTCAATTAACTTTCTTTAAAGATGGACCATAAATTTATTTATAATATTCTAAGCTTTAAACATACTTGTAGAGATGTACATGTATTTTAATATCTTAAAAACCTGTATCAAATACAATTACATATAAAAATTAGATATATTTTTTCAAGTTATCCAAGACAATGATTAAATGTATTCCAATTTTCACCAATAATATGTAGTATGTTTCCCACACTCAAGTTAGCATTGCATGGTATCAGTAAGTTTTTCATTTATTTTTATTGTGCTCTACATTTTTCCCTGCTCTCCTCCCAGTTATGATAGCAATTTATATCATATCTTTTCCCAGCTTTCTGAATTCGGACTATGTTTTTATTTTTCTTTTAAACAGATTAATAGATTAATTTATCATCTTTACATTCTCTGGGTGAATGGAAATGAACTCATTGCCATGTTCAGAGTTTACCAAATATGGAGGCAATGAAAAACAAAGTGATTGAAAAGAATCCGATTCTTCCTCAGTGGCGACAGGCTGGCGATGACACCCATTTCTTTTTAACCATCTGAGCTGTAGTGCCCTTCATCTGAGAGCTCCTCCACACACTCGTATTCATGGATTGAAGAGAAGGGTCCAAGTAATTTTGGCAAAGAATGCGTCAGAGGAAGGAGGACATATTAATCAAGAGAGTTGTTCAGGTTGTGCATGCCTTAAGCTAGTCCTGGAGAAGCATTAACTTGGGGATCTGTGTGTGCTTCAGGACAGCCTGACCTTTAGAAACGCCCCACCCCCACAAACCACCTGCCTCCACTATGACATCAGAGTAGTGGTCCAATCATTTAGCTGTGGAACATCGGATAATTTGCATAGGACTATCTATTGGCCAAAGGGCTTAAGCCCATCCCCAAGATGATGTTTGTGTACAGCTAGTTTCCAGAGAAACCAAACTTAGTGCTGGCAGTTGAACATGCAGTGTGAAGCTCTTCTGAAGTCCTTAAAAAAAGAACTAAATCAGAAGATATGATCCTCGTTTTTGAACTAATTCAGACTATAGAATTCTTTGTTGTGTTCCCAGTCCATTTTGCCATATAAATAGGTAGTAGAAAATGTGTGAATTCATTCGTATAAATTAAATGAGTTATGAAAGAAAGGACCTCATCCTCGTGATGGACATTATAAGGAAGGAGATAACTTCAGGCATTGCCTCAGAAAAAAGTACGCTGCATAGGAGGGTTACTCATAACAGTGCGGTTACTCCTGGAAGAGAGGAATATCTGTTGGTGAATATCGCCTTGCAAGGAGGACTGTTCATCCTATCAAAAGTCATGCTCCGAGAAGGGATATTGAAAGGAGGAGGGTAATTCTGCAAAGAGAGCATCCTCTTCACCGAACTGTCAAGACACAGCAAGTCTTTGCCTCAAAAAAGGGAGCCCTGGTGAGGAGAGCTACTCATTTGAGAGGAGTAAGTTGTCCAGGAGAAGACCCTCCTCAAATGAAGCTTGCCTTGCTGGGAGAGGTCGCACAATGAAAACTCACTCTGTAGAGTGGAACCAATCATTTGAGAAGTGCATCTGGGCCAAGAGAAGACCCTCTCCTGGGAATATTCAGCCCACAGGGATTGTTCCACCTTGAAGGACAAGACGCCCCGAGGAAGAGAGATTTTCAG
Organism: Myodes glareolus; assembly: GCF_982192425.1. Lineage (NCBI taxonomy): Eukaryota > Metazoa > Chordata > Mammalia > Rodentia > Cricetidae > Myodes > Myodes glareolus. The sequence continues at coordinate 106,397,437 of NC_142053.1, read as the reverse complement.
TTGGAAGGGGCACCTCAGCAATTAGAGTACCCTCTCTCTGTTGGTTAAGGACACTCCAATAAAAGCTGACATGTGAAAAAGGGTCTATTATCTGGAAAGGGTAACTCTGCAAATAGAGGATCCACTCCTGTGAAATGCATTCTTAGAGCGAGGCTTCTCTTTAGCAAAGGTACACTGAAAAGAAGGGCTACTCATGTGAGAGGGGTAAAATGAATGGCAGGGAAAATATCCTCTGCAAGTGAAGATCACCTTGCAGGGAGAGATATCCCCATCCAAGAATGCCCTGTAAAGGGGGGTCATTCATTTAAAAATCATAACTCTGAAAAGGGAAAACTGTCCCAGGGAAAAATATTGCCACAAAAGGAGGCATTGCTTCAAAAAAAATTATCCTATAGAGGAGGTTTACTCATTGTTTAGGGGAAACTCTGCAAACACAGGACACTTAACTGGGAAACATCAACCCAGGGAGAGGTCAGCATTAGAAGAAAAGCCTCCCAACATTGGAGGGTCACCCAGTTGTGAAAGACAAAACTTGGGTGCATGAGGACACATTAAACGTGTTGTTGTTCTCCAAAAATGTTTCCCACCATTAGTAAAGGGATAAATCCATTTTATGTACTGTTTTGCTATTTTCTTTTTAATTAATTATCACTAAAATCTCCATTATATTATAATTTTGTTTATTTTAGGCTTATGTATTCCTTTATTCCAGTGTCTTGAGACAAAAGGCCAGGTTACTGACCTGAAATCTTTCTCTAAATATGTGTGTGTGTGTGTGTTGTGTGTGTGTGTGTGTGTGTGTGTGTGTGTTATTCTTTTATGTCTGAGCATGTGTCTATGGGTGTTTCAAGAGAGCAAAAGGAATCACATCCCTCGAAGCTAGAGCTTGAGATGGTTGTGACACCTGTATTTGTCCTGTAAGACCCAAACTGGGTGTTTTGCAAAAACAGCAAGGCCCTGAAAGAGCTGAACCATCTCTCCAGCCCCTTTTCCTTGGTTTTAAAGCAGGCACTTATAGTTGAAAATCATCCCTAATCACTAATTTAGTAATGGTATAGATATTCATATATTTTGTCTTCATTTGACTTTTTCATTTCCAACAGCTTCTCTCTGTAGTTTAACTTTCAATTCTCCTGCCTCAGCAGTTCAGGTGACTGTGCTTGAAGGCCTTCATCACTATTTGTGGTGTTTTCAATAAATATTTGAATTTCTGTTTTTAAGTCCTCATTTTACACATTGAAACAGTATTGACTTTCGATAGATTCTAATTTTCTAAATTACTTAAATTTGCTTGTTATTGATTTCTAACTACATTCCAGCGTGGTTAAAGTGTGTAGTTAATTCTTCACTTTTTTATTCTTTTTCTTTTTCCTGGGTATGATCTAACATGGAGAACGTTCTACATTGACCTGAGAAGAATGTCTGTGCTGCTAGTCTTGTGTGGAATGCAGTGTAGATGTATTTCTAAGACTATTTTCTTTGTAGTGCTGTTCAAGTCTTTTATCTCACTGTTCTATTGTCTCTGTGCTCCTTACTACTACTGAAAGTAGTTCATGAAATCTCCAAAAAGTAACTTTAAATTGTCTATTTTATCTGTGTGTTTTCTTGGTTCATGTAATTTTTTCTGATCTCATGCGACAGTCATAGTTTCCTATTACAATCATCACTTTGACCAATAGTAAGCTTAGTTTTGCCCATAAGGTTTTAGTTTTAAAGTGTATTTGGTGAGATACCTAAATAGCCTCTCTAGCTTGGTAGGCTTGTAATTTGTTTTCTTTATGGAAATACATTTAATTCAGAGTGATACTGTAGTATTTCACAGCCAAAGATAGTAGTCTCAATTATCTTTCTTTAAAGATGGACCATAAGCTTATTTATAATATTCTAAGCTTTAAACATACTTGTAGAGATACATGTATTTTAATATCTTAAAAACCTGTATCAAATACAATTACATTTAAAAATTAGATATTTTTTTTCAAGTTATCCAAGACAATGATTATATGTATTTCAATTTTCACCAATAATATGTAGTATGTTTCCCACACTCAAGTTAGCATTGCATGGTATCAGTAAGGTTTTCATTTTTTTTGTGCTCTACATTTTTTCCTTCTCTCCTCCCAGTTATGATAACAATTTATATCTTATATCTTTTCCCAGCTTTCTGAATTCGGACTATGTTTTTATTTTTCTTATACACAGATTATTAGATTAATTTATCATCTTTACATTCTCTGGGTGAATGGAAATGAACTCATTGCCATGTTCAGAGTTTACCAAATATGGAGGCAATGAAAAAAAAAGTGATTGAAAAGAAACCTATTCTTCCTCAGTGTCGACAGGCTGGCGATGACACCCATTTCTTTTTAACCATCTGAGCTGTAGTGCCCTTCATCTGAGAGCTGCTCCACACACTCGTATTCATGGATTGAAGAGAAGGGTCCAAGTAATTTTGGCAAAGAATGCGTCAAAGGAAGGAGGACATATTAATCAAGAGAGTTGTTCAGGTTGTGCATGCCTTAATGCTAGTCCTGGAGAAGCATTAACTTAGGGATCTGTGTGTGCTTCAGGACAGCCTGGCCTTTAGAAATGCCCCACCCCCACAAACCACCTGCCTCCATTGTGACATCAGAGTAGTGGTCCAATCATTGAGCTGTGGAACATCGGATAATTTGCATAGGACTATCTATTGGCCAAAGGGCTTAAGCCCATCCCCAAGATGATGTTTGTGTACAGCTAGTTTCCAGAGAAACCAAACTTAGTGCTGGCAGTTGAACATGCAGTGTGAAGCTCTTCTGAAGTCCTTAAAAAAAGAACTAAATCAGAAGATATGATCCTCGTCTTCGAACTAATTCAGACTATAGAATTCTTTGTTGTGTTCCCAGTCCATTTTGCCATATAAATAGGTAGTAGAAAATGTGTGAATTCATTCGTATAAATTAAATGAGTTATGAAAGAAAGGACCTCATCCTCGTGATGGACATTATAAGGAAGGAGATAACTTCAGGCATTGCCTCAGAAAAAAGTACGCTGCATAGTAGGGTTACTCATTACAGTGCAGTTACTCCTGGAAGAGAGGAATATCTGTTGGTGAATATCGCCTTGCAAGGAGGACTGTTCATCCTATCAAAAGTCATGCTCCGAGAAGGGATATTGAAAGGAGGAGGGTAATTCTGCAAAGAGAGCATCCTCTTCACCGAACTGTCAAGACACAGCAAGTCTTTGCCTCAAAAAGGGAGCCCTGGTGAGGAGAGCTACTCATTGGAGAGGAGTAAGTTGTCCAGGAGAAGACCCTCCTCAAGTGAAGCTTGCCTTGCAGGGAGAGGTCGCGCAATGAAAACTCACTCTGTAGAGTGGAACCAATCATTTGAGAAGTGCATCTGGGCCAAGAGAAGACCCTCTCCTGGGAATATTCAGCCCACAGGGATTGTTCCACCTTGAAGGAAAAGACACCCCGACGAAGAGAGATTTTCAGTTGGAAGGGGCACCTCAGCAATTAGAGTACCCTCTCTCTGTTGGTTAAGGACACTCCATCAAAAGCTGACATGTGAAAAAGGGTCTATTATCTGGAAAGGGTAACTCTGCAAATAGAGGATCCACTCCTGTGAAATGCAGTCTTAGAGCGAGGCTTCGCTTCAGCAAAGGTACACTGAAAAGAAGGGCTACTCATGTGAGAGGGGTAAAAGGAATGGCAGGGAAAATATCCTCTGCAAGTGAAGATCACCTTGCAGGGAGAGATATCCCCATCCAAGAATGCCCTGTAAAGGGGGGTCATTCATTTTAAAAGCATAACTCTGAAAAGGGAAAACTGTCCCAGGGAAAAATATTGCCACAAAAAAAGACATTGCTTCAAAAAAATTTATCGTATAGAGGAGGGTTACTCTTTGTTTAGGGGAAACTCTGCAAACACAGGACACTTAACTGGGAAACATCAACCCAGGGAGAGGTCAGCATTAGAAGAAAAGCCTCCCAATTTTGGAGGGTCACCCAGTTCTGAAAGACAAAACTTGGGTGCATGAGGACACATTAAACGTGTTGTTGTTCTCCAAAATTGTTTCCCCACCATTAGTAAAGGGATAAATCCATTTTATGTACTGTTCTGCTATTTTCTTTTTAATTAATTTTCACTAAAATCTCCATTATATTATAATTTTGTTTATTTTAGGCTTATGTATTCCTTTATTCCAGTGTCTTGAGACAAAAGGCCAGGTTAGTGACCTGAAATCTTTCTCTAAATATGTGTGTGTGTGTGTTGTGTGTGTGTGTGTGTGTGTGTGTGTGTTATTCTTTTATGTCTGAGCATGTGTCTATGGGTGTTTCAAGAGAGCAAAAGGAATCACATCCCTCGAAGCTAGAGCTTGAGATGGTTGTGACACCTGTATTTGTCCTGTAAGACCCAAACTGGGTGTTTTGCAAGAACAGCAAGGCCCTGAAACAGCTGCACCATCTCTCCAGCCCCTTTTCCCTTGGTTTTAAAAGCAGGCACTTATAGTTGAAAATCATCCCTAATCACTAATTTAGTAATGGTGTAGATATTCATATATTTTGTCTTCATTTGACTTTTTCATTTCCAACAGCTTCTCTCTGTAGTTTAACTTTCAATTCTCCTGCCTCAGCAGTTCAAGTGACTGTGCTTGTAGGCCTTCATCAGTATTTGTGGTGTTTTCAATCAATATTTGAATTTCTGTTTTAAAGTCCTCATTTTTACACATTGAAACAGTATTTACTTTAGATTGATTCTAATTTTCTAAATTACTTAAATTTGCTTGTTATTGATTTCTAAGTACATTCCAGCGTCGTTAAAGTGTGTAGTTAATTCTACACTTTTCTATTCTTTTTCTTTTTCCTGGGTAGGATCTAACATGGAGAACGTTCTACATTGACCTGAGAAGAATGTCTGTGCTGCTAGTCTTGTGTGGAATGTAGTGTAGATGTATTTCTAAGACTATTTTCTTTGTAGTTCTGTTCAAGTCTTTTATCTCACTGTTCTATTGTCTGTGTGCTCCTTACTACTACTGAAAGTAGTTCATGAAATCTCCAAAAAGTAACTTTAAATTGTCTATTTTATCTGTGTGTTTTCTTGGTTCATGTAATTTTTTCTGATCTCAAGCGACAGTCATAGTTTCCTATTACAATCATCACTTTGACCAATAGTAAGCTTAGTTTTGCCCATAAGGTTTTAGTTTTAAAGTGTATTTGGTGAGATACCTAAATAGCCTCTCTAGCTTGGTAGGCTTGTAATTTGTTTTCTTTATGGAAATACATTTAATTCAGAGTGATACTGTAGTATTTCACAGCCAAAGATAGTAGTCTCAATTATCTTTCTTTAAAGATGGACCATAAGCTTATTTATAATATTCTAAGCTTTAAACATACTTGTAGAGATGTACATGTATTTTAATATCTTAAAACCTGTATCAAATACAATTACATTTAAAAATTAGATATATTTTTTCAAGTTATCCAAGACAATGATTATATGTATTTCAATTTTCACCAATAATATGTAGTATGTTTCCCACACTCAAGTTAGCATTGCATGGTATCAGTAAGTTTTTCATTTTTTTTTGTGCTCTACATTTTTCTCTGCTCTCCTCGAGTTTTGATAACAGTTTATATCTTATATCTTTTCCCAGCTTTCTGAATTCGGACTATGTTTTTATTTTTCTTATACACAGATTAATTGATTAATGTATCATCTTTACATTCTCTGGGTGAATGGATATGAACTCATTGCCATGTTCAGAGTTTACCATATATGGAGGCAATGAAAAAAAAATTGATTGAAAAGAAACCTATTCTTCCTCAGTGGCGACAGGCTGGCGATGACACCCATTTCTTTTTAACCATCTGAGCTGTAGTGCCCTTCATCTGAGAGCTCCTCCACACACTCGTATTCATGGATTGAAGAGAAGGGTCCAAGTAATTTTGGCAAAGAATGCTTCAGAGGAAGGAGGACATATTAATCAAGAGAGTTGTTCAGGTTGTGCATGCCTTAATGCTAGTCCTGGAGAAGCATTAACTTGGGGATCTGTGTGTGCTTCAGGACAGCCTGGCCTTTAGAAACGCCCCACCCCCACAAACCACCTGCCTCCACTATGACATCAGAGTAGTGGTCCAATCATTTAGCTGTGGAACATCGGATAATTTGCATAGGACTATCTATTGGCCAAAGGGCTTAAGCCCATCCCCAAGATGATGTTTGTGTACAGCTAGTTTCCAGAGAAACCAAACTTAGTGCTGGCAGTTGATGATGCAGTGTGAAGCTCTCCTGAAGTCCTTCAAAAAAGAACTAAATCAGAAGATATGATCCTCGTCTTCGAACTAATTCAGACTATAGAATTCTTTGTTGTGTTCCCAGTCCATTTTGCCATATAAATTGGTAGTAGAAAATGTGTGAATTCATTAGTATAAATTAAATGAGTTATGAAAGAAAGGACCTCATCCTCGTGATGGACATTATAAGGAAGGAGATAACTTCAGGCATTAACTCAGAAAAAAGTACGCTGCATAGGAGGGTTACTCATAACAGTGCGGTTACTCCTGGAAGAGAGGAATATCTGTTGGTGAATATCGCCTTGCAAGGAGGACTGTTCATCCTAACAAAAGTCATGCTCAGAGAAGGGATATTGAAAGGAGGAGGGTAATTCCGTGCTACATCCACGGCTGTCTCGCCAGTGTAGCAGAAATGCTGACTGGATGGGCCAATATTGCCAGCAGGATTGGGATTTGTGCTTCCAGGAGCTGTGTGTTCCAGGCGGGTCCCTGGTAACCAGTTGTGGTGTAAAGCTACCTGAGTTGCCATTTGTATTGACTCAACCTGGCTGTCCTTGGAGCCATATGTGTGTCTTTTCCTTTGTCTATGTGTTCTTTGTGATTCTTACAGATTACCAATAGATCAGACTATTCCAGGCAGTTGCGGATACAAACAAGACTGCTAAGGACATTTTTGAATTCTGCTCCGCTGTTAATCAAAGCCTTAAAAAAGTAGCCAGTTCTGAAATTGCCAGAATCATCATTAGGACAATTCCTTGATGATGTGGAACAAAAGGAGTTAATTTTACTAGGATACATCTTAGAAGCTTTAGGCATTTGCCTGAGAAATATGTGCAATTGTAAACAGAAGGCCTATGAAACCTTTCTTGTGAGAAGAGAAAGACCTAGCCTAAACTGACAATATCTGAGCCTGAGAATTGAGAAGGGAGGAAAGTTGAAGTTAGTGATATAAAGTAAACTTCAGAAAGACTCAAGACTATGTATTAGAATTTTCCTAGCAGAAAGCTTTCCCAGGGAGATAGTAGCCTTTTTTCTTTCTCACTCAGGCACACAAGGTCACTTAGCTCAAACCAACCAGTCACCTGCAAGCTGATAAAGATGGTCTAGCTCAAGGGCAGTGATCTCTTTGAAGGCAAGAGGAGAGAGTTTGTTTTGTATAGTGTGAGAAAGCAAAAGTCCTTGTGCCCAAGTCAAAGCATCTTCAAAGATTCTTTTTGTAAATTATTTTATGCTGTTCTTTTCTGTCTTATGATTTGATGATGTATGCCTTTGCCAAGTTCTTTGATTGTAAAAAATATATAATCCTGCACTGAAGTAAGTAAATCGCAGCAGCATGTCTCAACATTGAGAGTGTCTGTGTGTTGCTTTCCTCGCCATATCCTGATCTCTCCTGTGTCTGCGCCCTGATTCCCTATGGTCTGAGTGGCTCCCCTGAGCCGGTCCGTAGCAGGTGGCGCCCGAACAGGGACTTGGAGGACTGGTAATCTTTCTCTTTTCTTTCTTTTCCTTTTATTAGTTTTCAGGAACGGCTCTTACCAGGGAGCTGCAGTCCCGCCGGAAGATTTGCCGGTCACAGCGTAAGTAATATGAGGAACAATGGGGCAATCTATGAGAGATGCCTCACCAGACATAGTCCTAAGGATGGTCTATGCTGCAGCAATGAAGGGTTGGAAATTCAGCGCCAATGGAGGAGGTGTAAGAGACTCCTCATCTCTCACTTGTTATAATTGTGGGAAACCTGGGCACATGCAGAAAGACTGCAGGAGGTCCAGGGGAGCAGGGCAAAGGGGAACTCCCGGACTTTGTCCCCGATGCAAAAAGGGAAAGCACTGGAAGAATGAATGTAAATCTAAGTTCCATAAGGATGGAACGCTCTTAGATAAGAATAAAAATAAACATAAGAATAGAAATAAAAACCAGGCAAATATAAAATAAAAAGTCTAAAATTATGATCAGAGAAAAGTTAATATGGAATTTTAAAAAGGTATTAGCAGCTAAAGGACATTTTCTATGCTTCTTCTTTTTTCTGAGTTAAGTTTTTCACTGTGATAACACTCAAGGTTTCTTCCGCTGGCCAGCAGTTTCTTCTCTTAACTCTTTCCTGTCCTAATACTGCTTATAAAAAGTTTTAAATTATATCAACTTGTAACTTTAAAAAAACATTAATTTAAAAACAAATGTTAAAGATACATTAGGTTTCTATATTATCTAAAAACCAACAAGGGCAAAAAGGCTAAAATAATGATAATAAATAAAAATAATAAAAGGGGTTTGTCTAAAAGTGTCTGTCTTAATCAATGAAACAAAGATTGAGAAAGGAGTCAAAACCTAAAAATTACAAAAGGTATATAAAATGTTATAATTTCTTATATCTGAATGTTTAATGGTCAATTCTGGTTTTAAAAGGATTTATCTTGTGAGAAGGTCATGGTTATTTCTTTTATGCATGCTTGTGTAGCTTTATGATATTAAAAAATATATGAGGTGAGTATACTCAACAGAGTAAGGGTCTCAAAAGTTCTGTCCTATGAACATCATATAATTTTGCCATATTTTGCCAAAAAACTTTCTGAGCAAATATTGATTTGGGTACATTTTTCTTTAATAATATAATCATTGATTAATTGTTTATGCTAACATAATGCTTTCTCCACATTCAGCAAAGAAATGATATTTAAGATTCGTCTTTTTTCTATGTAAAGACTTTCTAATATCTTGACAGTTATTCTTTGCAGTAAATATTCAAATGTTCTGACTCATACAGTTTTTGAGAATTTCATGTCTTAAAAATAAAACACAAATGCTTATAAAATGTTTCGTATTGTTAATGTTTAGGTTTTAGCCCCATTGTCTTTGCTAAAAATGATTAATTTACAGGTTTACTCTAACAAAGATATGGTATATACTTTTGGTTTGTTAAAAATATAAGTTAATAAAAATAATAAAGTTTGCCTAATCAGAGATACCTGGACAGCCCTAAATGCTTCAAAAATCTGTATAAAATGGCATTTAAAATAAAGTTTAAAAAGCATATATTAGACAGAGACTCTGAGACTTTAACAGTGACCTAAGGTCTCCAAAGAAGATTATGGGACACCAAGATGTCTCCACCTGGATAACAACAATGCTGACCACTGGGTAGGATGACCCCCAGTGCAACACCTGCTGTCAGGACCTGGTTCAGACCATGAACAAACAGCAGGGGAAATAGTCCTCAGGTAAGCTGGGGATCCTGCGATTAAAGCAGGGGAAAATAGTTCTCAGGTAAACGGGAATCCTACGACTGAAGTAGGGACGATTAATTGCTTTTCCTATAAGTAAAAGGAAAGCGTCTGCTGTTAAAGCAGGATTCATTAATAGCTCTCTTTGTAAATAGAGAGAAGGCAACCTCGGCAAAGCGGGGGTTAATTGCTTTTCCCTGGAAATGAAGGGGGAACAGCCGCTATCAAAGCGGGAGATTTATTGCCCATTCCATAAACAAGGAATGAGTAAAAAACAGTTTCGCAAGTCGACGAAACGAAAGTAAAAGGAATATTAATTAAATATGGGTGCTAATCAATTGCACTCAATTTTTAAGCTCTTAATGAGCTGCTATGTTTAAAGAATCTAGAAGATAAGACAAAATACTTAAAAGAAATTTTTTGCCATGGCACCCTGGCTCGCCGTTTCAGGAAGTCTCTCGATGTCATTGTGGAAAAAGAGGGGAGAGACCTAGACTTTGCATTTAAGCAAGGGATCCTTAAGGGAAAGGAAAAATCAGTTAAGGAATCAGAGCCAGGAATTTAAAACCTGATGCTCCAGAGTTTATCATACATGAGTTGCCTAGAGCAACACCAGGTAGTGCTGGCCTTGATTTGGCTAGCTCAAAGGATATGTCTCTTTCTAAATGGGATGGCATTTCCTTAGTACCTACATCAATGAAAGGAACATTGTTGCCACAAACTGTGGGACTTATTATAGGAAAAAGTTTCAACTATCAAAAGAATTTTAAGGTTGTGTCAGGTGCCATAGATGCAGACATAGAAAATGACATTAAGGTCATGGTGAAACCATTATCTGAAACTATTCAGATCCACAAGGGACAAAGAATTGCTCAACTATTACTGCTACTTTATGTTAATTTACCTAATAAAGTTTTGAGGAATAAATGAGAGCAAGGGCAGTTTGGATCCTTAAGGGAGAGGTCAAGTCAATTTGGAAGCTAATTAGAGGCTGTCTGGAGAATCTATATTACAGTAAAGCAGGAGAAAATGGACAGGCAGCGCTGGAAATGTTGCAAGAGGAAAGATCAAAAAAATCAGAAAAGACAAGCAGTAAAAGGAATCATCAGGAATGGGGAGAGTTATACCCGGACCTTTCTGAGTTAAAAGAGTCAGATAAGCAACTGCAAGCAATTGTAAGCAAATTTAAAAAGGTAAAACTGAGAAAAAGGATGAGAAAAAAGGAGAAAGGAGGTTTAAAAGCGCTGATGCTTTGCCCCATAACACCCTCCACCCTTCCACCTTATGTGGGAGGAGGTCAGGGCAGCTCCGAAAGCATATTTTATCTAAGCGTTTAGAAAGAGGTGAGAACTGAGCCACGATCAGCATACCCAATCTTTCAAAGTCTGCAAGAAAATAGGTACAAAAAGGATAAAATCATAAATTATCTAGGAGCATGAATTTGTGAGAAGCAAATTATTCTACAAAAGGTAAAATTGAGAAAAAATAATTTAAAGATCTTGAAGGATTTTCAAAAGTTGTTAGATGATATAAATTGACTTAGATGTTATTTTAAGGAGCATCCTGTAATATCTCCTAAAATAACATTATCACAGCCTATTTCCATGGCCCCAAATGTATTTACAGACGAATCAAAGACAACATTTAATCTAATATCAGATTCTATAGATGTTAATACCCTCAGAATTTTAGAAGTAGCTGGACCTATTAAAAGTTCCAGCCCTATGTGCCTTTTATTTCAGCAATTGCAACATTTAATTTGGCAGAGAAGAAATTGTTTTTACATTCAACATATGAAAGTCCATACAGCTCTGTCAGGACCTTTGAATGAAGGAAATAATATAATTGATCAATGGACTAAAATGGAATATATATATATATATATATATATATATATATATATATATTCATGAGTTCTTCATTGGAAAAGGCGAGAGCTTTTCATAAAGCTTTTCATGTCAATGCTAAAGCATTATAACAAAAATTTCATCTCTCTCGAGCAGATTGCTCGACAGATAATCTTGCTCATCAACATCCACCCAGCATTGGAATAAATCCACGGGATCTACTCTCTCTAAAAATTTGACAAATGGATGTAACACATGTACTCTCCTTTGGAAGGTTATGCTATATGCATATGACTGTTGATACTTTTCTATAGTTGCCTCAGCACACACAGGAGAAGCTATTAAGAATGTTATTCAATATCTCACTTTATGTTTTCAAATCATGGAAATGCATTTACAGATAAAGACAAATAATGGGCCTAAAAAATTTAAATGTATTAACTTCTGTTCCTAGTATAAATTTGTCTCTACAGGTTTCTCCTTGGTTGGCAGACACAAACAAGCATTAATTGCTGCCTACAACTTGCTCTAAATGACTGTGGACCATGGACTTCCTAAAAACTGATGTGGACCAGTCTAGCCGATGTGAATGCCCCCTGGCTCTTCGACACAGTTCACGAACCAAATGTTTCTAAAATTTTCTCTTTTTGACTAGCATTTTACCTTTGTTAACCCTTGACAACGTCGCCCCAAAGTCAGCTGGAAGCAGTTAAAAGAATACATCGCCCAATTATCCCTGGTTAAAATGCTAAGTCAAAAGAGATATATTAAAAACCCAAAGTTAACAAAGCTAGCTTATGATTGAGCTGATCCTTAAGACCAGGAGGATTGGGGAAATATAAGACCCTCACCCCTTATTTTCAAAGGGACAGAAGAAATTCCTTAGGATGTTTTTCATAATAATGTTACAATTATTAACCAATTATAATGATAACTTCTTTACAGTCATAATGGTTCTACTTATGTTTCTAAAGCTTTTGAAACTTTTTGTGCACAATGACACATTGTACATATTACAAGCATCCCATATAGCCCTTAGGGCCAGGTAATTTTTAAAAGAGCACATGAATATTTTGCTCCTCATCATTTATTATCACATACCTTATTTGTATTAAGTCATTTAAATACTAATGATAAAAGATTAACACCTGCAATGGTGCATTGGACCTGTGAGTCTAACTCTGTTTTGCCAAAAGTCCTATGGAAAGATCTGCTGTCTGGCCAATGGAGAGGACCAGACGTTTTAATAATATTTGGACGAGGGTATGCTTGTGTGTTTCCACAGGATGCCAACTCCTCCATCTGGATACCAGACAGACTCGTCCGGCCGACGCCAGGAGAGGCGGCGAAAAAGGAAGAGGCAATGGAGACAGACGAGATATCTGATGTGTCAAATGAGGAAAATGAAGGCAACTCGGTCACAGGCTTCGGAAATCACCTGGACGAAAATCAGATGCCTTGTCAAAGAAGCTAGAAGACTGCTTTTTCAGCAGGGAAAACCCCTGAAACCCAGCCTGTACTTTCTTGCTTTCTTAGCCTTAATATCTGCTCCCCCTACAGTACAGGGAATGGCTTATTGGGCCTATGTTCCTAATCCCCCAGTTTTACAACCTGTTGGTTGGCTAGATCAAGAGCCCATCAGGATTTTAACTAATGATACTAGGAGACTGGGAGGTGCTCAGGACTCTGACGCAAGAAGTAGTTCGTCCTCGTTAATAACCTTTGAGGGACGTTCTGATTCCTTGCCTATTTGCATTACACTTTCTGGAAAGGTCCCAAGATTTTGCTTAAGTTCAAGCTATAGAACTTTTCTTACTGACAGCCCAGATAAGGAAAATATTGGTAAGAGATGGATTTGGGAAATTCAGATGCAGACCTTAGGTGAATATAATTATACAGAAAAGTTTGAACAGGTCTCATCTATGCCTATTGAACCATGTATTCAAAAATATCGGGATAAGGATCAATTTTGGGATTCAGCTATTAATAAGTTCCCTACATGGCTAACTTGTGGCTTTCCAAATACAGTCACTAAATATCAGCCTAAAGATTCCTCTTATGAAATTTGGGATTATTCTATATCTTCAAGTCAACAGTATTTTTATGAAAATCATATAAACACTCATCAAGAGAAATTTCATCCCTATAAATACGTAAGGGTAGGAGAGCCCTTACGAAGATGGTTTTCTCCAGGTTTTGTTGAGCCTACATGGTTTGCTAAAGAAGGGAATATTACTAGAAAGCACTCTGGCCTGTTCAGATTGCTTGCTGCAGCTAATATATTTCTGGAAAAAAAGACCTAATCATACTAAGTCTGAGCCTATAGGACTCAGGGCATGTATTTCTTATCCTAATGCATTGTTATTAGCTCAACCTGCTTTTGTTAATATTACCAAAGTGAACAAGTCCTATCAAGTTGTTTGTCATTCTTGTAAACTTACTAATTGCATTACTTCAGCTGAACCAAAAGATTTGAATGTTTTGCTTGTTGTTAGACGTCCACCTTTTGTTATGTTACCTGTGGAGCTGGGAAATGATCCTTGGTACGATAACCCCGCATTGCAAGTTTTGAATACATTAAGAGATTTGGTACGGCCTAAGAGGTTTGTGGCCACACTTATTTTAGGCATAGCAGCATTAATATCAATACTCACCACTTTCGCTGTAGCTACAACAGCATTAGTTCAAGAGATTCATACTGCTCATTATGTGAATACATTAAATAAGAACATTACATCTGCATTACTGAGACAGGCAGCAATTGACAATGAATTGGAAGCAAAAATTAATGTATTAGAAGAAGTGGTCCTTGCTCTTGGACAGGACATTGCTAATTTGAAAACTACTCTATCCACACGTTGTCATGGAAGCTTTAAAGCAATTTGTGTCACACCACTGACTTATAATTATTCAGAGCCATGGGACAAAGTGAAGGCACATATACAGGGTGTTTGGCGAGATAATAACATCACATATGATTTAATTGCATTACAACAAGATATTTCTGCTATTAGCCAAGCTCATTTACAACTAGGAGGTCTACAAGATTTGGCTAATAAAATTGAGTCAGGAATGAAGGCTTTGAATCCATTAAATTGGGTGCAGTATTTTGTCCTCATTGGAATAGTCATTTTATTAGTACTGTTGGTGATTTTTCTATTCCCTTGTCTCCTTAAGTGTCTTTTCAAGTCAATGGCCCAAGTGAAACAGGAGGTGTTCGAGTTGCATTTTAAAAATAAAAAACGGGGACCTGCTACATCCACGGCTGTCTCGCCAGTGTAGCAGAAATGCTGACTTGATGGGCCAATATTGCCAGCAGGATTGGGATTTGTGCTTCCAGGAGCTGTGTGTTCCAGGCGGGTCCCTGGTAACCAGTTGTGGTGTAAAGCTACCTGAGTTGCCATTTGTATTGACTCAACCTGGCTGTCCTTGGAGCCATATGTGTGTCTTTTCCTTTGTCTATGTGTTCTTTGTGATTCTTACAGATTACCAATAGATCAGACTATTCCAGGCAGTTGCGGATACAAACAAGACTGCTAAGGACATTTTTGAATTCTGCTCCGCTGTTAATCAAAGCCTTAAAAAAGTAGCCAGTTCTGAAATTGCCAGAATCATCATTAGGACAATTCCTTGATGATGTGGAACAAAAGGAGTTAATTTTACTAGGATACATCTTAGAAGCTTTAGGCATTTGCCTGAGAAATATGTGCAATTGTAAACAGAAGGCCTATGAAACCTTTCTTGTGAGAAGAGAAAGACCTAGCCTAAACTGACAATATCTGAGCCTGAGAATTGAGAAGGGAGGAAAGTTGAAGTTAGTGATATAAAGTAAACTTCAGAAAGACTCAAGACTATGTATTAGAATTTTCCTAGCAGAAAGCTTTCCCAGGGAGATAGTAGCCTTTTTTCTTTCTCACTCAGGCACACAAGGTCACTTAGCTAAAACCAACCAGCCACCTGCAAGCTGATAAAGATGGTCTAGCTCAAGGGCAGTGATCTCTTTGAAGGCAAGAGGAGAGAGTTTGTTTTGTATAGTGTGAGAAAGCAAAAGTCCTTGTGCCCAAGTCAAAGCATCTTCAAAGATTCTTTTTGTAAATTATTTTATGCTGTTCTTTTCTGTCTTAAGATTTGATGATGTATGCCTTTGCCAAGTTCTTTGATTGTAAAAAATATATAATCCTGCACTGAAGTAAGTAAATCGCAGCAGCATGTCTCAACATTGAGAGTGTCTGTGTGTCGCTTTCCTCACCATATCCTGATCTCTCCTGTGCCTTCGCCCTGATTCCCTATGGTCTGAGTGGCTCCCCTGAGCCGGTCCGTAGCAATTCTGTAAAGAGTGCATCCTCTTCACCGAACTGTCAAGACACAGCAAGTCTTTACCTCAAAAAGGGAGCCCTGGTGAGGAGAGCTACTCATTTGAGAGGAGTAAGTAGTCCAGGAGAAGACCCTCCTCAAGTGAAGCTTGCCTTGCAGGGAGAGGTCGCGCAATGAAAACTCACTCTGTAGAGTGGAACCAATCATTTGAGAAGTGCTCTCCTCCCAGTTATGATAACAATTTATATCTTATATCTTTTCCCAGCTTTCTGAATTCGGACTATGTTTTTATTTTTCTTATACACAGATTAATAGATTAATTTATCATCTTTACATTCTCTGGGTGAATGGAAATGAACTCACTGCCATGTTCAGAGAATACCAAATATGGAGGCAATGAAAAAAAATGGGATTGAAAAGAAACCTATTCTTCCTCAGTGGCGATGACACCCATTTCTTTTTAACCATCTGAGCTGTAGTGCCCTTCATCTGAGAGCTCCTCCACACACTCGTATTCATGGATTGAAGAGAAGGGTCCAAGTAATTTTGGCAAAGAATGCGTCAGAGGAAGGAGGACATATTAATCAAGAGAGTTGTTCAGGTTGTGCATGCCTTAATGCTAGTCCTGGAGAAGCATTAACTTGGGGATCTGTGTGTGCTTCAGGACAGCCTGGGCTTTAGAAACGCCCCACCCCCACAAACCACCTGCCTCCACTATGACATCAGAGTAGTGGTCCAATCATTTAGCTGTGGAACATCGGATAATTTGCATAGGACTATCTATTGGCCAAAGGGCTTAAGCCCATCCCCAAGATGATGTTTGTGTACAGCTAGTTTCCAGAGAAACCAAACTTAGTGCTGGCAGTTGAACATGCAGTGTGAAGCTCTTCTGAAGTCCTTAAAAAAAGAACTAAATCAGAAGATATGATCCTCGTTTTCGAACTAATTCAGACTATAGAATTCTTTGTTCTGTTCCCAGTCCATTTTGCCATATAAATAGGTAGTAGAAAATGTGTGAATTCATTAGTATAAATTAAATGAGTTATGAAAGAAAGGACCTCATCCTCGTGATGGACATTATAAGGAAGGAGATAACTTCAGGCATTGCCTCAGAAAAAAGTACGCTGCATAGGAGGGTTACTCATAACAGTGCGGTTACTCCTGGAAGAGAGGAATATCTGTTGGTGAATATCGCCTGGCAAGGAGGACTGTTCATCCTATCACAAGTCATGCTCCGAGAAGGGATATTGAAAGGAGGAGGGTAATTCTGCAAAGAGAGCATCCTCTTCACCGAACTGTCAAGACACAGCAAGTCTTTGCCTCAAGAAGGGAGCCCTGGTGAGGAGAGCTACTCATTGGAGAGGAGTAAGTTGTCCAGGAGAAGACCCTCCTCAAGTGAAGCTTGCCTTGCAGGGAGAGGTCGCGCAATGAAAACTCACTCTGTAGAGGGGAACCAATCATTTGAGAAGTGCATCTGGGCCAAGAGAAGACCCTCTCCTGGGAATATTCAGCCCACAGGGATTGTTCCACCTTGAAGGACAAGACGCCCCGAGGAAGAGAGATTTTCAGTTGGAAGGGGCACCTCAGCAATTAGAGTACCCTCTCTCTGTTGGTTAAGGACACTCCATCAAAAGCTTCCATGTGAAAAAGGGTCTATTATCTGGAAAGGGTAACTCTGCAAATAGAGGATCCACTCCTGTGAAATGCAATCTTAGAGCGAGGCTTCGCTTCAGCAAAGGTACACCGAAAAGAAGGGCTACTCATGTGAGAGGGGTAAAATGAATGGCAGGGAAAATATCCTCTGCAAGTGAAGATCACCTTGCAGGGAGAGATATCCCCATCCATGAATGCCCTGTAAAGGGGGGTCATTCATTTTAAAAGCATAACTCTGAAAAGGGAAAACTGTCCCAGGGAAAAATATTGCCACAAAAGGAGGCATTGCTTCAAAAAAATTATCCTATAGAGGAGGGTTACTCATTGTTTAGGGGAAACTCTGCAAACACAGGACACTTAACTGGGAAACATCAACCCAGGGAGAGGTCAGCATTAGAAGAAAAGCCTCCCAACATTGGAGGGTCAGCCAGTTCTGAAAGACAAAACTTGGGTGCATGAGGACACATTAAACGTGTTGTTGTTCTCCAAAAATGTTTCCCACCATTAGTAAAGGGATAAATCCATTTTATGTACTGTTTTGCTATTTTCTTTTTAATTAATTTTCACTAAAATGTCCATTATATTATAATTTTGTTTATTTTAGGCTTATGTATTCCTTTATTCCAGTGTCTTGAGACAAAAGGCCAGGTTACTGACCTGAAATCTTTCTCTAAATATGTGTGTGTGTGTGTGTGTGTGTGTGTGTGTTATTCTTTTATGTCTGAGCATGTGTCTATGGGTGTTTCAAGAGAGCAAAAGGAATCACATCCCTCGAAGCTAGAGCTTGAGATGGTTGTGACACCTGTATTTGTCCTGTAAGACCCAAACTGCGTGTTTTGCAAGAACAGCAAGGCCCTGAAACAGCTGCACCATCTCTCCAGCCCCTTTTCCTTGGTTTTAAAGCAGGCACTTATAGTTGAAAATCATCCCTAATCACTAATTTAGTAATGGTATAGATATTCATATATTTTGTCTTCATTTGACTTTTTCATTTCCAACAGTTTCTCTCTGTAGTTTAACTTTCAATTCTCCTGCCTCAGCAGTTCAAGTGACTGTGCTTGTAGGCCTTCATCACTATTTGTGGTGTTTTCAATAAATATTTGAATTTCTGTTTTTAAGTCCTCATTTTACACATTGAAACAGTATTGACTTTCGATAGATTCTAATTTTCTAAATTACTTAAATTTGCTTGTTATTGATTTCTAACTACATTCCAGCGTGGTTAAAGTGTGTAGTTAATTCTACACTTTTCTATTCTTTTTCTTTTTCCTGGGTATGATCTAACATGGAGAACGTTCTACATTGACCTGAGAAGAATGTCTGTGCTGCTAGTCTTGTGTGGAATGTAGTGTAGATGTATATCTATGACTATTTTCTTTGTAGTGCTGTTCAAGTCTTTTATCTCACTGTATATTGTCTCTGTGGTCCTTACTACTACTGAAAGTAGTTCATGAAATCTCCAAAAAGTAACTTTAAATTGTCAATTTTATCTGTGTGTTTTCTTGGTTCATGTAATATTTTCTGATCTCAAGCGACAGTAATAGTTTCCTATTACAATCATCACTTTCACCAATAGTAAGCTTAGTTTTGCCCATAAGGTTTTAGTTTTAAAGTGTATTTGGTGAGATACCTAAATAGCCTCTCTAGCTTGGTAGGCTTGTAATTTGTTTTCTTTATGGAAATACATTTAATTCAGAGTGATACTGTAGTATTTCACAGCCAAAGATAGTAGTCTCAATTATCTTTCCTTAGAGATGGACCATAAGCTTATTTATAATATTCTAAGCTTTAAACATACTTGTAGAGATGTACATGTATTTTAATATCTTAAAAACCTGTATCAAATACAATTACATTTAAAAATTAGACATATTTTTTCTAGTTATCCAAGACAATGATTATATGTATTTCAATTTTCACCAATAATATGTAGTATGTTTCCCACACTCAAGTTAGCATTGCATGGTATCATTAAGTTTTTCATTTATTTTTATTGTGCTCTACATTTTTCTCTGCTCTCCTCCCAGTTAGGATAACAATTTATATCTTATATCTTTTTCCAGATTTCTGAATTCGGACTATGTTTTTATTTTTCTTATACACTGATTAGTAGATTAATTTATCATCTTTACATTCTCTGGGTGAATGGAAATGAACTCATTGCCATGTTCAGAGTTTACTAAATATGGAGACAATGAAATAAAAAGTGATTGAAAAGAAACCTCTTCTTCCTCAGTGGCGACAGGCTGGCGATGACACCCATTTCTTTTGAACCATCTGAGCTGTAGTGCCCTTCATCTGAGAGCTCCTCCACACACTCGTATTCATGGATTGAAGAGAAGGGTCCAAGTAATTTTGGCAAAGAATGCGTCAGAGGAAGGAGGACATATTAATCAAGAGAGTTGTTCAGGTTGTGCATGCCTTAATGCTAGTCCTGGAGAAGCATTAACTTGGGGATCTGTGTGTGCTTCAGGACAGCCTGGCCTTTAGAAACGCCCCACCCCCACAAACCACCTGCCTCCACTATGACATCAGAGTAGTGGTCCAATCATTTAGCTGTGGAACATCGGATAATTTGCATAGGACTATCTATTGGCCAAAGGGCTTAAGCCCATCCCCAAGATGATGTTTGTGTACAGCTAGTTTCCAGAGAAACCAAACTTAGTGCTGGCAGTTGAACATGCAGTGTGAAGCTCTTCTGAAGTCCTTAAAAAAAGAACTAAATCAGAAGATATGATCCTCGTTTTCGAACTAATTCAGACTATAGAATTCTTTGTTGTGTTCCCAGTCCATTTTGCCATATAAATAGGTAGTAGAAAATGTGTGAATTCATTAGTATAAATTAAATGAGTTATGAAAGAAAGGACCTCATCCTCGTGATGGACATTATAAGGAAGGAGATAACTTCAGGCATTGCCTCAGAAAAAAGTACGCTGCATAGGAGGGTTACTCATAACAGTGCGGTTACTCCTGGAAGAGAGGAATATCTGTTGGTGAATATCGCCTGGCAAGGAGGACTGTTCATCCTATCAAAAGTCATGCTCCGAGAAGGGATATTGAAAGGAGGAGGGTAATTCTGCAAAGAGAGCATCCTCTTCACCGAACTGTCAAGACACAGCAAGTCTTTGCCTCAAGAAGGGAGCCCTGGTGAGGAGAGCTACTCATTGGAGAGGAGTAAGTTGTCCAGGAGAAGACCCTCCTCAAGTGAAGCTTGCCTTGCAGGGAGAGGTCGCGCAATGAAAACTCACTCTGTAGAGGGGAACCAATCATTTGAGAAGTGCATCTGGGCCAAGAGAAGACCCTCTCCTGGGAATATTCAGCCCACAGGGATTGTTCCACCTTGAAGGACAAGACGCCCCGAGGAAGAGAGATTTTCAGTTGGAAGGGGCACCTCAGCAATTAGAGTACCCTCTCTCTGTTGGTTAAGGACACTCCATCAAAAGCTTCCATGTGAAAAAGGGTCTATTATCTGGAAAGGGTAACTCTGCAAATAGAGGATCCACTCCTGTGAAATGCAATCTTAGAGCGAGGCTTCGCTTCAGCAAAGGTACACCGAAAAGAAGGGCTACTCATGTGAGAGGGGTAAAATGAATGGCAGGGAAAATATCCTCTGCAAGTGAAGATCACCTTGCAGGGAGAGATATCCCCATCCATGAATGCCCTGTAAAGGGGGGGTCATTCATTTTAAAAGCATAACTCTGAAAAGGGAAAACTGTCCCAGGGAAAAATATTGCCACAAAAGGAGGCATTGCTTCAAAAAAATTATCCTATAGAGGAGGGTTACTCATTGTTTAGGGGAAACTCTGCAAACACAGGACACTTAACTGGGAAACATCAACCCAGGGAGAGGTCAGCATTAGAAGAAAAGCCTCCCAACACTGGAGGGTCAGCCAGTTCTGAAAGACAAAACTTGGGTGCATGAGGACACATTAAACGTGTTGTTGTTCTCCAAAAATGTTTCCCACCATTAGTAAAGGGATAAATCCATTTTATGTACTGTTTTGCTATTTTCTTTTTAATTAATTTTCACTAAAATGTCCATTATATTATAATTTTGTTTATTTTAGGCTTATGTATTCCTTTATTCCAGTGTCTTGAGACAAAAGGCCAGGTTACTGACCTGAAATCTTTCTCTAAATATGTGTGTGCGTGTGTGTGTGTGTGTGTGTGTGTTATTCTTTTATGTCTGAGCATGTGTCTATGGGTGTTTCAAGAGAGCAAAAGGAATCACATCCCTCGAAGCTAGAGCTTGAGATGGTTGTGACACCTGTATTTGTCCTGTAAGACCCAAACTGCGTGTTTTGCAAGAACAGCAAGGCCCTGAAACAGCTGCACCATCTCTCCAGCCCCTTTTCCTTGGTTTTAAAGCAGGCACTTATAGTTGAAAATCATCCCTAATCACTAATTTAGTAATGGTATAGATATTCATATATTTTGTCTTCATTTGACTTTTTCATTTCCAACAGTTTCTCTCTGTAGTTTAACTTTCAATTCTCCTGCCTCAGCAGTTCAAGTGACTGTGCTTGTAGGCCTTCATCACTATTTGTGGTGTTTTCAATAAATATTTGAATTTCTGTTTTTAAGTCCTCATTTTACACATTGAAACAGTATTTACTTTCGATAGATTCTAATTTTCTAAATTACTTAAATTTGCTTGTTATTGATTTCTAACTACATTCCAGCGTGGTTAAAGTGTGTAGTTAATTCTACACTTTTCTATTCTTTTTCTTTTTCCTGGGTATGATCTAACATGGAGAACGTTCTACATTGACCTGAGAAGAATGTCTGTGCTGCTAGTCTTGTGTGGAATGTAGTGTAGATGTATTTCTATGACTATTTTCTTTGTAGTGCTGTTCAAGTCTTTTATCTCACTGTATATTGTCTCTGTGGTCCTTACTACTACTGAAAGTAGTTCATGAAATCTCCAAAAAGTAACTTTAAATTGTCAATTTTATCTGTGTGTTTTCTTGGTTCATGTAATATTTTCTGATCTCAAGCGACAGTAATAGTTTCCTATTACAATCATCACTTTGACCAATAGTAAGCTTAGTTTTGCCCATAAGGTTTTAGTTTTAAAGTGTATTTGGTGAGATACCTAAATAGCCTCTCTAGCTTGGTAGGCTTGTAATTTGTTTTCTTTATGGAAATACATTTAATTCAGAGTGATACTGTAGTATTTCACAGCCAAAGATAGTAGTCTCAATTATCTTTCCTTAGAGATGGACCATAAGCTTATTTATAATATTCTAAGCTTTAAACATACTTGTAGAGATGTACATGTATTTTAATATCTTAAAAACCTGTATCAAATACAATTACATTTAAAAATTAGATATATTTTTTCAAGTTATCCAAGACAATGATTATATGTATTTCAATTTTCATCAATAATATGTAGTATGTTTCCCACACTCATGTTAGCATTGCATGGTATCAGTAAGTTTTTCATTTATTTTTATTGTGCTCTACATTTTTCTCTGCTCTCCTCCCAGTTACGATAAAAATTTATATCTTATATCTTTTCCCAGCTTTCTGAATTCGGACTATGTTTTTATTTTTCTTATACACAGATTAATAGATTAATTTATCATCTTTACGTTCTCTGGGTGAATGGAAATGAAATCATTGCCATGGTCAGAGTTTACCAAATATGGAGGCAATGAAAAAAAAGTGATTGAAAAGAAACCTCTTCTTCCTCAGTGGCGACAGGCTGGCGATGACACCCATTTCTTTTGAACCATCTGAGCTGTAGTGCCCTTCATCTGAGAGCTCCTCCACACACTCGTATTCATGGATTGAAGAGAAGGGTCCAAGTAATTTTGGCAAAGAATGCGTCAAAGGAAGAAGGACATATTAATCAAGAGAGTTGTTCAGGTTGTGCATGCCTTAATGCTAGTCCTGGAGAAGCATTAACTTGGGGATCTGTGTATGCTTCAGGACAGCCTGGGCTTTAGAAACGCCCCACCCCCACAAACCACCTGCCTCCACTATGACATCAGAGTAGTGGTCCAATCATTTAGCTGTGGAACATCGGATAATTTGCATAGGACTATCTATTGGCCAAAGGGCTTAAGCCCATCCCCAAGATGATGTTTGTGTACAGCTAGTTTCCAGAGAAACCAAACTTAGTGCTGGCAGTTGAACATGCAGTGTGAAGCTCTTCTGAAGTCCTTAAAAAAAGAACTAAATCAGAAGATATGATCCTCGTTTTCGAACTAATTCAGACTATAGAATTCTTTGTTGTGTTCCCAGTCCATTTTGCCATATAAATAGGTAGTAGAAAATGTGTGAATTCATTAGTATAAATTAAATGAGTTATGAAAGAAAGGACCTCATCCTCGTGATGGACATTATAAGGAAGGAGATAACTTCAGGCATTGCCTCAGAAAAAAGTACGCTGCATAGGAGGGTTACTCATAACAGTGCGGTTACTCCTGGAAGAGAGGAATATCTGTTGGTGAATATCGCCTGGCAAGGAGGACTGTTCATCCTATCAAAAGTCATGCTCCGAGAAGGGATATTGAAAGGAGGAGGGTAATTCTGCAAAGAGAGCATCCTCTTCACCGAACTGTCAAGACACAGCAAGTCTTTGCCTCAAAAAGGGAGCCCTGGTGAGGAGAGCTACTCATTTGAGAGGAGTAAGTTGTCCAGGAGAAGACCCTCCTCAAGTGAAGCTTGCCTTGCAGGGAGAGGTCGCGCAATGAAAACTCACTCTGTAGAGGGGAACCAATCATTTGAGAAGTGCATCTGGGCCAAGAGAAGACCCTCTCCTGGGAATATTCAGCCCACAGGGATTGTTCCACCTTGAAGGACAAGACGCCCCGAGGAAGAGAGATTTTCAGTTGGAAGGGGCACCTCAGCAATTAGAGTACCCTCTCTCTGTTGGTTAAGGACACTCCATCAAAAGCTGCCATGGGAAAAAGGGTCTATTATCTGGAAAGGGTAACTCTGCAAATAGAGGATCCACTCCTGTGAAATGCAATCTTAGAGCGAGGCTTCACTTCAGCAAAGGTACACTGAAAAGAAGGGCTACTCATGTGAGAGGGGTAAAATGAATGGCAGGGAAAATATCCTCTGCAAGTGAAGATCACCTTGCAGGGAGAGATATCCCCATCCATGAATGCCCTGTAAAGGGGGGTCATTCATTTTAAAAGCATAACTCTGAAAAGGGAAAACTGTCCCAGGGAAAAATATTGCCACAAAAGGAGGCATTGCTTCAAAAAAATTATCCTATAGAGGAGGGTTACTCATTGTTTAGGGGAAACTCTGCAAACACAGGACACTTAACTGGGAAACATCAACCCAGGGAGAGGTCAGCATTAGAAGAAAAGCCTCCCAACATTGGAGGGTCAGCCAGTTCTGAAAGACAAAACTTGGGTGCATGAGGACACATTAAACGTGTTGTTGTTCTCCAAAAATGTTTCCCACCATTAGTAAAGGGATAAATCCATTTTATGTACTGTTTTGCTATTTTCTTTTTAATTAATTTTCACTAAAATCTCCATTATATTATAATTTTGTTTATTTTAGGCTTATGTATTCCTTTATTCCAGTGTCTTGAGACAAAAGGCCAGGTTACTGACCTGAAATCTTTCTCTAAATATGTGTGTGTGTGTGTGTGTGTGTGTGTGTGTGTGTGTGTGTTATTCTTTTATGTCTGAGCATGTGTCTATGGGTGTTTCAAGAGAGCAAAAGGAATCACATCCCTCGAAGCTAGAGCTTGAGATGGTTGTGACACCTGTATTTGTCCTGTAAGACCCAAACTGCGTGTTTTGCAAGAACAGCAAGGCCCTGAAACAGCTGCACCATCTCTCCAGCCCCTTTTCCTTGGTTTTAAAGCAGGCACTTATAGTTGGAAATCATCCCTAATCACTAATTTAGTAATGATATAGATATTCATATATTTTGTCTTCATTTGACTTTTTCATTTCCAACAGCTTCTCTCTGTAGTTTAACTTTCAATTCTCCTGCCTCAGCAGTTCAAGTGACTGTGCTTGTAGGCCTTCATCACTATTTGTGGTGTTTTCAATAAATATTTGAATTTCTGTTTTTAAGTCCTCATTTTACACATTGAAACAGTATTGACTTTCGATAGATTCTAATTTCCTAAATTACTTAAATTTGCTTGTTATTGATTTCTAACTACATTCCAGTGTGGTTAAAGTGTGTAGTTAATTCTACCCTTTTCTATTCTTTTTCTTTTTCCTGGGTATGATCTAACATGGAGAACGTTCTACATTGACCTGAGAAGAATGTCTGTGCTGCTAGTCTTTTGTGGAATGTAGTGTAGATGTATTTCTAAGACTATTTTCTTTGTAGTGCTGTTCAAGTCTTTTATCTCACTGTTCTATTGTCTCTGTGGTCTTTACTACTACTGAAAGTAGTTCATGAAATCTCCAAAAAGTAACTTTAAATTGTCTATTTTATCTGTGTGTTTTCTTGGTTCATGTAATTTTTTCTGATCTCAAGCGACAGTCATAGTTTCCTATTACAATCCTCACTTTGACCAATAGTAAGCTTAGTTTTGCCCATAAGGTTTTAGCTTTAAAGTGTATTTGGTGAGATACCTAAATAGCCTCTCTAGCTTGGTAGACTTGTAATTTGTTTTCTTTATGGAAATACATTTAATTCAGAGTGATACTGTAGTATTTCACAGCCAAAGATACTAGTCTGAATTATCTTTCTTTAAAGATGGACCATAAGCTTATTTATAATATTCTAAGCTTTAAACATACTTGTAGAGATGTACATGTATTTTAATATCTGAAAAACCTGTATCAAATACAATTACATTTAAAAATTAGATATATTTTTTCAAGTTATTCAAGGCAATGATTATATGTATTACAATTTTCACCAATAATATGTAGTATGTTTCCCACACTCAAGTTAGCATTGCATGGTATCAGTAAGTTTTTCATTTTTTTTTATTTTGCTCTACATTTTTCTCTGCTCTCCTCCCAGTTATGATAACAATTTATATCTTATATCTTTTCCCAGCTTTCTGAATTCGGACTATGTTTTTATTTTTCTTATACACAGATTAATAGATTAATTTATCATCTTTACGTTCTCTAGGTGAATGGAAATGAACTCATTGCCATGTTCAGAGTTTACCAAATATGGAGGCAATGAAAAAAAAGTGATTGAAAAGAAACCTATTCTTCCTCAGTGGCGACAGGCTGGCGATGACACCCATTTCTTTTTAACCATCTGAGCTGTAGTGCCCTTCATCTGAGAGCTCCTCCACACACTCGTATTCATGGATTGAAGAGAAGGGTCCAAGTAATTTTGGCAAAGAATGCGTCAGAGGAAGGAGGACATATTAATCAAGAGAGTTGTTCAGGTTGTGCATGCCTTAATGCTATTCCTGGAGAAGCATTAACTTGGGGATCTGTGTGTGCTTCAGGACAGCCTGGCCTTTAGAAACGCCCCACCCCCACAAACCACCTGCCTCCACTATGACATCAGAGTAGTGGTCCAATCATTTAGCTGTGGAACATCGGATAATTTGCATAGGACTATCTATTGGCCAAAGGGCTTAAGCCCATCCCCAAGATGATGTTTGTGTACAGCTAGTTTCCAGAGAAACCAAACTTAGTGCTGGCAGTTGAACATGCAGTGTGAAGCTCTTCTGAAGTCCTTAAAAAAAGAACTAAATCAGAAGATATGATCCTCGTTTTCGAACTAATTCAGACTATAGAATTCTTTGTTGTGTTCCCAGTCCATTTTGCCATATAAATAGGTAGTAGAAAATGTGTGAATTCATTAGTATAAATTAAATGAGTTATGAAAGAAAGGACCTCATCCTCGTGATGGACATTATAAGGAAGGAGATAACTTCAGGCATTGCCTCAGAAAAACGTACGCTGCATAGGAGGGTTACTCATAACAGTGCGGTTACTCCTGGAAGAGAGGAATATCTGTTGGTGAATATCGCCTTGCAAGGAGGACTGTTCATCCTATCAAAAGTCATGCTCCGAGAAGGGATATTGAAAGGAGGAGGGTAATTCTGCAAAGAGAACATCCTCTTCACCGAACTGTCAAGACACAGCAAGTCTTTGCCTCAAGAAGGGAGCCCTGGTGAGGAGAGCTACTCATTTGAGAGGAGTAAGTTGTCCAGGAGAAGACCCTCCTCAAGTGAAGCTTGCCTTGCAGGGAGAGGTCGCGCAATGAAAACTCACTCTGTAGAGTGGAACCAATCATTTGAGAAGTGCATCTGTGCCAAGAGAAGACCCTCTCCTGGGAATATTCAGCCCACAGGGATTGTTCCACCTTGAAGGACAAGACGCCCCGAGGAAGAGAGATTTTCAGTTGGAAGGGGCACCTCAGCAATTAGAGTAACCTCTCTCTGTTGGTTAAGGACACTCCATCAAAAGCTGCCATGTGAAAAAGGGTCTATTATCTGGAAAGTGTAACTCTGCAAATAGAGGATCCACTCCTGTGAAATGCAATCTTAGAGCGAGGCTTCGCTTCAGCAAAGGTACACTGAAAAGAAGGGCTACTCATGTGAGAGGGGTAAAATGAATGGCAGGGAAAATATCCTCTGCAAGTGAAGATCACCTTGCAGGGAGAGATATCCCCATCCAAGAATGCCCTGTAAAGGGGGGTCATTCATTTTAAAAGCATAACTCTGAAAAGGGAAAACTGTCCCAGGGAAAAATATTGCCACAAAAGGAGGCATTGCTTCAAAAAAAATATCCTGTAGAGAAGGGTTACTCATTGTTTAGGGGAATCTCTGCAAACACAGGACACTTAACTGGGAAACATCAACTCGGGGAGAGGTCAGCATTAGAAGAAAAGCCTCCCAACATTGGAGGGTCACCCAGTTCTGAAAAACAAAACTTGGGTGCATGAGGACACATTAAACGTGTTGTTGTTCTCCAAAAATGTTTCCCACCATTAGTAAAGGGATAAATCCATTTTATGTACTGTTTTGCTATTTTCTTTTTAATTAATTTTCACTAAAATCTCCATTATATTATAATTTTGTTTATTTTAGGCTTATGTATTCCTTTATTCCAGTGTCTTGAGACAAAAGGCCAGGTTACTGACCTGAAATCTTTCTGTAAAAATATGTGTGTGTGTGTGTGTGTGTGTGTATGTGTGTGTGTGTGTGTGTTATTCTTTTATGTCTCAGCATGTGTCTATGGGTGTTTCAAGAGAGCAAAAGGAATCACATCCCTCGAAACTAGAGCTTGAGATGGTTGTGACACCTGTATTTGTCCTGTAAGACCCAAACTGCGTGTTTTGCAAGAACAGCAAGGCCCTGAAACAGCTTCACCATCTCTACAGCTCCTTTTCCTTGGTTTTAAAGCTGGCACTTATAGTTGAAAATCATTCCTAATCACTAATTTAGTAATGGTATAGATATTCATATATTTTGTCTTCATTTGACTTTTTCATTTCCAACAGCTTCTCTCTGTAGTTTAACTTTCAATTCTCCTGCCTCAGCAGTTCAAGTGACTGTGCTTGTAGGCCTTCATCACTATTTGTGGTGTTTTCTATAAATATTTGAATTTCTGTTTTTAAGTCCTCATTTTACACATTGAAACAGTATTGACTTTCGATAGATTCTAATTTCCTAAATTACTTAAATTTGCTAGTTATTGATTTCTAACTACATTCCAGCGTGGTTAAAGTGTGTAGTTAATTCTACACTTTTCTATTCTTTTTCTTTTTCCTGGGTATGATCTAACATGGAGAACGTTCTACATTGACCTGAGAAGAATGTCTGTGCTGCTAGTCTTTTGTGGAATGTAGTGTAGATGTATTTCTAAGACTATTTTCTTTGTAGTGCTGTTCAAGTCTTTTATCTCACTGTTCTATTGTCTCTGTGGTCCTTACTACTACTGAAAGTAGTTCATGAAATCTCCAAAAAGTAACTTTAAATTGTCAATTTTATCTGTGTGTTTTCTTGGTTCATGTAATTTTTTCTGATCTCAAGCGACAGTCATAGTTTCCTATTACAATCCTCACTTTGACCAATAGTAAGCTTAGTTTTGCCCATAAGGTTTTAGCTTTAAAGTGTATTTGGTGAGATACCTAAATAGCCTCTCTAGCTTGGTAGACTTGTAATTTGTTTTCTTTATGGAAATACATTTAATTCAGAGTGATACTGTAGTATTTCACAGCCAAAGATACTAGTCTGAATTATCTTTCTTTAAAGATGGACCATAAGCTTATTTATAATATTCTAAGCTTTAAACATACTTGTAGAGATGTACATGTATTTTAATATCTGAAAAACCTGTATCAAATACAATTACATTTAAAAATTAGATATATTTTTTCAAGTTATTCAAGACAATGATTATATGTATTACAATTTTCACCAATAATATGTAGTATGTTTCCCACACTCAAGTTAGCATTGCATGGTATCAGTAAGTTTTTCATTTTTTTTTTATTGTGCTCTCCATTTTTCTCTGCTCTCCTCCCAGTTATGATAACAATTTATATCTTATATCTTTTCCCAGCTTTCTGAATTCGGACTATGTTTTTATTTTTCTTATACACAGATTAATAGATTAATTTATCATCTTTACGTTCTCTGGGTGAATGGAAATGAACTCATTGCCATGGTCAGAGTTTACCAAATATGGAGGCAATGATAAAAAAAGTGATTGAAAAGAAACCTCTTCTTCCTCAGTGGCGACAGGCTGGCGATGACACCCATTTCTTTTGAACCATCTGAGCTGTAGTGCCCTTCATCTGAGAGCTCCTCCACACACTCGTATTCATGGATTGAAGAGAAGGGTCCAAGTAATTTTGGCAAAGAATGCGTCAGAGGAAGGAGGACATATTAATCAAGAGAGTTGTTCAGGTTGTGCATGCCTTAATGCTATTCCTGGAGAAGCATTAACTTGGGGATCTGTGTGTGCTTCAGGACAACCTGGCCTTTAGAAACGCCCCACCCCCACAAACCACCTGCCTCCACTATGACATCAGAGTAGTGGTCCAATCATTTAGCTGTGGAACATCGGATAATTTGCATAGGACTATCTATTGGCCAAAGGGCTTAAGCCCATCCCCAAGATGATGTTTGTGTACAGCTAGTTTCCAGAGAAACCAAACTTAGTGCTGGCAGTTGAACATGCAGTGTGAAGCTCTTCTGAAGTCCTTAAAAAAAGAACTAAATCAGAAGATATGATCCTCGTTTTCGAACTAATTCAGACTATAGAATTCTTTGTTCTGTTCCCAGTCCATTTTGCCATATAAATAGGTAGTAGAAAATGTGTGAATTCATTAGTATAAATTAAATGAGTTATGAAAGAAAGGACCTCATCCTCGTGATGGACATTATAAGGAAGGAGATAACTTCAGGCATTGCCTCAGAAAAACGTACGCTGCATAGGAGGGTTACTCATAACAGTGCGGTTACTCCTGGAAGAGAGGAATATCTGTTGGTGAATATCGTCTTGTAAGGAGGACTGTTCATCCTATCAAAAGTCATGCTCCGAGAAGGGATATTGAAAGGAGGAGGGTAATTCTGCAAAGAGAACATCCTCTTCACCGAACTGTCAAGACACAGCAAGTCTTTGCCTCAAGAAGGGAGCCCTGGTGAGGAGAGCTACTCATTTGAGAGGAGTAAGTTGTCCAGGAGAAGACCCTCCTCAAGTGAAGCTTGCCTTGCAGGGAGAGGTCGCGCAATGAAAACTCACTCTGTAGAGTGGAACCAATCATTTGAGAAGTGCATCTGGGCCAAGAGAAGACCCTCTCCTGGGAATATTCAGCCCACAGGGATTGTTCCACCTTGAAGGACAAGACGCCCCGAGGAAGAGAGATTTTCAGTTGGAAGGGGCACCTCAGCAATTAGAGTACCCTCTCTCTGTTGGTTAAGGACACTCCATCAAAAGCTGCCATGGGAAAAAGGGTCTATTATCTGGAAAGTGTAACTCTGCAAATAGAGGATCCACTCCTGTGAAATGCAATCTTAGAGCGAGGCTTCGCTTCAGCAAAGGTACACTGAAAAGAAGGGCTACTCATGTGAGAGGGGTAAAATGAATGGCAGGGAAAATATCCTCTGCAAGTGAAGATCACCTTGCAGGGAGAGATATCCCCATCCATGAATGCCCTGTAAAGGGGGGTCATTCATTTTAAAAGCATAACTCTGAAAAGGGAAAACTGTCCCAGGGAAAAATATTGCCACAAAAGGAGGCATTGCTTCAAAAAAAATATCCTATAGAGGAGGGTTACTCATTGTTTAGGGGAAACTCTGCAAACACAGGACACTTAACTGGGAAACATCAACCCAGGGAGAGGTCAGCATTAGAAGAAAAGCCTCCCAACATTGGAGGGTCACCCAGTTCTGAAAAACAAACCTTGGGTGCATGAGGACACATTAAACGTGTTGTTGTTCTCCAAAAATGTTTCCCACCATTAGTAAAGGGATAAATCCATTTTATGTACTGTTTTGCTATTTTCTTTTTAATTAATTTTCACTAAAATCTCCATTATATTATAATTTTGTTTATTTTAGGCTTATGTATTCCTTTATTCCAGTGTCTTGAGACAAAAGGCCAGGTTACTG
The DNA here is from genome assembly GCF_982192425.1 of Myodes glareolus. Classification (NCBI taxonomy): domain Eukaryota; kingdom Metazoa; phylum Chordata; class Mammalia; order Rodentia; family Cricetidae; genus Myodes; species Myodes glareolus. The sequence continues at coordinate 106,365,593 of NC_142053.1, read as the reverse complement.
ACCTGAAATCTTTCTCTAAATATGTGTGTGTATGTGTGTGTGTGTGTTATTCTTTTATGTCTGAGCATGTGTCTATGGGTGTTTCAAGAGAGCAAAAGGAATCACATCCCTCGAAGCTAGAGCTTGAGATGGTTGTGACCCCTGTATTTGTCCTGTAAGACCCAAACTGGGTGTTTTGCAAGAACAGCAAGGCCCTGAAACAGCTGCACCATCTCTCCAGCCCCTTTTCCTTGGTTTTAAAGCAGGCACTTATAGTTGAAAATCATCTCTAATCACTAATTTAGTAATGGTATAGATATTCATATATTTTGTCTTCATTTGACTTTTTCATTTCCAACAGCTTCTCTCTGTAGTTTAACTTTCAATTCTCCTGCCTCAGCAGTTCAAGTGACTGTGCTTGTAGGCCTTCATCACTATTTGTGGTGTTTTCAATAAATTTTGAATTTGTGTTTTTAAGTCCTCATTTTACACATTGAAACAGAATTGACTTTCGATAGATTCTAATTTTCTAAATTACTTAAATTTGCTTGTTATTGATTTCTAACTACATTCCAGCGTGGTTAAAGTGTGTAGTTAATTCTACACTTTTCTATTCTTTTTCTTTTTCCTGGGTATGATCTAACATGGAGAACGTTCTACATTGACCTGAGAAGAATGTCTGTGCTGCTAGTCTTTTGTGGAATGTAGTGTAAATGTATTTCTAAGACTATTTTCTTTGTAGTGCTGTTCAAGTCTTTTATCTCACTGTTATATTGTCTCTGTGGTCCTTTCTACTACTGAAAGTAGTTCATGAAATCTCCAAAAAGTAACTTTAAATTGTCTATTTTATCTGTGTGTTTTCTTGGTTCATGTAATTTTTTCTGATCTCAAGCGACAGTAATAGTTTCCTATTACAATCATCACTTTCACCAATAGTAAGCTTAGTTTTGCCCATAAGGTTTTAGTTTTAAAGTGTATTGGTGAGATACCTAAATAGCCTCTCTAGCTTGGTAGGCTTGTAATATGTTTTCTTTATGGAAATACATTTAATTCAGAGTGATACTGTAGTATTTCACAGCCAAAGATAGTAGTCTCAATTATCTTTCTTTAAAGATGGACCATAAGCTTATTTATAATATTCTAAGCTTTAAACATACTTGTAGAGATGTACATGTATTTTAATATCTTAAAAACCTGTATCAAATACAATTACATTTAAAAATTAGATATATTTTTTCAAGTTATCCAAGACAATGATTATATGTATTTCAATTTTCATCAATAATATGTAGTATGTTTCCCACACTCATGTTAGCATTGCATGGTATCAGTAAGTTTTTCATTTATTTTTATTGTGCTCTACATTTTTCTCTGCTCTCCTCCCAGTTATGATAACAATTTATATCTTATATCTTTTCCCAGCTTTCTGAATTCGGACTATGTTTTTATTTTTCTTATACACAGATTAATAGATTAATTTATCATCTTTACGTTCTCTGGGTGAATGGAAATGAACTCATTGCCATGGTCAGAGTTTACCAAATATGGAGGCAATGAAAAAAAAGTGATTGAAAAGAAACCTCTTCTTCCTCAGTGGCGACAGGCTGGCGATGACACCCATTTCTTTTGAACCATCTGAGCTGTAGTGCCCTTCATCTGAGAGCTCCTCCACACACTCGTATTCATGGATTGAAGAGAAGGGTCCAAGTAATTTTGGCAAAGAATGCGTCAGAGGAAGAAGGACATATTAATCAAGAGAGTTGTTCAGGTTGTGCATGCCTTAATGCTAGTCCTGGAGAAGCATTAACTTGGGGATCTGTGTGTGCTTCAGGACACCCTGGGCTTTAGAAACGCCCCACCCCCACAAACCACCTGCCTCCACTATGACATCAGAGTAGTGGTCCAATCATTTAGCTGTGGAACATCGGATAATTTGCATAGGACTATCTATTGGCCAAAGGGCTTAAGCCCATCCCCAAGATGATGTTTGTGTACAGCTAGTTTCCAGAGAAACCAAACTTAGTGCTGGCAGTTGAACATGCAGTGTGAAACTCTTCTGAAGTCCTTAAAAAAAGAACTAAATCAGAAGATATGATCCTCGTTTTCGAACTAATTCAGAATATAGAATTCTTTGTTGTGTTCCCAGTCCATTTTGCCATATAAATAGGTAGTAGAAAATGTGTGAATTCATTAGTATAAATTAAATGAGTTATGAAAGAAAGGACCTCATCCTCGTGATGGACATTATAAGGAAGGAGATAACTTCAGGCATTGCCTCAGAAAAAAGTACGCTGCATAGGAGGGTTACTCATAACAGTGCGGTTACTCCTGGAAGAGAGGAATATCTGTTGGTGAATATCGCCTGGCAAGGAGGACTGTTCATCCTATCAAAAGTCCTGCTCCGAGAAGGGATATTGAAAGGAGGAGGGTAATTCTGCAAAGAGAGCATCCTCTTCACCGAACTGTCAAGACACAGCAAGTCTTTGCCTCAAGAAGGGAGCCCTGGTGAGGAGAGCTACTCATTTGAGAGGAGTAAGTTGTCCAGGAGAAGACCCTCCTCAAGTGAAGCTTGCCTTGCAGGGAGAGGTCGCGCAATGAAAACTCACTCTGTAGAGGGGAACCAATCATTTGAGAAGTGCATCTGGGCCAAGAGAAGACCCTCTCCTGGGAATATTCAGCCCACAGGGATTGTTCCACCTTGAAGGACAAGACGCCCCGAGGAAGAGAGATTTTCAGTTGGAAGGGGCACCTCAGCAATTAGAGTACCCTCTCTCTGTTGGTTAAGGACACTCCATCAAAAGCTGCCATGGGAAAAAGGGTCTATTATCTGGAAAGGGTAACTCTGCAAATAGAGGATCCACTCCTGTGAAATGCAATCTTAGAGAGAGGCTTCACTTCAGCAAAGGTACACTGAAAAGAAGGGCTACTCATGTGAGAGGGGTAAAATGAATGGCAGGGAAAATATCCTCTGCAAGTGAAGATCACCTTGCAGGGAGAGATATCCCCATCCATGAATGCCCTGTAAAGGGGGGGTCATTCATTTTAAAAGCATAACTCTGAAAAGGGAAAACTGTCCCAGGGAAAAATATTGCCACAAAAGGAGGCATTGCTTCAAAAAAATTATCCACTAGAGGAGGGTTACTCATCGTTTAGGGGAAACTCTGCAAACACAGGACACTTAACTGGGAAACATCAACCCAGGGAGAGGTCAGCATTAGAAGAAAAGCCTCCCAACATTGGAGGGTCAGCCAGTTCTGAAAGACAAAACTTGGGTGCATGAGGACAAATTAAACGTGTTGTTGTTCTCCAAAAATGTTTCCCACCATTAGTAAAGGGATAAATCCATTTTATGTACTGTTTTGCTATTTTCTTTTTAATTAATTTTCACTAAAATCTCCATTATATTATAATTTTGTTTATTTTAGGCTTATGTATTCCTTTATTCCAGTGTCTTGAGACAAAAGGCCAGGTTACTGACCTGAAAACTTTCTCTAAATATGTGTGTGTGTGTGTGTGTGTGTGTGTCTGTGTGTGTGTGTTATTCTTTTATGTCTGAGCATGTGTCTATGGGTGTTTCAAGAGAGCAAAAGGAATCACATCCCTCGAAGCTAGAGCTTGAGATGGTTGTGACACCTGTATTTGTCCTGTAAGACCCAAACTGCGTGTTTTGCAAGAACAGCAAGGCCCTGAAACAGCTGCACCATCTCTCCAGCCCCTTTTCCTTGGTTTTAAAGCAGGCACTTATAGTTGAAAATCATCCCTAATCACTAATTTAGTAATGGTATAGATATTCATATATTTTGTCTTCATTTGACTTTTTCATTTCCAACAGCTTCTCTCTGTAGTTTAACTTTCAATTCTCCTGCCTCAGCAATTCAAGTGACTGTGCTTGTAGGCCTTCATCTCTATTTGTGGTGTTTTCAATAAATATTTGAATTTCTCTTTTTAAGTCCTCATTTTACACATTGAAACAGTATTGACTTTCGATAAATTCTAATTTCCTAAATTACTTAAATTTGCTTGTTATTGATTTCTAACTACATTCCAGTGTGGTTAAAGTGTGTAGTTAATTCTACCCTTTTTTTTTCTTTTTCTTTTTCCTGGGTATGATCTAACATGGAGAACGTTCTACATTGACCTGAGAAGAATGTCTGTGCTGCTAGTCTTGTGTGGAATGTAGTGTAGATGTATTTCTAAGACTATTTTCTTTGTAGTGCTGTTCAAGTCTTTTATCTCACTGTATATTGTCTCTGTGGTCCTAACTACTACTGAAAGTAGTTCATGAAATCTCCAAAAAGTAACTTTAAATTGTCTATTTTATCTGTGTGTTTTCTTGGTTCATGTAATTTTTTCTGATCTCCAGCGACAGTAATAGTTTCCTATTACAATCATCACTTTCACCAATAGTAAGCTTAGTTTTGCCCATAAGGATTTAGTTTTAAAGTGTATTTGGTGAGATACCTAAATAGCCTCTCTAGCTTGGTAGGCTTGTAATTTGTTTTCTTTATGGAAATACATTTAATTCAGAGTGATACTGTAGTATTTCACAGCCAAAGATACTAGTCTGAATTATCTTTCTTTAAAGATGGACCATAAGCTTATTTATAATATTCTAAGCTTTAAACATACTTGTAGAGATGTACATGTATTTTAATATCTTAAAAACCTGTATCAAATACAATTACATTTAAAAATTAGATATATTTTTTCAAGTTATCCAAGACAATGATTATATGTATTTCAATTTTCATCAATAATATGTAGTATGTTTCCCACACTCATGTTAGCATTGCATGGTATCAGTAAGTTTTTCATTTATTTTTATTGTGCTCTACATTTTTCTCTGCTCTCCTCCCAGTTATGATAACAATTTATATCTTATATCTTTTCCCAGCTTTCTGAATTCGGACTATGTTTTTATTTTTCTTATACACAGATTAATAGATTAATTTATCATCTTTACGTTCTCTGGGTGAATGGAAATGAACTCATTGCCATGGTCAGAGTTTACCAAATATGGAGGCAATGAAAAAAAAGTGATTGAAAAGAAACCTCTTCTTCCTCAGTGGCGACAGGCTGGCGATGACACCCATTTCTTTTGAACCATCTGAGCTGTAGTGCCCTTCATCTGAGAGCTCCTCCACACACTCGTATTCATGGATTGAAGAGAAGGGTCCAAGTAATTTTGGCAAAGAATGCGTCAGAGGAAGAAGGACATATTAATCAAGAGAGTTGTTCAGGTTGTGCATGCCTTAATGCTAGTCCTGGAGAAGCATTAACTTGGGGATCTGTGTGTGCTTCAGGACAGCCTGGGCTTTAGAAACGCCCCACCCCCACAAACCACCTGCCTCCACTATGACATCAGAGTAGTGGTCCAATCATTTAGCTGTGGAACATCGGATAATTTGCATAGGACTATCTATTGGCCAAAGGGCTTAAGCCCATCCCCAAGATGATGTTTGTGTACAGCTAGTTTCCAGAGAAACCAAACTTAGTGCTGGCAGTTGAACATGCAGTGTGAAGCTCTTCTGAAGTCCTTAAAAAAAGAACTAAATCAGAAGATATGATCCTCGTTTTCGAACTAATTCAGACTATAGAATTCTTTGTTGTGTTCCCAGTCCATTTTGCCATATAAATAGGTAGTAGAAAATGTGTGAATTCATTAGTATAAATTAAATGAGTTATGAAAGAAAGGACCTCATCCTCGTGATGGACATTATAAGGAAGGAGATAACTTCAGGCATTGCCTCAGAAAAAAGTACGCTGCATAGGAGGGTTACTCATAACAGTGCGGTTACTCCTGGAAGAGAGGAATATCTGTTGGTGAATATCGCCTGGCAAGGAGGACTGTTCATGCTCCGAGAAGGGATATTGAAAGGAGGAGGGTAATTCTGCAAAGAGAGCATCCTCTTCACCGAACTGTCAAGACACAGCAAGTCTTTGCCTCAAGAAGGGAGCCCTGGTGAGGAGAGCTACTCATTTGAGAGGAGTAAGTTGTCCAGGAGAAGACCCTCCTCAAGTGAAGCTTGCCTTGCAGGGAGAGGTCGCGCAATGAAAACTCACTCTGTAGAGTGGAACCAATCATTTGAGAAGTGCATCTGGGCCAAGAGAAGACCCTCTCCTGGGAATATTCAGCCCACAGGGATTGTTCCACCTTGAAGAACAAGACGCCCCGAGGAAGAGAGATTTTCAGTTGGAAGGGGCACCTCAGCAATTAGAGTACCCTCTCTCTGTTGGTTAAGGACACTCCATCAAAAGTTGCCATGTGAAAAAGGGTCTATTATCTGGAAAGGGTAACTCTGCAAATAGAGGATCCACTCCTGTGAAATGCAATCTTAGAGCGAGGCTTCGCTTCAGCAAACGTACACTGAAAAGAAGGGCTACTCATGTGGGAGGGGTAAAATGAATGGCAGGGAAAATATCCTCTGCAAGTGAAGATCACCTTGCAGGAAGAGATATCCCCATCCAAGAATGCCCTGTAAAGGGGGGTCATTCATTTTAAAAGCATAACTCTGAAAAGGGAAAACTGTCCCAGGGAAAAATATTGCCACAAAAGGAGGCATTGCTTCAAAAAAATTATCCTATAGAGGAGGGTTACTCATTGTTTAGGGGAAACTCTGCAAACACAGGACACTTAACTGGGAAACATCAACCCAGGGAGAGGTCAGCATTAGAAGAAAAGCCTCCCAACATTGGAGGGTCACCCAGTTCTGAAAGACAAAACTTGGGTGCATGAGGAAACATTAAACGTGTTGTTGTTCTCCAAAAATGATTCCCACCATTAGTAAAGGGATAAATCCATTTTATGTACTGTTTTGCTATTTTCTTTTTAATTAATTTTCACTAAAATGTCCATTATATTATAATTTTGTTTATTTTAGGCTTATGTATTCCTTTATTCCAGTGTCTTGAGACAAAAGGCCAGGTTACTGACCTGAAATCTTTCTCTAAATATGTGTGTGTATGTGTGTGTGTGTGTGTTATTCTTTTATGTCTGAGCATGTGTCTATGGGTGTTTCAAGAGAGCAAAAGGAATCACATCCCTCGAAGCTAGAGCTTGAGATGGTTGTGACACCTGTATTTGTCCTGTAAGACCCAAACTGGGTGTTTTGCAAGAACAGCAAGGCCCTGAAACAGCTGCACCATCTCTCCAGCCCCTTTTCCTTGGTTTTAAAGCAGGCACTTATAGTTGAAAATCATCTCTAATCACTAATTTAGTAATGGTATAGATATTCATATATTTTGTCTTCATTTGACTTTTTCATTTCCAACAGCTTCTCTCTGTAGTTTAACTTTCAATTCTCCTGCCTCAGCAGTTCAAGTGACTGTGCTTGTAGGCCTTCATCACTATTTGTGGTGTTTTCAATAAATTTTGAATTTGTGTTTTTAAGTCCTCATTTTACACATTGAAACAGTATTGACTTTCGATAGATTCTAATTTTCTAAATTACTTAAATTTGCTTGTTATTGATTTCTAACTACATTCCAGCGTGGTTAAAGTGTGTAGTTAATTCTACACTTTTCTATTCTTTTTCTTTTTCCTGGGTATGATCTAACATGGAGAACGTTCTACATTGACCTGAGAAGAATGTCTGTGCTGCTAGTCTTTTGTGGAATGTAGTGTAGATGTATTTCTAAGACTATTTTCTTTGTAGTGCTGTTCAAGTCTTTTATCTCACTGTTATATTGTCTCTGTGGTCCTTTCTACTACTGAAAGTAGTTCATGAAATCTCCAAAAAGTAACTTTAAATTGTCTATTTTATCTGTGTGTTTTCTTGGTTCATGTAATTTTTTCTGATCTCAAGCGACAGTAATAGTTTCCTATTACAATCATCACTTTCACCAATAGTAAGCTTAGTTTTGCCCATAAGGTTTTAGTTTTAAAGTGTATTGGTGAGATACCTAAATAGCCTCTCTAGCTTGGTAGGCTTGTAATTTGTTTTCTTTATGGAAATACATTTAATTCAGAGTGATACTGTAGTATTTCACAGCCAAAGATAGTAGTCTCAATTATCTTTCTTTAAAGATGGACCATAAGCTTATTTATAATATTCTAAGCTTTAAACATACTTGTAGAGATGTACATGTATTTTAATATCTTAAAAACCTGTATCAAATACAATTACATTTAAAAATTAGATATATTTTTTCAAGTTATCCAAGACAATGATTATATGTATTTCAATTTTCATCAATAATATGTAGTATGTTTCCCACACTCATGTTAGCATTGCATGGTATCAGTAAGTTTTTCATTTATTTTTATTGTGCTCTACATTTTTCTCTGCTCTCCTCCCAGTTATGATAACAATTTATATCTTATATCTTTTCCCAGCTTTCTGAATTCGGACTATGTTTTTATTTTTCTTATACACAGATTAATAGATTAATTTATCATCTTTACGTTCTCTGGGTGAATGGAAATGAACTCATTGCCATGGTCAGAGTATACCAAATATGGAGGCAATGAAAAAAAAGTGATTGAAAAGAAACCTCTTCTTCCTCAGTGGCGACAGGCTGGCGATGACACCCATTTCTTTTTAACCATCTGAGCTGTAGTGCCCTTCATCTGAGAGCTCCTCCACACACTCGTATTCATGGATTGAAGAGAAGGGTCCAAGTAATTTTGGCAAAGAATGCGTCAGAGGAAGAAGGACATATTAATCAAGAGAGTTGTTCAGGTTGTGCATGCCTTAATGCTAGTCCTGGAGAAGCATTAACTTGGGGATCTGTGTGTGCTTCAGGACAGCCTGGGCTTTAGAAACGCCCCACCCCCACAAACCACCTGCCTCCACTATGACATCAGAGTAGTGGTCCAATCATTTAGCTGTGGAACATCGGATAATTTGCATAGGACTATCTATTGGCCAAAGGGCTTAAGCCCATCCCCAAGATGATGTTTGTGTACAGCTAGTTTCCAGAGAAACCAAACTTAGTGCTGGCAGTTGAACATGCAGTGTGAAGCTCTTCTGAAGTCCTTAAAAAAAGAACTAAATCAGAAGATATGATCCTCGTTTTCGAACTAATTCAGACTATAGAATTCTTTGTTGTGTTCCCAGTCCATTTTGCCATATAAATAGGTAGTAGAAAATGTGTGAATTCATTAGTATAAATTAAATGAGTTATGAAAGAAAGGACCTCATCCTCGTGATGGACATTATAAGGAAGGAGATAACTTCAGGCATTGCCTCAGAAAAAAGTACGCTGCATAGGAGGGTTACTCATAACAGTGCGGTTACTCCTGGAAGAGAGGAATATCTGTTGGTGAATATCGCCTGGCAAGGAGGACTGTTCATGCTCCGAGAAGGGATATTGAAAGGAGGAGGGTAATTCTGCAAAGAGAGCATCCTCTTCACCGAACTGTCAAGACACAGCAAGTCTTTGCCTCAAGAAGGGAGCCCTGGTGAGGAGAGCTACTCATTTGAGAGGAGTAAGTTGTCCAGGAGAAGACCCTCCTCAAGTGAAGCTTGCCTTGCAGGGAGAGGTCGCGCAATGAAAACTCACTCTGTAGAGTGGAACCAATCATTTGAGAAGTGCATCTGTGCCAAGAGAAGACCCTCTCCTGGGAATATTCAGCCCACAGGGATTGTTCCACCTTGAAGAACAAGACGCCCCGAGGAAGAGAGATTTTCAGTTGGAAGGGGCACCTCAGCAATTAGAGTACCCTCTCTCTGTTGGTTAAGGACACTCCATCAAAAGTTGCCATGTGAAAAAGGGTCTATTATCTGGAAAGGGTAACTCTGCAAATAGAGGATCCACTCCTGTGAAATGCAATCTTAGAGCGAGGCTTCGCTTCAGCAAACGTACACTGAAAAGAAGGGCTACTCATGTGGGAGGGGTAAAATGAATGGCAGGGAAAATATCCTCTGCAAGTGAAGATCACCTTGCAGGGAGAGATATCCCCATCCATGAATGCCCTGTAATGGGGGGTCATTCATTTTAAAAGCATAACTCTGAAAAGGGAAAACTGTCCCAGGGAAAAATATTGCCACAAAAGGAGGCATTGCTTCAAAAAAATTATCCTATAGAGGAGGGTTACTCATTGTTTAGGGGAAACTCTGCAAACACAGGACACTTAACTGGGAAACATCAACCCAGGGAGAGGTCAGCATTAGAAGAAAAGCCTCCCAACATTGGAGGGTCACCCAGTTCTGAAAGACGAAACTTGGGTGCATGAGGAAACATTAAACGTGTTGTTGTTCTCCAAAAATGATTCCCACCATTAGTAAAGGGATAAATCCATTTTATGTACTGTTTTGCTATTTTCTTTTTAATTAATTTTCACTAAAATGTCCATTATATTATAATTTTGTTTATTTTAGGCTTATGTATTCCTTTATTCCAGTGTCTTGAGACAAAAGGCCAGGTTACTGACCTGAAATCTTTCTCTAAATATGTGTGTGTATGTGTGTGTGTCTGTGTTATTCTTTTATGTCTGAGCATGTGTCTATGGGTGTTTCAAGAGAGCAAAAGGAATCACATCCCTCGAAGCTAGAGCTTGAGATGGTTGTGACACCTGTATTTGTCCTGTAAGACCCAAACTGGGTGTTTTGCAAGAACAGCAAGGCCCTGAAACAGCTGCACCATCTCTCCAGCCCCTTTTCCTTGGTTTTAAAGCAGGCACTTATAGTTGAAAATCATCTCTAATCACTAATTTAGTAATGGTATAGATATTCATATATTTTGTCTTCATTTGACTTTTTCATTTCCAACAGCTTCTCTCTGTAGTTTAACTTTCAATTCTCCTGCCTCAGCAGTTCAAGTGACTGTGCTTGTAGGCCTTCATCACTATTTGTGGTGTTTTCAATAAATTTTGAATTTGTGTTTTTAAGTCCGCATTTTACACATTGAAACAGTATTGACTTTCGATAGATTCTAATTTTCTAAATTACTTAAATTTGCTTGTTATTGATTTCTAACTACATTCCAGCGTGGTTAAAGTGTGTAGTTAATTCTACACTTTTCTATTCTTTTTCTTTTTCCTGGGTATGATCTAACATGGAGAACGTTCTACATTGACCTGAGAAGAATGTCTGTGCTGCTAGTCTTTTGTGGAATGTAGTGTAGATGTATTTCTAAGACTATTTTCTTTGTAGTGCTGTTCAAGTCTTTTATCTCACTGTTATATTGTCTCTGTGGTCCTTTCTACTACTGAAAGTAGTTCATGAAATCTCCAAAAAGTAACTTTAAATTGTCTATTTTATCTGTGTGTTTTCTTGGTTCATGTAATTTTTTCTGATCTCAAGCGACAGTAATAGTTTCCTATTACAATCATCACTTTCACCAATAGTAAGCTTAGTTTTGCCCATAAGGTTTTAGTTTTAAAGTGTATTGGTGAGATACCTAAATAGCCTCTCTAGCTTGGTAGGCTTGTAATTTGTTTTCTTTATGGAAATACATTTAATTCAGAGTGATACTGTAGTATTTCACAGCCAAAGATAGTAGTCTCAATTATCTTTCTTTAAAGATGGACCATAAGCTTATTTATAATATTCTAAGCTTTAAACATACTTGTAGAGATGTACATGTATTTTAATATCTTAAAAACCTGTATCAAATACAATTACATTTAAAAATTAGATATATTTTTTCAAGTTATCCAAGACAATGATTATATGTATTTCAATTTTCATCAATAATATGTAGTATGTTTCCCACACTCATGTTAGCATTGCATGGTATCAGTAAGTTTTTCATTTATTTTTATTGTGCTCTACATTTTTCTCTGCTCTCCTCCCAGTTATGATAACAATTTATATCTTATATCTTTTCCCAGCTTTCTGAATTCGGACTATGTTTTTATTTTTCTTATACACAGATTAATAGATTAATTTATCATCTTTACGTTCTCTGGGTGAATGGAAATGAACTCATTGCCATGGTCAGAGTTTACCAAATATGGAGGCAATGAAAAAAAAAGTGATTGAAAAGAAACCTCTTCTTCCTCAGTGGCGACAGGCTGGCGATGACACCCATTTCTTTTGAACCATCTGAGCTGTAGTGCCCTTCATCTGAGAGCTCCTCCACACACTCGTATTCATGGATTGAAGAGAAGGGTCCAAGTAATTTTGGCAAAGAATGCGTCAGAGGAAGAAGGACATATTAATCAAGAGAGTTGTTCAGGTTGTGCATGCCTTAATGCTAGTCCTGGAGAAGCATTAACTTGGGGATCTGTGTGTGCTTCAGGACAGCCTGGGCTTTAGAAACGCCCCACCCCCACAAACCACCTGCCTCCACTATGACATCAGAGTAGTGGTCCAATCATTTAGCTGTGGAACATCGGATAATTTGCATAGGACTATCTATTGGCCAAAGGGCTTAAGCCCATCCCCAAGATGATGTTTGTGTACAGCTAGTTTCCAGAGAAACCAAACTTAGTGCTGGCAGTTGAACATGCAGTGTGAAACTCTTCTGAAGTCCTTAAAAAAAGAACTAAATCAGAAGATATGATCCTCGTTTTCGAACTAATTCAGACTATAGAATTCTTTGTTGTGTTCCCAGTCCATTTTGCCATATAAATAGGTAGTAGAAAATGTGTGAATTCATTAGTATAAATTAAATGAGTTATGAAAGAAAGGACCTCATCCTCGTGATGGACATTATAAGGAAGGAGATAACTTCAGGCATTGCCTCAGAAAAAAGTACGCTGCATAGGAGGGTTACTCATAACAGTGCGGTTACTCCTGGAAGAGAGGAATATCTGTTGGTGAATATCGCCTGGCAAGGAGGACTGTTCATCCTATCAAAAGTCCTGCTCCGAGAAGGGATATTGAAAGGAGGAGGGTAATTCTGCAAAGAGAGCATCCTCTTCACCGAACTGTCAAGACACAGCAAGTCTTTGCCTCAAGAAGGGAGCCCTGGTGAGGAGAGCTACTCATTTGAGAGGAGTAAGTTGTCCAGGAGAAGACCCTCCTCAAGTGAAGCTTGCCTTGCACGGAGAGGTCGCGCAATGAAAACTCACTCTGTAGAGGGGAACCAATCATTTGAGAAGTGCATCTGGGCTAAGAGAAGACCCTCTCCTGAGAATATTCAGCCCACAGGGATTGTTCCACCTTGAAGGACAAGACGCCCCGAGGAAGAGAGATTTTCAGTTGGAAGGGGCACCTCAGCAATTAGAGTACCCTCTCTCTGTTGGTTAAGGACACTCCATCAAAAGCTGCCATGGGCAAAAGGGTCTATTATCTGGAAAGGGTAACTCTGCAAATAGAGGATCCACTCCTGTGAAATGCAATCTTAGAGCGAGGCTTCACTTCAGCAAAGGTACACTGAAAAGAAGGGCTACTCATGTGAGAGGGGTAAAATGAATGGCAGGGAAAATATCCTCTGCAAGTGAAGATCACCTTGCAGGGAGAGATATCCCCATCCATGAATGCCCTGTAAAGGGGGGGTCATTCATTTTAAAAGCATAACTCTGAAAAGGGAAAACTGTCCCAGGGAAAAATATTGCCACAAAAGGAGGCATTGCTTCAAAAAAATTATCCTATAGAGGAGGGTTACTCATTGTTTAGGGGAAACTCTGCAAACACAGGACACTTAACTGGGAAACATCAACCCAGGGAGAGGTCAGCATTAGAAGAAAAGCCTCCCAACATTGGAGGGTCAGCCAGTTCTGAAAGACAAAACTTGGGTGCATGAGGACACATTAAACGTGTTGTTGTTCTCCAAAAATGATTCCCACCATTAGTAAAGGGATAAATCCATTTTATGTACTGTTTTGCTATTTTCTTTTTAATTAATTTTCACTAAAATCTCCATTATATTATAATTTTGTTTATTTTAGGCTTATGTATTCCTTTATTCCAGTGTCTTGAGACAAAAGGCCAGGTTACTGACCTGAAATCTTTCTCTAAATATGTGTGTGTGTGTGTGTGTGTGTGTGTGTGTGTGTTATTCTTTTATGTCTGAGCATGTGTCTATGGGTGTTTCAAGACAGCAAAAGGAATCACATCCCTCGAAGCTAGAGCTTGAGATGGTTGTGACACCTGTATTTGTCCTGTAAGACCCAAACTGGGTGTTTTGCAAGAACAGCAAGGCCCTGAAACAGCTGCACCATCTCTCCAGCCCCTTTTCCTTGGTTTTAAAGCAGGCACTTATAGTTGAAAATCATCCCTAATCACTAATTTAGTAATGGTATAGATATTCATATATTTTGTCTTCATTTGACTTTTTCATTTCCAACAGCTTCTCTCTGTAGTTTAACTTTCAATTCTCCTGCCTCAGCAGTTCAAGTGACTGTGCTTGTAGGCCTTCATCACTATTTTTGGTGTTTTCAATAAATATTTGAATTTCTCTTTTTAAGTCCTCATTTTACACATTGAAACAGTATTTACTTTCGATAGATTCTAATTTTCTAAATTCCTTAAATTTGCTTGTTATTGATTTCTAACTACATTCCAGCGTGGTTAAAGTGTGTAGTTAATTCTACCCTTTTCTATTCTTTTTCTTTTTCCTGGGTATGATCTAACATGGAGAACGTTCTACATTGACCTGAGAAGAATGTCTGTGCTGCTAGTCTTGTGTGGAATGTAGTGTAGATGTATTTCTAAGACTATTTTCTTTGTAGTGCTGTTCAAGTCTTTTATCTCACTGTATATTGTCTCTGTGGTCCTTACTACTACTGAAAGTAGTTCATGAAATCTCCAAAAAGTAACTTTAAATTGTCAATTTTATCTGTGTGTTTTCTTGGTTCATGTAATATTTTCTGATCTCAAGCGACAGTAATAGTTTCCTATTACAATCATCACTTTCACCAAGAGTAAGCTTAGTTTTGCCCCTAAGGTTTTAGTTTTAAAGTGTATTTGGTGAGATACCTAAATAGCCTCTCTAGCTTGGTAGGCTTGTAATTTGTTTTCTTTATGGAAATACATTTAATTCAGAGTGATACTGTAGTATTTCACAGCCAAAGATAGTAGTCTCAATTATCTTTCCTTAGAGATGGACCATAAGCTTATTTATAATATTCTAAGCTTTAAACATACTTATAGAGATGTACATGTATTTTAATATCTTAAAAACCTGTATCAAATACAATTACATTTAAAAATTAGACATATTTTTTCTAGTTATCCAAGACAATGATTATATGTATTTCAATTTTCATCAATAATATGTAGTATGTTTCCCACACTCAAGTTAGCATTGCATGGTATCAGTAAGTTTTTCATTTATTTTTATTGTGCTCTACATTTTTCTCTGCTCTCCTCCCAGTTATGATAACAATTTATATCTTATATCTTTTTCCAGATTTCTGAATTCGGACTATGTTTTTATTTTTCTTATACACTGATTAGTAGATTAATTTATCATCTTTACATTCTCTGGGTGAATGGAAATGAACTCATTGCCATGTTCAGAGTTTACTAAATATGGAGACAATGAAATAAAAAGTGATTGAAAGAAACCTATTCTTCCTCAGTGGTGACAGGCTGGCGATGACACCCATTTCTTTTTAACCATCTGAGCTGTAGTGCCCTTCATCTGAGAGCTCCTCCACACACTCGTATTCATGGATTGAAGAGAAGGGTCCAAGTAATTTTGGCAAAGAATGCGTCAGAGGAAGGAGGACATATTAATCAAGAGAGTTGTTCAGGTTGTGCATGCCTTAATGCTAGTCCTGGAGAAGCATTAACTTGGGGATCTGTGTGTGCTTCAGGACAGCCTGGGCTTTAGAAACGCCCCACCCCCACAAACCACCTGCCTCCACTATGACATCAGAGTAGTGGTCCAATCATTTAGCTGTGGAACATCGGATAATTTGCATAGGACTATCTATTGGCCAAAGGGCTTAAGCCCATCCCCAAGATGATGTTTGTGTACAGCTAGTTTCCAGAGAAACCAAACTTAGTGCTGGCAGTTGAACATGCAGTGTGAAGCTCTTCTGAAGTCCTTAAAAAAAGAACTAAATCAGAAGATATGATCCTCGTTTTCGAACTAATTCAGACTATAGAATTCTTTGTTGTGTTCCCAGTCCATTTTGCCATATAAATAGGTAGTAGAAAATGTGTGAATTCATTAGTATAAATTAAATGAGTTATGAAAGAAAGGACCTCATCCTCGTGATGGACATTATAAGGAAGGAGATAACTTCAGGCATTGCCTCAGAAAAACGTACGCTGCATAGGAGGGTTACTCATAACAGTGCGGTTACTCCTGGAAGAGAGGAATATCTGTTGGTGAATATCGCCTGGCAAGGAGGACTGTTCATCCTATCAAAAGTCATGCTCCGAGAAGGGATATTGAAAGGAGGAGGGTAATTCTGCAAAGAGAGCATCCTCTTCACCGAACTGTCAAGACACAGCAAGTCTTTGCCTCAAGAAGGGAGCCCTGGTGAGGAGAGCTACTCATTGGAGAGGAGTAAGTTGTCCAGGAGAAGACCCTCCTCAAGTGAAGCTTGCCTTGCAGGGAGAGGTCGCGCAATGAAAACTCACTCTGTAGAGGGGAACCAATCATTTGAGAAGTGCATCTGTGCCAAGAGAAGACCCTCTCCTGGGAATATTCAGCCCACAGGGATTGTTCCACCTTGAAGAACAAGACGCCCCGAGGAAGAGAGATTTTCAGTTGGAAGGGGCACCTCAGCAATTAGAGTACCCTCTCTCTGTTGGTTAAGGACACTCCATCAAAAGTTGCCATGTGAAAAAGGGTCTATTATCTGGAAAGGGTAACTCTGCAAATAGAGGATCCACTCCTGTGAAATGCAATCTTAGAGCGAGGCTTCGCTTCAGCAAACGTACACTGAAAAGAAGGGCTACTCATGTGGGAGGGGTAAAATGAATGGCAGGGAAAATATCCTCTGCAAGTGAAGATCACCTTGCAGGGAGAGATATCCCCATCCATGAATGCCCTGTAAAGGGGGGTCATTCATTTTAAAAGCATAACTCTGAAAAGGGAAAACTGTCCCAGGGAAAAATATTGCCACAAAAGGAGGCATTGCTTCAAAAAAATTATCCTATAGAGGAGGGTTACTCATTGTTTAGGGGAAACTCTGCAAACACAGGACACTTAACTGGGAAACATCAACCCAGGGAGAGGTCAGCATTAGAAGAAAAGCCTCCCAACATTGGAGGGTCACCCAGTTCTGAAAGACAAAACTTGGGTGCATGAGGAAACATTAAACGTGTTGTTGTTCTCCAAAAATGATTCCCACCATTAGTAAAGGGATAAATCCATTTTATGTACTGTTTTGCTATTTTCTTTTTAATTAATTTTCACTAAAATGTCCATTATATTATAATTTTGTTTATTTTAGGCTTATGTATTTCTTTATTCCAGTGTCTTGAGACAAAAGGCCAGGTTACTGACCTGAAATCTTTCTCTAAATATGTGTGTGTATGTGTGTGTGTGTGTTATTCTTTTATGTCTGAGCATGTGTCTATGGGTGTTTCAAGAGAGCAAAAGGAATCACATCCCTCGAAGCTAGAGCTTGAGATGGTTGTGACACCTGTATTTGTCCTGTAAGACCCAAACTGGGTGTTTTGCAAGAACAGCAAGACCCTGAAACAGCTGCACCATCTCTCCAGCCCCTTTTCCTTGGTTTTAAAGCAGGCACTTATAGTTGAAAATCATCTCTAATCACTAATTTAGTAATGGTATAGATATTCATATATTTTGTCTTCATTTGACTTTTTCATTTCCAACAGCTTCTCTCTGTAGTTTAACTTTCAATTCTCCTGCCTCAGCAGTTCAAGTGACTGTGCTTGTAGGCCTTCATCACTATTTGTGGTGTTTTCAATAAATTTTGAATTTGTGTTTTTAAGTCCTCATTTTACACATTGAAACAGTATTGACTTTCGATAGATTCTAATTTTCTAAATTACTTAAATTTGCTTGTTATTGATTTCTAACTACATTCCAGTGTGGTTAAAGTGTGTAGTTAATTCTACACTTTTCTATTCTTTTTCTTTTTCCTGGGTATGATCTAACATGGAGAACGTTCTACATTGACCTGAGAAGAATGTCTGTGCTGCTAGTCTTTTGTGGAATGTAGTGTAGATGTATTTCTAAGACTATTTTCTTTGTAGTGCTGTTCAAGTCTTTTATCTCACTGTTATATTGTCTCTGTGGTCCTTTCTACTACTGAAAGTAGTTCACGAAATCTCCAAAAAGTAACTTTAAATTGTCTATTTTATCTGTGTGTTTTCTTGGTTCGTGTAATTTTTTCTGATCTCAAGCGACAGTAATAGTTTCCTATTACAATCATCACTTTCACCAATAGTAAGCTTAGTTTTGCCCATAAGGTTTTAGTTTTAAAGTGTATTGGTGAGATACCTAAATAGCCTCTCTAGCTTGGTAGGCTTGTAATTTGTTTTCTTTATGGAAATACATTTAATTCAGAGTGATACTGTAGTATTTCACAGCCAAAGATAGTAGTCTCAATTATCTTTCTTTAAAGATGGTCCATAAGCTTATTTATAATATTCTAAGCTTTAAACATACTTGTAGAGATGTACATGTATTTTAATATCTTAAAAACCTGTATCAAATACAATTACATTTAAAAATTAGATATATTTTTTCAAGTTATCCAAGACAATGATTATATGTATTTCAATTTTCATCAATAATATGTAGTATGTTTCCCACACTCATGTTAGCATTGCATGGTATCAGTAAGTTTTTCATTTATTTTTATTGTGCTCTACATTTTTCTCTGCTCTCCTCCCAGTTATGATAACAATTTATATCTTATATCTTTTCCCAGCTTTCTGAATTCGGACTATGTTTTTATTTTTCTTATACACAGATTAATAGATTAATTTATCATCTTTATGTTCTCTGGGTGAATGGAAATGAACTCATTGCCATGGTCAGAGTTTACCAAATATGGAGGCAATGAAAAAAAAGTGATTGAAAAGAAACCTCTTCTTCCTCAGTGGCGACAGGCTGGCGATGACACCCATTTCTTTTTAACCATCTGAGCTGTAGTGCCCTTCATCTGAGAGCTCCTCCACACACTCGTATTCATGGATTGAAGAGAAGGGTCCAAGTAATTTTGGCAAAGAATGCGTCAGAGGAAGGAGGACATATTAATCAAGAGAGTTGTTCAGGTTGTGCATGCCTTAATGCTAGTCCTGGAGAAGCATTAACTTGGGGATCTGTGTGTGCTTCAGGACAGCCTGGGCTTTAGAAACGCCCCACCCCCACAAACCACCTGCCTCCACTATGACATCAGAGTAGTGGTCCAATCATTTAGCTGTGGAACATCGGATAATTTGCATAGGACTATCTATTGGCCAAAGGGCTTAAGCCCATCCCCAAGATGATGTTTGTGTACAGCTAGTTTCCAGAGAAACCAAACTTAGTGCTGGCAGTTGAACATGCAGTGTGAAACTCTTCTGAAGTCCTTAAAAAAAGAACTAAATCAGAAGATATGATCCTCGTTTTCGAACTAATTCAGACTATAGAATTCTTTGTTGTGTTCCCAGTCCATTTTGCCATATAAATAGGTAGTAGAAAATGTGTGAATTCATTAGTATAAATTAAATGAGTTATGAAAGAAAGGACCTCATCCTCGTGATGGACATTATAAGGAAGGAGATAACTTCAGGCATTGCCTCAGAAAAAAGTACGCTGCATAGGAGGGTTACTCATAACAGTGCGGTTACTCCTGGAAGAGAGGAATATCTGTTGGTGAATATCGCCTGGCAAGGAGGACTGTTCATCCTATCAAAAGTCCTGCTCCGAGAAGGGATATTGAAAGGAGGAGGGTAATTCTGCAAAGAGAGCATCCTCTTCACCGAACTGTCAAGACACAGCAAGTCTTTGCCTCAAGAAGGGAGCCCTGTTGAGAAGAGCTACTCATTTGAGAGGAGTAAGTTGTCCAGGAGAAGACCCTCCTCAAGTGAAGCTTGCCTTGCAGGGAGAGGTCGCGCAATGAAAACTCACTCTGTAGAGTGGAACCAATCATTTGAGAAGTGCATCTGTGCCAAGAGAAGACCCTCTCCTGGGAATATTCAGCCCACAGGGATTGTTCCACCTTGAAGGACAAGACGCCCCGAGGAAGAGAGATTTTCAGTTGGAAGGGGCACCTCAGCAATTAGAGTACCCTCTCTCTGTTGGTGAAGGACACTCCATCAAAAGCTGCCATGGGAAAAAGGGTCTATTATCTGGAAAGGGTAACTCTGCAAATAGAGGATCCACTCCTGTGAAATGCAATCTTAGAGCGAGGCTTCGCTTCAGCAAAGGTACACTGAAAAGAAGGGCTACTCATGTGAGAGGGGTAAAATGAATGGCAGGGAAAATATCCTCTGCAAGTGAAGATCACCTTGCAGGGAGAGATATCCCCATCCATGAATGCCCTGTAAAGGGGGGTCATTCATTTTAAAAGCATAACTCTGAAAAGGGAAAACTGTCCCAGGGAAAAATATTGCCACAAAAGGAGGCATTGCTTCAAAAAAATTATCCTATAGAGGAGGGTTACTCATTGTTTAGGGGAAACTCTGCAAACACAGGACACTTAACTGGGAAACATCAACCCAGGGAGAGGTCAGCATTAGAAGAAAAGCCTCCCAACATTGGAGGGTCAGCCAGTTCTGAAAGACAAAACTTGGGTGCATGAGGACACATTAAACGTGTTGTTGTTCTCCAAAAATGTTTCCCACCATTAGTAAAGGGATAAATCCATTTTATGTACTGTTTTGCTATTTTCTTTTTAATTAATTTTCACTAAAATCTCCATTATATTATAATTTTGTTTATTTTAGGCTTATGTATTCCTTTATTCCAGTGTCTTGAGACAAAAGGCCAGGTTACTGACCTGAAATCTTTCTCTAAATATGTGTGTGTGTGTGTGTGTGTGTGTGTGTGTGTGTGTGTTATTCTTTTATGTCTGAGCATGTGTCTATGGGTGTTTCAAGAGAGCAAAAGGAATCACATCCCTCGAAGCTAGAGCTTGAGATGGTTGTGACACCTGTATTTGTCCTGTAAGACCCAAACTGCGTGTTTTGCTAGAACAGCAAGGCCCTGAAACAGCTGCACCATTTCTCCAGCCCCTTTTCCTTGGTTTTAAAGCAGGCACTTATAGTTGAAAATCATCCCTAATCACTAATTTAGTAATGGTATAGATATTCATATATTTTGTCTTCATTTGACTTTTTCATTTCCAACAGCTTCTCTCTGTAGTTTAACTTTCAATTCTCCTGCCTCAGCAGTTCAAGTGACTGTGCTTGTAGGCCTTCATCACTATTTGTGGTGTTTTCAATAAATATTTGAATTTCTCTTTTTAAGTCCTCATTTTACACATTGAAACAGTATTGACTTTCGATAGATTCTAATTTCCTAAATTACTTAAATTTGCTTGTTATTGATTTCTAACTACATTCCAGCGTGGTTAAAGTGTGTAGTTAATTCTACCCTTTTCTATTCTTTTTCTTTTTCCTGGGTATGATCTAACATGGAGAACGTTCTACATTGACCTGAGAAGAATGTCTGTGCTGCTAGTCTTGTGTGGAATGTAGTGTAGATGTATTTCTATGACTATTTTCTTTGTAGTGCTGTTCAAGTCTTTTATCTCACTGTTCTATTGTCTCTGTGGTCTTTACTACTACTGAAAGTAGTTCATGAAATCTCCAAAAAGTAACTTTAAATTGTCTATTTTATCTGTGTGTTTTCTTGGTTCATGTAATTTTTTTCTGATCTCAAGCGACAGTCATAGTTTCCTATTACAATCCTCACTTTGACCAATAGTAAGCTTAGTTTTGCCCATAAGGTTTTAGCTTTAAAGTGTATTTGGTGAGATACCTAAATAGCCTCTCTAGCTTGGTAGGCTTGTAATTTGTTTTCTTTATGGAAATACATTTAATTCAGAGTGATACTGTAGTATTTCACAGCCAAAGATAGTAGTCTCAATTATCTTTCCTTAGAGATGGACCATAAGCTTATTTATAATATTCTAAGCTTTAAACATACTTGTAGAGATGTACATGTATTTTAATATCTGAAAAACCTGTATCAAATAAAATTACATTTAAAAATTAGATATATTTTTTCAAGTTATTCAAGACAATGATTATATGTATTACAATTTTCATCAATAATATGTAGTATGTTTCCCACACTCAAGTTAGCATTGCATGGTATCAGTAAGTTTTTCATTTTTTTTATTGTGCTCTACATTTTTCTCTGCTCTCCTCCCAGTTATGATAACAATTTATATCTTATATCTTTTCCCAGCTTTCTGAATTCGGACTATGTTTTTATTTTTCTTATACACAGATTAATAGATTAATTTATCATCTTTACGTTCTCTGGGTGAATGGAAATGAACTCATTGCCATGTTCAGAGTTTACCAAATATGGAGGCAATGAAAAAAAAGTGATTGAAAAGAAACCTATTCTTCCTCAGTGGCGACAGGCTGGCGATGACACCCATTTCTTTTTAACCATCTGAGCTGTAGTGCCCTTCATCTGAGAGCTCCTCCACACACTCGTATTCATGGATTGAAGAGAAGGGTCCAAGTAATTTTGGCAAAGAATGCGTCAGAGGAAGGAGGACATATTAATCAAGAGAGTTGTTCAGGTTGTGCTTGCCTTAATGCTATTCCTGGAGAAGCATTAACTTGGGGATCTGTGTGTGCTTCAGGACAGCCTGGGCTTTAGAAACGCCCCACCCCCACAAACCACCTGCCTCCACTATGACATCAGAGTAGTGGTCCAATCATTTAGCTGTGGAACATCGGATAATTTGCATAGGACTATCTATTGGCCAAAGGGCTTAAGCCCATCCCCAAGATGATGTTTGTGTACAGCTAGTTTCCAGAGAAACCAAACTTAGTGCTGGCAGTTGAACATGCAGTGTGAAGCTCTTCTGAAGTCCTTAAAAAAAGAACTAAATCAGAAGATATGATCCTCGTTTTCGAACTAATTCAGACTATAGAATTCTTTGTTGTGTTCCCAGTCCATTTTGCCATATAAATAGGTAGTAGAAAATGTGTGAATTCATTAGTATAAATTAAATGAGTTATGAAAGAAAGGACCTCATCCTCGTGATGGACATTATAAGGAAGGAGATAACTTCAGGCATTGCCTCAGAAAAAAGTACGCTGCATAGGAGGGTTACTCATAACAGTGCGGTTACTCCTGGAAGAGAGGAATATCTGTTGGTGAATATCGCCTTGCAAGGAGGACTGTTCATCCTATCAAAAGTCATGCTCCGAGAAGGGATATTGAAAGGAGGAGGGTAATTCTGCAAAGAGAGCATCCTCTTCACCGAACTGTCAAGACACAGCAAGTCTTTGCCTCAAGAAGGGAGCCCTGGTGAGGAGAGCTACTCATTTGAGAGGAGTAAGTTGTCCAGGAGAAGACCCTCCTCAAGTGAAGCTTGCCTTGCAGGGAGAGGTCGCGCAATGAAAACTCACTCTGTAGAGTGGAACCAATCATTTGAGAAGTGCAACTGGGACAAGAGAAGACCATCTCCTGGGAATATTCAGCCCACAGGGATTGTTCCACCTTGAAGGACAAGACGCCCCGAGGAAGAGAGATTTTCAGTTGGAAGGGGCACCTCAGCAATTAGAGTACCCTCTCTCTGTTGGTTAAGGACACTCCATCAAAAGCTGCCATGGGAAAAAGGGTCTATTATCTGGAAAGGGTAACTCTGCAAATAGAGGATCCACTCCTGTGAAATGCAATCTTAGAGCGAGGCTTCGCTTCAGCAAAGGTACACTGAAAAGAAGGGCTACTCATGTGAGAGGGGTAAAATGAATGGCAGGGAAAATATCCTCTGCAAGTGAAGATCACCTTGCAGGGAGAGATATCCCCATCCATGAATGCCCTGTAAAGGGGGGTCATTCATTTTAAAAGCATAACTCTGAAAAGGGAAAACTGTCCCAGGGAAAAATATTGCCACAAAAGGAGGCATTGCTTCAAAAAAATTATCCTATAGAGGAGGGTTACTCATTGTTTAGGGGAAACTCTGCAAACACAGGACACTTAACTGGGAAACATCAACCCAGGGAGAGGTCAGCATTAGAAGAAAAGCCTCCCAACATTGGAGGGTCAGCCAGTTCTGAAAGACAAAACTTGGGTGCATGAGGACACATTAAACGTGTTGTTGTTCTCCAAAAATGTTTCCCACCATTAGTAAAGGGATAAATCCATTTTATGTACTGTTTTGCTATTTTCTTTTTAATTAATTTTCACTAAAATCTCCATTATATTATAATTTTGTTTATTTTAGGCTTATGTATTCCTTTATTCCAGTGTCTTGAGACAAAAGGCCAGGTTACTGACCTGAAATCTTTCTCTAAATATGTGTGTGTGTGTGTGTGTGTGTGTGTGTGTGTGTTATTCTTTTATGTCTGACCACGTGTCTATGGGTGTTTCAAGAGAGCAAAAGGAATCACATCCCTCGAAGCTAGAGCTTGAGATGGTTGTGACACCTGTATTTGTCCTGTAAGACCCAAACTGCCTGTTTTGCAAGAACAGCAAGGCCCTGAAACAGCTGCACCACCTCTCCAGCCCCTTTTCCTTGGTTTTAAAGCAGGCACTTATAGTTGAAAATCATCCCTAATCACTAATTTAGTAATGGTATAGATATTCATATATTTTGTCTTCATTTGACTTTTTCATTTCCAACAGTTTCTCTCTGTAGTTTAACTTTCAATTCTCCTGCCTCAGCAGTTCAAGTGACTGTGCTTGTAGGCCTTCATCACTATTTGTGGTGTTTTCAATAAATATTTGAATTTCTCTTTTTAAGTCCTCATTTTACACATTGAAACAGTATTTACTTTCGATAGATTCTAATTTTCTAAATTACTTAAATTTGCTTGTTATTGATTTCTAACTACTTTCCAGCGTGGTTAAAGTGTGTAGTTAATTCTACACTTTTCTATTCTTTTTCTTTTTCCTGGGTATGATCTAACATGGAGAACGTTCTACATTGACCTGAGAAGAATGTCTGTGCTGCTAGTCTTGTGTGGAATGTAGTGTAGATGTATTTCTATGACTATTTTCTTTGTAGTGCTGTTCAAGTCTTTTATCTCACTGTATATTGTCTCTGTGGTCCTTACTACTACTGAAAGTAGTTCATGAAATCTCCAAAAAGTAACTTTAAATTGTCAATTTTATCTGTGTGTTTTCTTGGTGCATGTAATATTTTCTGATCTCAAGCGACAGTCATAGTTTCCTATTACAATCATCACTTTGACCAATAGTAAGCTTAGTTTTGCCCATAAGGTTTTAGTTTTAAAGTGTATTTGGTGAGATACCTAAATAGCCTCTCTAGCTTGGTAGGCTTGTAATTTTTTTTCTTTATGGAAATACATTTAATTCAGAGTGATACTGTAGTATTTCACAGCCAAAGATACTAGTCTCAATTATCTTTCCTTAGAGATGGACCATAAGCTTATTTATAATATTCTAAGCTTTAAACATACTTGTAGAGATGTACATGTATTTTAATATCTTAAAAACCTGTATCAAATACAATTACATTTAAAAATTAGACATATTTTTTCTAGTTATCCAAGACAATGATTATATGTATTTCAATTTTCACCAATAATATGTAGTATGTTTCCCACACTCAAGTTAGCATTGCATGGTATCAGTAAGTTTTTCATTTATTTTTATTGTGCTCTACATTTTTCTCTGCTCTCCTCCCAGTTATGATAACAATTTATATCTTATATCTTTTTCCAGATTTCTGAATTCGGACTATGTTTTTAGTTTTCTTATACACTGATTAGTAGATTAATTTATCATCTTTACATTCTCTGGGTGAATGGAAATGAACTCATTGCCATGTTCAGAGTTTACTAAATATGGAGACAATGAAATAAAAAGTGATTGAAAAGAAACCTATTCTTCCTCAGTGGTGACAGGCTGGCGATGACACCCATTTCTTTTTAACCATCTGAGCTGTAGTGCCCTTCATCTGAGAGCTCCTCCACACATTCGTATTCATGGATTGAAGAGAAGGGTCCAAGTAATTTTGGCAAAGAATGCGTCAGAGGAAGGAGGACATATTAATCAAGAGTGTTGTTCAGGTTGTGCATGCCTTAATGCTAGTCCTGGAGAAGCATTAACTTGGGGATCTGTGTGTGCTTCAGGACAGCCTGGGCTTTAGAAACGCCCCACCCCCACAAACCACCTGCCTCCACTATGACATCAGAGTAGTGGTCCAATCATTTAGCTGTGGAACATCGGATAATTTGCATAGGACTATCTATTGGCCAAAGGGCTTAAGCCCATCCCCAAGATGATGTTTGTGTACAGCTAGTTTCCAGAGAAACCAAACTTAGTGCTGGCAGTTGAACATGCAGTGTGAAGCTCTTCTGAAGTCCTTAAAAAAAGAACTAAATCAGAAGATATGATCCTCGTTTTCGAACTAATTCAGACTATAGAATTCTTTGTTGTGTTCCCAGTCCATTTTGCCATATAAATAGGTAGTAGAAAATGTGTGAATTCATTAGTATAAATTAAATGAGTTATGAAAGAAAGGACCTCATCCTCGTGATGGACATTATAAGAAAGGAGATAACTTCAGGCATTGCCTCAGAAAAAAGTACGCTGCATAGGAGGGTTACTCATAACAGTGCGGTTATTCCTGGAAGAGAGGAATATCTGTTGGTGAATATCGCCTGGCAAGGAGGACTGATCATGCTCCGAGAAGGGATATTGAAAGGAGGAGGGTAATTCTGCAAAGAGAGCATCCTCTTCACCGAACTGTCAAGACACAGCAAGTCTTTGCCTCAAGAAGGGAGCCCTGGTGAGGAGAGCTACTCATTGGAGAGGAGTAAGTTGTCCAGGAGAAGACCCTCCTCAAGTGAAGCTTGCCTTGCAGGGAGAGGTCGCGCAATGAAAACTCACTCTGTAGAGTGGAACCAATCATTTGAGAAGTGCATCTGTGCCAAGAGAAGACCCTCTCCTGGGAATATTCAGCCCACAGGGATTGTTCCACCTTGAAGAACAAGACGCCCCGAGGATGAGAGATTTTCAGTTGGAAGGGGCACCTCAGCAATTAGAGTACCCTCTCTCTGTTGGTTAAGGACACTCCATCAAAAGTTGCCATGTGAAAAAGGGTCTATTATCTGGAAAGGGTAACTCTGCAAATAGAGGATCCACTCCTGTGAAATGCAATCTTAGAGCGAGGCTTCGCTTCAGCAAAGGTACACTGAAAAGAAGGGCTACTCATGTGGGAGGGGTAAAATGAATGGCAGGGAAAATATCCTCTGCAAGTGAAGATCACCTTGCAGGGAGAGATATCCCCATCCATGAATGCCCTGTAAAGGGGGGTCATTCATTTTAAAAGCATAACTCTGAAAAGGGAAACCTGTCCCAGGGAAAAATATTGCCACAAAAGGAGGCATTGCTTCAAAAAAATTATCCTATAGAGGAGGGTTACTCATTGTTTAGGGGAAACTCTGCAAACACAGGACACTTAACTGGGAAACATCAACCCAGGGAGAGGTCAGCATTAGAAGAAAAGCCTCCCAACATTGGAGGGTCACCCAGTTCTGAAAGACAAAACTTGGGTGCATGAGGAAACATTAAACGTGTTGTTGTTCTCCAAAAATGATTCCCACCATTAGTAAAGGGATAAATCCATTTTATGTACTGTTTTGCTATTTTCTTTTTAATTAATTTTCACTAAAATCTCCATTATATTATAATTTTGTTTATTTTAGGCTTATGTATTCCTTTATTCCAGTGTCTTGAGACAAAAGGCCAGGTTACTGACCTGAAATCTTTCTCTAAATATGTGTGTGTGTGTGTGTGTGTGTGTGTGTGTGTGTGTGTGTTATTCTTTTATGTCTGAGCATGTGTCTATGGGTGTTTCAAGAGAGCAAAAGGAATCACATCCCTCGAAGCTAGAGCTTGAGATGGTTGTGACACCTGTATTTGTCCTGTAAGAACCAAACTGGGTGTTTTGCAAGAACAGCAAGGCCCTGAAACAGCAGCACCATCTCTCCAGCCCCTTTTCCTTGGTTTTAAAGCAGGCACGTATAGTTGAAAATCATCCCTAATCACTAATTTAGTAATGGTATAGATATTCATATATTTTGTCTTCATTTGACTTTTTCATTTCCAACAGCTTCTCTCTGTAGTTTAACTTTCAATTCTCCTGCCTCAGCAGTTCAAGTGACTGTGCTTGTAGGCCTTCATCACTATTTGTGGTGTTTTCTATAAATATTTGAATTTCTGTTTTTAAGTCCTCATTTTACACATTGAAACAGTACTTACTTTCGATAGATTCTAATTTTCTAAATTACTTAAATTTGCTTGTTTTTGATTTCTAACTACATTCCAGCGTGGTTAAAGTGTGTAGTTAATTCTACACTTTTCTATTCTTTTTCTTTTTCCTGGGTATGATCTAACATGGAGAACGTTCTACATTGACCTGAGAAGAATGTCTGTGCTGCTAGTCTTGTGTGGAATGTAGTGTAGATGTATTTCTAAGACTATTTTCTTTGTAGTGCTGTTCAAGTCTTTTATCTCACTGTATATTTTCTCTGTGGTCCTTACTACTACTGAAAGTAGTTCATGAAATCTCCAAAAATTAACTTTAAATTGTCTATTTTATCTGTGTGTTTTCTTGGTTCATGTAATTTTTTCTGATCTCAAGCGACAGTAATAGTTTCCTATTACAATCATCACTTTGACTAATAGTAAGCTTAGTTTTGCCCATAAGGTTTTAGTTTTAAAGTGTATTTGGTGAGATACCTAAATAGCCTCTCTAGCTTGGTAGGCTTGTAATTTGTTTTCTTGATGGAAATACATTTAATTCAGAGTGATACTGTAGTATTTCACAGCCAAAGATAGTAGTCTCAATTATCCCTCTTTAAAGATGAACCATAAGCTTATTTATAATATTCTAAGCTTTAAACATACTTGTAGAGATGTACATGTATTTTAATATCTTAAAAATCTGTATCAAATACAATTACATTTAAAAATTAGATATATTTTTTCAAGTTATCCAAGACAATGATTATATGTATTTCAATTTTCACCAATAATATGTAGTATGTTTCCCACACTCAAGTTAGCATTGCATGGTATCAGTAAGTTTTTCATTTATTTTTATTGTGCTCTACATTTTTCCCTGCTCTCCTCCCAGTTATGATAGCAATTTATATCATATCTTTTCCCAGCTTTCTGAATTCGGACTATGTTTTTATTTTTCTTTTAAACAGATTAATAGATTAATTTATCATCTTTACATTCTCTGGGTGAATGGAAATGAACTCATTGCCATGTTCAGAGTTTACCAAATATGGAGGCAATGAAAAACAAAGTGATTGAAAAGAAACCGATTCTTCCTCAGTGGCGACAGGCTGGCGATGACACCCATTTCTTTTTAACCATCTGAGCTGTAGTGCCCTTCATCTGAGAGCTCCTCCACACACTCGTATTCATGGATTGAAGAGAAGGGTCCAAGTAATTTTGGCAAAGAATGCGTCAGAGGAAGGAGGACATATTAATCAAGAGAGTTGTTCAGGTTGTGCATGCCTTAATGCTAGTCCTGGAGAAGCATTAACTTGGGGATCTGTGTGTGCTTCAGGACAGCCTGACCTTTAGAAACGCCCCACCCCCACAAACCACCTGCCTCCACTATGACATCAGAGTAGTGGTCCAATCATTTAGCTGTGGAACATCGGATAATTTGCATAGTTCTATCTATTGGCCAAAGGGCTTAAGCCCATCCCCAAGATGATGTTTGTGTACAGCTAGTTTCCAGAGAAACCAAACTTAGTGCTGGCAGATGAACATGCAGTGTGAAGCTCTTCTGAAGTCCTTAAAAAAAGAACTAAATCAGAAGATATGATCCTCGTTTTCGAACTAATTCAGACTATAGAATTATTTGTTGTGTTCCCAGTCCATTTTGCCATATAAATAGGTAGTAGAAAATGTGTGAATTCATTAGTATAAATTAAATGAGTTATGAAAGAAAGGACCTCATCCTCGTGATGGACATTATAAGGAAGGAGATAACTTCAGGCATTGCCTCAGAAAAAAGTACGCTGCAAAAGAGGGTTACTCATAACAGTGTGGTTACTCCTGGAAGAGAGGAATATCTGTTGGTTAATATCGCCTTGCAAGGAGGACTGTTCATCCTATCAAAAGTCATGCTCCGAGAAGGGATATTGAAAGGAGGAGGGTAATTCTGCAAAGAGAGCATCCTCTTCACCGAACTGTCAAGTCACAGCAAGTCTTTGCCTCAAAAAGGGAGCCCTGGTGAGGAGAGCTACTCATTTGAGAGGAGTAAGTTGTCCAGGAGAAGACCCTCCTCAAGTGAAGCTTGCCTTACAGGGAGAGGTCGCACAATGAAAACTCACTCTGTAGAGTGGAACCAATCATTTGAGAAGTGCATCTGGGCCAAGAGAAGACCCTCTCCTGGGAATATTCAGCCCACAGGGATTGTTCCACCTTGAAGGACAAGACGCCCCGAGGAAGAGAGATTTTCAGTTGGAAGGGGCACCTCAGCAATTAGAGTACCCTCTCTCTGTTGGTTAAGGACACTGCATCAAAAGCTGCCTTGTGAAAAAGGGTCTATTATCTGGAAAGTGTAACTCTGCAAATAGAGGATCCACTCCTGTGAAATGCAATCTTACAGCGAGGCTTCGCTTCAGCAAAGGTACACTGAAAAGAAGGGCTACTCATGTGAGAGGGGTAAAATGAATGGCAGGGAAAATATCCTCTGCAAGTGAAGATCACCTTGCAGGGAGAGATATCCCCATCCAAGAATGCCCTGTAAAGGGGGTTCATTCATTTTAAAAGCATAACTCTGAAAAGGGAAAACTGTCCCAGGGAAAAATATTGCCACAAAAGGAGGCATTGCTTCAAAAAAATTATCCTATAGAGGAGGGTTACTCATTGTTTAGGGGAAACTCTGCAAACACAGGACACTTAACTGGGAAACATCAACCCAGGGAGAGGTCAGCATTAGAAGAAAAGCCTCCCAACATTGGAGGGTCACCCAGTTCTGAAAGACAAAACTTGGGTGCATGAGGACACATTAAACGTGTTGTTGTTCTCCAAAAATGTTTCCCACCATTAGTAAAGGGATAAATCCATTTTATGTACTGTTTTGCTATTTTCTTTTTAATTAATTTTCACTAAAATCTCCATTATATTATAATTTTGTTTATTTTAGGCTTATGTATTCCTTTATTCCAGTGTCTTGAGACAAAGGGCCAGGTTACTGACCTGAAATCTTTCTCTAAATATGTGCGTGTGTATGTGTGTGTGTGTGTGTTTTTGTGTGTATGTGTGTGTGTGTGTGTGTGTGTTATTCTTTTATGTCTGAGCATGTGTCTATGGGTGTTTCAAGAGAGCAAAAGGAATCACATCCCTCGAAGCTAGAGCTTGAGATGGTTGTGAGACCTGTATTTGTCTTGTAAGACCCAAACTGGGTGTTTTGCAAGAACAGCAAGGCCCTGAAACAGCTGCACCATCTCTCCAGCCCCTTTTCCTTGGTTTTAAAGCAGGCACTTATAGTTGAAAATCATCCCTAATAACTAATTTAGTAATGGTATAGATATTCATATATTTTGTCTTCATTTGACTTTTTCATTTCCAACAGCTTCTCTCTGTAGTTTAACTTTCAATTCTCCTGCCTCAGCAGTTCAAGTGACTGTGCTTGTAGGCCTTCGTCACTATTTGTGGTGTTTTCAATAAATATTTGAATTTGTGTTTTTAAGTCCTCATTTTACACATTGAAACAGTATTTACTTTCGATAGATTCTAATTTTCTAAATTACTTAAATTTGCTTGTTATTGATTTCTAACTACATTCCAGTGTGGTTAAAGTGTGTAGTTAATTCTACACTTTTCTATTCTTTTTCTTTTTCCTGGGTATGATCTAACATGGAGAACGTTCTACATTGACCTGAGAAGAATGTCTGTGGTGCTAGTCTTGTGTGGAATGTAGTGTAGATGTATTTCAAAGACTATTTTCTTTGTAGTGCTGTTCAAGTCTTTTATCTCACTGTTCTATTGTCTCTGTGGTCCTTACTACTACTGAAAGTAGTTCATGAAATCTCCAAAAAGTAACTTTAAATTGTCTATTTTATCTGTGTGTTTCCTTGGTTCATGTAATTTTTTCTGATCTCAAGCGACAGTAATAGTTTCCTATTACAATCATCACTTTGACCAATAGAAAGCTTAGTTTTGCCCATAATGTTTTAGTTTTAAAGTGTAGTTGGTGGGATACCTAAATAGCCTCTCTAGCTTGGTAGGCTTGTAATTTGTTTTCTTTATGGAAATACATTTAATTCAGAGTGATACTGTAGTATTTCACAGCCAAAGATAGTAGTCTCAATTATCTTTCTTTAAAGATGGACCATAAACTTATTTATAATATTCTAAGCTTTAAACATACTTGTAGAGATGTACATGTATTTTAATATCTTAAAAACCTGTATCAAATACAATTACATATAAAAATTAGATATATTTTTTCAAGTTATCCAAGACAATGATTAAATGTATTCCAATTTTCACCAATAATATGTAGTATGTTTCCCACACTCAAGTTAGCATTGCATGGTATCAGTAAGTTTTTCATTTATTTTTATTGTGCTCTACATTTTTCCCTGCTCTCCTCCCAGTTATGATAGCAATTTATATCATATCTTTTCCCAGCTTTCTGAATTCGGACTATGTTTTTATTTTTCTTTTAAACAGATTAATAGATTAATTTATCATCTTTACATTCTCTGGGTGAATGGAAATGAACTCATTGCCATGTTCAGAGTTTACCAAATATGGAGGCAATGAAAAACAAAGTGATTGAAAAGAAACCGATTCTTCCTCAGTGGCGACAGGCTGGCGATGACACCCATTTCTTTTTAACCATCTGAGCTGTAGTGCCCTTCATCTGAGAGCTCCTCCACACACTCGTATTCATGGATTGAAGAGAAGGGTCCAAGTAATTTTGGCAAAGAATGCGTCAGAGGAAGGAGGACATATTAATCAAGAGAGTTGTTCAGGTTGTGCATGCCTTAATGCTAGTCCTGGAGAAGCATTAACTTGGGGATCTGTGTGTGCTTCAGGACAGCCTGACCTTTAGAAACGCCCCACCCCCACAAACCACCTGCCTCCACTATGACATCAGAGTAGTGGTCCAATCATTTAGCTGTGGAACATCGGATAATTTGCATAGTTCTATCTATTGGCCAAAGGGCTTAAGCCCATCCCCAAGATGATTTTTGTGTACAGCTAGTTTCCAGAGAAACCAAACTTAGTGCTGGCAGATGAACATGCAGTGTGAAGCTCTTCTGAAGTCCTTAAAAAAAGAACTAAATCAGAAGATATGATCCTCGTTTTCGAACTAATTCAGACTATAGAATTATTTGTTGTGTTCCCAGTCCATTTTGCCATATAAATAGGTAGTAGAAAATGTGTGAATTCATTAGTATAAATTAAATGAGTTATGAAAGAAAGGACCTCATCCTCGTGATGGACATTATAAGGAAGGAGATAACTTCAGGCATTGCCTCAGAAAAAAGTACGCTGCAAAAGAGGGTTACTCATAACAGTGTGGTTACTCCTGGAAGAGAGGAATATCTGTTGGTTAATATCGCCTTGCAAGGAGGACTGTTCATCCTATCAAAAGTCATGCTCCGAGAAGGGATATTGAAAGGAGGAGGGTAATTCTGCAAAGAGAGCATCCTCTTCACCGAACTGTCAAGTCACAGCAAGTCTTTGCCTCAAAAAGGGAGCCCTGGTGAGGAGAGCTACTCATTTGAGAGGAGTAAGTTGTCCAGGAGAAGACCCTCCTCAAGTGAAGCTTGCCTTACAGGGAGAGGTCGCACAATGAAAACTCACTCTGTAGAGTGGAACCAATCATTTGAGAAGTGCATCTGGGCCAAGAGAAGACCCTCTCCTGGGAATATTCAGCCCACAGGGATTGTTCCACCTTGAAGGACAAGACGCCCCGAGGAAGAGAGATTTTCAGTTGGAAGGGGCACCTCAGCAATTAGAGTACCCTCTCTCTGTTGGTTAAGGACACTGCATCAAAAGCTGCCTTGTGAAAAAGGGTCTATTATCTGGAAAGTGTAACTCTGCAAATAGAGGATCCACTCCTGTGAAATGCAATCTTACAGCGAGGCTTCGCTTCAGCAAAGGTACACTGAAAAGAAGGGCTACTCATGTGAGAGGGGTAAAATGAATGGCAGGGAAAATATCCTCTGCAAGTGAAGATCACCTTGCAGGGAGAGATATCCCCATCCAAGAATGCCCTGTAAAGGGGGTTCATTCATTTTAAAAGCATAACTCTGAAAAGGGAAAACTGTCCCAGGGAAAAATATTGCCACAAAAGGAGGCATTGCTTCAAAAAAATTATCCTATAGAGGAGGGTTACTCATTGTTTAGGGGAAACTCTGCAAACACAGGACACTTAACTGGGAAACATCAACCCAGGGAGAGGTCAGCATTAGAAGAAAAGCCTCCCAACATTGGAGGGTCACCCAGTTCTGAAAGACAAAACTTGGGTGCATGAGGACACATTAAACGTGTTGTTGTTCTCCAAAAATGTTTCCCACCATTAGTAAAGGGATAAATCCATTTTATGTACTGTTTTGCTATTTTCTTTTTAATTAATTTTCACTAAAATCTCCATTATATTATAATTTTGTTTATTTTAGGCTTATGTATTCCTTTATTCCAGTGTCTTGAGACAAAGGGCCAGGTTACTGACCTGAAATCTTTCTCTAAATATGTGCGTGTGTATGTGTGTGTGTGTGTGTTTTTGTGTGTATGTGTGTGTGTGTGTGTGTGTGTTATTCTTTTATGTCTGAGCATGTGTCTATGGGTGTTTCAAGAGAGCAAAAGGAATCACATCCCTCGAAGCTAGAGCTTGAGATGGTTGTGAGACCTGTATTTGTCTTGTAAGACCCAAACTGGGTGTTTTGCAAGAACAGCAAGGCCCTGAAACAGCTGCACCATCTCTCCAGCCCCTTTTCCTTGGTTTTAAAGCAGGCACTTATAGTTGAAAATCATCCCTAATAACTAATTTAGTAATGGTATAGATATTCATATATTTTGTCTTCATTTGACTTTTTCATTTCCAACAGCTTCTCTCTGTAGTTTAACTTTCAATTCTCCTGCCTCAGCAGTTCAAGTGACTGTGCTTGTAGGCCTTCGTCACTATTTGTGGTGTTTTCAATAAATATTTGAATTTGTGTTTTTAAGTCCTCATTTTACACATTGAAACAGTATTTACTTTCGATAGATTCTAATTTTCTAAATTACTTAAATTTGCTTGTTATTGATTTCTAACTACATTCCAGTGTGGTTAAAGTGTGTAGTTAATTCTACACTTTTCTATTCTTTTTCTTTTTCCTGGGTATGATCTAACATGGAGAACGTTCTACATTGACCTGAGAAGAATGTCTGTGCTGCTAGTCTTGTGTGGAATGTAGTGTAGATGTATTTCAAAGACTATTTTCTTTGTAGTGCTGTTCAAGTCTTTTATCTCACTGTTCTATTGTCTCTGTGGTCCTTACTACTACTGAAAGTAGTTCATGAAATCTCCAAAAAGTAACTTTAAATTGTCTATTTTATCTGTGTGTTTCCTTGGTTCATGTAATTTTTTCTGATCTCAAGCGACAGTAATAGTTTCCTATTACAATCATCACTTTGACCAATAGAAAGCTTAGTTTTGCCCATAATGTTTTAGTTTTAAAGTGTAGTTGGTGGGATACCTAAATAGCCTCTCTAGCTTGGTAGGCTTGTAATTTGTTTTCTTTATGGAAATACATTTAATTCAGAGTGATACTGTAGTATTTCACAGCCAAAGATAGTAGTCTCAATTATCTTTCTTTAAAGATGGACCATAAACTTATTTATAATATTCTAAGCTTTAAACATACTTGTAGAGATGTACATGTATTTTAATATCTTAAAAACCTGTATCAAATACAATTACATATAAAAATTAGATATATTTTTTCAAGTTATCCAAGACAATGATTAAATGTATTCCAATTTTCACCAATAATATGTAGTATGTTTCCCACACTCAAGTTAGCATTGCATGGTATCAGTAAGTTTTTCATTTATTTTTATTGTGCTCTACATTTTTCCCTGCTCTCCTCCCAGTTATGATAGCAATTTATATCATATCTTTTCCCAGCTTTCTGAATTCGGACTATGTTTTTATTTTTCTTTTAAACACATTAATAGATTAATTTATCATCTTTACATTCTCTGGGTGAATGGAAATGAACTCATTGCCATGTTCAGAGTTTACCAAATATGGAGGCAATGAAAAACAAAGTGATTGAAAAGAAACCGATTCTTCCTCAGTGGCGACAGGCTGGCGATGACACCCATTTCTTTTTAACCATCTGAGCTGTAGTGCCCTTCATCTGAGAGCTCCTCCACACACTCGTATTCATGGATTGAAGAGAAGGGTCCAAGTAATTTTGGCAAAGAATGCGTCAGAGGAAGGAGGACATATTAATCAAGAGAGTTGTTCAGGTTGTGCATGCCTTAATGCTAGTCCTGGAGAAGCATTAACTTGGGGATCTGTGTGTGCTTCAGGACAGCCTGACCTTTAGAAACGCCCCACCCCCACAAACCACCTGCCTCCACTATGACATCAGAGTAGTGGTCCAATCATTTAGCTGTGGAACATCGGATAATTTGCATAGTTCTATCTATTGGCCAAAGGGCTTAAGCCCATCCCCAAGATGATGTTTGTGTACAGCTAGTTTCCAGAGAAACCAAACTTAGTGCTGGCAGTTGAACATGCAGTGTGAAGCTCTTCTGAAGTCCTTAAAAAAAGAACTAAATCAGAAGATATGATCCTCGTTTTCGAACTAATTCAGACTATAGAATTCTTTGTTGTGTTCCCAGTCCATTTTGCCATATAAATAGGTAGTAGAAAATGTGTGAATTCATTAGTATAAATTAAATGAGTTATGAAAGAAAGGACCTCATCCTCGTGATGGACATTATAAGGAAGGAGATAACTTCAGGCATTGCCTCAGAAAAAAGTACGCTGCAAAAGAGGGTTACTCATAACAGTGTGGTTACTCCTGGAAGAGAGGAATATCTGTTGGTTAATATCGCCTTGCAAGGAGGACTGTTCATCCTATCAAAAGTCATGCTCCGAGAAGGGATATTGAAAGGAGGAGGGTAATTCTGCAAAGAGAGCATCCTCTTCACCGAACTGTCAAGTCACAGCAAGTCTTTGCCTCAAAAAGGGAGCCCTGGTGAGGAGAGCTACTCATTTGAGAGGAGTAAGTTGTCCAGGAGAAGACCCTCCTCAAGTGAAGCTTGCCTTACAGGGAGAGGTCGCACAATGAAAACTCACTCTGTAGAGTGGAACCAATCATTTGAGAAGTGCATCTGGGCCAAGAGAAGACCCTCTCCTGGGAATATTCAGCCCACAGGGATTGTTCCACCTTGAAGGACAAGACGCCCCGAGGAAGAGAGATTTTCAGTTGGAAGGGGCACCTCAGCAATTAGAGTACCCTCTCTCTGTTGGTTAAGGACACTGCATCAAAAGCTGCCTTGTGAAAAAGGGTCTATTATCTGGAAAGTGTAACTCTGCAAATAGAGGATCCACTCCTGTGAAATGCAATCTTACAGCGAGGCTTCGCTTCAGCAAAGGTACACTGAAAAGAAGGGCTACTCATGTGAGAGGGGTAAAATGAATGGCAGGGAAAATATCCTCTGCAAGTGAAGATCACCTTGCAGGGAGAGATATCCCCATCCAAGAATGCCCTGTAAAGGGGGTTCATTCATTTTAAAAGCATAACTCTGAAAAGGGAAAACTGTCCCAGGGAAAAATATTGCCACAAAAGGAGGCATTGCTTCAAAAAAATTATCCTATAGAGGAGGGTTACTCATTGTTTAGGGGAAACTCTGCAAACACAGGACACTTAACTGGGAAACATCAACCCAGGGAGAGGTCAGCATTAGAAGAAAAGCCTCCCAACATTGGAGGGTCACCCAGTTCTGAAAGACAAAACTTGGGTGCATGAGGACACATTAAACGTGTTGTTGTTCTCCAAAAATGTTTCCCACCATTAGTAAAGGGATAAATCCATTTTATGTACTGTTTTGCTATTTTCTTTTTAATTAATTTTCACTAAAATCTCCATTATATTATAATTTTGTTTATTTTAGGCTTATGTATTCCTTTATTCCAGTGTCTTGAGACAAAGGGCCAGGTTACTGACCTGAAATCTTTCTCTAAATATGTGCGTGTGTATGTGTGTGTGTGTGTGTTTTTGTGTGTATGTGTGTGTGTGTGTGTTATTCTTTTATGTCTGAGCATGTGTCTATGGGTGTTTCAAGAGAGCAAAAGGAATCACATCCCTCGAAGCTAGAGCTTGAGATGGTTGTGAGACCTGTATTTGTCTTGTAAGACCCAAACTGGGTGTTTTGCAAGAACAGCAAGGCCCTGAAACAGCTGCAACATCTCTCCAGCCCCTTTTCCTTGGTTTTAAAGCAGGCACTTATAGTTGAAAATCATCCCTAATAACTAATTTAGTAATGGTATAGATATTCATATATTTTGTCTTCATTTGACTTTTTCATTTCCAACAGCTTCTCTCTGTAGTTTAACTTTCAATTCTCCTGCCTCAGCAGTTCAAGTGACTGTGCTTGTAGGCCTTCATCACTATTTGTGGTGTTTTCAATAAATATTTGAATTTGTGTTTTTAAGTCCTCATTTTAAACATTGAAACAGTATTTACTTTCGATAGATTCTAATTTTCTAAATTACTTAAATTTGCTTGTTATTGATTTCTAACTACATTCCAGTGTGGTTAAAGTGTGTAGTTAATTCTACACTTTTCTATTCTTTTTCTTTTTCCTGGGTATGATCTAACATGGAGAACGTTCTACATTGACCTGAGAAGAATGTCTGTGCTGCTAGTCTTGTGTGGAATGTAGTGTAGATGTATTTCAAAGACTATTTTCTTTGTAGTGCTGTTCAAGTCTTTTATCTCACTGTTCTATTATCTCTGTGGTCCTTACTACTACTGAAAGTAGTTCATGAAATCTCCAAAAAGTAACTTTAAATTGTCTATTTTATCTGTGTGTTTCCTTGGTTCATGTAATTTTTTCTGATCTCAAGCGACAGTAATAGTTTCCTATTACAATCATCACTTTGACCAATAGTAAGCTTAGTTTTGCCCATAATGTTTTAGTTTTAAAGTGTAGTTGGTGGGATACCTAAATAGCCTCTCTAGCTTGGTAGGCTTGTAATTTGTTTTCTTTATGGAAATACATTTAATTCAGAGTGATACTGTAGTATTTCACAGCCAAAGATAGTAGTCTCAATTATCTTTCTTTAAAGATGGACCATAAACTTATTTATAATATTCTAAGCTTTAAACATACTTGTAGAGATGTACATGTATTTTAATATCTTAAAAACCTGTATCAAATACAATTACATATAAAAATTAGATATATTTTTTCAAGTTATCCAAGACAATGATTAAATGTATTCCAATTTTCACCAATAATATGTAGTATGTTTCCCACACTCAAGTTAGCATTGCATGGTATCAGTAAGTTTTTCATTTATTTTTATTGTGCTCTAAAATTTTTCCCTGCTCTCCTCCCAGTTATGATAGCAATTTATATCATATCTTTTCCCAGCTTTCTGAATTCGGACTATGTTTTTATTTTTCTTTTAAACACATTAATAGATTAATTTATCATCTTTACATTCTCTGGGTGAATGGAAATGAACTCATTGCCATGTTCAGAGTTTACCAAATATGGAGGCAATGAAAAACAAAGTGATTGAAAAGAAACCGATTCTTCCTCAGTGGCGACAGGCTGGCGATGACACCCATTTCTTTTTAACCATCTGAGCTGTAGTGCCCTTCATCTGAGAGCTCCTCCACACACTCGTATTCATGGATTGAAGAGAAGGGTCCAAGTAATTTTGGCAAAGAATGCGTCACAGGAGGGAGGACATATTAATCAAGAGAGTTGTTCAGGTTGTGCATGCCTTAATGCTAGTCCTGGAGAAGCATTAACTTGGGGATCTGTGTGTGCTTCAGGACAGCCTGACCTTTAGAAACGCCCCACCCCCACAAACCACCTGCCTCCACTATGACATCAGAGTAGTGGTCCAATCATTTAGCTGTGGAACATCGGATAATTTGCATAGGACTATCTATTGGCCAAAGGGCTTAAGCCCATCCCCAAGATGATGTTTGTGTACAGCTAGTTTCCAGAGAAACCAAACTTAGTGCTGGCAGTTGAACATGCAGTGTGAAGCTCTTCTGAAGTCCTTAAAAAAAGAACTAAATCAGAAGATATGATCCTCGTTTTTGAACTAATTCAGACTATAGAATTCTTTGTTGTGTTCCCAGTCCATTTTGCCATATAAATAGGTAGTAGAAAATGTGTGAATTCATTCGTATAAATTAAATGAGTTATGAAAGAAAGGACCTCATCCTCGTGATGGACATTATAAGGAAGGAGATAACTTCAGGCATTGCCTCAGAAAAAAGTACGCTGCATAGGAGGGTTACTCATAACAGTGCGGTTACTCCTGGAAGAGAGGAATATCTGTTGGTGAATATCGCCTTGCAAGGAGGACTGTTCATCCTATCAAAAGTCATGCTCCGAGAAGGGATATTGAAAGGAGGAGGGTAATTCTGCAAAGAGAGCATCCTCTTCACCGAACTGTCAAGACACAGCAAGTCTTTGCCTCAAAAAGGGAGCCCTGGTGAGGAGAGCTACTCATTTGAGAGGAGTAAGTTGTCCAGGAGAAGACCCTCCTCAAATGAAGCTTGCCTTGCTGGGAGAGGTCGCACAATGAAAACTCACTCTGTAGAGTGGAACCAATCATTTGAGAAGTGCATCTGGGCCAAGAGAAGACCCTCTCCTGGGAATATTCAGCCCACAGGGATTGTTCCACCTTGAAGGACAAGACGCCCCGAGGAAGAGAGATTTTCAGTTGGAAGGGGCACCTCAGCAATTAGAGTACCCTCTCTCTGTTGGTTAAGGACACTCCAATAAAAGCTGACATGTGAAAAAGGGTCTATTATCTGGAAAGGGTAACTCTGCAAATAGAGGATCCACTCCTGTGAAATGCATTCTTAGAGCGAGGCTTCTCTTTAGCAAAGGTACACTGAAAAGAAGGGCTACTCATGTGAGAGGGGTAAAATGAATGGCAGGGAAAATATCCTCTGCAAGTGAAGATCACCTTGCAGGGAGAGATATCCCCATCCAAGAATGCCCTGTAAAGGGGGGTCATTCATTTAAAAATCATAACTCCGAAAAGGGAAAACTGTCCCAGGGAAAAATATTGCCACAAAAGGAGGCATTGCTTCAAAAAAAATTATCCTATAGAGGAGGGTTACTCATTGTTTAGGGGAAACTCTGCAAACACAGGACACTTAACTGGGAAACATCAACCCAGGGAGAGGTCAGCATTAGAAGAAAAGCCTCCCAACATTGGAGGGTCACCCAGTTCTGAAAGACAAAACTTGGGTGCATGAGGACACATTAAACGTGTTGTTGTTCTCCAAAAATGTTTCCCACCATTAGTAAAGGGATAAATCCATTTTATGTACTGTTTTGCTATTTTCTTTTTAATTAATTATCACTAAAATCTCCATTATATTATAATTTTGTTTATTTTAGGCTTATGTATTCCTTTATTCCAGTGTCTTGAGACAAAAGGCCAGGTTACTGACCTGAAATCTTTCTCTAAATATGTGTGTGTGTGTGTGTGTGTGTGTGTTATTCTTTTATGTCTGAGCATGTGTCTATGGGTGTTTCAAGAGAGCAAAAGGAATCACATCCCTCGAAGCTAGAGCTTGAGATGGTTGTGACACCTGTATTTGTCCTGTAAGACCCAAACTGGGTGTTTTGCAAGAACAGCAAGGCCCTGAAACAGCTGCACCATCTCTCCAGCCCCTTTTCCTTGGTTTTAAAGCAGGCACTTATAGTTGAAAATCATCCCTAATCACTAATTTAGTAATGGTATAGATATTCATATATTTTGTCTTCATTTGACTTTTTCATTTCCAACAGCTTCTCTCTGTAGTTTAACTTTCAATTCTCCTGCCTCAGCAGTTCAAGTGACTGTGCTTGTAGGCCTTCATCACTATTTGTAGTGTTTTCAATAAATATTTGAATTTCTGTTTTTAAGTCCTCATTTTACACATTGAAACAGTATTTACTTTCGATAGATTCTAATTTTCTAAATTACTTAAATTTGCTTGTTATTGATTTCTAACTACATTCCAGCGTGGTTAAAGTGTGTAGTTAATTCTACACTTTTCTATTCTTTTTCTTTTTCCTGGGTATGATCTAACATGGAGAACGTTCTACATTGACCTGAGAAGAATGTCTGTGCTGCTAGTCTTGTGTGGAATGTAGTGTAGATGTATTTCTAAGACTATATTCTTTGTAGTGCTGTTCAAGTCTTTTATCTCACTGTTCTATTGTCTCTGTGGTCCTTACTACTACTGAAAGTAGTTCATGAAATCTCCAAAAAGTAACTTTAAGTTGTCTATTTTATCTGTGTGTTTCCTTGGTTCACGTAATTTTTTCTGATCTCCAGCGACAGTAATAGTTTCCTAATACAATCATCACTTTGACCAATAGTAAGCTTAGTTTTGCCCATATGGTTTTAGTTTTAAAGTGTATTTGGTGAGATAACTAAATAGCCTCTCTAGCTTTGTAGGCTTGTAATTTGTTTTCTTTATGGAAATACATTAAATTCAGAGTGATACTGTAGTATTTCACAGCCAAGAAAAGTAGTCTCAATTATCTTTCTTTAAAGATGGACCATAAGCTTATTTATAATATTCTAAGCTTTAAACATACTTGTAGAGATGTACATGTATTTTAATATCTTAAAAACCTGTATCAAATACAATTACATTTAAAAATTAGATATATTTTTTCAAGTTATCCAAGACAATGATTATATGTATTTCAATTTTCACCAATAATATATAGTATGTTTCCCACACTCAAGTTAGCATTGCATGGTATCAGTAAGTTTTTCATTTTTTTTGTGCTCTACATTTTCCTCTGCTCTCCTCCCAGTTATGATAACAATTTATATCTTATATCTTTTCCCAGCTTTCTGAATTCGGACTATGTTTTTATTTTTCTTATACACAGATTAATAGATTAATTTATCATCTTTACATTCTCTGGGTGAATGGAAATGAACTCATTGCCATGTTCAGAGTTTACCAAATATGGAGGCAATGAAAAAAAAAGTGATTGAAAAGAAACCTCTTCTTCCTCAGTGGCGACAGGCTGGCGATGACACCCATTTCTTTTTAACCATCTGAGCTGTAGTGCCCTTCATCTGAGAGCTCCTCCACACACTCGTATTCATGGATTGAAGAGAAGGGTCCAAGTAATTTTGGCAAAGAATGCGTCAGAGGAAGGAGGAC
The DNA here is from genome assembly GCF_982192425.1 of Myodes glareolus. Lineage (NCBI taxonomy): Eukaryota > Metazoa > Chordata > Mammalia > Rodentia > Cricetidae > Myodes > Myodes glareolus. The sequence goes on along the minus strand of NC_142053.1, from coordinate 106,322,274 downwards.
ATATTAATCAAGAGAGTTGTTCAGGTTGTGCATGCCTTAATGCTAGTCCTGGAGAAGCATTAACTTGGGGATCTGTGTGTGCTTCAGGACAGCCTGGGCTTTAGAAACGCCCCACCCCCACAAACCACCTGCCTCCACTATGACATCAGAGTAGTGGTCCAATCATTTAGCTGTGGAACATCGGATAATTTGCATAGGACTATCTATTGGCCAAAGGGCTTAAGCCCATCCCCAAGATGATGTTTGTGTACAGCTAGTTTCCAGAGAAACCAAACTTAGTGCTGGCAGTTGAACATGCAGTGTGAAGCTCTTCTGAAGTCCTTAAAAAAAGAACTAAATCAGAAGATATGATCCTCGTTTTCGAACTAATTCAGACTATAGAATTCTTTGTTGTGTTCCCAGTCCATTTTGCCATATAAATAGGTAGTAGAAAATGTGTGAATTCATTAGTATAAATTAAATAAGTTATGAAAGAAAGGACCTCATCCTCGTGATGGACATTATAAGGAAGGAGATAACTTCAGGCATTGCCTCAGAAAAAAGTACGCTGCATAGGAGGGTTACTCATAACAGTGCGGTTACTCCTGGAAGAGAGGAATATCTGTTGGTGAATATCGCCTGGCAAGGAGGACTGTTCATCCTATCAAAAGTCATGCTCCGAGAAGGGATATTGAAAGGAGGAGGGTAATTCTGCAAAGAGAGCATCCTCTTCACCGAACTGTCAAGACACAGCAAGTCTTTGTCTCAAAAAGGGAGCCCTGGTGTGGAGAGCTACTCATTTGAGAGGAGTAAGTTGTCCAGGAGAAGACCCTCCTCAAGTGAAGCTTGCCTTGCAGGGAGAGGTCACGCAATGAAAACTCACTCTGTAGAGTGGAACCAATCATTTGAGAAGTGCATCTGGGCCAAGAGAAGACCCTCTCCTGGGAATATTCAGCCCACAGGGATTGTTCCACCTTGAAGGACAAGACGCCCCGAGGAAGAGAGATTTTCAGTTGGAAGGGGAACCTCAACAATTAGAGTACCCTCTCTCTGTTGGTTAAGGACACTCAATCAAATGCTGCCATGTGAAAAAGGGTCTATTATCTGGAAAGGGTAACTCTGCAAATCGAGGATCCACTCCTGTGAAATGCAATCTTAGAGCGAGGCTTCGCTTCAGCAAAGGTACACTGAAAAGACGGGCTACTCATGTGAGAGGGGTAAAAGGAATGGCAGGGAAAATATCCTCTGCAAGTGAAGATCACCTTGCAGGGAGAGATATCCCCATGCAAGAATGCCCTGTAAAGGGGGGTCATTCATTTTAAAAGCATAACTCTGAAAAGGGAAAACTGTCCCAGGGAAAAATATTGTCACAAAAGGAGGCATTGCTTCAAAAAAAATTATCCTCTGGAGGAGGGTTACTCATTGTTTAGGGAAACTCTGCAAACACAGGACACTTAACTGGGAAACATCAACCCAGGGAGAGGTCAGCATTAGAAGAAAAGCCTCCCAACATTAGAGGGTCACCCAGTTCTGAAAGACAAAACTTGGGTGCATGAGGACACATTAAGCGTGTTGTTGTTCTCCAAAAATGTTTCCCACCATTAGTAAGGGGATAAATCCATTTTATGTACTGTTTTGCTATTTTCTTTTTAATTTATTTTCACTAAAATCTCCATTATATTATAATTTTGTTTATTTTAGGCTTATGTATTCCTTTATTCCAGTGTCTTGAGACAAAGGGCCAGGTTACTGACCTGAAATCTTTCTCTAAATATGTGTGTGTGTGTGTGTGTGTGTTTGTGTGTATGTTTGTGTGTGTGTGTGTGTGTGTTATTCTTTTATGTCTGAGCATGTGTCTATGGGTGTTTCAAGAGAGCAAAAGGAATCACATCCCTTGAAGCTAGAGCTTGAGATGGTTGTCACACCTGTATTTGTCCTGTAAGACCCAAACTGGGTGTTTTGCAAGAACAGCAAGGCCCTGAAACAGCTGCACCATCTCTCCAGCGCCTTTTCCTTGGTTTTAAAGCAGGCACTTATAGTTGAAAATCATCCCTAATCACTAATTTATTAGTGGTATAGATATTCATATATTTTGTCTTCATTTGACTTTTTCATTTCCAACAGATTCTCTCTGTAGTTTAACTTTCAATTCTCCTGCCTCAGCAGTTCAAGTGACTGTGCTTGTAGGCCTTCATCACTATTTGTGGTGTTTTCAATAAATATTTGAATTTCTGTTTCTACGTCCTCATTTTAAACATTGAAACAGTATTTACTTTCGATAGATTCTAATTTTCTAAATTACTTAAATTTGCTTGTTATTGATTTCTAACTACATTCCAGCGTGGTTAAAGTGTGTAGTTAATTCTACACTTTTCTATTCTTTTTCTTTTTCCTGGGTATGATCTAACATGGAGAACGTTCTACATTGACCTGTGAAGAATGTCTGTGCTGCTAGTCTTGTGTGGAATGTAGTGTAGATGTATTTCTAAGACTATTTTCTTTGTAGTGCTGTTAAAGTCTTTTATCTCACTGTATATCGTCTCTGTGTTCCTAACTACTACTGAAAGTAGTTCATGAAATCTCCAAAAAGTAACTTTAAATTGTCTATTTTATCTGTGTGTTTTCTTGGTTCATGTAATTTTTTCTGATCTCAAGCGACAGTAATAGTTTCCTATTACAATCATCACTTTGACCAATAGTAAGCTTAGTTTTGCCCATAAGGTTTTAGTTTTAAAGTGTATTTGTTGAGATACCTAAATAGCCTCTCTAGCTTGGTAGGCTTGTAATTTGTTTTCTTTATGGAAATACATTTAATTCAGGGTGATACTGTAGTATTTCACAGCCAAAGATAGTAGTCTCAATTATCTTTCTTTAAAGATGGACCATAAGCTTATTTATAATATTCTAACCTTTAAACATACTTGTAGAGATGTACATGTATTTTAATATCTTAAAAACCTGTATCAAATACAATTACATTTAAAAATTAGATATATTTTTTCAAGTTATCCAAGACAATGATTTTATGTATTTCAATTTTCACCAATAATATGTAGTATGTTTCCCACACTCAAGTTAGCATTGCATGGTATCAGTAAGTTTTTCATTTATTTTTATTGTGCTCTACATTTTTCTCTGCTCTCCTCCCAGTTATGATAACAATATATATCTTATATCTTTTCCCAGCTTTCTGAATTCGGACTATGTTTTTATTTTTCTTATACACAGATTAATAGATTAATTTATCATCTTTATATTCTCTGGGTGAATGGAAATGAACTCATTGCCATGTTCAGAGTTTACCAAATATGGAGGCAATGAGAAAAAAAGTGATTGAAAAGAAACCTCTTCTTCCTGAGTGGCGACAGGCTGGCGATGACACCCATTTCTTTTCAACCATCTGAGCTGTAGTGCCCTTGATCTGAGAGCCCCTCACACACTCGTATTCATGGATTGAAGAGAAGGGTCCAAGTAATTTTGGCAAAGAATGCGTCAGAGGAAGGAGGACATATTAATCAAGAGAGTTGTTCAGGTTGTGCATGCCTTAATGCTAGTCCTGGAGAAGCATTAACTTGGGGATCTGTGTGTGCTTCAGGACAGCCTGGGCTTTAGAAACGCCCCACCCCCACAAACCACCTGCCTCCACTATGACATCAGAGTAGTGGTCCAATCATTTAGCTGTGGAACATCGGATAATTTGCATAGGACTATCTATTGGCCAAAGGGCTTAAGCCCATCCCCAAGATGATGTTTGTGTACAGCTAGTTTCCAGAGAAACCAAACTTAGTGCTGGCAGTTGAACATGCAGTGTGAAGCTCTTCTGAAGTCCTTAAAAAAAGAACTAAATCAGAAGATATGATCCTCGTTTTCGAACTAATTCAGACTATAGAATTCTTTGTTGTGTTCCCAGTCCATTTTGCCATATAAATAGGTAGTAGAAAATGTGTGAATTCATTAGTATAAATTAAATGAGTTATGAAAGAAAGGACCTCATCCTCGTGATCGACATTATAAGGAAGGAGATAACTTCAGGCATTGCCTCAGAAAAAAGTACGCTGCATAGGAGGGTTACTCATAACAGTGTGGTTACTCCTGGAAGAGAGGAATATCTGTTGGTGAATATCGCCTTGCAAGGAGGACTGTTCATCCTATCAAAAGGCATGCTCCGAGAAGGGATATCGAAAGGAGGAGGGTAATTCAGCAAAGAGAGCATCCTCTTCACCGAACTGTCAAGACACAGCAAGTCTTTGCCTCAAAAAGGGAGCCCTGGTGAGGAGAGCTACTCATTTGAGAGTTGTAAGTTGTCCAGGAGACGACCCTCCTCAAGTGAAGCTTGCCTTGCAGGGAGAGGTCGCGCAATGAAAACTCACTCTGTAGAGTGGAACCAATCATTTGAGAAGTGCATCTGGGCCAAGAGAAGACCCTCTCCTGGGAATATTCAGCCCACAGGGATTGTTCCACCTTGAAGGACAAGACGCCCCGAGGAAGAGAGATTTTCAGTTGGAAGGGGAACCTCAGCAATTAGAGTACCCTCTCTCTGTTGGTTAAGGACACTCCATCAAAAGCTGCCATGTGAAAAATGGTCTATTATCTGGAAAGGGTAACTCTGCAAATAGAGGATCGACTCCTGTGAAATGCAATCTTAGAGCGAGGCTTCGCTTCAGCAAAGGTACACTGAAAAGAAGGGCTACTCATGTGAGATGGGTAAAATGAATGGCAGGGAAAATATCCTCTGCAAGTGAAGATCACCTTGCAGGGAGAGATATCCCCATCCAAGAATGCCCTGTAAAGGGGGGTCATTCATTTTAAAAGCGTAACTCTGAAAAGGGAAAACTGTCCCAGGGAAAAATATTGCCCCAAAAGGAGGCATTGCTTCAAAAAAAATTATCCTCTAGAGGAGGGTTACTCATTGTTTAGGGGAAACTCTGCAAACACAGGACACTTAACTGGGAAACATCAACCCAGGGAGAGGTCAGCATTAGAAGAAAAGCCTCCCAACATTAGAGGGTCACCCAGTTCTGAAAGACAAAACTTGGGTGCATGAGGACACATTAAACGTGTTGTTGTTCTCCAAAAATGTTTCCCACCATTAGTAAAGGGATAAATCCATTTTATGTACTGTTTTGCTATTTTCTTTTTAATTAATTTTCACTAAAATCTCCATTATATTATAATTTTGTTTATTTTAGGCTTATGTATTCCTTTATTCCAGTGTCTTGAGACAAAGGGCCAGGTTACTGACCTGAAATCTTTCTCTAAATATGTGTGTGTGTATGTGTGTGTGTGTGTGTGTTTGTGTGTATGTGTGTGTGTGTGTGTGTGTGTGTGTGTGTTATTCTTTTATGTCTGAGCATGTGTCTATGGGTGTTTCAAGAGAGCAAAAGGAATCACATTCTTCGAAGCTAGAGCTTGAGATGGTTGTGACACCTGGATTTGTCCTGTAAGACCCAAACTGGGTGTTTTGCAAGAACAGCAAGGCCCTGAAACAGCTGCACCATCACTCCAGCCCCTTTTCCTTGGTTTTAAAGCAGGCACTTATTCTTGAAAATCATGCCTAATCACTAATTTAGTAATGGTATAGATATTCATATATTTTGTCTTCATTTGACTTTTTCATTTCCAACAGCTTCTCTCTGTAGTTTAACTTTCAATTCTCCTGCCTCAGCAGTTCAAGTGACTATGCTTGTAGGCCTTCATCACTATTTGTGGTGTTTTCAATAAATATTTGAATTTCTGTTTTTAAGTCCTCATTTTACACATTGAAACAGTATTGACTTTCGATAGATTCTAATTTTCTAAATTACTTAAATTTGCTTGTTATTGATTTCTAACTACATTCCAGCGTGGTTAAATTGTGTAGTTAATTCTACACTTTTCTATTCTTTTTCTTTTTCCTGGGTATGATCTAACATGGAGAACGTTCTACATTGACCTGAGAAGAATGTCTGTGCTGCTAGTCTTGTGTGGAATGTAGTGTAGATGTATTTCTAAGACTATTTTCTTTGTAGTGCTGTTCATGTCTTTTATCTCACTGTATATTGTCTCTGTGGTCCTAACTACTACTGAAAGTAGTTCATGAAATCTCCAAAAAGTAACTTTAAATTGTCTATTTTATCTGTGTGTTTTCTTGGTTCATGTAATTTTTTCTGATCTCCAGCGACAGTAATAGTTTCCTATTACAATCATCACTTTCACCAATAGTAAGCTTAGTTTTGCCCATAAGGATTTAGTTTTAAAGTGTATTTGGTGAGATACCTAAATAGCCTCTCTAGCTTGGTAGGCTTGTAATTTGTTTTCTTTATGGAAATACATTTAATTCAGAGTGATACTGTAGTATTTCACAGCCAAAGATAGTAGTCTCAATTATCTTTCTTTAAAGATGGACCATAAGCTTATTTATAATATTCTAAGCTTTAAACATACTTGTAGAGATGTACATGTATTTTAATATCTTAAAAACCTGTATCAAATACAATTACATTTAAAAATTAGATATATTTTTTCAAGTTATCCAAGACAATGATTATATGTATTTCAATTTTCACCAATAATATGTAGTATGTTGCCCACACTCAAGTTAGCATTGCATGGAATCAGTAAGTTTTTCATTTTTTTTTGTGCTCTACATTTTTCTCTGCTCTCCTCCCAGTTATGATAACAATTTATATCTTATATCTTTTCCCAGCTTTCTGAATTCGGACTATGTTTTTATTTTTCTTATACACAGATTAATAGATTAATTTATCATCTTTATATTCTCTGGGTGAATGGAAATGAACTCATTGCCATGTTCAGAGTTTACCAAATATGGAGGCAATGAGAAAAAAAGTGATTGAAAAGAAACCTATTCTTCCTCAGTGGTGACAGGCTGGCGATGACACCCAATTCTTTTCAACCATCTGAGCTGTAGTGCCCTTCATCTGAGAGCTCCTCCACACACTCGTATTCATGGATTGAAGAGAAGGGTCCAAGTAATTTTGGCAAAGAATGCGTCACAGGAAGGAGGACATATTAATCAAGAGAGTTGTTCAGGTTGTGCATGCCTTAATGCTAGTCCTGGAGAAGCATTAACTTGGGGATCTGTGTGTGCTTCAGGACAGCCTGGGCTTTAGAAACGCCCCACCCCCACAAACCACCTGCCTCCACTATGACATCAGAGTAGTGGTCCAATCATTTAGCTGTGGAACATCGGATAATTTGCATAGGACTATCTATTGACCAAAGGGCTTAAGCCCATCCCCAAGATGATGTTTGTGTACAGCTAGTTTCCAGAGAAACCAAACTTAGTGCTGGCAGTTGAACATGCAGTGTGAAGCTCTTCTGAAGTCCTTAAAAAAAGAACTAAATCAGAAGATATGATCCTCGTTTTCGAACTAATTCAGACTATAGAATTCTTTGTTGTGTTCCCAGTCCATTTTGCCATATAAATAGGTAGTAGAAAATGTGTGAATTCATTAGTATAAATTAAATGAGTTCTGAAAGAAAGGACCTCATCCTCATGATGGACATTATAAGGAAGGAGATAACTTCAGGCATTGCCTCAGAAAAAAGTACGCTGCATAGGAGGGTTACTCATAACAGTGTGGTTACTCCTGGAAGAGAGGAATATCTGTTGGTGAATATCGCCTTGCAAGGAGGACTGTTCATCCTATCAAAAGTCATGCTCCGAGAAGGGATATTGAAAGCAGGAGGGTAATTCTGCAAAGAGAGCATCCTCTTCACCGAACTGTCAAGACACAGCAAGTCTTTGCCTCAAAAAGGGAGCCCTGGTGAGGAGAGCTACTCATTTGAGAGGAGTAAGTTGTCCAGGAGAAGACCCTCCTCAAGTGAAGCTTGCCTTGCAGGGAGAGGTCGCGCAATGAAAACTCACTCTGTAGAGTGGAACCAATCATTTGAGAAGTGCATCTGGGCCAAGAGAAGACCCTCTCCTGGGAATATTCAGCCCACAGGGATTGTTCCACCTTGAAGGACAAGACGCCCCGAAGAAGAGAGAATTTCAGTTGGAAGGGGCACCTCAGCAATTAGAGTACCCTCTCTCTGTTGGTTAAGGACACTCCATCAAAAGCTGCCATGTGAAAAAGTGTCTATTATCTGGAAAGTGTAACTCTGCAAATAGAGGATCCACTCCTGTGAAATGCAATCTTAGAGCGAAGCTTCGCTTCAGCAAAGGTACACTGAAAAGAAGGGCTACTCATGTGAGAGGGGTAAAAGGAATGGCAGGGAAAATATCCTCTGCAAGTGAAGATCACCTTGCAGGGAGAGATATTCCCATCCAAGAATGCCCTGTAAAGGGGGGTCATTCATTTTTAAAGCATAACTCTGAAAAGGGAAAACTGTCCCAGGGAAAAATATTGCCACAAAAGGAGGCATTGCTTCAAAAAAACTTATCCTATAGAGGAGGGTTACTCATTATTTAGGGGAAACTCTGCAAACACAGGACACTTAACTGGGAAACATCAACCCAGGGAGAGGTCAGCATTAGAAGAAAAGCCTCCCAACATTGGAGGGTCACCCAGTTCTGAAAGACAAAACTTGGGTGCATGAGGACACATTAAACGTGTTGTTGTTCTCCAAAAATGTTTCCCACCATTAGTAAAGGGATAAATCCATTTTATGTACTGTTTTGCTATTTTCTTTTTAATTAATTTTCACTAAAATCTCCATTATATTATAATTTTGTTTATTTTAGGCTTATGTATTCCTTCATTCCAGTGTCTTGAAACAAAAGGCCAGGTTACTGACCTGAAATCTTTCTCAAAATATGTGTGTGTGTGTGTGTGTGTGTGCGTGTGTGTTATTCTTTTATGTCTGAGCATGTGTCTATGGGTGTTTCAAGAGAGCAAAAGGAATCACATCCCTCGAAGCTAGAGCTTGAGATGGTTGTGACACCTGTATTTGTCCTGTAAGACTTAAACTGGGTGTTTTGCAAGAACAGCAAGGCCCTGAAACAGCTGCACCATCTCTCCAGCCCCTTTTCCTTGGTTTTAAAGCAGGCACTTATAGTTGAAAATCATCCCTAATCACTAATTTAGTAATGGTATAGATATTCATATATTTTGTCTTCATTTGACTTTTTCATTTCCAACAGCTTCTCTCTGTAGTTTAACTTTCAATTCTCCTGCCTCAGCAGTTCAAGTGACTGTGCTTGTAGGCCTTCATCACTATTTGTGGTGTTTTCAATAAATATTTGAATTTGTGTTTTTACGTCCTCATTTTACACATTGAAATAGTATTTACTTTCGATAGATTCTAATTTTCTAAATTACTTAAATTTGCTTGTTATTGATTTCTAACTACATTCCAGCGTGGTTAAAGTGTGTAGTTAATTCTACACTTTTCTATTCTTTTTCTTTTTCCTGGGTATGATCTAACATGGAGAAAGTTCTACATTGACCTGAGAAGAATGTCTGTGCTGCTAGTCTTGTGTGGAATGTAGTGTAGATGTATTTCTAAGTCTATTTTCTTTGTAGTGCTGTTCAAGTCTTTTATCTCACCGTATATTGTCTCTGTGGTCCTTACTACTACTGAAAGTAGTTCATGAAATCTCCAAAAAGTAACTTTAAATTGTCTATTTTATCTGTGTGTTTTCTTGGTTCATGTAATTTTTTCTGATCTCAAGCGACAGTAATAGTTTCCTATTACAATCATCACTTTCACCAATAGTAAGCTTAGTTTTGCCCATAAGGTTTTAGTTTTAAAGTGTATTTGGTGAGATACCTAAATAGCCTCTCTAGCTTGGTAGGCTTGTAATTTGTTTTCTTTATGGAAATACATTTAATTCAGAGTGATACTGTAGTATTTCACAGCCAAAGATAGTAGTCTCAATTATCTTTCTTTAAAGATGGACCATAAGCTTATTTATAATATTCTAAGCTTTAAACATACTTGTAGAGATGTACATGTATTTTAATATCTTAAAAACCTGTATCAAATACAATTACATTTAAAAATTAGATATATTTTTTCAAGTTATCCAAGACAATGATTATATGTATTTCAATTTTCACCAATAATATGTAGTATGTTTCCCACACTCAAGTTAGCATTGCATGGTATCAGTAAGTTTTTCATTTATTTTTTTGTGCTCTACATTTTTCTCTGCTCTCCTCCCAGTTATGGTAACAATTTATATCTTATATCTTTTCCCAGCTTTCTGAATTCGGACTATGTTTTTATTTTTTATACACAGATTAATTGATTAATTTATCATCTTTACATTCTCTGGGTGAATGGAAATGAACTCATTGCCATGTTCAGAGTTTACCAAATATGGAGGCAATGAAAAAAAAAGTGATTGAAAAGAAACCTATTCTTCCTCAGTGGCGACAGGCTGGCGATGACACCCATTTCTTTTTAACCATCTGAGCTGTAGTGCCCTTCATCTGAGAGCTCCTCCACACACTCGTATTCATGGATTGAAGAGAAGGGTCCAAGTAATTTTGGCAAAGAATGCGTCACAGGAAGGAGGACATATTAATCAAGAGAGTTGTTCAGGTTGTGCATGCCTTAATGCTAGTCCTGGAGAAGCATTAACTTGGGGATCTGTGTGTGCTTCAGGACAGCCTGGCCTTTAGAAACGCCCCACCCCCACAATCCACCTGCCTCCACTATGACATCAGAGTAGTGGTCCAATCATTTAGCTGTGGAACATCGGATAATTTGCATAGGACTATCTATTGGCCAAAGGGCTTAAGCCCATCCCCAAGATGATGTTTGTGTACAGCTAGTTTCCAGAGAAACCAAACTTAGTGCTGGCAGTTGAACATGCAGTGTGAAGCTCTTCTGAAGTCCTTAAAAAAAGAACTAAATCAGAAGATATGATCCTCGTTTTCGAACTAATTCATTCTGTAGAATTCTTTGTTGTGTTCCCAGTCCATTTTGCCATATAAATAGGTAGTAGAAAATGTGTGAATTCATTAGTATAAATTAAATGAGTTATGAAAGAAAGGACCTCATCCTCGTGATGGACATTATAAGGAAGGAGATAACTTCAGGCATTGCCTCAGAAAAAAGTACGCTGCATAGGAGGGTTACTCATAACAGTGTGGTTACTCCTGGAAGAGAGGAATATCTGTTGGTGAATATCGCCTTGCAAGGAGGACTGTTCATGCTCCGAGAAGGGATATTGAAAGGAGGAGGGTAATTCTGCAATGAGAGCATCCTCTTCACCGAACTGTCAAGACACAGCAAGTCTTTGTCTCAAAAAGGGAGCCCTGGTGAGGAGAGCTACTCATTTGAGAGGAGTAAGTTGTCCAGGAGAAGACCCTCCTCAAGTGAAGCTTGCCTTGCAGGGAGAGGTCGCGCAATGAAAACTCACTCTGTAGAGTGGAACCAATCATTTGAGAAGTGCATCTGGGCCAAGAGAAGACCCTCTCCTGGGAATATTCAGCCCACAGGGATTGTTCCACCTTGAAGGACAAGACGCCCCGAGGAAGAGAGAATTTCAGTTGGAAGGGGCACCTCAGCAATTAGAGTACCCTCTCTCTGTTGGTTAAGGACACTCCATCAAAAGCTGCCATGTGAAAAAGGGTCTATTATCTGGAAAGGGTAACCCTGAAAATAGAGGATCCAATCCTGTGAAATGCAATCTTAGAGCGAGGCTTCGCTTCAGCAAAGGTACACTGAAAAGAAGGGCTACTCATGTGAGAGGGGTAAAAGGAATGGCAGGGAAAATATCCTCTGCAAGTGAAGATCACCTTGCAGGGAGAGATATCCCCATCCAAGAATGCCCTGTAAAGGGGGGTCATTCATTTTAAAAGCATAACTCTGAAAAGGGTAAACTGTCCCAGGGAAAAATATTGCCACAAAAGGAGGCATTGCTAGAAAAAATTATCCTATAGAGGAGTGTTACTCATTGTTTAGGGGAAACTCTGCAAACATAGGACACTTAACTGGGAAACATCAACCCAGGGAGAGGTCAGCATTAGAGGAAAAGCCTCCCAACATTGGAGGGTCACCCAGTTCTGAAAGACAAAAACTTGGGTGCATGAGGACACATTAAACGTGTTGTTGTTCTCCAAAAATGATTCCCACAATTAGTAAAGGGATAAATCCATTTTATGTACTGTTTTGCTATTTTCTTTTTAATTTATTTTCACTAAAATCTCCATTATATTATAATTTTGTTTATTTTATGCTTATGTATTCCTTTATTCCAGTGTCTTGAGACAAAGGGCCAGGTTACTGACCTGAAATCTTTCTCTAAATATGTGTGTGTGTATGTGTGTGTGTGTGTGTGTGTGTGTGTTTGTGTGTATGTGTGTGTGTGTGTGTGTGTGTGTTATTCTTTTATGTCCTAGCATGTGTATATGGGTGTTTCAAGAGAGCAAAAGGAATCACATCCCTCGAAGCTAGAGCTTGAGATGGTTGTGACACCTGTATTTGTCCTGTAAGACAAAACTGGGTGTTTTGCAAGAACAGCAAGGCCCTGAAACAGCTGCACCATCTCTCCAGCCCCTTTTCCTTGGTTTTAAAGCAGGCACTTATAGTTGAAAATCATCCCTAATCACTAAAATAGTAATGGTATAGATATTCATATATTTTGTCTTCATTTGACTTTTTCATTTCCAACAGCTTCTCTCTGTAGTTTAACTTTCAATTCTCCTGTCTCAGCAGTTCAAGTGACTGTGCTTGTAGGCCTTCATCACTATTTGTGGTGTTTTCAATAAATATTTGAATTTCTCTTTTTAAGTCCTCATTTTACACATTGAAACAGGATTTACTTTCGATAGATTCTAATTTTCTAAATCACTTAAATTTGCTTGTTATTGATTTCTAACTACATTCCAGTGTGGTTAAAGTGTGTAGTTAATTCTACACTTTTCTATTCTTTTTCTTTTTCCTGGGTATGATCTAACATGGAGAACGTTCTACATTGACCTGAGAAGAATGTCTGTGCTGCTAGTCTTTTGTGGAATGTATTGTAGATGTATTTCTAAGACTATTTTCTTTGTAGTGCTGTTCAAGTCTTTTATCTCACTGTTCTATTGTCTCTGTGGTCCTTTCTACTACTGAAAGTAGTTCATGAAATCTCCAAAAAGTAACTTTAAATTGTCTATTTTATCTGTGTGTTTTCTTGGTTCATGTAATTTTTTCTGATCTCAAGCGACAGTAATAGTTTCCTATTACAATCATCACTTTCACCAATAGTAAGCTTAGTTTTGCCCATAAGGTTTTAGTTTTAATGTGTATTGGTGAGATACCTAAATAGCCTCTCTAGCTTGGTAGGCTTGTAATTTGTTTTCTTTATGGAAATACATTTAATTCAGAGTGATACTGTAGTATTTCACAGCCAAAGATTGTAGTCTCAATTATCTTTCTTTAAAGATGGACCATAAGCTTATTTATAATATTCTAAGCTTTAAACATACTTGTAGAGATGTACATGTATTTTAATATCTTAAAAACCTGTATCAAATACAATTACATTTAAAAATTAGATATATTTTTTCAAGTTATCCAAGACAATGATTATATGTATTTCAATTTTCACCAATAATATGTAGTATGTTTCCCACACTCAAGTTAGCATTGCATGGTATCAGTAAGTTTTTCATTTATTTTTATTGTGCTCTCCATTTTTCTCTGCTCTCCTCCCAGTTATGATAACAATTTATATCTTATATCTTTTCCCAGCTTTCTGAATTCGGACTATGTTTTTATTTTTCTTATACACAGATTAATAGATTAATTTATCATCTTTACATTCTCTGGGTGAATGGAAATGAACTCAATGCCATGTTCAGAGTTTACCAAATATGGAGACAATGAAAAAAAAAGTGATTGAAAAGAAACCTATACTTCCTCAGTGGCGACATGCTGGCGATGACACCCATTTCTTTTGAACCATCTGAGCTGTAGTGCCCTTCATCTGAGAGCTCCTCCACACACTCGTATTCATGGATTGAAGAGAAGGGTCCAAGTAATTTTGGCAAAGAATGCGTCAGAGGAAGGAGGACATATTAATCAAGAGAGTTGTTCAGGTTGTGCATGCCTTAATGCTAGTCCTGGAGAAGCATTAACTTGGGGATCTGTGTGTGCTTCAGGACAGCCTGGGCTTTAGAAACGCCCCACCCCCACAAACCACCTGCCTCCACTATGACATCAGAGTAGTGGTCCAATCATTTAGCTGTGGAACATCGGATAATTTGCATAGGACTATCTATTGGCCAAAGGGCTTAAGCCCATCCCCAAGATGATGTTTGTGTACAGCTAGTTTCCAGAGAAACCAAACTTAGTGCTGGCAGTTGAACATGCAGTGTGAAGCTCTTCTGAAGTCCTTAAAAAAAGAACTAAATCAGAAGATATGATCCTCGTTTTCGAACTAATTCAGACTATAGAATTCTTTGTTGTGTTCCCAGTCCATTTTGCCATATAAATAGGTAGTAGAAAATGTGTGAATTCATTAGTATAAATTAAATGAGTTATGAAAGAAAGGACCTCATCCTCGTGATGGACATTATAAGGAAGGAGATAACTTCAGGCATTGCCTCAGAAAAACGTACACTGCATAGGAGGGTTACTCATAACAGTGCGGTTACTCCTGGAAGAGAGGAATATCTGTTGGTGAATATCGCCTTGCAAGGAGGACTGTTCATCCTATCAAAAGTCATGCTCCGAGAAGGGATATTGAAAGGAGGAGGGTAATTCTGCAAAGAGAGCATCCTCTTCACCGAACTGTCAAGACACAGCAAGTCTTTGCCTCAAAAAGGGAGCCCTGGTGAGGAGAGCTACTCATTTGAGAGGAGTAAGTTGTCCAGGAGAAGACCCTCCTCAAGTGAAGCTTGCCTTGCAGGGAGAGGTCGCGCAATGAAAACTCACTCTGTAGAGTGGAACCAATCATTTGAGAAGTGCATCTGGGCCAAGAGAAGACCCTCTCCTGGGAATATTCAGCCCACAGGGATTGTTCCACCTTGAAGGACAAGACGCCCCGATGAAGAGAGAATTTCAGTTGGAATGGCACCTCAGCAATTAGAGTACCCTCTCTCTGTTGGTTAAGGACACTCCATCAAAAGCTGCCATGTGAAAAAGGGTCTATTATCTGGAAAGGGTAACTCTGCAAATAGAGGATCCACTCCTGTGAAATGCAGTCTTAGAGCGAGGCTTCGCTTCAGCAAAGGTACACTGAAAAGAAGGGCTACTCATGTGAGAGGGGTAAAATGAATTGCAGGGAAAATATCCTCTGCAAGTGAAGATCACCTTGCAGGGAGAGATATCCCCATCCATGAAAGCCCTGTAAAGGGGGGTCATTCATTTTAAAAGCATAACTCTGAAAAGGGAAAACTGTCCCAGGGAAAAATATTGCCACAAAAGGAGGCATTGCTAGAAAAAATTATCCTATAGAGGAGTGTTACTCATTGTTTAGGGGAAACTCTGCAAACACAGGGCACTTAACTGGGAAACATCAACCCAGGGAGAGGTCAGCATTAGAAGAAAAGGCTCCCAACATTGGAGGGTCACCCAGTTCTGAAAGACAAAACTTGGGTGCATGAGGACACATTAAACGTGTTGTTGTTCTCCAAAAATGTTTCCCACCATTAGTAAAGGGATAAATCCATTTTATGTACTGTTTTGCTATTTTCTTTTTAATTAATTTTCACTAAAATCTCCATTATATTATAATTTTGTTTATTTTAGGCTTATGTATTCCTTTATTCCAGTGTCTTGAGACAAAAGGCCAGGTTACTGACCTGAAATCTTTCTCAAAATATGTGTGTGTGTGTGTGCGTGTGTGTTATTCTTCTATGTCTGAGCATGTGTCTATGGGTGTTTCAAGAGAGCAAAAGGAATCACATCCCTCAAAGCTAGAGCTTGAGATGGTTGTGACACCTGTATTTGTCCTGTAAGACTTAAACTGGGTGTTTTGCAAGAACAGCAAGGCCCTGAAGCAGCTGCACCATCTCTCCAGCCCCTTTTCCTTGGTTTTAAAGCAGGCACTTATAGTTGAAAATCATCCCTAATCACTAATTTAGTAATGGTATAGATATTCATATATTTTGTCTTCATTTGACTTTTTCATTTCCAACAGCTTCTCTCTGTAGTTTAACTTTCAATTCTCCTGCCTCAGCAGTTCAAGTGACTGTGCTTGTAGGCCTGCATCACTATTTGTGGTGTTTTCTATAAATATTTGAATTTGTGTTTTTAAGTCCTCATTTTACACATTGAAACAGTATTTTCTTTCGATAGATTCTAATTTTCTAAATTACTTAAATTTGCTTGTTATTGATTTCTAACTACATTCCAGCGTGGTTAAAGTGTGTAGTTATTTCTACACTTTTCTATTCTTTTTCTTTTTCCTGGGTATGATCTAACATGGAGAACGTTCTACATTGACCTGAGAAGAATGTCTGTGCTGCTAGTCTTGTGTGGAATGTAGTGTAGATGTATTTCTAAGACTATTTTCTTTGTAGTGCTGTTCAAGTCTTTTATCTCACTGTATATTGTCTCTGTGGTCCTTACTACTACTGAAAGTAGTTCATGAAATCTCCAAAAAGTAACTTTAAATTGTCTATTTTATCTGTGTGTTTTCTTGGTTCATGTAATTTTTTCTGATCTCAAGCGACAGTAATAGTTTCCTATTACAATCATCACTTTGACCAATATTAAGCTTAGTTTTGCCCATAAGGTTTTAGTTTTAAAGTGTATTTGGTGATATACCTAAATAGCCTCTCTAGCTTGGTAGGCTTGTAATTTGTTTTCTTTATGGAAATACATTTAATTCAGAGTGATACTGTAGTATTTCACAGCCAAAGATAGTAGTCTCAATTATCTTTCCTTAGAGATGGACCATAAGCTTATTTATAGTATTCTAAGCTTTAAACATACTTATAGAGATGTACATGTATTTTAATATCTTAAAACCTGTATCAAATACAATTACATTTAAAAATTAGATATATTTTTTCAAGTTATCCAAGACAATGATTATATGTATTTCAATTTTCACCAATAATATGTAGTATGTTTCCCACACTCAAGTTAGTATTGCATGGTATCAGTAAGTTTTTCATTTATTTTTATTGTGCTCTACATTTTTCTCTGCTCTCCTCCCAGTTATGGTAACAATTTATATCTTATATCTTTTCCCAGCTTTCTGAATTCGGACTATGTTTTTATTTTTCTTATACACAGATTAATAGATTAATTTATCATCTTTACATTCTCTGGGTGAATGGAAATGAACTCATTGCCATGTTCAGAGTTTACCAAATATGGAGGCAATGAAAAACAAAGTGATTGAAAAGAAACCTATTCTTCCTCAGTGGCGACAGGCTGGCGATGACACCCATTTCTTTTGAACCATCTGAGCTGTAGTGTCCTTCATCTGAGAGCTCCTCCACACACTCGTATTCATGGATTGAAGAGAAGGGTCCAAGTAATTTTGGCAAAGAATGCGTCAGAGGAAGGAGGACATATTAATCAAGAGAGTTGTTCAGGTTGTGCATGCCTTAATGCTAGTCCTGGAGAAGCATTAACTTGGGGATCTGTGTGTGCTTCAGGACAGCCTGACCTTTAGAAACGCCCCACCCCCACAAACCACCTGCCTCCACTATGACATCAGAGTAGTGGTCCAATCATTTAGCTGTGGAACATCGGATAATTTGCATAGGACTATCTATTGGCCAAAGGGCTTAAGCCCATCCCCAAGATGATGTTTGTGTACAGCTAGTTTCCAGAGAAACCAAACTTAGTGCTGGCAGTTGAACATGCAGTGTGAAGCTCTTCTGAAGTCCTTAAAAAAAGAACTAAATCAGAAGATATGATCCTCGTTTTCGAAATAATTCAGATTATAGAATTCTTTGTTGTGTTCCCAGTCCATTTTGCCATATAAATAGGTAGTAGAAAATGTGTGAATTCATTAGTATAAATTAAATGAGTTATGAAAGAAAGGACCTCATCCTCGTGATGGACATTATAAGGAAGGAGATAACTTCAGGCATTGCCTCAGAAAAAAGTACGCTGCATAGGAGGGTTACTCATAACAGTGCGGTTACTCCTGGAAGAGAGGAATATCTGTTGGTGAATATCGCCTTGCAAGGAGGACTGTTCATGCTCCGAGAAGGGATATTGAAAGGAGGAGGGTAATTCTGCAAAGAGAGCATCCTCTTCACCGAACTGTCAAGACACAGCAAGTCTTTGCCTCAAAAAGGGAGCCCTGGTGAGGAGAGCTACTCATTTGAGAGGAGTAAGTTGTCCAGGAGAAGACCCTCCTCAAGTGAAGCTTGCCTTGCAGGGAGAGGTCGCGCAATGAAAACTCACTCTGTAGAGTGGAACCAATCATTTGAGAAGTGCATCTGGGCCAAGAGAAGACCCTCTCCTGGGAATATTCAGCCCACAGGGATTGTTCCACCTTGAAGGACAAGACGCCCCGAGGAAGAGAGAATTTCAGTTGGAAGGGGCACCTCAGCAATTAGAGTACCCTCTCTCTGTTGGTTAAGGACACTCCATCAAAAGCTGCCATGTGAAAAAGGGTCTATTATCTGGAAAGGGTAACTCTGCAAATAGAGGATCCACTCCTGTGAAATGCAGTCTTAGAGCGAGGCTTCGCTTCAGCAAAGGTACACTGAAAAGAAGGGCTACTCATGTGAGAGGGGTAAAATGAATGGCAGGGAAAATATCCTCTGCAAGTGAAGATCACCTTGCAGGGAGAGATATCCCCATCCATGAAAGCCCTGTAAAGGGGGGTCATTCATTTTAAAAGCATAACTCTGAAAAGGGAAAACTGTCCCAGGGAAAAATATTGAAACAAAAGGAGGCATTGCTAGAAAAAATTATCCTATAGAGGAGTGTTACTCATTGTTTAGGAGAAACTCTGCAAACACAGGGCACTTAACTGGGAAATGTCAACCCAGGGAGAGGTCAGCATTAGAAGAAAAGCCTCCCAACATTGGAGGGTCACCCAGTTCTGAAAGACAAATCTTGAGTGCATGAGGACACATTAAACGTGTTGTTGTTCTCCAAAAATGTTTCCCACCATTAGTAAAGGGATAAATCCATTTTATGTACTGTTTTGCTATTTTCTTTTTAATTAATTTTCACTAAAATCTCCATTATATTATAATTTTGTTTATTTTAGGCTTATGTATTCCTTTATTCCAGTGTCTTGAGACAAAAGGCCAGGTTACTGACCTGAAATCTTTCTCAAAATATGTGTGTGTGTGTGTGCGTTTGTGTTCTTCTTCTCTGTCTGAGCATGTGTCTATGGGTGTTTCAAGAGAGCAAAAGGAATCACATCCCTCGAAGCTAGAGCTTGAGATGGTTGTGACACCTGTATTTGTCCTGTAAGACTTAAACTGGGTGTTTTGCAAGAACAGCAAGGCCCTGAAACAGCTGCACCATCTCTCCAGCCCCTTTTCCTTGGTTTTAAAGCAGGCACTTATAGTTGAAAATCATCCCTAATCACTAATTTAGTAATGGTATAGATATTCATATATTTTGTCTTCATTTGACTTTTTCATTTCCAACAGCTTCTCTCTGTAGTTTAACTTTCAATTCTCCTGCCTCAGGAGTTCAAGTGACTGTGCTTGTAGGCCTGCATCACTATTTGTGGTGTTTTCTATAAATATTTGAATTTGTGTTTTTAAGTCCTCATTTTACACATTGAAACAGTATTTACTTTCGATAGATTCTAATTTTCTAAATTACTTAAATTTGCTTGTTATTGATTTCTAACTACATTCCAGCGTGTTTAAAGTGTGTAGTTAATTCTACACTTTTCTATTCTTTTTCTTTTTCCTGGGTATGATCTAACATGGAGAACGTTGTACATTGACCTGAGAAGAATGTCTGTGCTGCTAGTCTTGTGTGGAATGTAGTGTAGATGTATTTCTAAGACTATTTTCTTTGTAGTGCTGTTCAAGTCTTTTATCTCACTGTATATTGTCTCTGTGGTCCTTACTACTACTGAAAGTAGTTCATGAAATCTCCAAAAAGTAACTTTAAATTGTCTATTTTATCTGTGTGTTTTCTTGGTTCATGTAATATTTTCTGATCTCAAGCGACAGTAATAGTTTCCTATTACAATCATCACTTTGACCAATAGTAAGCTTAGTTTTGCCCATAAGGTTTTAGTTTTAAAGTGTATTTGGTGAGATACCTAAATAGCCTCTCTAGCTTGGTAGGCTTGTAATTTGTTTTCTTTATGGAAATACATTTAATTCAGAGTGATACTGTAGTATTTCACAGCCAAAGATAGTAGTCTCAATTATCTTTCCTTAGAGATGGACCATAAGCTTATTTATAATATTCCAAGCTTTAAACATACTTGTAGAGATGTACATGTATTTTAATATCTTAAAACCTGTATCAAATACAATTACATTTAAAAATTAGATATATTTTTTCAAGTTATCCAAGACAATGATTATATGTATTTCAATTTTCACCAATAATATGTAGTATGTTTCCCACACTCAAGTTAGCATTGCATGGTATCAGTAAGTTTTTCATTTATTTTTATTGTGCTCTACATTTTTCTCTGCTCTCCTCCCAGTTATGATAACAATTTATATCTTATATCTTTTCCCAGTTTTCTGAATTCGGACTATGTTTTTATTTTTCTTATTCACTGAATAATAGATTAATTTATCATCTTTACGTTCTCTGGGTGAATGGAAATGAACTCATTGCCATGTTCAGAGTTTACTAAATATGGAGACAATGAAATAAAAAGTGATTGAAAAGAAACCTATTCTTCCTCAATGGCGACAGGCTGGCGATGACACCCATTTCTTTTGAACCATCTGAGCTGTAGTGCCCTTCATCTGAGAGCTCCTCCACACACTCGTATTCATGGATTGAAGAGAAGGGTCCAAGTAATTTTGGCAAAGAATGCGTCAGAGGAAGGAGGACATATTAATCAAGAGAGTTGTTCAGGTTGTGCATGCCTTAATGCTAGTCCTGGAGAAGTATTAACTTGGGGATCTGTGTGTGCTTCAGGACAGCCTGGCCTTTAGAAACGCCCCACCCCCACAAACACCTGCCTCCACTATGACATCAGAGTAGTGGTCCAATCATTTAGCTGTGGAACATCGGATAATTTGCATAGGACTATCTATTGGCCAAAGGGCTTAAGCCCATCCCCAAGATGATGTTTGTGTACAGCTAGTTTCCAGAGAAACCAAACTTAGTGCTGGCAGTTGAACATGCAGTGTGAAGCTCTTCTGAAGTCCATAAAAAAAGAACTAAATCAGAAGATATGATCCTCGTTTTCGAACTAATTCAGACTATAGAATTCTTTGTTGTGTTCCCAGTCCATTTTGCCATATAAATAGGTAGTAGAAAATGTGTGAATTCATTAGTATAAATTAAATGAGTTCTGAAAGAAAGGACCTCATCCTCGTGATGGACATTATAAGGAAGGAGATAACTTCAGGCATTGCCTCAGAAAAAAGTACGCTGCATAGGAGGGTTACTCATAACAGTGCGGTTACTCCTGGAAGAGAGGAATATCTGTTGGTGAATATCGCCTTGCAAGGAGGACTGTTCATGCTCCGAGAAGGGATATTGAAAGGAGGAGGGTAATTCTGCAATGAGAGCATCCTCTTCACCGAACTGTCAAGACACAGCAAGTCTTTGCCTCAAAAAGGGAGCCCTGGTGAGGAGAGCTACTCATTTGAGAGGAGTAAGTTGTCCAGGAGAAGACCCTCCTCAAGTGAAGCTTGCCTTGCAGTGAGAGGTCGCACAATGAAAACTCACTCTGTAGAGTGGAACCAATCATTTGAGAAGTGCATCTGGGCCAAGAGAAGACCCTCTCCTGGGAATATTCAGCCCACAGGGATTGTTCCACCTTGAAGGACAAGACGCCCCGAGGAAGAGAGATTTTCAGTTGGAAGGGGCACCTCAGCAATTAGAGTACCCTCTCTCTGTTGGTTAAGGACACTCCATCAAAAGCTGCCATGTGAAAAAGGGTCTAATATCTGGAAAGGGTAACTCTGCAAATAGAGGATCCACTCCTGTGAAATGCAATCTTAGAGCGAGGCTTCGCTTCAGCAAAGGTACAATGAAAAGAAGGGCTACTCATGTGGGAGGGGTAAAATGAATGGCAGGGAAAATATCCTCTGCAAGTGAAGATCACCTTGCAGGGAGAGATATCCCCATCCATGAGTGCCCTTTAAAGGGGGGTCATTCATTTTAAAAGCATAACTCTGAAAAGGGAAAACTGTCCCAGGGAAAAATATTGCCACGAAAGGAGGCATTGCTTCAAAAAAATTATCCTATAGAGGAGGGTTACTCATTGTTTAGGGGAAACTCTGCAAACACAGGACACTTAACTGGGAAACATCAACCCAGGGAGAGGTCAGCATTAGAAGAAAAGCCTCCCAACATTGGAGGGTCACCCAGTTCTGAAAGACAAAACTTGAGTGCATGAGGAAACATTAAACGTGTTGTTGTTCTCCAAAAATGATTCCCTCCATTAGTAAAGGGATAAATCCATTTTATGTACTGTTTTGCTATTTTCTTTTTAATTAATTTTCACTAAAATCTCCATTATATTATAATTTTGTTTATTTTAGGTTCTTGTATTCCTTTATTCCAGTGTCTTGAGACAAAGGGCCAGGTTACTGACCTGAAATCTTTCTGTAATATATGTGTGTGTGTGTGTTTGTGTGTGTGTGTGTCATTCTTTTATGTCTGAGCATGTGTCTATGGGTGTTTCAAGAGAGCAAAAGGAATCACATCCCTCGAAGCTAGAGCTTGAGATGGTTGTGACCCCTGTATTTGTCCTGTAAGACCCAAACTGGGTGTTTTGCAAGAACAGCAAGGCCCTGAAACAGCTGCACCATCTCTCCAGCCCCTTTTCCTTGGTTTTAAAGCAGGCACTTATAGTTCAAAATCATCCCTAATCACTAATTTAGTAATGGTATAGTTATTCATATATTTTGTCTTCATTTGACTTTTTCATTTCCAACAGCTTCTCTCTGTAGTTTAACTTTCAATTCTCCTGCCTCAGCAGTTCAAGTGACTGTGCTTGTAGGCCTTCATCACTATTTGTGGTGTTTTCTATAAATATTTGAATTTGTGTATTTAAGTCCTCATTTTACACATTGAAACAGTATTTACTTTCGATAGATTCTAATTTTCTAAATTACTTAAATTTTCTTGTTATTGATTTCTAACTACATTCCAGCGTGGTTAAAGTGTGTAGTTAATTCTACACTTTTCTATTCTTTTTCTTTTTCCTGGGTATGATCTAACATGGAGAACGTTGTACATTGACCTGAGAAGAATGTCTGTGCTGCTAGTCTTGTGTGGAATGTAGTGTAGATGTATTTCTAAGACTATTTTCTTTGTAGTGCTGTTCAAGTCTTTTATCTCACTGTATATTGTCTCTCTGGTCCTTACTACTACTGAAAGAAGTTCATGAAATCTCCAAAAAGTAACTTTAAATTGTCTATTTTATCTGTGTGTTCTCTTGGTTCATGTAATTTTTTCTGATCTCCAGCGACAGTAATAGTTTCCTATTACAATCATCACTTTGACCAATAGTAAGCTTAGTTTTGCCCATAAGGTTTGAGCGTTAAAATGTATTTGGTGAGATACCTAAATAGCCTCTCTAGCTTGGTAGGCTTGTAATTTGTTTTCTTTATGGAAATACATTTAATTCAGAGTGATACTGTAGTATTTCAAAGCCAAAGATTGTAGTCTCAATTATCTTTCTTTAAAGATGGACCATAAGCTTATTTATAATATTCTAAGCTTTAAACATACTTGTAGAGATGTACATGTATTTTAATATCTTAAAAACCTGTATCAAATACAATTACATTTAAAAATTAGATATATTTTTTCAAGTTATCCAAGACAATGATTATATGTATTTCAATTTTCACCAATAATATGTAGTATGTTTCCCACACTCAAGTTAGCATTGCATGGTATCAGTAAGTTTTTCATTTATTTTTATTGTGCTCTCCATTTTTCTCTGCTCTCCTCCCAGTTATGATAACAATTTATATCTTATATCTTTTCCCAGCTTTCTGAATTCGGACTATGTTTTTATTTTTCTTATACACAGATTACTAGATTAATTTATCATCTTTACGTTCTCTGGGTGAATGGAAATGAACTCATTGCCATGTTCAGAGTTTACCAAATATGGAGGCAATGAAAAAAAAGTGATTGAAAAGAAACCTCTTCTTCCTCAGTGGCGACAGGCTGGCGATGACACCCATTTCTTTTGAACCATCTGAGCTGTAGTGCCCTTCATCTGAGAGCTCCTCCACACACTCGTATTCATGGATTGAAGAGAAGGGTCCAAGTAATTTTGGCAAAGAATGCGTCAGAGGAAGGAGGACATATTAATCAAGAGAGTTGTTCAGGTTGTGCATGCCTTAATGCTAGTCCTGGAGAAGCATTAACTTGGGGATCTGTGTGTGCTTCAGGACATCCTGGCCTTTAGAAACTCCCCACCCCCACAAACCACCAGCCTCCACTATGACATCAGAGTAGTGGTCCAATCATTTAGCTGTGGAACATCGGATAATTTGCATAGGACTATCTATTGGCCAAAGGGCTTAAGCCCATCCCCACGATGATGTTTGTGTACAGCTAATTTCCAGAGAAACCAAACTTAGTGCTGGCAGTTGAACATGCAGTGTGAAGCTCTTCTGATGTCCTTAAAAAAAGAACTAAATCAGAAGATATGATCCTCGTTTTCGAACTAATTCAGACTATAGAATTCTTTGTTGTGTTCCCAGTCCATTTTGCCATATAAATAGGTAGTAGAAAATGTGTGAATTCATTAGTATAAATTAAATGAGTTATGAAAGAAAGGACCTCATCCTCGTGATGGACATTATAAGGAAGGAGATAACTTCAGGCATTGCCTCAGAAAAAAGTACGCTGCATAGCAGGGTTACTCATAACAGTGCGGTTACTCCTGGAAGAGAGGAATATCTGTTGGTGAATATCGCCTTGCAAGGAGGACTGTTCATCCTATCAAAAGTCATGCTCCGAGAAGGGATATTGAAAGGAGGAGGGTAATTCCGTGCTACATCCACGGCTGTCTCGCCAGTGTAGCAGAAATGCTGACTGGATGGGCCAATATTGCCGGCAGGATTGGGATTTGTGCTTCCAGGGGCTGTGTGTTCCAGGCGGGTCGCTGGTAACCAGTTGTGGTGTAAAGCTACCTGAGTTGCCATTTGTATTGACTCAACCTGGCTGTCCTTGGAGCCATATGTGTGTCTTTTCCTTTGTCTATGTGTTCTTTGTGATTCTTACAGATTACCAATAGATCAGACTATTCCAGGCAGTTGCGGATACAAACAAGACTGCTAAGGACATTTTTGAATTCTGCTCCGCTGTTAATCAAAGCCTTAAAAAAGTAGCCAGTTCTGAAATTGCCAGAATCATCATTAGGACAATTCCTTGATGATGTGGAACAAAAGGAGTTAATTTTACTAGGATACATCTTAGAAGCTTTAGGCATTTGCCTGAGAAATATGTGCAATTGTAAACAGAAGGCCTATGAAACCTTTCTTGTGAGAAGAGAAAGACCTAGCCTAAACTGACAATATCTGAGCCTGAGAATTGAGAAGGGAGGAAAGTTGAAGTTAGTGATATAAAGTAAACTTCAGAAAGACTCAAGACTATGTATTAGCATTTTCCTAGCAGAAAGCTTTCCCAGGGAGATAGTAGCCTTTTTTCTTTCTCACTCAGGCACACAAGGTCACTTAGCTCAAACCAACCAGCCACCTGCAAGCTGATAAAGATGGTCTAGCTCAAGGGCAGTGATCTCTTTGAAGGCAAGAGGAGAGAGTTTGTTTTGTATAGTGTGAGAAAGCAAAAGTCCTTGTGCCCAAGTCAAAGCATCTTCAAAGATTCTTTTTGTAAATTATTTTATGCTGTTCTTTTCTGTCTTAAGATTTGATGATGTATGCCTTTGCCAAGTTCTTTGATTGTAAAAAATATATAATCCTGCACTGAAGAAAGTAAATCGCTGCAGCATGTCTCAACATTGAGAGTGTCTGTGTGTCGCTTTCCTCGCCATATCCTGATCTCTCCTGTGCCTTCGCCCTGATTCCCTATGGTCTGAGTGGCTCCCCTGAGCCGGTCCGTAGCAGGTGGCGCCCGAACAGGGACTTGAAGGACAGGTAATCTTTCTCTTTTCTTTCTTTTCCTTTTATTAGTTTTCAGGAACGGCTCTTACCAGGGAGCTGCAGTCCCGCCGGAAGATTTGCAGGTCACAGTGTAAGTAATCTGAGGAACTATGGGGCAATCTATGAGAGATGCCTCACCAGACATAGTCCTAAGGATGGTCTATGCTGCAGCAATGAAGGGTTGGAAATTCAGCGCCAATGGAGGAGGTGTAAGAGACTCCTCATCTCTCACTTGTTATAATTGTGGGAAACCTGGGCACATGCAGAAAGACTGCAGGAGGTCCAGGGGAGCAGGGCAAAGGGGAACTCCCGGACTTTGTCGCCGATGCAAAAAGGGAAAGCACTGGAAGAATGAATGTAAATCTAAGTTCCATAAGGATGGAACGCTCTTAGATAAGAATAAAAATAAACATAAAAATAGAAATAAAAACCAGGCAAATATAAAATAAAAAGTCTAAAATTATGATCAGAGAAAAGTTAATATGGAATTTTAAAAAGGTATTAGCAGCTAAAGGACATTTTCTATGCTTCTTCTTTTTTCTGAGTTAAGTTTTTCACTGTGATAACACTCAAGGTTTCTTCCGCTGGCCAGCAGTTTCTTCTCTTAACTCTTTCCTGTCCTAATACTGCTTATAAAAAGTTTTAAATTATATCAACTTGTAACTTTAAAAAACATTAATTTAAAAACAAATGTTAAAGATATATTAGGTTTCTATATTATCTAAAAACCCACAAGGGCAAAAAGGCTAAAATAATGATAATAAATAAAAATAATAAAAGGGGTTTGTCTAAAAGTGTCTGTCTTAATCAATGAAACAAAGATTGAGAAAGGAGTCAAAACCTAAAAATTACAAAAGGTATATAAAATGTTATAATTTCTTATATCTGAATGTTTAATGGTCAATTCTGGTTTTAAAAGGATTTATCTTGTGAAAAGGTCATGGTTATTTCTTTTATGCATGCTTGTGTAGCTTTATGATATTAAAAAATATATGAGGTGAGTATACTCAACAGAGTAAGGGTCTCAAAAATTCTGTCCTATGAACATCATATAATTTTGCCATATTTTGCCAAAAAACTTTCTGAGCAAATATTGATTTGGGTACATTTTTCTTTAATAATATAATCATTGATTAATTGTTTATGCTAACATAATGCTTTCTCCACATTCAGCAAAGAAATGATATTTAAGATTCGTCTTTTTTTCTATGTAAAGACTTTCTAATATCTTGACAGTTATTCTTTGCAGTAAATATTCAAATGTTCTGACTCATACAGTTTTTGAGAATTTCATGTCTTAAAAATAAAACACAAATGCTTATAAAATGTTTCGTATTGTTAATGTTTAGGTTTTAGCCCCATTGTCTTTGCTAAAAATGATTAATTTACAGGTTTACTCTAGCAAAGATATGGTATATACTTTTGGTTTGTTAAAAATATAAGTTAATAAAAATAATAAAGTTTGCCTAATCAGAGATACCTGGACAGCCCTAAATGCTTCAAAAATCTGTATAAAATGGCATTTAAAATAAAGTTTAAAAAGCATATATTAGACAGAGACTCTGAGACTTTAACAGTGACCTAAGGTCTCCAAAGAAGATTATGGGACACCAAGATGTCTCCACCTGGATAACAACAATGCTGACCACTGGGTAGGATGACCCCCAGTGCAACACCTGCTGTCAGGACCTGGTTCAGACCATGAACAAACAGCAGGGGAAATAGTCCTCAGGTAAGCTGGGGATCCTGTGATTAAAGCAGGGGAAAATAGTTCTCAGGTAAATGGGAATCCTACGACTAAAGTAGGGACGATTAATTGCTTTTCCTATAAGTAAAAGGAAAGCGTCTGCTGTTAAAGCAGGATTCATTAATAGCTCTCTTTGTAAATAGAGAGAAGGCAACCTCGGCAAAGCGGAGGTTAATTGCTTTTCCCTGGAAATGAAGGGGGAACAGCCGCTATCAAAGCGGGAGATTTATTGCCCATTCCATAAACAAGGAATGAGTAAAAAACAGTTTCGCAAGTCGACGAAACGAAAGTAAAAGGAATATTAATTAAATATGGGTGCTAATCAATTGCACTCAATTTTTTAAGCTCTTAATGAGCTGCTATGTTTAAAGAATCTAGAAGATAAGACAAAATACTTAAAAGAAATTTTTTGCCATTGCACCCTGGCTCGCCGTTTCAGGAAGTCTCTCGATGTCATTGTGGGAAAAGAGGGGAGAGACCTAGACTTTGCATTTAAGCAAGGGATCCTTAAGGGAAAGGAAAAATCAGTTAAGGAATCAGAGCCAGGAATTTAAAACCTGATGCTCCAGAGTTTATCATACATGAGTTGCCTAGAGCAACACCAGGTAGTGCTGGCCTTGATTTGGCTAGCTCAAAGGATATGTTTCTTTCTAAATGGGATGGCATTTCCTTAGTACCTACATCAATGAAAGGAACATTGTTGCCACAAACTGTGGGACTTATTATAGGAAAAAGTTTCAACTATCAAAAGAATTTTAAGGTTGTGTCAGGTGCCATAGATGCAGACATAGAAAATGACATTAAGGTCATGGTGAAACCATTATCTGAAACTATTCAGATCCACAAGGGACAAAGAATTGCTCAACTATTACTGCTACTTTATGTTAATTTACCTAATAAAGTTTTGAGGAATAAATGAGAGCAAGGGCAGTTTGGATCCTTAAGGGAGAGGTCAAATCAATTTGGAAGCTAATTAGAGGCTGTCTGGAGAATCTATATTACAGTAAAGCAGGAGAAAATGGACAGGCAGCGCTGGAAATGTTGCAAGAGGAAAGATCAAAAAAATCAGAAAAGACAAGCAGTAAAAGGAATCATCAGGAATGGGGAGAGTTATACCCGGACCTTTCTGAGTTAAAAGAGTCAGATAAGCAACTGCAAGCAATTGTAAGCAAATTTAAAAAGGTAAAACTGAGAAAAAGGATGAGAAAAAAGGAGAAAGGAGGTTTAAAAGCGCTGATGCTTTGCCCCATAACACCCTCCACCCTTCCACCTTATGTGGGAGGAGGTCAGGGCAGCTCCGAAAGCATATTTTATCTAAGCGTTTAGAAAGAGGTGAGAACTGAGCCACGATCAGCATACCCAATCTTTCAAAGTCTGCAAGAAAATAGGTACAAAAAGGATAAAATCATAAATTATCTAGGAGCATGAATTTGTGAGAAGCAAATTATTCTACAAAAGGTAAAATTGAGAAAAAATAATTTAAAGATCTTGAAGGATTTTCAAAAGTTGTTAGATGATATAAATTGACTTAGATGTTATTTTAAGGAGCATCCTGTAATATCTCCTAAAATAACATTATCACAGCCTATTTCCATGGCCCCAAATGTATTTACAGACGAATCAAAGACAACATTTATTCTAATATCAGATTCTATAGATGTTAATACCCTCGGAATTTTAGAAGTAGCTGGACCTATTAAAAGTTCCAGCCCTATGTGCCTTTTATTTCAGCAATTGCAACATTTAATTTGGCAGAGAAGAAATTGTTTTTACATTCAACATATGAAAGTCCATACAGCTCTGCCAGGACCTTTGAATGAAGGAAATAATATAATTGATCAATGGACTAAAATGGAATATATATATATATATATATATATATATATATATATATATATATTCATGAGTTCTTCCTTGGAGAAGGCGAGAGCTTTTCATAAAGCTTTTCATGTCAATGCTAAAGCATTATAACAAAAATTTCATCTCTCTCGAGCAGATTGCTCGACAGATAATCTTGCTCATCAACATCCACCCAGCATTGGAATAAATCCACGGGATCTACTCTCTCTAAAAATTTGACAAATGGATGTAACACATGTACTCTCCTTTGGAAGGTTATGCTATATGCATATGACTGTAGATACTTTTCTATAGTTGCCTCAGCACACACAGGAGAAGCTATTAAGAATGTTATTCAATATCTCACTTTATGTTTTCAAATCATGGAAATGCATTTATAGATAAAGACAAATAATGGGCCTAAAATTTTTAAATGTATTAACTTCTGTTCCTAGTATAAATTTGTCTCTACAGGTTTCTCCTTGGTTGGCAGACACAAACAAGCATTAATTGCTGCCTACAACTTGCTCTAAATGACTGTGGACCATGGACTTGCTAAAAACTGATGTGGACCAGTCTAGCCGATGTGAATGCCCCCTGGCTCTTCGACACAGTTCACGAACCAAATGTTTCTAAAATTTTCTCTTTTTGACTAGCATTTTACCTTTGTTAACCCTTGACAACGTCGCCCCAAAGTCAGCTGGAAGCAGTTAAAAGAATACATCGCCCAATTATCCCTGGTTAAAATGCTAAGTCAAAAGAGATATATTAAAAACCCAAAGTTAACAAAGCTAGCTTATGATTGAGCTGATCCTTAAGACCAGGAGGTTTGGGGAAATATAAGACCCTCACCCCTTATTTTCAAAGGGACAGAAGAAATTCCTTAGGATGTTTTTCATAATAATGTTACAATTATCAACCAATTATAATGATAACTTCTTTACAGTCATAATGGTTCTACTTATGTTTCTAAAGCTTTTGAAACTTTTTGTGCACAATGACACATTGTACATATTACAAGCATCACATATAGCCCTTAGGGCCAGGTAATTTTTAAAAGAGCACATGAATATTTTGCTCCTCATCATTTATTATCACATACCTTATTTGTATTAAATCATTTAAATACTAATGATAAAAGATTAACACCTGCAATGGTGCATTGGACCTGTGAGTCTAACTCTGTTTTGCCAAAAGTCCTATGGAAAGATCTGCTGTCTGGCCAATGGAGAGGACCAGACGTTTTAATAATATTTGGACGAGGGTATGCTTGTGTGTTTCCACAGGATGCCAACTCCTCCATCTGGATACCAGACAGACTCGTCCGGCCGACGCCAGGAGAGGCGGCGAAAAAGGAAGAGGCAATGGAGACAGACGAGATATCTGATGTGTCAAATGAGGAAAATGAAGGCAACTCGGTCACAGGCTTCGGAAATCACCTGGACGAAAATCAGATGCCTTGTCAAAGAAGCTAGAAGACTGCTTATTCAGCAGGGAAAACCCCTGAAACCCAGCCTGTACTTTCTTGCTTTCTTAGCCTTAATATCTGCTCCCCCTACAGTACAGGGAATGGCTTATTGGGCCTATGTTCCTAATCCCCCAGTTTTACAACCTGTTGGTTGGCTAGATCAAGAGCCCATCAGGATTTTAACTAATGATACTAGGAGACTGGGAGGTGCTCAGGACTCTGACGCAAGAAGTAGTTCGTCCTCGTTAATAACCTTTGAGGGACGTTCTGATTCCTTGCCTATTTGCATTACACTTTCTGGAAAGGTCCCAAGATTTTGCTTAAGTTCAAGCTATAGAACTTTTCTTACTGACAGCCCAGATAAGGAAAATATTGGTAAGAGATGGATTTGGGAAATTCAGATGCAGACCTTAGGTGAATATAATTATAAAGAAAAGTTTGAACCGGTCTCATCTATGCCTATTGAACCATGTATTCAAAAATATCGGGATAAGGATCAATTTTGGGATTCAGCTATTAATAAGTTCCCTACATGGCTAACTTGTGGCTTTCCAAATACAGTCACTAAATATCAGCCTAAAGATTCCTCTTATGAAATTTGGGATTATTCTATATCTTCAAGTCAACAGTATTTTTATGAAAATCATATAAACACTCATCAAGAGAAATTTCATCCCTATAAATACGTAAGGGTAGGAGAGCCCTTACGAAGATGGTTTTCTCCAGGTTTTGTTGAGCCTACATGGTTTGCTAAAGAAGGGAATATTACTAGAAAGCACTCTGGCCTGTTCAGATTGCTTGCTGCAGCTAATATATTTCTGGAAAAAAGACCTAATCATACTAAGTCTGAGCCTATAGGACTCAGGGCATGTATTTCTTATCCTAATGCATTGTTATTAGCTCAACCTGCTTTTGTTAATATTACCAAAGTGAACAAGTCCTATCAAGTTGTTTGTCATTCTTGTAAACTTACTAATTGCATTACTTCAGCTGAACCAAAAGATTTGAATGTTTTGCTTGTTGTTAGACGTCCACCTTTTGTTATGTTACCTGTGGAGCTGGGAAATGATCCTTGGTACGATAACCCCGCATTGCAAGTTTTGAATACATTAAGAGATTTGGTACGGCCTAAGAGGTTTGTGGCCACACTTATTTTAGGCATAGCAGCATTAATATCAATACTCACCACTTTCGCTGTAGCTACAACAGCATTAGTTCAAGAGATTCATACTGCTCATTATGTGAATACATTAAATAAGAACATTACATCTGCATTACTGAGACAGGCAGCAATTGACAATGAATTGGAAGCAAAAATTAATGTATTAGAAGAAGTGGTCCTTGCTCTTGGACAGGACATTGCTAATTTGAAAACTACTCTATCCACACGTTGTCATGGAAGCTTTAAAACAATTTGTGTCACACCACTGACTTATAATTATTCAGAGCCATGGGACAAAGTGAAGGCACATATACAGGGTGTTTGGCGAGATAATAACATCACATATGATTTAATTGCATTACAACAAGATATTTCTGCTATTAGCCAAGCTCATTTACAACTAGGAGGTCTGCAAGATTTGACTAATAAAATTGAGTCAGGAATGAAGGCTTTGAATCCATTAAATTGGGTGCAGTATTTTGTCCTCATTGGAATAGTCATTTTATTAGTACTGTTGGTGATTTTTCTATTCCCTTGTCTCCTTAAGTGTCTTTTCAAGTCAATGGCCCAAGTGAAACAGGAGGTGTTCGAGTTGCATTTTAAAAATAAAAAACGGGGACCTGCTACATCCACGGCTGTCTCGCCAGTGTAGCAGAAATGCTGACTTGATGGGCCAATATTGCCAGCAGGATTGGGATTTGTGCTTCCAGGAGCTGTGTGTTCCAGGCGGGTCCCTGGTAACCAGTTGTGGTGTAAAGCTACCTGAGTTGCCATTTGTATTGACTCAACCTGGCTGTCCTTGGAGCCATATGTGTGTCTTTTCCTTTGTCTATGTGTTCTTTGTGATTCTTACAGATTACCAATAGATCAGACTATTCAAGGCAGTTGCGGATACAAACAAGACTGCTAAGGACATTTTTGAATTCTGCTCCGCTGTTAATCAAAGCCTTAAAAAAGTAGCCAGTTCTGAAATTGCCAGAATCATCATTAGGACAATTCCTTGATGATGTGGAACAAAAGGAGTTAATTTTACTAGGATACATCTTAGAAGCTTTAGGCATTTGCCTGAGAAATATGTGCAATTGTAAACAGAAGGCCTATGAAACCTTTCTTGTGAGAAGAGAAAGACCTAGCCTAAACTGACAATATCTGAGCCTGAGAATTGAGAAGGGAGGAAAGTTGAAGTTAGTGATATAAAGTAAACTTCAGAAAGACTCAAGACTATGTATTAGAATTTTCCTAGCAGAAAGCTTTCCCAGGGAGATAGTAGCCTTTTTTCTTTCTCACTCAGGCACACAAGGTCACTTAGCTCAAACCAACCAGGCACCTGCAAGCTGATAAAGATGGTCTAGCTCAAGGGCAGTGATCTCTTTGAAGGCAAGAGGAGAGAGTTTGTTTTGTATAGTGTGAGAAAGCAAAAGTCCTTGTGCCCAAGTCAAAGCATCTTCAAAGATTCTTTTTGTAAATTATTTTATGCTGTTCTTTTCTGTCTTAAGATTTGATGATGTATGCCTTTGCCAATTTCTTTGATTGTAAAAAATATATAATCCTGCACTGAAGAAAGTAAATCGCTGCAGCATGTCTCAACATTGAGAGTGTCTGTGTGTCGCTTTCCTCGCCATATCCTGATCTCTAATGTGCCTTCGCCGTGATTCCCTACGGTCTGAGTGGCTCCCCTAAGCCGGTCCGTAGCAATTCTGTAAAGAGAGCATCCTCTTCACCGAACTGTCAAGACACAGCAAGTCTTTGCCTCAAAAAGGGAGCCCTGGTGAGGAGAGCTACTCATTTGAGAGGAGTAAGTTGTCCAGGAGAAGACCCTCCTCAAGTGAAGCTTGCCTTGCAGGGAGAGGTCGCGCAATGAAAACTCACTCTGTAGAGTGGAACCAATCATTTGAGAAGTGCATCTGGGCCAAGAGAAGACCCTCCCCTGGGAATATTCAGCCCACAGGGATTGTTCCACCTTGAAGGACAAGACGCCCCGAGGAAGAGAGATTTTCAGTTGGCAGGGGCACCTCAGCAATTAGAGTACCCTCTCTCTGTTGGTTAAGGACACTCCATCAAAAGCTGCCATGTGAAAAAGGGTCTATTATCTGGAAAGGGTAACTCTGCAAATAGAGGATCCACTCCTGTGAAATGCAATCTTACAGCGAGGCTTCGCTTCAGCAAAGGTACACTGAAAAGAAGGGCTACTCATGTGGGAGGGGTAAAATGAATGGCAGGGAAAATATCCTCTGCAAGTGAAGATCACCTTGCAGGGAGAGATATCCCCATCCATGAATGCCCTGTAAAGGGGGGTCATTCATTTTAAAAGCATAACTCTGAAAAGGGAAAACTGTCCCAGGGAAAAATATTGCCACAAAAGGAGGCATTGCTTCAAAAAAATTATCCTATAGAGGAGGGTTACTCATTGTTTAGGGGAAACTCTGCAAACACAGGACACTTAACTGGCAAACATCAACCCAGGGAGAGGTCAGCATTAGAAGAAAAGGCTCCCAACATTGGAGGGTCACCTAGTTCTTAAAGACAAAACTTGGGTGCATGAGGAAACATTAAACGTGTTGTTGATCTCCAAAAATGATTCCCACCATTAGTAAAGGGATAAATCCATTTTATGTACTGTTTTGCTATTTTCTTTTTAATTAATTTTCTCTAAAATCTCCATTATATTATAATTTTGTTTATTTTAGGCTTATGTATTCCTTTATTCCAGTGTCTTGAGACAAAAGGCCAGGTTACTGACCTGAAATCTTTCTCTAAATATGTGTGTGTGTGTGTGTGTGTGTGTGTGTTATTCTTCTATGTCTGAGCATGTGTCTATGGGTGTTTCAAGAGAGCAAAAGGAATCACATCCCTCGAAGCTAGAGCTTGAGATGGTTGTGACCCCTGTATTTGTCCTGTAAGACCCAAACTGGGTGTTTTGCAAGAACAGCAAGGCCCTGAAACAGCTGCACCATCTCTCCAGCCCCTTTTCCTTGGTTTTAAAGCAGGCACTTATAGTTGAAAATCATCCCTAATCACTAATTTAATAATGGTATAGATATTCATATATTTTGTCTTCATTTGACTTTTTCATTTCCAACAGCTTCTCTCTGTAGTTTAACTTTCAATTCTCCTGCCTCAGCAGTTCAAGTGACTGTGCTTGTAGGCCTTCATCACTATTTGTGGTGTTTTCTATAAATATTTGAATTTCTCTTTTTAAGTCCTCATTTTACACATTGAAACAGTATTGACTTTCGATAGATTCTAATTTTCTAAATTACTTAAATTTGCTTGTTATTGATTTCTAACTACATTCCAGCGTGGTTAAATTGTGTAGTTAATTCTACACTTTTCTATTCTTTTTCTTTTTCCTGGGCATGATCTAACATGGAGAACGTTGTACATTGACCTGAGAAGAATGTCTGTGCTGCTAGTCTTGTGTGGAATGTAGTGTAGATGTATTTCTAAGACTATTTTCTTTGTAGTGCTGTTCAAGTCTTTTATCTCACTGTATATTGTCTCTGTGGTCCTTACTACTACTGAAAGTAGTTCATGAAATCTCCAAAAAGTAACTTTAAATTGTCTATTTTATCTGTGTGTTTTCTTGGTTCATGTATTTTTTTCTGATCTCAAGCGACAGTCATAGTTTCCTATTACAATCATCACTTTGACCAATAGTAAGCTTAGTTTTGCCCATAAGGTTTTAGTTTTAAAGTGTATTTGGTGAGATACCTAAATAGCCTCTCCAGCTTTGTAGGCTTGTAATTTGTTTTCTTTATGGAAATACATTTAATTCAGAGTGATACTGTAGTATTTCACAGCCAAAGATAGTAGTCTCAATTATCTTTCTTTAAAGATGGACCATAAGCTTATTTATAATATTCTAAGCTTTAAACATACTTGTAGAGATGTACATGTATTTTAATATCTTAAAAACCTGTATCAAATACAATTACATTTAAAAATTAGATATATTTTTTCAAGTTATCCAAGACAATGATTATATGTATTTCAATTTTCACCAATAATATGTAGTATGTTTCCCACACTCAAGTTAGCATTGCATGGTATCAGTAAGTTTTTCATTTATTTTTATTGTGCTCTACATTTTTCCCTGCTCTCTTCCCAGTTATGATAGCAATTTATATCTTATATCTTTTCCCAGCTTTCTGAATTCGGACTATGTTTTTATTTTTCTTATACACAGATTAATTGATTAATTTATCATCTTTACATTCTCTGGGTGAATGGAAATGAACTCATTGCCATGTTCAGAGTTTACCAAATATGGAGGCAATGAAAAACAAAGTGATTGAAAAGAAACCTATTCTTCCTCAGTGGCGACAGGCTGGCGATGACACCCATTTCTTTTTAACCATCTGAGCTGTAGTGCCCTTCATCTGAGAGCTCCTCCACACACTCGTATTCATGGATTGAAGAGAAAGGGTCCCAGTAATTTTGGCAAAGAATGTGTCAGTGGAAGGAGGACATATTAATCAAGAGAGTTGTTCAGGTTGTGCATGCCCTTAATGCTAGTCCTGGAGAAGCATTAACTTGGGGATCTGTGTGTGCTTCAGGACAGCCTGGCCTTTAGAAACGCCCCACCCCCACAAACCACCTGCCTCCACTATGACATCAGAGTAGTGGTCCAATCATTTAGCTGTGGAACATCGGATAATTTGCATAGGACTATCTATTGGCCAAAGGGCTTAAGCCCATCCCCAAGATGATGTTTGTGTACAGGCTAGTTTCCAGAGAAACCAAACTTAGTGCTGGCAGTTGAACATGCAGTGTGAAGCTCTTCTGAAGTCCTTAAACAAAGAACTAAATCAGAAGATATGATCCTCGTTTTCGAACTAATTCAGACTATAGAATTCTTTGTTGTGTTCCCAGTCCATTTTGCCATATAAATAGGTAGTAGAAAATGTGTGAATTCATTAGTATAAATTAAATGAGTTATGAAAGAAAGGACCTCATCCTCGTGATGGACATTATAAGGAAGGAGATAACTTCAGGCATTGCCTCAGAAAAAAGTACGCTGCATAGGAGGGTTACTCATAACAGTGCGGTTACTCCTGGAAGAGAGGAATATCTGTTGGTGAATATCGCCTTGCAAGGAGGACTGTTCATCCTATCAAAAGTCATGCTCCAAGAAGGGATATTGAAAGGAGGAGAGTAATTCTGCAAAGAGAGCATCCTCTTCACCGAACTGTCAAGACACAGCAAGTCTTTGCCTCAAAAAGGGAGCCCTGGTGAGGAGAGCTACTCATTTGAGAGGAGTAAGTTGTCCAGGAGAAGACCCTCCTCAAGTGAAGCTTGCCTTGCAGGGAGAGGTCGCGCAATGAAAACTCACTCTGTAGAGTGGAACCAATCATTTGAGAAGTGCATCTGGGCCAAGAGAAGACCCTCTCCTGGGAATATTCAGCCCACAGGGATTGTTCCACCTTGAAGGACAAGACGCCCCGAGGAAGAGAGATTTTCAGTTGGAAGGAGCACCTCAGCAATTAGAGTACCCTCTCTCTGTTGGTTAAGGACACTCCATCAAAAGCTGCCATGTGAAAAAGGGTCTATTATCTGGAAAGGGTAACTCTGCAAATAGAGGATCCACTCCTGTGAAATGCAATCTTAGAGCGAGGCTTCGCTTCAGCAAAGGTACACTGAAAAGAAGGGCTACTCATGTGAGAGGGGTAAAAGGAATGGCAGTGAAAATATCCTCTGCAAGTGAAGATCACCTTGCAGGGGGAGATATCCCCATCCAAGAATGCCCTGTAAAGGGGGGTCATTCATTTTAAAAGCATAACTCTGAAAAGGGAAAACTGTCCCAGGGAAAAATATTGCCACAAAAGGAGGCATTGCTTCAAAAAAATTATCCTATAGAGGAGGGTTACTCATTGTTTAGGGGAAACTCTGCAAACACAGGACACTTATCTGGGAAACATCAACCCAGGGAGAGGTCAGCATTAGGAGAAAAGCCTCCCAACTTTGGAGGGTCACCCAGTTCTGAAAGACAAAACTTGGGTGCATGAGGACACATTAAACGTGTTGTTGTTCTCCAAAAATGTTTCCCACCATTAGTAAAGGGATAAATCCATTTTATGTACTGTTTTGCTATTTTCTTTTTAATTAATTTTCACTAAAATCTCCATTATATTATAATTTTGTTTATTTTAGGCTTATGTATTCCTTTATTCCAGTGTCTTGAGACAAAGGGCCAGGTTACTGACCTGAAATCTTTCTCTAAATATGTGTGTGTGTATGTGTGTGTGTTTGTGTGTATGTGTGTGTGTGTGTGTTATTCTTTTATGTCTGAGCATGTGTCTATGGGTGTTTCAAGAGAGCAAAAGGAATCACATCCCTCGAAGCTAGAGCTTGAGATGGTTGTGACCCCTGTATTTGTCCTGTAAGACCCAAACTGGGTGTTTTGCAAGAACAGCAAGGCCCTGAAACAGCTGCACCATCTCTCCAGCCCCTTTTCCTTGGTTTTAAAGCAGGCACTTATAGTTGAAAATCATCCCTAATCACTAATTTAGTAATGGTATAGATATTCATATATTTTGTCTTCATTTGACTTTTTCATTTCCAACAGCTTCTCTCTGTAGTTTAACTTTCAATTCTCCTGCCTCAGCAGTTCAAGTGACTGTGCTTGTAGGCCTTCATCACTATTTGTGGTGTTTTCAATAAATATTTGAATTTCTCTTTTTAAGTCCTCATTTTACACATTGAAACAGTATTTACTTTCGATAGATTCTAATTTTCTAAATCACTTAAATTTGCTTGTTATTGATTTCTAACTACATTGCAGTGTGGTTAAAGTGTGTAGTTAATTCTACACTTTTCTATTCTTTTTCTTTTTCCTGGGTATGATCTAACATGGAGAACGTTCTACATTGACCTGAGGAGAATGTCTGTGCTGCTAGTCTTGTGTGGAATGTAGTGTAGATGTATTTCAAAGACTATTTTCTTTGTAGTGCTGTTCAAGTCTTTTATCTCACTGTTCTATTGTCTCTGTGGTCCTTTCTACTACTGAAAGTAGTTCATGAAATCTCCAAAAAGTAACTTTAAATTGTCTATTTTATCTGTGTGTTTTCTTGGTTCATGTAATTTTTTCTGATCTCAAGCGACAGTAATAGTTTCCTATTACAATCATCACTTTGACCAATAGTAAGCTTAGTTTTGCCCATAAGGTTTTAGTTTTAAAGTGTATTGGTGAGATACCTAAATAGCCTCTCTAGCTTGGTAGGCTTGTAATTTGTTTTCTTTATGGAAATACATTTAATTCAGAGTGATACTGTAGTATTTCACAGCCAAAGATTGTAGTCTCAATTATCTTTCTTTAAAGATGGACCATAAGCTTATTTATAATATTCTAAGCTTTAAACATACTTGTAGAGATGTACATGTATTTTAATATCTTAAAAACCTGTATCAAATACAATTACATTTAAAAATTAGATATATTTTTTCAAGTTATCCAAGACAATGATTATATGTATTTCAATTTTCACCAATAATTTGTAGTATGTTTCCCACACTCAAGTTAGCATTGCATGGTATCAGTAAGTTTTTCATTTATTTTTATTGTGCTCTCCATTTTTCTCTGCTCTCCTCCCAGTTATGATAACAATTTATATCTTATATCTTTTCCCAGCTTTCTGAATTCGGACTATGTTTTTATTTTTCTTATACACAGATTAATAGATTAATTTATCATCTTTACATTCTCTGGGTGAATGGAAATGAACTCATTGCCATGTTCAGAGTTTACCAAATATGGAGGCAATGAAAAAAAAAGTGATTGAAAAGAAACCTATTCTTCCTCAGTGGCGACAGGCTGGCGATGACACCCATTTCTTTTGAACCATCTGAGCTGTAGTGCCCTTCATCTGAGAGCTCCTCCACACACTCGTATTCATGGATTGAAGAGAAGGGTCCAAGTAATTTTGGCAAAGAATGCGTCAGAGGAAGGAGGACATATTAATCAAGAGAGTTGTTCAGGTTGTGCATGCCTTAATGCTAGTCCTGGAGAAGCATTAACTTGGGGATCTGTGTGTGCTTCAGGACAGCCTGGCCTTTAGAAACGCCCCACCCCCCACAATCCACCTGCCTCCACTATGACATCAGAGTAGTGGTCCAATCATTTAGCTGTGGAACATCGGATAATTTGCATAGGACTATCTATTGGCCAAAGGGCTTAAGCCCATCCCCAAGATGATGTTTGTGTACAGCTAGTTTCCAGAGAAACCAAACTTAGTGCTGGCAGTTGAACATGCAGTGTGAAGCTCTTCTGAAGTCCTTAAAAAAAGAACTAAATCAGAAGATATGATCCTCGTTTTCGAACTAATTCATTCTGTAGAATTCTTTGTTGTGTTCCCAGTCCATTTTGCCATATAAATAGGTAGTAGAAAATGTGTGAATTCATTAGTATAAATTAAATGAGTTATGAAAGAAAGGACCTCATCCTCGTGATGGACATTATAAGGATGGAGATAACTTCAGGCATTGCCTCAGAAAAAAGTACGCTGCAGAGGAGGGTTACTCATAACAGTGCAGTTACTCCTGGAAGAGAGGAATATCTGTTGGTGAATATCGCCTTGCAAGGAGGACTGTTCATCCTATCAAAAGTCATGCTCCGAGAAGGGATATTGAAAGGAGGAGAGTAATTCTGCAAAGAGAGCATCCTCTTCACCGAACTGTCAAGACACAGCAAGTCTTTGCCTCAAAAAGGGAGCCCTGGTGAGGAGAGCTACTCATTTGAGAGGAGTAAGTTGTCCAGAAGAAGACCCTCCTCAAGTGAAGCTTGCCTTGCAGGGAGAGGTCGCGCAATGAAAACTCACTCTGTAGAGTGGAACCAATCATTTGAGAAGTGCATCTGGGCCAAGAGAAGACCCTCTCCTGGGAATATTCAGCCCACAGGGATTGTTCCACCTTGAAGGACAAGACGCCCCGAGGAAGAGAGATTTTCAGTTGGAAGGAGCACCTCAGCAAATAGAGTACCCTCTCTCTGTTGGTTAAGGACACTCCATCAAAAGCTGCCATGTGAAAAAGGGTCTATTATCTGGAAAGGGTAACTCTGCAAATAGAGGATCCACTCCTGTGAAATGCAATCTTAGAGCGAGGCTTCGCTTCAGCAAAGGTACACTGAAAAGAAGGGCTACTCATGTGAGAGGGGTAAAAGGAATGGCAGTGAAAATATCCTCTGCAAGTGAAGATCACCTTGCAGGGGGAGATATCCCCATCCAAGAATGCCCTGTAAAGGGGGGTCATTCATTTTAAAAGCATAACTCTGAAAAGGGAAAACTGTCCCAGGGAAAAATATTGCCACAAAAGGAGGCATTACTTCAAAAAAATTATCCTATAGAGGAGGGTTACTCATTGTTTAGGGGAAACTCTGCAAACACAGGACACTTATCTGGGAAACATCAACCCAGGGAGAGGTCAGCATTAGAAGAAAAGCCTCCCAACTTTGGAGGGTCACCCAGTTCTGAAAGACAAAACTTGGGTGCATGAGGACACATTAAATGTGTTGTTGTTCTCCAAAAATGTTTCCCACCATTAGTAAAGGGATAAATCCATTTTATGTACTGTTTTGCTATTTTCTTTTTAATTAATTTTCACTAAAATCTCCATTATATTATAATTTTGTTTATTTTAGGCTTATGTATTCCTTTATTCCAGTGTCTTGAGACAAAGGGCCAGGTTACTGACCTGAAATCTTTCTCTAAATATGTGTGTGTGTATGTGTGTGTGTGTGTGTTTGTGTGTATGTGTGTGTGTGTGTGTGTTATTCTTTTATGTCTGAGCATGTGTCTATGGGTGTTTCAAGAGAGCAAAAGGAATCACATCCCTCGAAGCTAGAGCTTGAGATGGTTGTGACCCCTGTATTTGTCCTGTAAGACCCAAACTGGGTGTTTTGCAAGAACAGCAAGGCCCTGAAACAGCTGCACCATCTCTCCAGCCCCTTTTCCTTGGTTTTAAAGCAGGCACTTATAGTTGAAAATCATCCCTAATCACTAATTTAGTAATGGTATAGATATTCATATATTTCGTCTTCATTTGACTTTTTCATTTCCAACAGCTTCTCTCTGTAGTTTAACTTTCAATTCTCCTGCCTCAGCAGTTCAAGTGACTGTGCTTGTAGGCCTTCATCACTATTTGTGGTGTTTTCAATAAATATTTGAATTTCTCTTTTTAAGTCCTCATTTTACACATTGAAACAGTATTTACTTTCGATAGATTCTAATTTTCTAAATCACTTAAATTTGCTTGTTATTGATTTCTAACTACATTGCAGTGTGGTTAAAGTGTGTAGTTAATTCTACACTTTTCTATTCTTTTTCTTTTTCCTGGTTATGATCTAACATGGAGAACGTTCTACATTGACCTGAGGAGAATGTCTGTGCTGCTAGTCTTGTGTGGAATGTAGTGTAGATGTATTTCTAAGACTATTTTCTTTGTAGTGCTGTTCAAGTCTTTTATCTCACTGTTCTATTGTCTCTGTGGTCCTTTCTACTACTGAAAGTAGTTCATGAAATCTCCAAAAAGTAACTTTAAATTGTCTATTTTATCTGTGTGTTTTCTTGGTTCATGTAATTTTTTCTGATCTCAAGCGACAGTAATAGTTTCCTATTACAATCATCACTTTGACCAATAGTAAGCTTAGTTTTGCCCATAAGGTTTTAGTTTTAAAGTGTATTGGTGAGATACCTAAATAGCCTCTCTAGCTTGGTAGGCTTGTAATTTGTTTTCTTTATGGAAATACATTTAATTCAGAGTGATACTGTAGTATTTCACAGCCAAAGATTGTAGTCTCAATTATCTTTCTTTAAAGATGGACCATAAGCTTATTTATAATATTCTAAGCTTTAAACATACTTGTAGAGATGTACATGTATTTTAATATCTTAAAAACCTGTATCAAATACAATTACATTTAAAAATTAGATATATTTTTTCAAGTTATCCAAGACAATGATTATATGTATTTCAATTTTCACCAATAATATGTAGTATGTTTCCCACACTCAAGTTAGCATTGCATGGTATCAGTAAGTTTTTCATTTATTTTTATTGTGCTCTCCATTTTTCTCTGCTCTCCTCCCAGTTATGATAACAATTTATATCTTATATCTTTTCCCAGCTTTCTGAATTCGGACTATGTTTTTATTTTTCTTATACACAGATTAATAGATTAATTTATCATCTTTACATTCTCTGGGTGAATGGAAATGAACTCATTGCCATGTTCAGAGTTTACCAAATATGGAGGCAATGAAAAACAAAGTGATTGAAAAGAAACCTATTCTTCCTCAGTGGCGACAGGCTGGCGATGACACCCATTTCTTTTGAACCATCTGAGCTGTAGTGCCCTTCATCTGAGAGCTCCTCCACACACTCGTATTCATGGATTGAAGAGAAGGGTCCAAGTAATTTTGGCAAAGAATGCGTCAGAGGAAGGAGGACATATTAATCAAGAGAGTTGTTCAGGTTGTGCATGCCTTAATGCTAGTCCTGGAGAAGCATTAACTTGGGGATCTGTGTGTGCTTCAGGACAGCCTGGGCTTTAGAAACGCCCCACCCCCACAAACCACCTGCCTCCACTATGACATCAGAGTAGTGGTCCAATCATTTAGCTGTGTAACATCGGATAATTTGCATAGGACTATCTATTGGCCAAAGGGCTTAAGCCCATCCCCAAGATGATGTTTGTGTACAGCTAGTTTCCAGAGAAACCAAACTTAGTGCTGGCAGTTGAACATGCAGTGTGAAGCTCTTCTGAAGTCCTTAAAAAAAGAACTAAATCAGAAGATATGATCCTCGTTTTCGAACTAATTCAGACTATAGAATTCTTTGTTGTGTTCCCAGTCCATTTTGCCATATAAATAGGTAGTAGAAAAAGTGTGAATTCATTAGTATAAATTAAATGAGTTATGAAAGAAAGGACCTCATCCTCGTGATGGACATTATAAGGAAGAAGATAACTTCAGGCATTGCCTCAGAAAAAAGTACGCTGCATAGGAGTGTTACTCATAACAGTGCGGTTACTCCTGGAAGAGAGGAATATCTGTTGGTGAATATCGCCTTGCAAGGAGGACTGTTCATCCTATCAAAAGTCATGCTCCGAGAAGGGATATTGAAAGGAGGAGGGTAATTCTGCAAAGAGAGCATCCTCTTCACCGAACTGTCAAGACACAGCAAGT
This sequence comes from Myodes glareolus, assembly GCF_982192425.1. Taxonomy (NCBI): domain Eukaryota; kingdom Metazoa; phylum Chordata; class Mammalia; order Rodentia; family Cricetidae; genus Myodes; species Myodes glareolus. The sequence goes on along the minus strand of NC_142053.1, from coordinate 106,277,804 downwards.
CTTTGCCTCAAAAAGGGAGCCCTGGTGAGGAGAGCTACTCATTTGAGAGGAGTAAGTTGTCCAGGAGAAGACCCTCCTCTAGTGAATGCCTTGCAGGGAGAGGTCGCGCAATGAAAACTCACTCTGTAGAGAGGAACCAATCATTTGAGAAGTGCATCTGGGCCAAGAGAAGACCCTCTCCTGGGAATATTCAGCCCACAGGGATTGTTCCACCTTGAAGGACAAGACGCCCCGAGGAAGAGAGATTTTCAGTTGGAAGGGGCACCTCAGCAATTAGAGTACCCTCTCTCTGTTGGTTAAGGACACTCCATCAAAAGCTGCCATGTGAAAAAGGGTCTATTATCTGGAAAGTGTAACTCTGCAAATAGAGGATCCACTCCTGTGAAATGCAATCTTAGAGCGAGGCTTCGCTTCAGCAAAGGTACACTGAAAAGAAGGGCTACTCATGTGAGAGGGGTAAAATGAATGGCAGGGAAAATATCCTCTGCAAGTGAAGATCACCTTGCAGGGAGAGATATCCCCATCCATGAATGCCCTGTAAAGGGGGGTCATTCATTTTAAAAGCATAACTCTGAAAAGGGAAAACTGTCCCAGGGAAAAATATTGCCACAAAAGGAGGCATTGCTTCAAAAAAATTATCCTATAGAGGAGGGTTACTCATTGTTTAGGGGAAACTCTGCAAACACAGGACACTTAACTGGGAAACATCAACCCAGGGAGAGGTCAGCATTAGAAGAAAAGCCTCCCAACATTGGAGGGTCACCCAGTTCTGAAAGACAAAACTTGGGTGCATGAGGACACATTAAACGTGTTGTTGTTCTCCAAAAATGTTTCCCACCATTAGTAAAGGGATAGATCCATTTTATGTACTGTTTTGCTATTTTCTTTTTAATTAATTTTCACTAAAATCTCCATTATATTATAATTTTGTTTATTTTAGGCTTATGTATTCCTTTATTCCAGTGTCTTGAGACAAAAGGCCAAGTTACTGACCTGAAATCTTTCTCTAAATATGTGTGTGTGTGTGTGTGTGTGTGTGTGTTATTCTTTTATGTCTGAGCATGTGTCTATGGGTGTTTCAAGAGAGCAAAAGGAATCACATCCCTCGAAGCTAGAGCTTGAGATGGTTGTGACACCTGTATTTGTCCTGTAAGACCCAAACTGGGTGTTTTGCAAGAACAGCAAGGCCCTGAAACAGCTGCACCATCTCTCCAGCCCCTTTTCCTTGGTTTTAAAGCTGGCACTTATAGTTGAAAATCATCCCTAATCAGTAATTTAGTAATGGTATAGATATTCATATATTTCGTCTTCATTTGACTTTTTCATTTCCAACAGCTTCTCTCTGTAGTTTAACTTTCAATTCTCCTGCCTCAGCAGTTCAAGTGACTGTGCTTGTAGGCCTTCATCACTATTTGTGGTGTTTTCAATAAATATTTGAATTTCTGTTTTTAAGTCCTCATTTTACACATTGAAACAGTATTTACTTTCGATAGATTCTAATTTTCTAAATTACTTAAATTTGCTTGTTATTGATTTCTAACTACATTGCAGTGTGGTTAAAGTGTGTAGTTAATTCTACACTTTTCTATTCTTTTTCTTTTTCCTGGGTATGATCTAACATGGAGAACGTTCTACATTGACCTGAGAAGAATGTCTGTGCTGCTAGTCTTGTGTGGAATGTAGTGTAGATGTATTTCTAAGACTATTTTCTTTGTAGTGCTGTTCAAGTCTTTTATCTCACTGTTCTATTTTCTCTGGGGTCCTTACTACTACTGAAAGTAGTTCATGAAATCTCCAAAAAGTAACTTTAAATTGTCTATTTTATCTGTGTGTTTTCTTGGTTCATGTAATTTTTTCTGATCTCAAGCGACAGTAATAATTTCCTATTACAATCATCACTTTCACCAATAGTAAGCTTAGTTTTGCCCATGAGGTTTTAGTTTTAAAGTGTATTTGGTGAGATACCTAATTAGCCTCTCTAGCTTGGTAGGCTTGTAATTTGTTTTCTTTATGGAAATACATTTAATTCAGAGTGATACTGTAGTATTTCACAGCCAAAGATAGTAGTCTCAATTATCTTTCTTTAAAGATGGACCATAAGCTTATTTATAATATTCTAAGCTTTAAACATACTTGTAGAGATGTACATGTATTTTAATATCTTAAAAACCTGTATCAAATACAATTACATTTAAAAATTAGATATATTTTTTCAAGTTATCCAAGACAATGATTATATGTATTTCAATTTTCACCAATAATATGTAGTATGTTTCCCACACTCAAGTTAGCATTGCATGGTATCAGTAAGTTTTTCATTTATTTTTATTGTGCTCTACATTTTTTTCTGCTCTCCTCCCAGTTATGATAACAATTTATATCTTATATCTTTTCCCAGCTTTCTGAATTCGAACTATGTTTTTATTTTTCTTATACACAGATTAATAGATTAATTTATCATCTTTACATTCTCTGGGTGAATGGAAATGAACTCATTGCCATGTTCAGAGTTTAACAAATATGGAGGCAATGAAAAAAAAAAGTGATTGAAAAGAAACCTATTCTTCCTCAGTGGCGACAGGCTGGCGATGACACCCATTTCTTTTGAACCATCTGAGCTGTAGTGCCCTTCATCTGAGAGCTCCTCCACACACTCGTATTCATGGATTGAAGAGAAGGGTCCAAGTAATTTTGGCAAAGAATGCATCAGAGGAAGGAGGACATATTAATCAAGAGAGTTGTTCAGGTTGTGCATGCCTTAATGCTAGTCCTGGAGAAGCATTAACTTGGGGATCTGTGTGTGCTTCAGGACAGCCTGGCCTTTAGAAACGCCCCACCCCCACAAACCACCTGCCTCCACTATGACATCAGAGTAGTAGTCCAATCATTTAGCTGTGGAACATCGGATAATTTGCATAGGACTGTCTATTGGCCAAATGGCTTAAGCCCATCCCCAAGATGATGTTTGTGTACAGCTAGTTTCCAGAGAAACCAAACTTAGTGCTGGCAGTTGAACATGCAGTGTGAAGCTCTTCTGAAGTCCTTAAAAAAAGAACTAAATCAGAAGATATGATCCTCGTTTTCGAACTAATTCAGACTATAGAATTCTTTGTTGTGTTCCTCGTCCATTTTGCCATATAAATAGGTAGTAGAAAATGTGTGAATTCATTAGTATAAATTAAATGAGTTATGAAAGAAAGGACCTCATCCTCGTGATGGACATTATAAGGAAGGAGATAACTTCAGGCATTGCCTCAGAAAAAAGTACGCTGCATAGCAGGGTTACTCATAACATTGCGGTTACTCCTGGAAGAGAGGAATATCTGTTGGTGAATATCGCCTTGCAAGGAGGACTGTTCATCCTATCAAAAGTCATGCTCCGGGAAGGGATATTGAAAGGAGGAGGGTAATTCCGTGCTACATCCACGGCTGTCTCGCCAGTGTAGCAGAAATGCTGACTTGATGGGCCAATATTGCCGGCAGGATTGGGATTTGTGCTTCCAGGGGCTGTGTGTTCCAGGCGGGTCGCTGGTAACCAGTTGTGGTGTAAAGCTACCTGAGTTGCCATTTGTATTGACTCAACCTGGCTGTCCTTGGAGCCATATGTGTGTCTTTTCCTTTGTCTATGTGTTCTTTGTGATTCTTACAGATTACCAATAGATCAGACTATTCCAGGCAGTTGCGGATACAAACAAGACTGCTAAGGACATTTTTGAATTCTGCTCCGCTGTTAATCAAAGCCTTAAAAAAGTAGCCAGTTCTGAAATTGCCAGAATCATCATTAGGACAATTCCTTGATGATGTGGAACAAAAGGAGTTAATTTTACTAGGATACATCTTAGAAGCTTTAGGCATTTGCCTGAGAAATATGTGCAATTGTAAACAGTAGGCCTATGAAACCTTTCTTGTGAGAAGAGAAAGACCTAGCCTAAACTGACAATATCTGAGCCTGAGAATTGAGAAGGGAGGAAAGTTGAAGTTAGTGATATAAAGTAAACTTCAGAAAGACTCAAGACTATGTATTAGAATTTTCCTAGCAGAAAGCTTTCCCAGGGAGATAGTAGCCTTTTTTCTTTCTCACTCAGGCACACAAGGTCACTTAGCTCAAACCAACCAGCCACCTGCAAGCTGATAAAGATGGTCTAGCTCAAGGGCAGTGATCTCTTTGAAGGCAAGAGGAGAGAGTTTGTTTTGTATAGTGTGAGAAAGCAAAAGTCCTTGTGCCCAAGTCAAAGCATCTTCAAAGATTCTTTTTGTAAATTATTTTATGCTGTTCTTTTCTGTCTTAAGATTTGATGATGTATGCCTTTGCCAAGTTCTTTGATTGTAAAAAATATATAATCCTGCACTGAAGAAAGTAAATCGCTGCAGCATGTCTCAACATTGAGAGTGTCTGTGTGTCGCTTTCCTCGCCATATCCTGATCTCTCCTGTGCCTTCGCCCTGATTCCCTATGGTCTGAGTGGCTCCCCTGAGCCGGTCCGTAGCAGGTGGCGCCCGAACAGGGACTTGAAGGACAGGTAATCTTTCTCTTTTCTTTCTTTTCCTTTTATTAGTTTTCAGGAACGGCTCTTACCAGGGAGCTGCAGTCCCGCCGGAAGATTTGCAGGTCACAGTGTAAGTAATCTGAGGAACTATGGGGCAATCTATGAGAGATGCCTCACCAGACATAGTCCTAAGGATGGTCTATGCTGCAGCAATGAAGGGTTGGAAATTCAGCGCCAATGGAGGAGGTGTAAGAGACTCCTCATCTCTCACTTGTTATAATTGTGGGAAACCTGGGCACATGCAGAAAGACTGCAGGAGGTCCAGGGGAGCAGGGCAAAGGGGAACTCCCGGACTTTGTCCCCGATGCAAAAAGGGAAAGCACTGGAAGAATGAATGTAAATCTAAGTTCCATAAGGATGGAACGCTCTTAGATAAGAATAAAAATAAACATAAAAATAGAAATAAAAACCAGGCAAATATAAAATAAAAAGTCTAAAATTATGATCAGAGAAAAGTTAATATGGAATTTTAAAAAGGTATTAGCAGCTAAAGGACATTTTCTATGCTTCTTCTTTTTTCTGAGTTAAGTTTTTCACTGTGATAACACTCAAGGTTTCTTCCGCTGGCCAGCAGTTTCTTCTCTTAACTCTTTCCTGTCCTAATACTGCTTATAAAAAGTTTTAAATTATATCAACTTGTAACTTTAAAAAACATTAATTTAAAAACAAATGTTAAAGATATATTAGGTTTCTATATTATCTAAAAACCCACAAGGGCAAAAAGGCTAAAATAATGATAATAAATAAAAATAATAAAAGGGGTTTGTCTAAAAGTGTCTGTCTTAATCAATGAAACAAAGATTGAGAAAGGAGTCAAAACCTAAAAATTACAAAAGGTATATAAAATGTTATAATTTCTTATATCTGAATGTTTAATGGTCAATTCTGGTTTTAAAAGGATTTATCTTGTTAAAAGGTCATGGTTATTTCTTTTATGCATGCTTGTGTAGCTTTATGATATTAAAAAATATATGAGGTGAGTATACTCAACAGAGTAAGGGTCTCAAAAATTCTGTCCTATGAACATCATATAATTTTGCCATATTTTGCCAAAAAACTTTCTGAGCAAATATTGATTTGGGTACATTTTTCTTTAATAATATAATCATTGATTAATTGTTTATGCTAACATAATGCTTTCTCCACATTCAGCAAAGAAATGATATTTAAGATTCGTCTTTTTTTCTATGTAAAGACTTTCTAATATCTTGACAGTTATTCTTTGCAGTAAATATTCAAATGTTCTGACTCATACAGTTTTTGAGAATTTCATGTCTTAAAAATAAAACACAAATGCTTATAAAATGTTTCGTATTGTTAATGTTTAGGTTTTAGCCCCATTGTCTTTGCTAAAAATGATTAATTTACAGGTTTACTCTAGCAAAGATATGGTATATACTTTTGGTTTGTTAAAAATATAAGTTAATAAAAATAATAAAGTTTGCCTAATCAGAGATACCTGGACAGCCCTAAATGCTTCAAAAATCTGTATAAAATGGCATTTAAAATAAAGTTTAAAAAGCATATATTAGACAGAGACTCTGAGACTTTAACAGTGACCTAAGGTCTCCAAAGAAGATTATGGGACACCAAGATGTCTCCACCTGGATAACAACAATGCTGACCACTGGGTAGGATGACCCCCAGTGCAACACCTGCTGTCAGGACCTGGTTCAGACCATGAACAAACAGCAGGGGAAATAGTCCTCAGGTAAGCTGGGGATCCTGTGATTAAAGCAGGGGAAAATAGTTCTCAGGTAAATGGGAATCCTACGACTAAAGTAGGGACGATTAATTGCTTTTCCTATAAGTAAAAGGAAAGCGTCTGCTGTTAAAGCAGGATTCATTAATAGCTCTCTTTGTAAATAGAGAGAAGGCAACCTCGGCAAAGCGGAGGTTAATTGCTTTTCCCTGGAAATGAAGGGGGAACAGCCGCTATCAAAGCGGGAGATTTATTGCCCATTCCATAAACAAGGAATGAGTAAAAAACAGTTTCGCAAGTCGACGAAACGAAAGTAAAAGGAATATTAATTAAATATGGGTGCTAATCAATTGCACTCAATTTTTTAAGCTCTTAATGAGCTGCTATGTTTAAAGAATCTAGAAGATAAGACAAAATACTTAAAAGAAATTTTTTGCCATTGCACCCTGGCTCGCCGTTTCAGGAAGTCTCTCGATGTCATTGTGGGAAAAGAGGGGAGAGACCTAGACTTTGCATTTAAGCAAGGGATCCTTAAGGGAAAGGAAAAATCAGTTAAGGAATCAGAGCCAGGAATTTAAAACCTGATGCTCCAGAGTTTATCATACATGAGTTGCCTAGAGCAACACCAGGTAGTGCTGGCCTTGATTTGGCTAGCTCAAAGGATATGTTTCTTTCTAAATGGGATGGCATTTCCTTAGTACCTACATCAATGAAAGGAACATTGTTGCCACAAACTGTGGGACTTATTATAGGAAAAAGTTTCAACTATCAAAAGAATTTTAAGGTTGTGTCAGGTGCCATAGATGCAGACATAGAAAATGACATTAAGGTCATGGTGAAACCATTATCTGAAACTATTCAGATCCACAAGGGACAAAGAATTGCTCAACTATTACTGCTACTTTATGTTAATTTACCTAATAAAGTTTTGAGGAATAAATGAGAGCAAGGGCAGTTTGGATCCTTAAGGGAGAGGTCAAATCAATTTGGAAGCTAATTAGAGGCTGTCTGGAGAATCTATATTACAGTAAAGCAGGAGAAAATGGACAGGCAGCGCTGGAAATGTTGCAAGAGGAAAGATCAAAAAAATCAGAAAAGACAAGCAGTAAAAGGAATCATCAGGAATGGGGAGAGTTATACCCGGACCTTTCTGAGTTAAAAGAGTCAGATAAGCAACTGCAAGCAATTGTAAGCAAATTTAAAAAGGTAAAACTGAGAAAAAGGATGAGAAAAAAGGAGAAAGGAGGTTTAAAAGCGCTGATGCTTTGCCCCATAACACCCTCCACCCTTCCACCTTATGTGGGAGGAGGTCAGGGCAGCTCCGAAAGCATATTTTATCTAAGCGTTTAGAAAGAGGTGAGAACTGAGCCACGATCAGCATACCCAATCTTTCAAAGTCTGCAAGAAAATAGGTACAAAAAGGATAAAATCATAAATTATCTAGGAGCATGAATTTGTGAGAAGCAAATTATTCTACAAAAGGTAAAATTGAGAAAAAATAATTTAAAGATCTTGAAGGATTTTCAAAAGTTGTTAGATGATATAAATTGACTTAGATGTTATTTTAAGGAGCATCCTGTAATATCTCCTAAAATAACATTATCACAGCCTATTTCCATGGCCCCAAATGTATTTACAGACGAATCAAAGACAACATTTATTCTAATATCAGATTCTATAGATGTTAATACCCTCGGAATTTTAGAAGTAGCTGGACCTATTAAAAGTTCCAGCCCTATGTGCCTTTTATTTCAGCAATTGCAACATTTAATTTGGCAGAGAAGAAATTGTTTTTACATTCAACATATGAAAGTCCATACAGCTCTGCCAGGACCTTTGAATGAAGGAAATAATATAATTGATCAATGGACTAAAATGGAATATATATATATATATATATATATATATATATATATTCATGAGTTCTTCCTTGGAGAAGGCGAGAGCTTTTCATAAAGCTTTTCATGTCAATGCTAAAGCATTATAACAAAAATTTCATCTCTCTCGAGCAGATTGCTCGACAGATAATCTTGCTCATCAACATCCACCCAGCATTGGAATAAATCCACGGGATCTACTCTCTCTAAAAATTTGACAAATGGATGTAACACATGTACTCTCCTTTGGAAGGTTATGCTATATGCATATGACTGTAGATACTTTTCTATAGTTGCCTCAGCACACACAGGAGAAGCTATTAAGAATGTTATTCAATATCTCACTTTATGTTTTCAAATCATGGAAATGCATTTATAGATAAAGACAAATAATGGGCCTAAAATTTTTAAATGTATTAACTTCTGTTCCTAGTATAAATTTGTCTCTACAGGTTTCTCCTTGGTTGGCAGACACAAACAAGCATTAATTGCTGCCTACAACTTGCTCTAAATGACTGTGGACCATGGACTTGCTAAAAACTGATGTGGACCAGTCTAGCCGATGTGAATGCCCCCTGGCTCTTCGACACAGTTCACGAACCAAATGTTTCTAAAATTTTCTCTTTTTGACTAGCATTTTACCTTTGTTAACCCTTGACAACGTCGCCCCAAAGTCAGCTGGAAGCAGTTAAAAGAATACATCGCCCAATTATCCCTGGTTAAAATGCTAAGTCAAAAGAGATATATTAAAAACCCAAAGTTAACAAAGCTAGCTTATGATTGAGCTGATCCTTAAGACCAGGAGGTTTGGGGAAATATAAGACCCTCACCCCTTATTTTCAAAGGGACAGAAGAAATTCCTTAGGATGTTTTTCATAATAATGTTACAATTATCAACCAATTATAATGATAACTTCTTTACAGTCATAATGGTTCTACTTATGTTTCTAAAGCTTTTGAAACTTTTTGTGCACAATGACACATTGTACATATTACAAGCATCACATATAGCCCTTAGGGCCAGGTAATTTTTAAAAGAGCACATGAATATTTTGCTCCTCATCATTTATTATCACATACCTTATTTGTATTAAATCATTTAAATACTAATGATAAAAGATTAACACCTGCAATGGTGCATTGGACCTGTGAGTCTAACTCTGTTTTGCCAAAAGTCCTATGGAAAGATCTGCTGTCTGGCCAATGGAGAGGACCAGACGTTTTAATAATATTTGGACGAGGGTATGCTTGTGTGTTTCCACAGGATGCCAACTCCTCCATCTGGATACCAGACAGACTCGTCCGGCCGACGCCAGGAGAGGCGGCGAAAAAGGAAGAGGCAATGGAGACAGACGAGATATCTGATGTGTCAAATGAGGAAAATGAAGGCAACTCGGTCACAGGCTTCGGAAATCACCTGGACGAAAATCAGATGCCTTGTCAAAGAAGCTAGAAGACTGCTTATTCAGCAGGGAAAACCCCTGAAACCCAGCCTGTACTTTCTTGCTTTCTTAGCCTTAATATCTGCTCCCCCTACAGTACAGGGAATGGCTTATTGGGCCTATGTTCCTAATCCCCCAGTTTTACAACCTGTTGGTTGGCTAGATCAAGAGCCCATCAGGATTTTAACTAATGATACTAGGAGACTGGGAGGTGCTCAGGACTCTGACGCAAGAAGTAGTTCGTCCTCGTTAATAACCTTTGAGGGACGTTCTGATTCCTTGCCTATTTGCATTACACTTTCTGGAAAGGTCCCAAGATTTTGCTTAAGTTCAAGCTATAGAACTTTTCTTACTGACAGCCCAGATAAGGAAAATATTGGTAAGAGATGGATTTGGGAAATTCAGATGCAGACCTTAGGTGAATATAATTATAAAGAAAAGTTTGAACCGGTCTCATCTATGCCTATTGAACCATGTATTCAAAAATATCGGGATAAGGATCAATTTTGGGATTCAGCTATTAATAAGTTCCCTACATGGCTAACTTGTGGCTTTCCAAATACAGTCACTAAATATCAGCCTAAAGATTCCTCTTATGAAATTTGGGATTATTCTATATCTTCAAGTCAACAGTATTTTTATGAAAATCATATAAACACTCATCAAGAGAAATTTCATCCCTATAAATACGTAAGGGTAGGAGAGCCCTTACGAAGATGGTTTTCTCCAGGTTTTGTTGAGCCTACATGGTTTGCTAAAGAAGGGAATATTACTAGAAAGCACTCTGGCCTGTTCAGATTGCTTGCTGCAGCTAATATATTTCTGGAAAAAAGACCTAATCATACTAAGTCTGAGCCTATAGGACTCAGGGCATGTATTTCTTATCCTAATGCATTGTTATTAGCTCAAACTGCTTTTGTTATATTACCAAAGTGAACAAGTCCTATCAAGTTGTTTGTCATTCTTGTAAACTTACTAATTGCATTACTTCAGCTGAACCAAAAGATTTGAATGTTTTGCTTGTTGTTAGACGTCCACCTTTTGTTATGTTACCTGTGGAGCTGGGAAATGATCCTTGGTACGATAACCCCGCATTGCAAGTTTTGAATACATTAAGAGATTTGGTACGGCCTAAGAGGTTTGTGGTCACACTTATTTTAGGCATAGCAGCATTAATATCAATACTCACCACTTTCGCTGTAGCTACAACAGCATTAGTTCAAGAGATTCATACTGCTCATTATGTGAATACATTAAATAAGAACATTACATCTGCATTACTGAGACAGGCAGCAATTGACAATGAATTGGAAGCAAAAATTAATGTATTAGAAGAAGTGGTCCTTGCTCTTGGACAGGACATTGCTAATTTGAAAACTACTCTATCCACACGTTGTCATGGAAGCTTTAAAGCAATTTGTGTCACACCACTGACTTATAATTATTCAGAGCCATGGGACAAAGTGAAGGCACATATACAGGGTGTTTGGCGAGATAATAACATCACATATGATTTAACTGCATTACAACAAGATATTTCTGCTATTAGCCAAGCTCATTTACAACTAGGAGGTCTACAAGATTTGGCTAATAAAATTGAGTCAGGAATTAAGGCTTTGAATCCATTAAATTGGGTGCAGTATTTTGTCCTCATTGGAATAGTCATTTTATTAGTACTGTTGGTGATTTTTCTATTCCCTTGTCTCCTTAAGTGTCTTTTCAAGTCAATGGCCCAAGTGAAACAGGAGGTGTTCGAGTTGCATTTTAAAAATAAAAAACGGGGACCTGCTACATCCACGGCTGTCTCGCCAGTGTAGCAGAAATGCTGACTGGATGGGCCAATATTGCCAGCAGGATTGGGATTTGTGCTTCCAGGAGCTGTGTGTTCCAGGCGGGTCGCTGGTAACCAGTTGTGGTGTAAAGCTACCTGAGTTGCCATTTGTATTGACTCAACCTGGCTGTCCTTGGAGCCATATGTGTGTCTTTTCCTTTGTCTATGTGTTCTTTGTGATTCTTACAGATTACCAATAGATCAGACTATTCCAGGCAGTTGCGGATACAAACAAGACTGCTAAGGACATTTTTGAATTCTGCTCCACTGTTAATCAAAGCCTTAAAAAAGTAGCCAGTTCTGAAATTGCCAGAATCATCATTAGGACAATTCCTTGATGATGTGGAACAAAAGGAGTTAATTTTACTAGGATACATCTTAGAAGCTTTAGGCATTTGCCTGAGAAATATGTGCAATTGTAAACAGAAGGCCTATGAAACCTTTCTTGTGAGAAGAGAAAGACCTAGCCTAAACTGACAATATCTGAGCCTGAGAATTGAGAAGGGAGGAAAGTTGAAGTTAGTGATATAAAGTAAACTTCAGAAAGACTCAAGACTATGTATTAGAATTTTCCTAGCAGAAAGCTTTCCCAGGGAGATAGTAGCCTTTTTTCTTTCTCACTCAGGCACACAAGGTCACTTAGCTCAAACCAACCAGCCACCTGCAAGCTGATAAAGATGGTCTAGCTCAAGGGCAGTGATCTCTTTGAAGGCAAGAGGAGAGAGTTTGTTTTGTATAGTGTGAGAAAGCAAAAGTCCTTGTGCCCAAGTCAAAGCATCTTCAAAGATTCTTTTTGTAAATTATTTTATGTTGTTCTTTTCTGTCTTAAGATTTGATGATGTATGCCTTTGCCAAGTTCTTTGATTGTAAAAAATATATAATCCTGCACTGAAGTAAGTAAATCGCAGCAGCATGTCTCAACATTGAGAGTGTCTGTGTGTCGCTTTCCTCGCCATATCCTGATCTCTAATGTGCCTTCGCCCTGATTCCCTATGGTCTGAGTGGCTCCCCTGAGCCGGTCCGTAGCAATTCTCTAAAGAGAGCATCCTCTTCACCGAACTGTCAAGACACAGCAAGTCTTTGCCTCAAAAAGGGAGCCCTGGTGAGGAGAGCTACTCATTTGAGAGGAGTAAGTTGTCCAGGAGAAGACCCTCCTCAAGTGAAGCTTGCCTTGCAGGGAGAGGTCGCGCAATGAAAACTCACTCTGTAGAGTGGAACCAATCATTGGAGAAGTGCATCTGGGCCAAGAGAAGACCCTCTCCTGGGAATATTCAGCCCACAGGGATTGTTCCACCTTGAAGGACAAGACGCCCCGAGGAAGAGAGATTTTCAGTTGGCAGGGGCACCTCAGCAATTAGAGTACCCTCTCTCTGTTGGTTAAGGACACTCCATCAAAAGTTGCCATGTGAAAAAGGGTCTATTATCTGGAAAGGGTAACTCTGCAAATAGAGGATCCACTCCTGTGAAATGCAATCTTAGAGCGAGGCTTCGCTTCAGCAAAGGTACACTGAAAAGAAGGGCTACTCATGTGGGAGGGGTAAAATGAATGGCAGGGAAAATATCCTCTGCAAGTGAAGATCACCTTGCAGGGAGAGATATCCCCATCCATGAATGCCCTGTAAAGGGGGGTCATTCATTTTAAAAGCATAACTCTGAAAAGGGAAAACTGTCCCAGGGAAAAATATTGCCACAAAAGGAGGCATTGCTTCAAAAAAATTATCCTATAGAGGATGGTTACTCATTGTTTAGGGGAAACTCTGCAAACACAGGACACTTAACTGGGAAACATCAACCCAGGGAGAGGTCAGCATTAGAAGAAAAGCCTCCCAACATTGGAGGGTCACCCAGTTCTGAAAGACAAAACTTGGGTGCATGAGGAAACATTAAACGTGTTGTTGTTCTCCAAAAATGAATCCCACCATTAGTAAAGGGATAAATCCATTTTATGTACTGTTTTGCTATTTTCTTTTTAATTAATTTTCACTAAAATCTCCATTATATTATAATTTTGTTTATTTTAGGCTTATGTATTCCTTTATTCCAGTGTCTTGAGACAAAAGGCCAGGTTACTGACCTGAAATCTTTCTCTAAATATGTGTGTGTGTGTGTGTGTGTGTGTGTGTGTGTTATTCTTTTATGTCTGAGCATGTGTCTATGGGTGTTTCAAGAGAACAAAAGAAATCACATCCCTCGAAGCTAGAGCTTGAGATGGTTGTGACCCCTGTATTTGTCCTGTAAGACCCAAACTGGGTGTTTTGCAAGAACAGCAAGGCCCTGAAACAGCTGCACCATCTCTCCAGCCCCTTTTCCTTGGTTTTAAAGCAGGCACTTATAGTTGAAAATCATCCCTAATCATTAATTTAGTAATGGTATAGATATTCATATATTTTGTCTTCATTTGACTTTTTCATTTCCAACAGCTTCTCTCTGTAGTTTAACTTTCAATTCTCCTGCCTCAGCAGTTCAAGTGACTGTGCTTGTAGGCCTTCATCACTATTTGTCGTGTTTTCAATAAATATTTGAATTTCTCTTTTTAAGTCCTCATTTTACACATTGAAACAGTATTTACTTTCGATAGATTCTAATTTTCTAAATTACTTAAATTTGCTTGTTATTGATTTCTAACTACATTCCAGTGTGGTTAAAGTGTGTAGTTAATTCTACACTTTTCTATTCTTTTTCTTTTTCCTGGGTATGATCTAACATGAAGAACGTTCTACATTGACCTGAGAAGAATGTCTGTGCTGCTAGTCTTTTGTGGAATGTAGTGTAGATGTATTTCTAAGACTATTTTCTTTGTAGTGCTGTTCAAGTCTTTTATCTCACTGTTCTATTGTCTCTGTGGTCCTTTCTACTACTGAAAGTAGTTCATGAAATCTCCAAAAAGTAACTTTAAATTGTCTATTTTATCTGTGTGTTTTCTTGGTTCATGTAATTTTTTTCTGATCTCAAGCGACAGTAATAGTTTCCTATTACAACCATCACTTTCACCAATAGTAAGCTTAGTTTTGCCCATAAGGTTTTAGTTTTAAAGTGTATTGGTGAGATACCTAAATAGCCTCTCTAGCTTGGTAGGCTTGTAATTTGTTTTCTTTATGGAAATACATTTAATTCAGAGTGATACTGTAGTATTTCACAGCCAAAGATAGTAGTCTCAATTATCTTTCTTTAAAGATGGACCATAAGCTTATTTAAAATATTCTAAGCTTTAAACATACTTGTAGAGATGCACATGTATTTTAATATCTTAAAAACCTGTATCAAATGCAATTACATTTAAAAATTAGATATATTTTTTCAAGTTATCCAAGACAATGATTATATGTATTTCAATTTTCACCAATAATATGTAGTATGTTTCCCACACTCAAGTTAGCATTGCATGGTATCAGTAAGTTTTTCATTTATTTTTATTGTGCTCTACATTTTTCTCTGCTCTCCTCCCAGTTATGATAACAATTTATATCTTATATCTTTTCCCAGCTTTCTGAATTCGGACTATGTTTTTATTTTTCTTATACACAGATTAATAGATTAATTTATCATCTTTACGATCTCTGGGTGAATGGAAATGAACTCATTGCCATGTTCAGAGTTTACCAAATATGGAGGCAATGAAAAAAATGTGATTGAAAAGAAACCTCTTCTTCCTCAGTGGCGACAGGCTGGCGATGACACCCATTTCTTTTTAACCATCTGAGGTGTAGTGCCCTTCATCTGAGAGTTCCTCCACACACTCGTATTCATGGATTGAAGAGAAGGGTCCAAGTAATTTTGGCAAAGAATGCGTTAGAGGAAGGAGGACATATTAATCAAGAGAGTTGTTCAGGTTGTGCATGCCTTAATGCTAGTCCTGGAGAAGCATTAACTTGGGGATCTGTGTGTGCTTCAGGACAGCCTGGCCTTTAGCAACGCCCCACCCCCACAAACCACCTGCCTCCACTATGACATCAGAGTAGTGGTCCAATCATTTAGCTGTGGAACATCGGATAATTTGCATCGGACTATCTATTGGCCAAAGGGCTTAAGCCCATCCCCAAGATGATGTTTGTGTACAGCTAGTTTCCAGAGAAACCAAACTTAGTGCTGGCAGTTGAACATGCAGTGTGAAGCTCTTCTGAAGTCCTTAAAAAAAGAACTAAATCAGAAGATATGATCCTTGTTTTCGAACTAATTCAGACTATAGAATTCTTTGTTGTGTTTCCAGTCCATTTTGCCATATAAATAGTAGAAAATGTGTGAATTCATTAGTATAAATTAAATGAGTTATGAAAGAAAGGACCTCATCCTCGTGATGGACATTATAAGGCAGGAGATAACTTCAGGCATTGCCTCAGAAAAAAGTACGCTGCATAGGAGGGTTACTCATAACAGTGCGGTTACTCCTGGAAGAGAGGAATATCTGTTGGTGAATATCGCCTTGCAAGGAGGACTGTTCATCCTATCAAAAATCATTCTCCGAGAAGGGATATTGAAAGTAGGAGGGTAATTCTGCAAAGAGAGCATCCTCTTCACCGAACTGTCAAGACACAGCAAGTCTTTGCCTCAAAAAGGGAGCCCTGGTGAGGAGAGCTACTCATTTGAGAGGAGTAAGTTGTCCAGGAGAAGACCCTCCTCAAGTGAAGCTTGCCTTGCAGGGAGAGGTCACGCAATGAAAACTCACTCTGTAGAGTGGAACCAATCATTTGAGAAGTGCATCTGGGCCAAGAGAAGACCCTCTCCTGGGAATATTCAGCCCACAGGGATTGTTCCACCTTGAAGGACAAGACGCCCCAAGGAAGAGAGATTTTAAGTTGGAAGGGGCACCTCAGCAATTAGAGTACCCTCTCTCTGTTGGTTAAGGACACTCCATCAAAAGCTGCCATGTGAAAAAGGGTCTATTATCTGGAAAGGGTAACTCTGCAAATAGAGGATCCACTCCTGTGAAATGCAATCTTAGAGCGACGCTTCGCTTCAGCAAAGGAACACTGAAAAGAAGGGCTACCCATGTGAGAGGGGTAAAATGAATGGCAGGGAAAATAATCTCTGCAAGTGAAGATCACCTTGCAGGGAGAGATATCCCCATCCAAGAAAGCCCTGTAAAGGGGGGGGGCATTCATTTTAAAAGCATAACTCTGAAAAGGGAAAACTGTCCCAGGGAAAAATATTGCCACAAAAGGAGGCATTGCTTCAAAAAAAATTATCCTATAGAGGAGGGTTACTCATTGTTTAGGGGAAACTCTGCAAACACAGGACACTTAACTGGGAAACATCAACCCAGGGAGAGGTCAGCATTAGAAGAAAAGCCTCCCAACATTGGAGGGTCACCCAGTTCTGAAAGACAAAACTTGGGTGCCTGAGGACACATTAAACGTGTTGTTGTTCTCCAAAAATGTTTCCCACCATTTGTAAAGAGATAAATCCATTTTATGTACTGTTTTGCTATTTTCTTTTTAATTAATTTTCACTAAAATCTCCATTATATTATAATTTTGTTTATTTTAAGCTTATGTATTCCTTTATTCCAGTGTCTTGAGACAAAAGGCCAGGTTACTGACCTGAAATCTTTCTCTAAATATGTGTGTGTGTGTGTGTGTGTGTGTGTGTGTGTGTGTGTGTGTGCGTTTATGTGTGTGTGTGTATGTGTGTGTGTTATTCTATTATGTCTGAGCATGTGTCTATGGGTGTTTCAAGAGAGCAAAAGGAATCACATCCCTCGAAGCTAGAGCTTGAGATGGTTGTGAAACCTGTATTTGTCCTGTAAGACCCAAACTGGGTGTTTTGCAAGAACAGCAAGGCCCTGAAACAGCTGCACCATCTCTCCAGCCCCTTTTACTTGGTTTTAAAGCAGGCACTTATAGTTGAAAATCATCCCTAATCACTAATTTAGTAATGGTATAGATATTCATATATTTTGTCTTCATTTGATTTTTTCATTTCCAACAGCTTCTCTCTGTAGTTTAACTTTCAATTCTCCTGCCTCAGCAGTTCAAGTGACTGTGCTTGTAGGCCTTCATCACTGTTTGTGATGTTTCCTATAAATATTTGAATTTCTGTTTTTACGTCCTCATTTCACACATTGAAACAGTATTTACATTCGATAGATTCTAATTTTCTAAATTACTTAAATTTGCTTGTTATTGATTTCTAACTACATTCTAGTGTGGTTAAAGTGTGTAGTTAATTCTACACTTTTCTATTCTTTTTCTTTTTCCTGGGTATGATCTAACATGGAGAACGTTCTACATTGACCTGAGAAGAATGTCTGTGCTGCTAGTCTTGTGTGGAATGTAGTGGAGATGTATTTCTAAGACTATTTTCTTTGTAGTGCTGTTCAAGTCTTTTATCTCACTGTTATATTGTCTCTGTGGTCCTTACTACTACTGAAAGTAGTTCATGAAATCTCCAAAAAGTAACTTTAAATTGTCTATTTTATCTGTGTGTTTTCTTGGTTAATGTAATTTTTTCTGATCTCAAGCGACAGTAATAGTTTCCTATTACAATCATCACTTTGACTAGTAAGCATAGTTTTGCCCATAAGGTTTTAGTTTTAAAGTGTATTTGGTGAGATACCTAAATAGCCTCTCTAGCTTGGTAGGCTTGTAATTTGTTTTCTTTATGGAAATACATTTAATTCAGAGTGATACTGTAGTATTTCACAGCCAAAGATAGTAGTCTCAATTATCTTTCTTTAAAGATGGACCATAAGCTTATTTAAAATATTCTAAGCTTTAAACATTCTTGTAGAAATGTACATGTATTTTAATATCTTAAAAACCTGTATCAAATACAATTACATTTAAAAATTAGATATATTTTTTCAAGTTATCCAAGACAATGATTATATGTATTTCAATTTTCACCAATAATATGTAGTATGTTTCCCACACTCAAGTTAGCATTGCATGGTATCAGTAAGTTTTTCATTTATTTTTATTGTGCTCTATATTTTTCTCTGCTCTCCTCCCACTTATGATAACAATTTGTATCTTATATCTTTTTCCAGTTTTCTGAATTCGGACTATGTTTTTATTTTTCTTATACACACATTAATAGATTATTTGATCTTCTTTACATTCTCTGGGTGAATGGAAATGAACTCATTGCCATGTTCAGAGTTTATCTAATATGGAGTCAATGAAAAAAAACGTGATTGAAAAGAAACCTATACTTCCTCAGTGGCGACAGGCTGGCGATGACACCCATTTCTTTTTAACCATCTGAGCTGTAGTGCCCTTCATCTGAGAGCTCCTCCACACACTCGTATTCATGGATTGAAGAGAAGGGTCCAAGTAATTTTGGCAAAGAATGCGTCAGAGGAAGGAGGACATATTAATCAAGAGAGTTGTTCAGGTTGTGCATGCCTTAATGCTAGTCCTGGAGAAGCATTAACTTGGGGATCTGTGTGTGCTTCAGGACAGCCTGGGCTTTAGAAACGCCCCACCCCCACAAACCACCTGCCTCCACTATGACATCAGAGTAGTGGTCCAATCATTTAGCTGTGGAACATCGGATAATTTGCATAGGACTATCTATTGGCCAAAGGGCTTAAGCCCATCCCCAAGATGATGTTTGTGTACAGCTAGTTTCCAGAGAAACCAAACTTAGTGCTGGCAGTTGAACATGCAGTGTGAAGCTTTCTGAGTCCTTAAAAAAAGAACTGAATCAGAAGATATGATCCTCGTTTTCGAACTAATTCAGACTATAGAATTCTTTGTTGTGTTCCCAGTCCATTTTGCCATATAAATAGGTAGTATAAAATGTGTGAATTCATTAGTATAAATTAAATGAGTTATGAAAGAAAGGACCTCATCCTCGTGATGGACATTATAAGGAAGGAGATAACTTCAGGCATTGCCTCAGAAAAAAGTACGCTGCATAGGAGGGTTACTCATAATTGTGCGGTTACTCCTGGAAGAGAGGAATATCTGTTGGTGAATATCGCCTTGCAAGGAGGACTGTTCATCCTATCAAAAGTCATGCTCCGAGAAGGGATATTGAAAGGAGGAGGGTAATTCTGCAAAGAGAGCATCCTCTTCACGGAACTGTCAAGACACAGCAAGTCTTTGCCTCAAAAAGGGAGCCCTGGTGAGGAGAGCTACTCATTTGAGAGGAGTAAGTTGTCCAGGAGAAGACCCTCCTCAAGTGAAGCTTGCCTTGCAGGGAGAGGTTGCGCAATGAAAACTCACTCTGTAGAGTGGAACCAATCATTTGAGAAGTGCATCTGGGCCAAGAGAAGACCCACTCCTGGGAATATTCAGCCCACAGGGATTGTTCCACCTTGAAGGACAAGACGCCCCGAGGAAGAGAGATTTTCAGTTGGAAGGGGCACCTCAGCAATTAGAGTACCCTCTCTCTGTTGGTTAAGGACACTCCATCAAAAGTTGCCATGTGAAAAAGGGTCTATTATCTGGAAAGGGTAACTCTGCAAATAGAGGATGCACTCCTGTGAAATGCAATCTTAGAGCGAGACGTCGCTTCAGCAAAGGTACACTGAAAAGAAGGGCTACTCATGTGAGAGGGGTAAAATGAATGGCAGGGAAAATATCCTCTGCAAGTGAAGATCACCTTGCAGGGAGAGATAATCCCATCCATGAATGCCCTTTAAAGGGTGGTCATTCATTTTAAAAGCATAATTCTGAAAAGGGAAAAGTGTCCCAGGGAAAAATATTGCCAAAAAAAAGAGGCATTGCTTCAAAAAAATTATCCTATAGAGGAGGGTTACTCATTGTTTAAGGGAAACTCTACAAACACAGGACACTTAACTGGGAAACATCAACCCAGGGAGAGGTCAGCATTAGAAGAAAAGCCTCCCAACATTGGAGGGTCACCCAGTTCTGAAAGACAAAACTTGGGTGCATGAGGACACATTAAACGTGTTGTTGTTCTCCAAAAATGTTTCCCACCATTAGTAAAGGGATAAATCCATTTTATGTACTGTTTTGCTATTTTCTTTTTAATTAATTTTCACTAAAATCTCCATTATATTATAATTTAGTTTATTTTAGGCTTATGTATTCCTTTATTCCAGTGTCTTGAGACAAAAGGCCAGGTTACTGACCTGTGTGATCTTTCTCTAAATGTGTGTGTGTGTGTGTGTGTGTGTGTGTGTGTTATTCTTTTATGTCTGAGCATGTGTCTATGGGTGTTTCAAGAGAGCAAAAGGAATCACATCCCTCGAAGCTAGAGCTTGAGATGGTTGTGACACCTGTATTTGTCCTGTAAGACCCAAACTGGGTGTTTTGCAAGAACAGCAAGGCCCTGAAACAGCTGCACCATCTCTCCAGCCCCTTTTCCTTGGTTTTAAAGCAGGCACGTATAGTTGAAAATCATTCCTAATCACTAATTTAGTAATGGTATAGATATTCATATATTTTGTCTTCATTTGACTTTTTCATTTCCAACAGCTTCTCTCTGTAGTTTAACTTTCAATTCTCCTGCCTCAGCAGTTCAAGTGACTGTGCTTGTAGGCCTTCATCACTATTTGTGGTGTTTTCTATAAATATTTGAATTTCTGTTTTTAAGTCCTCATTTTACACATTGAAACAGTATTGACTTTCGATAGATTCTAATTTTCTAAATTACTTAAATTTGCTTGTTATTGATTTCTAACTACATTCCAGTGTGGTTAAAGTGTGTAGTTAATTCTACCCTTTTCTATTCTTTTTCTTTTTCCTGGGTATGATCTAACATGGAGAACGTTCTACATTGACCTGAGAAGAATGTCTGTGCTGCTAGTCTTGTGTGGAATGTAGTGTAGATGTATTTCTAAGACTATTTTCTTTGTAGTGCTGTTCAAGTACTTTATCTCACTGTATATTGTCTCTGTGGTCCTTACTACTACTGAAAGTAGTTCATGAAATCTCCAAAAATTAACTTTAAATTCTCTATTTTATCTGTGTGTTTTCTTGGTTCATGTATTTTTTTCTGATCTCAAGCGACAGTAATAGTTTCCTATTACAATCATCACTTTGACCAATAGTAAGCTTAGTTTTGCCCATAAGGTTTTAGTTTTAAAGTGTATTTGGTGAGATACCTAAATAGCCTCTCCAGCTTTTTAGGCTTGTAATTTGTTTTCTTTATGGAAATACATTTAATTCAGAGTGATACTGTAGTATTTCTCAGCCAAAGATAGTAGTCTCAATTATCTTACTTTAAAGATGGACCATAAGCTTATTTATAATATTCTAAGCTTTAAACATACTTGTAGAGATGTACATGTATTTTAATATCTTAAAAACCTGTATCAAATACAATTACATTTAAAAATTAGATATATTTTTTCAAGTTATCCAAGACAATGATTATATGTATTTCAATTTTCACCAATAATATGTAGTATGTTTCCCACACTCAAGTTAGCATTGCATGGTATCAGTGAGTTTTTCATTTATTTTTATTGTGCTCTACATTTTTCTCTGCTCTCCTCCCAGTTATGATAACAATTTATATCTTATATCTTTTCCCAGCTTTCTGAATTCGGACTATGTTTTTATTTTTCTTATACTTATGAAATATTTTCATACTTATGTTACTTAATATACTTATGTTATATTTTTTCTTATAAATTAATAGATTAATTTATCATCTTTACATTCTCTGGGTGAATGGAAATGAACTCATTGCCATGTTCAGAGTTTACCAAATATGGAGACAATGAAGAAAAAAGTGATTGAAAAGAAACCTATATTTACTCAGTGGTGACAGGCTGGCGATGACACCCATTTCTTTTTAACCATCTGAGCTGTAGTGCCCTTCATCTGAGAGCTCCTCCACACACTCGTATTCATGGATTGAAGAGAAGGGTCCAAGTAATTTTGGCAAAGAATGTGTCAGAGGAAGGAGGACATATTAATCAAGAGAGTTGTTCAGGTTGTGCATGCCTTAATGCTAGTCCTGGAGAAGCATTAACTTGGGGATCTGTGTGTGCTTCAGGACAGCCTGGGCTTTAGAAACGCCCCACCCCCACAAACCACCTGCCTCCACTATGACATCAGAGTAGTGGTCCAATCATTTAGCTGTGGAACATCGGATAATTTGCATCGGACTATCTATTGGCCAAAGGGCTTAAGCCCATCCCCAAGATGATGTTTGTGTACAGCTAGTTTCCAGAGAAACCAAACTTAGTGCTGGCAGTTGAACATGCAGTGTGAAGCTCTTCTGAAGTCCTTAAAAAAAGAACTAAATCAGAAGATATGATCCTCGTCTTCAAACTAATTGAGACTATAGAATTCTTTGTTGTGTTCCCAGTCCATTTTGCCATATAAATAGATAGTAGAACATGTCTGAATTCATTAGTATAAATTAAATGAGTTATGAAAGAAAGGACCTCATCCTCGTGATGGACATTATAAGGAAGGAGATAACTTCAGGCATTGCCTAGAAAAAAGTACGTTGCATAGGAGGGTTACTCATAACAGTGCGGTTACTCCTGGAAGAGAGGAATATCTGTTGGTGAATATCGCCTTGCAAGGAGGACTGTTCATCCTATCAAAAGTCATGCTCCGAGAAGGGATATTGAAAGGAGGAGGGTAATTCCGTGCTACATCCACGGCTGTCTCGCCAGTGTAGCAGAAATGCTGACTGGATGGGCCAATATTGCAGGCAGGATTGGGATTTGTGCTTCCAGGAGCTGTGTGTTCCAGGTGGGTCGCTGGTAACCAGTTGTGGTGTAAAGCTACCTGAGTTGCCATTTGTATTGACTCAACCTGGCTGTCCTTGGAGCCATATGTGTGTCTTTTCCTTTGTCTATGTGTTCTTTGTGATTCTTACAGATTACCAATAGATCAGACTATTCCAGGCAGTTGCGGATACAAACAAGACTGCTAAGGACATTTTTGAATTCTGCTCCGCTGTTAATCAAAGCCTTAAAAAAGTAGCCAGTTCTGAAATTGCCAGAATCATCATTAGGACAATTCCTTGATGATGTGGAACAAAAGGAGTTAATTTTACTAGGATACATCTTAGAAGCTTTAGGCATTTGCCTGAGAAATATGTGCAATTGTAAACAGAAGGCCTATGAAACCTTTCTTGTGAGAAGAGAAAGACCTAGCCTAAACTGACAATATCTGAGCCTGAGAATTGAGAAGGGAGGAAAGTTGAAGTTAGTGATATAAAGTAAACTTCAGAAAGACTCAAGACTATGTATTAGAATTTTCCTAGCAGAAAGCTTTCCCAGGGAGATAGTAGCCTTTTTTCTTTCTCACTCAGGCACACAAGGTCACTTAGCTCAAACCAACCAGCCACCTGCAAGCTGATAAAGATGGTCTAGCTCAAGGGCAGTGATCTCTTTGAAGGCAAGAGGAGAGAGTTTGTTTTGTATAGTGTGAGAAAGCAAAAGTCCTTGTGCCCAAGTCAAAGCATCTTCAAAGATTCTTTTTGTAAATTATTTTATGTTGTTCTTTTCTGTCTTAAGATTTGATGATGTATGCCTTTGCCAAGTTCTTTGATTGTAAAAAATATATAATCCTGCACTGAAGTAAGTAAATCGCAGCAGCATGTCTCAACATTGAGAGTGTCTGTGTGTCGCTTTCCTCGCCATATCCTGATCTCTAATGTGCCTGCGCCCTGATTCCCAATGGTCTGAGTGGCTCCCCTGAGCCGGTCCGTAGCAGGTGGCGCCCGAACAGGGACTTGAAGGACAGGTAATCTTTCTCTTTTCTTTCTTTTCCTTTTATTAGTTTTCAGGAACGGCTCTTACCAGGGAGCTGCAGTCCTGCCAGAAGATTTGCCGGTCACAGTGTAAGTAATCTGAGGAGCTATGGGGCAATCTATGAGAGATGCCTCACCAGACATAGTCCTAAGGATGGTCTATGCTGCAGCAATGAAGGGTTGGAAATTCAGCGCCAATGGAGGAGGTGTAAGAGACTCCTCATCTCTCACTTGTTATAATTGTGGGAAACCTGGGCACATGCAGAAAGACTGCAGGAGGTCCAGGGGAGCAGGGCAAAGGGGAACTCCCGGACTTTGTCCCCGATGCAAAAAAGGGAAAGCACTGGAAGAATGAATGTAAATCTAAGTTCCATAAGGATGGAACGCTCTTAGATAAGAATAAAAATAAACATAAGAATAGAAATAAAAACCAGGCAAATATAAAATAAAAAGTCTAAAATTATGATCAGAGAAAAGTTAATATGGAATTTTAAAAAGGTATTAGCAGCTAAAGGACATTTTCTATGCTTCTTCTTTTTTCTGAGTTAAGTTTTTCACTGTGATAACACTCAAGGTTTCTTCCGCTGGCCAGCAGTTTCTTCTCTTAACTCTTTCCTGTCCTAATACTGCTTATAAAAAGTTTTAAATTATATCAACTTGTAACTTTAAAAAACATTAATTTAAAAACAAATGTTAAAGATACATTAGGTTTCTATAGTATCTAAAAACCCACAAGGGCAAAAAGGCTAAAATAATGATAATAAATAAAAATAATAAAAGGGGTTTGTCTAAAAGTGTCTGGCTTAATCAATGAAACAAAGATTGAGAAAGGAGTCAAAACCTAAAAATTACAAAAGGTATATAAAATGTTATAATTTCTTATATCTGAATGTTTAATGGTCAATTCTGGTTTTAAAAGGATTTATCTTGTGAGAAGGTCATGGTTATTTCTTTTATGCATGCTTGTGTAGCTTTATGATATTAAAAAATATATGAGGTGAGTATACTCAACAGAGTAAGGGTCTCAAAAATTCTGTCCTATGAACATCATATAATTTTGCCATATTTTGCCAAATAACTTTCTGAGCAAATATTGATTTGGGTACATTTTTCTTTAATAATATAATCATTGATTAATTGTTTATGCTAACATAATGCTTTCTCCACATTCAGCAAAGAAATGATATTTAAGATTCGTCTTTTTTCTATGTAAAGACTTTCTAATATCTTGACAGTTATTCTTTGCAGTAAATATTCAAATGTTCTGACTCATACAGTTTTTGAGAATTTCATGTCTTAAAAATAAAACACAAATGCTTATAAAATGTTTCGTATTGTTAATGTTTAGGTTTTAGCCCCATTGTCTTTGCTAAAAATGATTAATTTACAGGTTTACTCTAACAAAGATATGGTATATACTTTTGGTTTGTTAAAAATATAAGTTAATAAAAATAATAAAGTTCGCCTAATCAGAGATACCTGGACAGCCCTAAATGCTTCAAAAATCTGTATAAAATGGCATTTAAAATAAAGTTTAAAAAGCATATATTAGACAGAGACTCTGAGACTTTAACAGTGACCTAAGGTCTCCAAAGAAGATTATGGGACACCAAGATGTCTCCACCTGGATAACAACAATGCTGACCACTGGGTAGGATGACCCCCAGTGCAACACCTGCTGTCAGGACCTGGTTCAGACCATGAACAAACAGCAGGGGAAATAGTCATCAGGTAAGCTGGGGATCCTGTGATTAAAGCAGGGGAAAATAGTTCTCAGGTAAATGGGAATCCTACGACTAAAGTAGGGACGATTAATTGCTTTTCCTATAAGTAAAAGGAAAGCGTCTGCTGTTAAAGCAGGATTCATTAATAGCTCTCTTTGTAAATAGAGAGAAGGCAACCTCGGCAAAGCGGGGGTTAATTGCTTTTCCCTGGAAATGAAGGGGGAACAGCCGCTATCAAAGCGGGAGATTTATTGCCCATTCCATAAACAAGGAATGAGTAAAAAACAGTTTCGCAAGTCGACGAAACGAAAGTAAAAGGAATATTAATTAAATATGGGTGCTAATCAATTGCACTCAATTTTTTAAGCTCTTAATGAGCTGCTATGTTTAAAGAATCTAGAAGATAAGACAAAATACTTAAAAGAAATTTTTTGCCATTGCACCCTGGCTCGCCGTTTCAGGAAGTCTCTCGATGTCATTGTGGGAAAAGAGGGGAGAGACCTAGACTTTGCATTTAAGCAAGGGATCCTTAAGGGAAAGGAAAAATCAGTTAAGGAATCAGAGCCAGGAATTTAAAACCTGATGCTCCAGAGTTTATCATACATGAGTTGCCTAGAGCAACACCAGGTAGTGCTGGCCTTGATTTGGCTAGCTCAAAGGATATGTTTCTTTCTAAATGGGATGGCATTTCCTTAGTACCTACATCAATGAAAGGAACATTGTTGCCACAAACTGTGGGACTTATTATAGGAAAAAGTTTCAACTATCAAAAGAATTTTAAGGTTGTGTCAGGTGCCATAGATGCAGACATAGAAAATGACATTAAGGTCATGGTGAAACCATTATCTGAAACTATTCAGATCCACAAGGGACAAAGAATTGCTCAACTATTACTGCTACTTTATGTTAATTTACCTAATAAAATTTTGAGGAACAAATGAGAGCAAGGGCAGTTTGGATCCTTAAGGGAGAGGTCAAGTCAATTTGGAAGCTAATTAGAGGCTGTCTGGAGAATCTATATTACAGTAGAAAATGGACAGGCAGCGCTGGAAATGTTGCAAGAGGAAAGATCAAAAAAATCAGAAAAGACAAGCAGTAAAAGGAATCATCAGGAATGGGGAGAGTTATACCCGGACCTTTCTGAGTTAAAAGAGTCAGATAAGCAACTGCAAGCAATTGTAAGCAAATTTAAAAAGGTAAAACTGAGAAAAAGGATGAGAAAAAAGGAGAAAGGAGGTTTAAAAGCGCTGATGCTTTGCCCCATAACACCCTCCACCCTTCCACCTTATGTGGGAGGAGGTCAGGGCAGCTCCGAAAGCATATTTTATCTAAGCGTTTAGAAAGAGGTGAGAACTGAGCCACGATCAGCATACCCAATCTTTCAAAGTCTGCAAGAAAATAGGTACAAAAAGGATAAAATCATAAATTATCTAGGAGCATGAATTTGTGAGAAGCAAATTATTCTACAAAAGGTAAAATTGAGAAAAAATAATTTAAAGATCTTGAAGGATTTTCAAAAGTTGTTAGATGATATAAATTGACTTAGATGTTATTTTAAGGAGCATCCTGTAATATCTCCTAAAATAACATTATCACAGCCTATTTCCATGGCCCCAAATGTATTTACAGACGAATCAAAGACAACATTTAATCTAATATCAGATTCTATAGATGTTAATACCCTCAGAATTTTAGAAGTAGCTGGACCTATTAAAAGTTCCAGCCCTATGTGCCTTTTATTTCAGCAATTGCAACATTTAATTTGGCAGAGAAGAAATTGTTTTTACATTCAACATATGAAAGTCCATACAGCTCTGCCAGGACCTTTGAATGAAGGAAATAATATAATTGATCAATGGACTAAAATGGAATATATATATATATATATATATATATATATATTCATGAGTTCTTCCTTGGAGAAGGCGGGAGCTTTTCATAAAGCTTTTCATGTCAATGCTAAAGCATTATAACAAAAATTTCATCTCTCTCGAGCAGATTGCTTGACAGATAATCTTGCTCATCAACATCCACCCAGCATTGGAATAAATCCACGGGATCTACTCTCTCTAAAAATTTGACAAATGGATGTAACACATGTACTCTCCTTTGGAAGGTTATGCTATATGCATATGACTGTTGATACTTTTCTATAGTTGCCTCAGCACACACAGGAGAAGCTATTAAGAATGTTATTCAATATCTCACTTTATGTTTTCAAATCATGGAAATGCATTTACAGATAAAGACAAATAATGGGCCTAAAAATTTTAAATGTATTAACTTCTGTTCCTAGTATAAATTTGTCTCTACAGGTTTCTCCTTGGTTGGCAGACACAAACAAGCATTAATTGCTGCCTACAACTTGCTCTAAATGACTGTGGACCATGGACTTGCTAAAAACTGATGTGGACCAGTCTAGCCGATGTGAATGCCCCCTGGCTCTTCGACACAGTTCACGAACCAAATGTTTCTAAAATTTTCTCTTTTTGACTAGCATTTTACCTTTGTTAACCCTTGACAACGTCGCCCCAAAGTCAGCTGGAAGCAGTTAAAAGAATACATCGCCCAATTATCCCTGGTTAAAATGCTAAGTCAAAAGAGATATATTAAAAACCCAAAGTTAACAAAGCTAGCTTATGATTGAGCTGATCCTTAAGACCAGGAGGATTGGGGAAATATAAGACCCTCACCCCTTATTTTCAAAGGGACAGAAGAAATTCCTTAGGATGTTTTTCATAATAATGTTACAATTATTAACCAATTATAATGATAACTTCTTTACAGTCATAATGGTTCTACTTATGTTTCTAAAGCTTTTGAAACTTTTTGTGCACAATGACACATTGTACATATTACAAGCATCCCATATAGCCCTTAGGGCCAGGTAATTTTTAAAAGAGCACATGAATATTTTGCTCCTCATCATTTATTATCACATACCTTATTTGTATTAAATCATTTAAATACTAATGATAAAAGATTAACACCTGCAATAGTGCATTGGACCTGTGAGTCTAACTCTGTTTTGCCAAAAGTCCTATGGAAAGATCTGCTGTCTGGCCAATGGAGAGGACCAGACGTTTTAATAATATTTGGACGAGGGTATGCTTGTGTGTTTCCACAGGATGCCAACTCCTCCATCTGGATACCAGACAGACTCGTCCGGCCGACGCCAGGAGAGGCGGCGAAAAAGGAAGAGGCAATGGAGACAGACGAGATATCTGATGTGTCAAATGAGGAAAATGAAGGCAACTCGGTCACAGGCTTCGGAAATCACCTGGACGAAAATCAGATGCCTTGTCAAAGAAGCTAGAAGACTGCTTATTCAGCAGGGAAAACCCCTGAAACCCAGCCTGTACTTTCTTGCTTTCTTAGCCTTAATATCTGCTCCCCCTACAGTACAGGGAATGGCTTATTGGGCCTATGTTCCTAATCCCCCAGTTTTACAACCTGTTGGTTGGCTAGATCAAGAGCCCATCAGGATTTTAACTAATGATACTAGGAGACTGGGAGGTGCTCAGGACTCTGACGCAAGAAGTAGTTCGTCCTCGTTAATAACCTTTGAGGGACGTTCTGATTCCTTGCCTATTTGCATTACACTTTCTGGAAAGGTACCAAGATTTTGCTTAAGTTCAAGCTATAGAACTTTTCTTACTGACAGCCCAGATAAGGAAAATATTGGTAAGAGATGGATTTGGGAAATTCAGATGCAGACCTTAGGTGAATATAATTATACAGAAAAGTTTGAACAGGTCTCATCTATGCCTATTGAACCATGTATTCAAAAATATCGGGATAAGGATCAATTTTGGGATTCAGCTATTAATAAGTTCCCTACATGGCTAACTTGTGGCTTTCCAAATACAGTCACTAAATATCAGCCTAAAGATTCCTCTTATGAAATTTGGGATTATTCTATATCTTCAAGTCAACAGTATTTTTATGAAAATCATATAAACACTCATCAAGAGAAATTTCATCCCTATAAATACGTAAGGGTAGGAGAGCCCTTACGAAGATGGTTTTCTCCAGGTTTTGTTGAGCCTACATGGTTTGCTAAAGAAGGGAATATTACTAGAAAGCACTCTGGCCTGTTCAGATTGCTTGCTGCAGCTAATATATTTCTGGAAAAAAAAGACCTAATCATACTAAGTCTGAGCCTATAGGACTCAGGGCATGTATTTCTTATCCTAATGCATTGTTATTAGCTCAACCTGCTTTTGTTAATATTACCAAAGTGAACAAGTCCTATCAAGTTGTTTGTCATTCTTGTAAACTTACTAATTGCATTACTTCAGCTGAACCAAAAGATTTGAATGTTTTGCTTGTTGTTAGACGTCCACCTTTTGTTATGTTACCTGTGGAGCTGGGAAATGATCCTTGGTACGATAACCCCGCATTGCAAGTTTTGAATACATTAAGAGATTTGGTACGGCCTAAGAGGTTTGTGGCCACACTTATTTTAGGCATAGCAGCATTAATATCAATACTCCCCACTTTCGCTGTAGCTACAACAGCATTAGTTCAAGAGATTCATACTGCTCATTATGTGAATACATTAAATAAGAACATTACATCTGCATTACTGAGACAGGCAGCAATTGACAATGAATTGGAAGCAAAAATTAATGTATTAGAAGAAGTGGTCCTTGCTCTTGGACAGGACATTGCTAATTTGAAAACTACTCTATCCACATGTTGTCATGGAAGCTTTAAAGCAATCTGTGTCACACCACTGACTTATAATTATTCAGAGCCATGGGACAAAGTGAAGGCACATATACAGGGTGTTTGGCGAGATAATAACATCACATATGATTTAATTGCATTACAAAAAGATATTTCTGCTATTAGCCAAGCTCATTTACAACTAGGAGGTCTACAAGATTTGGCTAATAAAATTGAGTCAGGAATTAAGGCTTTGAATCCATTAAATTGGGTGCAGTATTTTGTCCTCATTGGAATAGTCATTTTATTAGTACCGTTGGTGATTTTTCTATTCCCTTGACTCCTTAAGTGTCTTTTCAAGTCAATGGCCCAAGTGAAACAGGAGGTGTTCGAGTTGCATTTTAAAAATAAAAAACGGGGACCTGCTACATCCACGGCTGTCTCGCCAGTGTAGCAGAAATGCTGACTTGATGGGCCAATATTGCCAGCAGGATTGGGATATGTGCTTCCAGGAGCTGTGTGTTCCAGGCGGGTCCCTGGTAACCAGTTGTGGTGTAAAGCTACCTGAGTTGCCATTTGTATTGACTCAACCTGGCTGTCCTTGGAGCCATATGTGTGTCTTTTCCTTTGTCTATGTGTTCTTTGTGATTCTTACAGATTACCAATAGATCAGACTATTCCAGGCAGTTGCGGATACAAACAAGACTGCTAAGGACATTTTTGAATTCTGCTCTGCTGTTAATCAAAGCCTTAAAAAAGTAGCCAGTTCTGAAATTGCCAGAATCATCATTAGGACAATTCCTTGATGATGTGGAACAAAAGGAGTTAATTTTACTAGGATACATCTTAGAAGCTTTAGGCATTTGCTAAATGCCTATTTATTGCATATTATAGAAATATGTGCAATTGTAAACAGAAGGCCTATGAAACCTTTCTTGTGAGAAGAGAAAGACCTAGCCTAAACTGACAATATCTGAGCCTGAGAATTGAGAAGGGAGGAAAGTTGAAGTTAGTGATATAAAGTAAACTTCAGAAAGACTCAAGACTATGTATTAGAATTTTCCTAGCAGAAAGCTTTCCCAGGGAGATAGTAGCCTTTTTTCTTTCTCACTCAGGCACACAAGGTCACTTAGCTCAAACCAACCAGCCACCTGCAAGCTGATAAAGATGGTCTAGCTCAAGGGCAGTGATCTCTTTGAAGGCAAGAGGAGAGAGTTTGTTTTGTATAGTGTGAGAAAGCAAAAGTCCTTGTGCCCAAGTCAAAGCATCTTCAAAGATTCTTTTTGTAAATTATTTTATGCTGTTCTTTTCTGTCTTAAGATTTGATGATGTATGCCTTTGCCAAGTTCGTTGATTGTAAAAAATATATAATCCTGCACTGAAGTAAGTAAATCGCAGAAGCATGTCTAAACATTGAGAGATTCTGTGTGTCACATTCCTCGCCATATCCTGATCTCTAATGTGCCTTCGCCCTGATTCCCTACGGTCTGAGTGGCTCCCCTGAGCCGGTCCATAGCAATTCTGTAAAGAGAGCATCCTCTTCACCGAACTGTCAAGACACAGCAAGTCTTTGCCTCAAAAAGGGAGCCCTGGTGAGGAGAGCTACTCATTTGAGAGGAGTAAGTTGTCCAGGAGAAGACCCTCCTCAAGTGAAGCTTGCCTTGCAGGGAGAGGTCGCACAATGAAAACTCACTCTGTAGAGTGGAACCAATCATTTGAGAAGTGCATCTGGGCCAAGAGAAGACCCTCTCCTGGGAATATTCAGCCCACAGGGATTGTTCCACCTTGAAGGACAAGACGCCCCGAGGAAGAGAGATTTTCAGTTGGAAGGGGCACCTCAGCAGTTAGAGTACCTTCTCTCTGTTGGTTAAGGACACTCCATCAAAAGCTGCCATGGGAAAAAGGGTCTATTATCTGGAAAGGGTAACTCTGCAAATAGAGGATCCACTCCTGTGAAATGCAATCTTAGAGCGAGGCTTCACTTCAGCAAAGGTACACTGAAAAGAAGGGCTACTCATGTGAGAGGGGTAAAATGAATGGCAGGGAAAATATCCTCTGCAAGTGAAGATCACCTTGCAGGGAGAGATATCCCCATCCATGAATGCCCTGTAAAGGGGGGTCATTCATTTTAAAAGCATAACTCTGAAAAGGGAAAACTGTCCCAGGGAAAAATATTGCCACAAAAGGAGGCATTGCTTCAAAAAAATTATCCTATAGAGGAGGGTTACTCATTGTTTAGGGGAAACTCTGTAAACACAGGACACTTAACTGGGAAACATCAACCCAGGGAGAGGTCAGCATTAGAAGAAAAGCCTCCCAACATTGGAGGGTCAGACAGTTCTGAAAGACAAAACTTGGGTGCATGAGGACACATTAAACGTGTTGTTGTTCTCCAAAAATGTTTCCCACCATTAGTAAAGGGATAAATCCATTTTATGTACTGTTTTGCTATTTTCTTTTTAATTAATTTTCACTAAAATGTCCATTATATTATAATTTTGTTTATTTTAGGCTTATGTATTCCTTTATTCCAGTGTCTTGAGACAAAAGGCCAGGTTACTGACCTGAAATCTTTCTCTAAATATGTGTGTATGTGTGTGTGTGTGTGTTATTCTTTTATGTCTGAGCATGTGTCTATGGGTGTTTCAAGACAGCAAAAGGAATCACATCCCTCGAAGCTAGAGCTTGAGATGGTTGTGACACCTGGATTTGTCCTGTAAGACCCAAACTGGGTGTTTTGCAAGAACAGCAAGGCCCTGAAACAGCTGCACCATCTCTCCAGCCCCTTTTACTTGGTTTTACAGCAGGCACTTATAGTTGAAAACCATCCCTAATCACTAATTTAGTAATGGTATAGATATTCATATATTTTGTCTTCATTTGACTTTTTCATTTCCAACAGCTTCTCTCTGTAGTTTAACTTTCAATTCTCCTGCCTCAGCAGTTCAAGTGACTGTGCTTGTAGGCCTTCATCACTATTTGTGGTGTTTTCAATAAATATTTGAATTTCTCTTTTTAAGTCCTCATTTTACACATTGAAACAGTATTGACTTTCGATAGATTCTAATTTTCTAACTTACTTAAATTTGCTTGTTATTGATTTCTAACTACATTCCAGCGTGGTTAAAGTGTGTAGTTAATTCTACACTTTTCTATTCTTTTTCTTTTTCCTGGGTATGATCTAACATGGAGAACGTTCTACATTGACCTGAGAAGAATGTCTGTGCTGCTAGTCTTGTGTGGAATGTAGTGTAGATGTATTTCTAAGACTATTTTCTTTGTAGTGCTGTTTAAGTCTTTTATCTCACTGTTCTATTGTCTCTGTGGTCCTTACTACTACTGAAAGTAGTTCATGAAATCTCCAAAAAGTAACTTTAAATTGTCAATTTTATCTGTGTGTTTTCTTGGTTCATGTAATATTTTCTGATCTCAAGCGACAGTAATAGTTTCCTATTACAATCATCACTTTGACCAATAGTAAGCTTAGTTTTGCCCATAAGGTTTTAGTTTTAAAGTGTATTTGGTGAGATACCTAAATAGCCTCTCTAGCTTGGTAGGCTTGTAATTTGTTTTCTTTATGGAAATACATTTAATTCAGAGTGATACTGTAGTATTTCACAGCCAAAGATAGTAGTCTCAATTATCTTTCCTTAGAGATGGACCATAAGCTTATTTATAATATTCTAAGCTTTAAACATACTTGTAGAGATGTACATGTATTTTAATATCTTAAAACCTGTATCAAATGCAATTACATTTAAAAATTAGATATATTTTTTCTAGTTATCCAAGACAATGATTATATGTATTTCAATTTTCACCAATAATATGTAGTATGTTTCCCACACTCATGTTAGCATTGCATGGTATCAGTAAGTTTTTCATTTATTTTTATTGTGCACTACATTTTTCTCTGCTCTCCTCCCAGTTATGATAACAATTTATATCTTATATCTTTTCCCAGCTTTCTGAATTCGGACTATGTTTTTATTTTTCTTATACACAGATTAATAGATTAATTTATCATCTTTACGTTCTCTGGGTGAATGGAAATGAACTCATTGCCATGTTCAGAGTTTACCAAATATGGAGGCAATGAAAAAAAAGTGATTGAAAAGAAACCTCTTCTTCCTCAGTGGCGACAGGCTGGCGATGACACCCATTTCTTTTTAACCATCTGAGCTGTAGTGCCCTTCATCTGAGAGCTCCTCCACATACTCGTATTCATGGATTGAAGAGAAGGGTCCAAGTAATTTTGGCAAAGAATGCGTCAGAGGAAGGAGGACATATTAATCAAGAGAGTTGTTCAGGTTGTGCATGCCTTAATGCTAGTCCTGGAGAAGCATTAACTTGGGGATCTGTGTGTGCTTCAGGACAGCCTGGGCTTTAGAAACGCCCCACCCCCACAAACCACCTGCCTCCACTATGACATCAGAGTAGTGGTCCAATCATTTAGCTGTGGAACATCGGATAATTTGCATAGGACTATCTATTGGCCAAAGGGCTTAAGCCCATCCCCAAGATGATGTTTGTGTACAGCTAGTTTCCAGAGAAACCAAACTTAGTGCTGGCAGTTGAACATGCAGTGTGAAGCTCTTCTGAAGTCCTTAAAAAAAGAACTAAATCAGAAGATATGATCCTCGTTTTCGAACTAATTCAGACTATAGAATTCTTTGTTGTGTTCCCAGTCCATTTTGCCATATAAATAGGTAGTAGAAAATGTGTGAATTCATTAGTATAAATTAAATGAGTTATGAAAGAAAGGACCTCATCCTCGTGATGGACATTATAAGGAAGGAGATAACTTCAGGCATTGCCTCAGAAAAAAGTACGCTGCATAGGAGGGTTACTCATAACAGTGCGGTTACTCCTGGAAGAGAGGAATATCTGTTGGTGAATATCGCCTTGCAAGGAGGACTGTTCATCCTATCAAAAGTCATGCTCCGAGAAGGGATATTGAAAGGAGGAGGGTAATTCTGCAAAGAGAGCATCCTCTTCACCGAACTGTCAAGACACAGCAAGTCTTTGCCTCAAGAAGGGAGCCCTGGTGAGGAGAGCTACTCATTTGAGAGGAGTAAGTTGTCCAGGAGAAGACCCTCCTCAAGTGAAGCTTGCCTTGCAGGGAGAGGTCGCGCAATGAAAACTCACTCTGTAGAGTGGAACCAATCATTTGAGAAGTGCATCTGGGCCAAGAGAAGACCCTCTCCTGGGAATATTCAGCCCACAGGGATTGTTCCACCTTGAAGGACAAGACGCCCCGAGGAAGAGAGATTTTCAGTTGGAAGGGGCACCTCAGCAATTAGAGTACCCTCTCTCTGTTGGTTAAGGACACTCCATCAAAAGCTGCCATGGGAAAAAGGGTCTATTATCTGGAAAGGGTAACTCTGCAAATAGAGGATCCACTCCTGTGAAATGCAATCTTAGAGCGAGGCTTCGCTTCAGCAAAGGTACACTGAAAAGAAGGGCTACTCATGTGAGAGGGGTAAAATGAATGGCAGGGAAAATATCCTCTGCAAGTGAAGATCACCTTGCAGGGAGAGATATCCCCATCCATGAATGCCCTGTAAAGGGGGGTCATTCATTTTAAAAGCATAACTCTGAAAAGGGAAAACTGTCCCAGGGAAAAATATTGCCACAAAAGGAGGCATTGCTTCAAAAAAATTATCCTATAGAGGAGGGTTACTCATGGTTTAGGGGAAACTCTGCAAACACAGGACACTTAACTGGGAAACATCAACCCAGGGAGAGGTCAGCATTAGAAGAAAAGCCTCCCAACATTGGAGGGTCAGCCAGTTCTGAAAGACAAAACTTGGGTGCATGAGGACACATTAAACGTGTTGTTGTTCTCCAAAAATGTTTCCCACCATTAGTAAAGGGATAAATCCATTTTATGTACTGTTTTGCTATTTTCTTTTTAATTAATTTTCACTAAAATCTCCATTATATTATAATTTTGTTTATTTTAGGCTCATGTATTCCTTTATTCCAGTGTCTTGAGACAAAAGGCCAGGTTACTGACCTGAAATCTTTCTCTAAATATGTGTGTGTGTGTGTGTGTGTGTGTGTGTGTGTGTGTGTGTTATTCTTTTATGTCTGAGCATGTGTCTATGGGTGTTTCAAGAGAGCAAAAGGAATCACATCCCTCGAAGCTAGAGCTTGAGATGGTTGTGACACCTGTATTTGTCCTGTAAGACCCAAACTGGGTGTTTTGCAAGAACAGCAAGGCCCTGAAACAGCTGCACCATCTCTCCAGCCCCTTTTCCTTGGTTTTAAAGCAGGCACTTATAGTTGAAAATCATCCCTAATCACTAATTTAGTAATGGTATAGATATTCATATATTTTGTCTTCATTTGACTTTTTCATTTCCAACAGTTTCTCTCTGTAGTTTAACTTTCAATTCTCCTGCCTCAGCAGTTCAAGTGACTGTACTTGTAGGCCTTCATCACTATTTGTGGTGTTTTCAATAAATATTTGAATTTCTCTTTTTAAGTCCTCATTTTACACATTGAAACAGTATTGACTTTCGATAGATTCTAATTTCCTAAATTACTTAAATTTGCTTGTTATTGATTTCTAACTACATTCCAGCGTGGTTAAAGTGTGTAGTTAATTCTACCCTTTTCTATTCTTTTTCTTTTTCCTGGGTATGATCTAACATGGAGAACGTTCTACATTGACCTGAGAAGAATGTCTGTGCTGCTAGTCTTGTGTGGAATGTAGTGTAGATGTATTTCTATGACTATTTTCTTTGTAGTGCTGTTCAAGTCTTTTATCTCACTGTTCTATTGTCTCTGTGGTCTTTACTACTACTGAAAGTAGTTCATGAAATCTCCAAAAAGTAACTTTAAATTGTCTATTTTATCTGTGTCTTTTCTTGGTTCATGTAATTTTTTCTGATCTCAAGCGACAGTCATAGTTTCCTATTACAATCCTCACTTTGACCAATAGTAAGCTTAGTTTTGCCCATAAGGTTTTAGCTTTAAAGTGTATTTGGTGAGATACCTAAATAGCCTCTCTAGCTTGGTAGGCTTGTAATTTGTTTTCTTTATGGAAATACATTTAATTCAGAGTGATACTGTAGTATTTCACAGCCAAAGATAGTAGTCTCAATTATCTTTCCTTAGAGATGGACCATAAGCTTATTTATAATATTCTAAGCTTTAAACATACTTGTAGAGATGTACATGTATTTTAATATCTGAAAAACCTGTATCAAATACAATTACATTTAAAAATTAGATATATTTTTTCAAGTTATTCAAGACAATGATTATATGTATTACAATTTTCATCAATAATATGTAGTATGTTTCCCACACTCAAGTTAGCATTGCATGGTATCAGTAAGTTTTTCATTTTTTTTATTGTGCTCTACATTTTTCTCTGCTCTCCTCCCAGTTATGATAACAATTTATATCTTATATCTTTTCCCAGCTTTCTGAATTCGGACTATGTTTTTATTTTTCTTATACACAGATTAATAGATTAATTTATCATCTTTACGTTCTCTGGGTGAATGGAAATGAACTCATTGCCATGTTCAGAGTTTACCAAATATGGAGGCAATGAAAAAAAAGTGATTGAAAAGAAACCTCTTCTTCCTCAGTGGCGACAGGCTGGCGATGACACCCATTTCTTTTTAACCATCTGAGCTGTAGTGCCCTTCATCTGAGAGCTCCTCCACACACTCGTATTCATGGATTGAAGAGAAGGGTCCAAGTAATTTTGGCAAAGAATGCGTCAGAGGAAGGAGGACATATTAATCAAGAGAGTTGTTCAGGTTGTGCATGCCTTAATGCTATTCCTGGAGAAGCATTAACTTGGGGATCTGTGTGTGCTTCAGGACAGCCTGGGCTTTAGAAACGCCCCACCCCCACAAACCACCTGCCTCCACTATGACATCAGAGTAGTGGTCCAATCATTTAGCTGTGGAACATCGGATAATTTGCATAGGACTATCTATTGGCCAAAGGGCTTAAGCCCATCCCCAAGATGATGTTTGTGTACAGCTAGTTTCCAGAGAAACCAAACTTAGTGCTGGCAGTTGAACATGCAGTGTGAAGCTCTTCTGAAGTCCTTAAAAAAAGAACTAAATCAGAAGATATGATCCTCGTTTTCGAACTAATTCAGACTATAGAATTCTTTGTTGTGTTCCCAGTCCATTTTGCCATATAAATAGGTAGTAGAAAATGTGTGAATTCATTAGTATAAATTAAATGAGTTATGAAAGAAAGGACCTCATCCTCGTGATGGACATTATAAGGAAGGAGATAACTTCAGGCATTGCCTCAGAAAAAAGTACGCTGCATAGGAGGGTTACTCATAACAGTGCGGTTACTCCTGGAAGAGAGGAATATCTGTTGGTGAATATCGCCTTGCAAGGAGGACTGTTCATCCTATCAAAAGTCATGCTCCGAGAAGGGATATTGAAAGGAGGAGGGTAATTCTGCAAAGAGAGCATCCTCTTCACCGAACTGTCAAGACACAGCAAGTCTTTGCCTCAAGAAGGGAGCCCTGGTGAGGAGAGCTACTCATTTGAGAGGAGTAAGTTGTCCAGGAGAAGACCCTCCTCAAGTGAAGCTTGCCTTGCAGGGAGAGGTCGCGCAATGAAAACTCACTCTGTAGAGTGGAACCAATCATTTGAGAAGTGCATCTGGGCCAAGAGAAGACCCTCTCCTGGGAATATTCAGCCCACAGCGATTGTTCCACCTTGAAGGACAAGACGCCCCGAGGAAGAGAGATTTTCAGTTGGAAGGGGCACCTCAGCAATTAGAGTACCCTCTCTCTGTTGGTTAAGGACACTCCATCAAAAGCTGCCATGGGAAAAAGGGTCTATTATCTGGAAAGGGTAACTCTGCAAATAGAGGATCCACTCCTGTGAAATGCAATCTTAGAGTGAGGCTTCGCTTCAGCAAAGGTACACTGAAAAGAAGGGCTACTCATGTGAGAGGGGTAAAATGAATGGCAGGGAAAATATCCTCTGCAAGTGAAGATCACCTTGCAGGGAGAGATATCCCCATCCATGAATGCCCTGTAAAGGGGGGTCATTCATTTTAAAAGCATAACTCTGAAAAGGGAAAACTGTCCCAGGGAAAAATATTGCCACAAAAGGAGGCATTGCTTCAAAAAAATTATCCTATAGAGGAGGGTTACTCATTGTTTAGGGGAAACTCTGCAAACACAGGACACTTAACTGGGAAACATCAACCCAGGGAGAGGTCAGCATTAGAAGAAAAGCCTCCCAACATTGGAGGGTCAGCCAGTTCTGAAAGACAAAACTTGGGTGCGTGAGGACACATTAAACGTGTTGTTGTTCTCCAAAAATGTTTCCCACCATTAGTAAAGGGATAAATCCATTTTATGTACTGTTTTGCTATTTTCTTTTTAATTAATTTTCACTAAAATCTCCATTATATTATAATTTTGTTTATTTTAGGCTTATGTATTCCTTTATTCCAGTGTCTTGAGACAAAAGGCCAGGTTACTGACCTGAAATCTTTCTCTAAATATGTGTGTGTGTGTGTGTGTGTGTGTGTTATTCTTTTATGTCTGAGCATGTGTCTATGGGTGTTTCAAGAGAGCAAAAGAAATCACATCCTTCGAAGCTAGAGCTTGAGATGGTTGTGACACCTGTATTTGTCCTGTAAGACCCAAACTGGGTGTTTTGCAAGAACAGCAAGGCCCTGAAACAGCTGCACCATCTCTCCAGCCCCTTTTCCTTGGTTTTAAAGCAGGCACTTATAGTTGAAAATCATCCCTAATCACTAATTTAGTAATGGTATAGATATTCATATATTTTGTCTTCATTTGACTTTTTCATTTCCAACAGCTTCTCTCTGTAGTTTAACTTTCAATTCTCCTGCCTCAGCAGTTCAAGTGACTGTGCTTGTAGGCCTTCATCACTATTTGTGGTGTTTTCAATAAATATTTGAATTTCTCTTTTTAAGTCCTCATTTTACACATTGAAACAGTATTTACTTTCGATAGATTCTAATTTTCTAAATTACTTAAATTTGCTTGTTATTGATTTCTAACTACATTCCAGCGTGGTTAAAGTGTGTAGGTAATTCTACACTTTTCTATTCTTTTTCTTTTTCCTGGGTATGATCTAACATGGAGAACGTTCTACATTGACCTGAGAAGAATGTCTGTGCTGCTAGTCTTGTGTGGAATGTAGTGTAGATGTATTTCTATGACTATTTTCTTTGTAGTGCTGTTCAAGTCTTTTATCTCACTGTATATTGTCTCTGTGGTCCTTACTACTACTGAAAGTAGTTCATGAAATCTCCAAAAAGTAACTTTAAATTGTCAATTTTATCTGTGTGTTTTCTTGGTTCATGTAATATTTTCTGATCTCAAGCGACAGTAATAGTTTCCTATTACAATCATCACTTTGACCAATAGTAAGCTTAGTTTTGCCCATAAGGTTTTGGTTTTAAAGTGTATTTGGTGAGATACCTAAATAGCCTCTCTAGCTTGGTAGGCTTGTAATTTGTTTTCTTTATGGAAATACATTTAATTCAGAGTGATACTGTAGTATTTCACAGCCAAAGATAGTAGTCTCAATTATCTTTCCTTAGAGATGGACCATAAGCTTATTTATAATATTCTAAGCTTTAAACATACTTGTAGAGATGTACATGTATTTTAATATCTTAAAAACCTGTATCAAATACAATTACATTTAAAAATTAGACATATTTTTTCTAGTTATCCAAGACAATGATTATATGTATTACAATTTTCATCAATAATATGTAGTATGTTTCCCACACTCAAGTTAGCATTGCATGGTATCAGTAAGTTTTTCATTTTTTTTATTGTGCTCTACATTTTTCTCTGCTCTCCTCCCAGTTATGATAACAATTTATATCTTATATCTTTTCCCAGCTTTCTGAATTCGGACTATGTTTTTATTTTTCTTATACACAGATTAATAGATTAATTTATCATCTTTACGTTCTCTGGGTGAATGGAAATGAACTCATTGCCATGTTCAGAGTTTACCAAATATGGAGGCAATGAAAAAAAAGTGATTGAAAAGAAACCTCTTCTTCCTCAGTGGCGACAGGCTGGCGATGACACCCATTTCTTTTTAACCATCTGAGCTGTAGTGCCCTTCATCTGAGAGCTCCTCCACACACTCGTATTCATGGATTGAAGAGAAGGGTCCAAGTAATTTTGGCAAAGAATGCGTCAGAGGAAGGAGTACATATTAATCAAGAGAGTTGTTCAGGTTGTGCATGCCTTAATGCTATTCCTGGAAAAGCATTAACTTGGAGATCTGTGTGTGCTTCAGGACAGCCTGGGCTTTAGAAACGCCCCACCCCCACAAACCACCTGCCTCCACTATGACATCAGAGTAGTGGTCCAATCATTTAGCTGTGGAACATCGGATAATTTGCATAGGACTATCTATTGGCCAAAGGGCTTAAGCCCATCCCCAAGATGATGTTTGTGTACAGCTAGTTTCCAGAGAAACCAAACTTAGTGCTGGCAGTTGAACATGCAGTGTGAAGCTCTTCTGAAGTCCTTAAAAAAAGAACTAAATCAGAAGATATGATCCTCGTTTTCGAACTAATTCAGACTATAGAATTCTTTGTTGTGTTCCCACTCCATTTTGCCATATAAATAGGTAGTAGAAAATGTGTGAATTCATTAGTATAAATTAAATGAGTTATGAAAGAAAGGACCTCATCCTCGTGATGGACATTATAAGGAAGGAGATAACTTCAGGCATTGCCTCAGAAAAAAGTACGCTGCATAGGAGGGTTACTCATAACAGTGCGGTTACTCCTGGAAGAGAGGAATATCTGTTGGTGAATATCGCCTTGCAAGGAGGACTGTTCATCCTATCAAAAGTCATGCTCCGAGAAGGGATATTGAAAGGAGGAGGGTAATTCTGCAAAGAGAGCATCCTCTTCACCGAACTGTCAAGACACAGCAAGTCTTTGCCTCAAGAAGGGAGCCCTGGTGAGGAGAGCTACTCATTTGAGAGGAGTAAGTTGTCCAGGAGAAGACCCTCCTCAAGTGAAGCTTGCCTTGCAGGGAGAGGTCGCACAATGAAAACTCACTCTGTAGAGTGGAACCAATCATTTGAGAAGTGCATCTGGGCCAAGAGAAGACCCTCTCCTGGGAATATTCAGCCCACAGGGATTGTTCCACCTTGAAGGACAAGACGCCCCGAGGAAGAGAGATTTTCAGTTGGAAGGGGCACCTCAGCAATTAGAGTACCCTCTCTCTGTTGGTTAAGGACACTCCATCAAAAGCTGCCATGGGATAAAGGGTCTATTATCTGGAAAGTGTAACTCTGCAAATAGAGGATGCACTCCTGTGAAATGCAATCTTAGAGCGAGGCTTCGCTTCAGCAAAGGTACACTGAAAAGAAGGGCTACTCATGTGAGAGGGGTAAAATGAATGGCA
This sequence comes from Myodes glareolus, assembly GCF_982192425.1. Taxonomy (NCBI): domain Eukaryota; kingdom Metazoa; phylum Chordata; class Mammalia; order Rodentia; family Cricetidae; genus Myodes; species Myodes glareolus. The sequence continues at coordinate 106,234,957 of NC_142053.1, read as the reverse complement.
GGGAAAATATCCTCTGCAAGTGAAGATCACCTTGCAGGGAGAGATATCCCCATCCATGAATGCCCTGTAAAGGGGGGTCATTCATTTTAAAAGCATAACTCTGAAAAGGGAAAACTGTCCCAGGGAAAAATATTGCCACAAAAGGAGGCATTGCTTCAAAAAAATTATCCTATAGAGGAGGGTTACTCATTGCTTAGGGGAAACTCTGAAAACACAGGACACTTAACTGGGAAACATCAACCCAGGGAGAGGTCAGCATTAGAAGAAAAGCCTCCCAACATTGGAGGGTCAGCCAGTTCTGAAAGACAAAACTTGGGTGCATGAGGACACATTAAACGTGTTGTTGTTCTCCAAAAATGTTTCCCACCATTAGTAAAGGGATAAATCCATTTTATGTACTGTTTTGCTATTTTCTTTTTAATTAATTTTCACTAAAATCTCCATTATATTATAATTTTGTTTATTTTAGGCTTATGTATTCCTTTATTCCAGTGTCTTGAGACAAAAGGCCAGGTTACTGACCTGAAATCTTTCTGTAAAAATATGTGTGTGTGTGTGTGTGTATGTGTGTGTGTGTGTGTGTTATTCTTTTATGTCTGAGCATGTGTCTATGGGTGTTTCAAGACAGCAAAAGGAATCACATCCCTCGAAGCTAGAGCTTGAGATGGTTGTGACACCTGTATTTGTCCTGTAAGACCCAAACTGGGTGTTTTGCAAGAACAGCAAGGCCCTGAAACAGCTGCACCATCTCTCCAGCCCCTTTTACTTGGTTTTACAGCAGGCACTTATAGTTGAAAACCATCCCTAATCACTAATTTAGTAATGGTATAGATATTCATATATTTTGTCTTCATTTGACTTTTTCATTTCCAACAGCTTCTCTCTGTAGTTTAACTTTCAATTCTCCTGCCTCAGCAGTTCAAGTGACTGTGCTTGTAGGCCTTCATCACTATTTGTGGTGTTTTCAATAAATATTTGAATTTCTCTTTTTAAGTCCTCATTTTACACATTGAAACAGTATTGACTTTCGATAGATTCTAATTTTCTAACTTACTTAAATTTGCTTGTTATTGATTTCTAACTACATTCCAGCGTGGTTAAAGTGTGTAGTTAATTCTACACTTTTCTATTCTTTTTCTTTTTCCTGGGTATGATCTAACATGGAGAACGTTCTACATTGACCTGAGAAGAATGTCTGTGCTGCTAGTCTTGTGTGGAATGTAGTGTAGATGTATTTCTAAGACTATTTTCTTTGTAGTGCTGTTCAAGTCTTTTATCTCACTGTATATTGTCTCTGTGGTCCTTACTACTACTGAAAGTAGTTCATGAAATCTCCAAAAAGTAACTTTAAATTGTCAATTTTATCTGTGTGTTTTCTTGGTTCATGTAATATTTTCTGATCTCAAGCGACAGTAATAGTTTCCTATTACAATCATCACTTTGACCAATAGTAAGCTTAGTTTTGCCCATAAGGTTTTAGTTTTAAAGGGTATTTGGTGAGATACCTAAATAGCCTCTCTAGCTTGGTAGGCTTGTAATTTGTTTTCTTTATGGAAATACATTTAATTCAGAGTGATACTGTAGTATTTCACAGCCAAAGATAGTAGTCTCAATTATCTTTCCTTAGAGATGGACCATAAGCTTATTTATAATATTCTAAGCTTTAAACATACTTGTAGAGATGTACATGTATTTTAATATCTTAAAAACCTGTATCAAATACAATTACATTTAAAAATTAGACATATTTTTTCAAGTTATCCAAGACAATGATTATATGTATTTCAATTTTCACCAATAATATGTAGTATGTTTCCCACACTCAAGTTAGCATTGCATGGTATCAGTAAGTTTTTCATTTATTTTTATTGTGCTCTACATTTTTCTCTGCTCTCCTCCCAGTTATGATAACAATTTATATCTTATATCTTTTTCCAGATTTCTGAATTCGGACTATGTTTTTATTTTTCTTATACACTGATTAGTAGATTAATTTATCATCTTTACATTCTCTGGGTGAATGGAAATGAACTCATTGCCATGTTCAGAGTTTACTAAATATGGAGACAATGAAAAAAAAAGTGATTGAAAAGAAACCTATTCTTCCTCAGTGGCGACAGGCTGGCGATGACACCTATTTCTTTTTAACCATCTGAGCTGTAGTGCACTTCATCTGAGAGCTCCTCCACACACTCGTATTCATGGATTGAAGAGAAGGGTCCAAGTAATTTTGGCAAAGAATGCGTCAGAGGAAGGAGGACATATTAATCAAGAGAGTTGTTCAGGTTGTGCATGCCTTAATGCTATTCCTGGAGAAGCATTAACTTGGGGATCTGTGTGTGCTTCAGGACAGCCTGGGCTTTAGAAACGCCCCACCCCCACAAACCACCTGCCTCCACTATGACATCAGAGTAGTGGTCCAATCATTTAGCTGTGGAACATCGGATAATTTGCATAGGACTATCTATTGGCCAAAGGGCTTAAGCCCATCCCCAAGATGATGTTTGTGTACAGCTAGTTTCCAGAGAAACCAAACTTAGTGCTGGCAGTTGAACATGCAGTGTGAAGCTCTTCTGAAGTCCTTAAAAAAAGAACTAAATCAGAAGATATGATCCTCGTCTTCAAACTAATTGAGACTATAGAATTCTTTGTTGTGTTCCCAGTCCATTTCGCCATATAAATAGATAATAGAACATGTCTGAATTCATTAGTATAAATTAAATGAGTTATGAAAGAAAGGACCTCATCCTCGTGATGGACATTATAAGGAAGGAGATAACTTCAGGCATTGCCTCAGAAAAAAGTACGCTGCATAGGAGGGTTACTCATAACAGTGCGGTTACTCCTGGAAGAGAGGAATATCTGTTGGTGAATATCGCCTTGCAAGGAGGACTGTTCATCCTATCAAAAGTCATGCTCCGAGAAGGGATATTGAAAGGAGGAGGGTAATTCTGCAAAGAGAGCATCCTCTTCACCGAACTGTCAAGACACAGCAAGTCTTTGCCTCAAGAAGGGAGCCCTGGTGAGGAGAGCTACTCATTTGAGAGGAGTAAGTTGTCCAGGAGAAGACCCTCCTCAAGTGAAGCTTGCCTTGCAGGGAGAGGTCGCGCAATGAAAACTCACTCTGTAGAGTGGAACCAATCATTTGAGAAGTGCATCTGGGCCAAGAGAAGACCCTCTCCTGGGAATATTCAGCCCACAGGGATTGTTCCACCTTGAAGGACAAGACACACCGAGGAAGAGAGATTTTCAGTTGGAAGGGGCACCTCAGCAATTAGAGTAACCTCTCTCTGTTGGTTAAGGACACTCCATCAAAAGCTGCCATGGGAAAAAGGGTCTATTATCTGGAAAGGGTAACTCTGCAAATAGAGGATCCACTCCTGTGAAATGCAATCTTAGAGCGAGGCTTCGCTTCAGCAAAGGTACACTGAAAATTGGGCTACTCATGTGAGAGGGGTAAAATGAATGGCAGGGAAAATATCCTCTGCAAGTGAAGATCACCTTGCAGGGAGAGATATCCCCATCCAAGAATGCCCTGTAAAGGGGGGTCATTCATTTTAAAAGCATACCTCTGAAAAGGGAAAACTGTCCCAGGGAAAAATATTGCCACAAAAGGAGGCATTGCTTCAAAAAAAAATTATCCTATAGAGGAGGGTTACTCATTGTTTAGGGGAAACTCTGCAAACACAGGACACTTAACTGGGAAACATCAACCCAGGGAGAGGTCAGCATTAGAAGAAAAGCCTCCCAACATTGGAGGGTCACCCAGTTCTGAAAGACAAAACTTGGGTGCATGAGGACACATTAAACGTGTTGTTGTTCTCCAAAAATGTTTCCCACCATTAGTAAAGGGATAAATCCATTTTATGTACTGTTTTGCTATTTTCTTTTTAATTAATTTTCACTAAAATCTCCAATATATTATAATTTTGTTTATTTTAGGCTTATGTATTCCTTTATTCCAGTGTCTTGAGACAAAAGGCCAGGTTACTGACCTGAAATCTTTCTCTAAATATGTGTGTGTGTTTGTGTATCTGTGTGTGTGTGTATGTGTGTGTGTGTGTGTGTTATTCTTTTATGTCTGAGCATGTGTCTATGGGTTTTTCAAGAGAGGAAAAGGAATCACATCCCTCGAAGCTAGAGCTTGAGATGGTTGTGACACCTGTATTTGTCCTGTAAGACCCAAACTGGGTGTTTAGCAAGAACAGCAAGGCCCTGAAACAGCTGCACCATCTCTCCAGCCCCTTTTCCTTAGTTTTAAAGCAGACACTTATAGTTGAAAATCATCCCTAATCACTAATTCAGTAATGGTATAGATATTCATATATTTTGTCTTCATTTGACTTTTTCATTTCCAACAGCTTCTCTCTGTAGTTTAACTTTCAATTATCCTGCCTCAGCAGTTCAAGTGACTGTGCTTGTAGGCCTTCATCACTATTTGTGGTGTTTTCTATAAATATTTGAAATTGTGTTTTAAAGTCCTCATTTTACACATTGAAACAGTATTTACTTTTGATAGATTCTAATTTTCTAAATTACTTAAATTTGCTTGTTATTGATTTCTAACTACATTCCAGCGTGGTTAAAGTGTGTAGTTAATTCTACACTTTTCTATTCTTTTTCTTTTTCCTGGTTGTGATTTAACATGGAGAACGTTCTACATTGACCTGAGAAGAATGTCTGTGCTGCTAGTCTTGTGTGGAATGTAGTGTAGATGTATTTCTAAGACTATTTTCTTTGTAGTGCTGTTTAAGTCTTTTATCTCACTGTTCTATTGTCTCTGTGGTCCTTACTACTACTGAAAGTAGTTCATGAAATCTCCAAAAAGTAACTTTAAATTGTCTATTTTATCTGTGTGTTTTCTTGGTTCATGTAATTTTTTCTGATCTCAAGCGACAGTAATAGTTTCCTATTACAATCATCACTTTGACCAATAGTAAGCTTAGTTTTGCCCATAAGGTTTTAGTTTTAAAGTGTATTTGGTGAGATACCTAAATAGCCTCTCTAGCTTGGTAGGCTTGTAATTTGTTTTCTTTATGGAAATACATTTAATTCAGAGTGATACTGTAGTATTTCACAGCCAAAGATAGTAGTCTCAATTATCTTTCTTTAAAGATGGACCATAAGCTTATTTATAATATTCTAAGCTTTAAACATACTTGTAGAGATGTACATGTATTTTAATATCTTAAAAACCTGTATCAAATACAATTACATTTAAAAATTAGATATATTTTTTCAAGTTATCCAAGACAATCCTTATATGTATTTCAATTTTCACCAATAATGTGTAGTATGTTTCCCACACTCAAATTAGCATTGCATGGTATCAGTAAGTTTTTCATTTATTTTTATTGTGCTCTACATTTTTCTCTGCTCTCCTCCCAGTTATGATAACAATTTATATCTTATATCTTTTCCCAGCTTTCTGAATTCGGACTATGTTTTTATTTTTCTTATACACAGATTAATAGATTAATTAATCATCTTTACATTCTCTGGGTGAATGGAAATGAACTCATTGCCATGTTCAGAGTTTACCAAATATGGAGGCAATGAAAAAAAAAGTGATTGAAAAGAAACCTATTCTTCCTCAGTGGCGACAGGCTGGCGATGACACCCATTTCTTTTTAACCATCTGAGCTGTAGTGCCCTTCATCTCAGAGCTCCTCCACACACTCGTATTCATGGATTGAAGAGAAGGGTCCAAGTAATTTTGGCAAAGATTGCGTCAGAGGAAGGAGGACATATTAATCAAGAGAGTTGTTCAGGTTGTGCATGCCTTAATGCTAGTCCTGGAGAAGCATTAACTTGGGGATCTGTGTGTGCTTCAGGACAGCCTGGCCTTTAGAAACGTCCCACCCCCACAAACCACCTGCCTCCACTATGACATCAGAGTAGTGGTCCAATCATTTAGCTGTGGAACATCGGATAATTTGCATAGGACTCTCTATAGGCCAAAGGGCTTAAGCCCATCCCCAAGATGATATTTGTGTACAGCTAGTTTCCAGAGAAACCAAACTTAGTGCTGGCAGTTGAACATGCAGTGTGAAGCTCTTCTGAAGTCCTTAAAAAAAGAACTAAATCAGAAGATATGATCCTCGTTTTCGAACTAATTCAGACTATAGAATTCTTTGTTGTGTTCCCAGTCCATTTTGCCATATAAATAGGTAGTAGAAAATGTGTGAATTCATTAGTATAAATTAAATGAGTTATGAAAGAAAGGACCTCATCCTCGTGATGGACATTATAAGGAAGGAGATAACTTCAGGCATTGCCTCAGAAAAAAGTACGCTGCATAGGAGGGTTACTCATAACAGTGCGGTTACCCCTGGAAGAGAGGAATATCTGTTGGTGAATATCGCCTTGCAAGGAGGACTGTTCATCCTATCAAAAGTCATGCTCCGAGAAGGGATATTGAAAGGAGGAGGGTAATTCCGTGCTACATCCACGGCTGTCTCGCCAGTGTAGCAGAAATGTTGACTGGATGGGCCAATATTGCCAGCAGGATTGGGATTTGTGCTTCCAGGAGCTGTGTGTTCCAGGTGGGTCGCTGGTAACCAGTTGTGGTGTAAAGCTACCTGAGTTGCCATTTGTATTGACTCAACCTGGCTGTCCTTGGAGCCATATGTTTGTCTTTTCCTTTGTCTATGTGTTCTTTGTGATTCTTACAGATTACCAATAGATCAGGCTATTCCAGGCAGTTGCGGATACAAACAAGACTGCTAAGGACATTTTTGAATTCTGCTCTGCTGTTAATCAAAGCCTTAAAAAAGTAGCCAGTTCTGAAATTGCCAGAATCATCATTAGGACAATTCCTTGATGATGTGGAACAAAAGGAGTTAATTTTACTAGGATACATCTTAGAAGCTTTAGGCATTTGCCTGAGAAATATGTGCAATTGTAAACAGAAGGCCTATGAAACCTTTCTTGTGAGAAGAGAAAGACCTAGCCTAAACTGACAATATCTGAGCCTGAGAATTGAGAAGGGAGGAAAGTTGAAGTTAGTGATATAAAGTAAACTTCAGAAAGACTCAAGACTATGTATTAGAATTTTCCTAGCAGAAAGCTTTCCCAGGGAGATAGTAGCCTTTTTTCTTTCTCACTCAGGCACACAAGGTCACTTAGCTCAAACCAACCAGCCACCTGCAAGCTGATAAAGATGGTCTAGCTCAAGGGCAGTGATCTCTTTGAAGGCAAGAGGAGAGAGTTTGTTTTGTATAGTGTGAGAAAGCAAAAGTCCTTGTGCCCAAGTCAAAGCATCTTCAAAGATTCTTTTTGTAAATTATTTTATGCTGTTCTTTTCTGTCTTAAGATTTGATGATGTATGCCTTTGCCAAGTTCTTTGATTGTAAAAAATATATAATCCTGCACTGATGTAAGTAAATCGCAGCAGCATGTCTCAACATTGAGAGTGTCTGTGTGTCGCTTTCCTCGCCATATCCTGATCTCTAATGTGCCTGCGCCCTGATTCCCAATGGTCTGAGTGGCTCCCCTGAGCCGGTCCGTAGCAGGTGGCGCCCGAACAGGGACTTGAAGGACAGGTAATCTTTCTCTTTTCTTTCTTTTCCTTTTATTAGTTTTCAGGAACGGCTCTTACCAGGGAGCTGCAGTCCTGCCAGAAGATTTGCCGGTCACAGTGTAAGTAATCTGAGGAGCTATGGGGCAATCTATGAGAGATGCCTCACCAGACATAGTCCTAAGGATGGTCTATGCTGCAGCAATGAAGGGTTGGAAATTCAGCGCCAATGGAGGAGGTGTAAGAGACTCCTCATCTCTCACTTGTTATAATTGTGGGAAACCTGGGCACATGCAGAAAGACTGCAGGAGGTCCAGGGGAGCAGGGCAAAGGGGAACTCCCGGACTTTGTCCCCGATGCAAAAAGGGAAAGCACTGGAAGAATGAATGTAAATCTAAGTTCCATAAGGATGGAACGCTCTTAGATAAGAATAAAAATAAACATAAAAATAGAAATAAAAACCAGGCAAATATAAAATAAAAAGTCTAAAATTATGATCAGAGAAAAGTTAATATGGAATTTTAAAAAGGTATTAGCAGCTAAAGGACATTTTCTATGCTTCTTCTTTTTTCTGAGTTAAGTTTTTCACTGTGATAACACTCAAGGTTTCTTCCGCTGGCCAGCAGTTTCTTCTCTTAACTCTTTCCTGTCCTAATACTGCTTATAAAAAGTTTTAAATTATATCAACTTGTAACTTTAAAAAACATTAATTTAAAAACAAATGTTAAAGATACATTAGGTTTCTATATTATCTAAAAACCCACAAGGGCAAAAAGGCTAAAATAATGATAATAAATAAAAATAATAAAAGGGGTTTGTCTAAAAGTGTCTGGCTTAATCAATGAAACAAAGATTGAGAAAGGAGTCAAAACCTAAAAATTACAAAAGGTATATAAAATGTTATAATTTCTTATATCTGAATGTTTAATGGTCAATTCTGGTTTTAAAAGGATTTATCTTGTGAGAAGGTCATGGTTATTTCTTTTATGCATGCTTGTGTAGCTTTATGATATTAAAAAATATATGAGGTGAGTATACTCAACAGAGTAAGGGTCTCAAAAATTCTGTCCTATGAACATCATATAATTTTGCCATATTTTGCCAAATAACTTTCTGAGCAAATATTGATTTGGGTACATTTTTCTTTAATAATATAATCATTGATTAATTGTTTATGCTAACATAATGCTTTCTCCACATTCAGCAAAGAAATGATATTTAAGATTCGTCGTTTTTCTATGTAAAGACTTTCTAATATCTTGACAGTTATTCTTTGCAGTAAATATTCAAATGTTCTGACTCATACAGTTTTTGAGAATTTCATGTCTTAAAAATAAAACACAAATGCTTATAAAATGTTTCGTATTGTTAATGTTTAGGTTTTAGCCCCATTGTCTTTGCTAAAAATGATTAATTTACAGGTTTACTCTAACAAAGATATGGTATATACTTTTGGTTTGTTAAAAATATAAGTTAATAAAAATAATAAAGTTTGCCTAATCAGAGATACCTGGACAGCCCTAAATGCTTCAAAAATCTGTATAAAATGGCATTTAAAATAAAGTTTAAAAAGCATATATTAGACAGAGACTCTGAGACTTTAACAGTGACCTAAGGTCTCCAAAGAAGATTATGGGACACCAAGATGTCTCCACCTGGATAACAACAATGCTGACCACTGGGTAGGATGACCCCCCAGTGCAACACCTGCTGTCAGGACCTGGTTCAGACCATGAACAAACAGCAGGGGAAATAGTCCTCAGGTAAGCTGGGGATCCTGTGATTAAAGCAGGGGAAAATAGTTCTCAGGTAAATGGGAATCCTACGACTAAAGTAGGGACGATTAATTGCTTTTCCTATAAGTAAAAGGAAAGCGTCTGCTGTTAAAGCAGGATTCATTAATAGCTCTCTTTGTAAATAGAGAGAAGGCAACCTCGGCAAAGCGGGGGTTAATTGCTTTTCCCTGGAAATGAAGGGGGAACAGCCGCTATCAAAGCGGGAGATTTATTGCCCATTCCATAAACAAGGAATGAGTAAAAAACAGTTTCGCAAGTCGACAAAACGAAAGTAAAAGGAATATTAATTAAATATGGGTGCTAATCAATTGCACTCAATTTTTAAGCTCTTAATGAGCTGCTATGTTTAAAGAATCTAGAAGATAAGACAAAATACTTAAAAGAAATTTTTTGCCATTGCACCCTGGCTCGCCGTTTCAGGAAGTCTCTCGATGTCATTGTGGGAAAAGAGGGGAGAGACCTAGACTTTGCATTTAAGCAAGGGATCCTTAAGGGAAAGGAAAAATCAGTTAAGGAATCAGAGCCAGGAATTTAAAACCTGATGCTCCAGAGTTTATCATACATGAGTTGCCTAGAGCAACACCAGGTAGTGCTGGCCTTGATTTGGCTAGCTCAAAGGATATGTTTCTTTCTAAATGGGATGGCATTTCCTTAGTACCTACATCAATGAAAGGAACATTGTTGCCACAAACTGTGGGACTTATTATAGGAAAAAGTTTCAACTATCAAAAGAATTTTAAGGTTGTGTCAGGTGCCATAGATGCAGACATAGAAAATGACATTAAGGTCATGGTGAAACCATTATCTGAAACTATTCAGATCCACAAGGGACAAAGAATTGCTCAACTATTACTGCTACTTTATGTTAATTTACCTAATAAAGTTTTGAGGAATAAATGAGAGCAAGGGCAGTTTGGATCCTTAAGGGAGAGGTCAAGTCAATTTGGAAGCTAATTAGAGGCTGTCTGGAGAATCTATATTACAGTAAAGCAGGAGAAAATGGACAGGCAGCGCTGGAAATGTTGCAAGAGGAAAGATCAAAAAAATCAGAAAAGACAAGCAGTAAAAGGAATCATCAGGAATGGGGAGAGTTGTACCCGGACCTTTCTGAGTTAAAAGAGTCAGATAAGCAACTGCAAGCAATTGTAAGCAAATTTAAAAAGGTAAAACTGAGAAAAAGGATGAGAAAAAAGGAGAAAGGAGGTTTAAAAGCGCTGATGCTTTGCCCCATAACACCCTCCACCCTTCCACCTTATGTGGGAGGAGGTCAGGGCAGCTCTGAAAGCATATTTTATCTAAGCGTTTAGAAAGAGGTGAGAACTGAGCCACGATCAGCATACCCAATCTTTCAAAGTCTGCAAGAAAATAGGTACAAAAAGGATAAAATCATAAATTATCTAGGAGCATGAATTTGTGAGAAGCAAATTATTCTACAAAAGGTAAAATTGAGAAAAAATAATTTAAAGATCTTGAAGGATTTTCAAAAGTTGTTAGATGATATAAATTGACTTAGATGTTATTTTAAGGAGCATCCTGTAATATCTCCTAAAATAACATTATCACAGCCTATTTCCATGGCCCCAAATGTATTTACAGACGAATCAAAGACAACATTTAATCTAATATCAGATTCTATAGATGTTAATACCCTCAGAATTTTAGAAGTAGCTGGACCTATTAAAAGTTCCAGCCCTATGTGCCTTTTATTTCAGCAATTGCAACATTTAATTTGGCAGAGAAGAAATTGTTTTTACATTCAACATATGAAAGTCCATACAGCTCTGTCAGGACCTTTGAATGAAGGAAATAATATAATTGATCAATGGACTAAAATGGAATATATATATATATATATATATTCATGAGTTCTTCCTTGGAGAAGGCGAGAGCTTTTCATAAAGCTTTTCATGTCAATGCTAAAGCATTATAACAAAAATTTCATCTCTCTCGAGCAGATTGCTCGACAGATAATCTTGCTCATCAACATCCACCCAGCATTGGAATAAATCCACGGGATCTACTCTCTCTAAAAATTTGACAAATGGATGTAACACATGTACTCTCCTTTGGAAGGTTATGCTATATGCATATGACTGTTGATACTTTTCTATAGTTGCCTCAGCACACACAGGAGAAGCTATTAAGAATGTTATTCAATATCTCACTTTATGTTTTCAAATCATGGAAATGCATTTACAGATAAAGACAAATAATGGGCCTAAAAATTTTAAATGTATTAAATTCTGTTCCTAGTATAAATTTGTCTCTACAGGTTTCTCCTTGGTTGGCAGACACAAACAAGCATTAATTGCTGCCTACAACTTGCTCTAAATGACTGTGGACCATGGACTTCCTAAAAACTGATGTGGACCAGTCTAGCCGATGTGAATGCCCCCTGGCTCTTCGACACAGTTCACGAACCAAATGTTTCTAAAATTTTCTCTTTTTGACTAGCATTTTACCTTTGTTAACCCTTGACAACGTCGCCCCAAAGTCAGCTGGAAGCAGTTAAAAGAATACATCGCCCAATTATCCCTGGTTAAAATGCTAAGTCAAAAGAGATATATTAAAAACCCAAAGTTAACAAAGCTAGCTTATGATTGAGCTGATCCTTAAGATCAGGAGGTTTGGGGAAATATAAGACCCTCACCCCTTATTTTCAAAGGGACAGAAGAAATTCCTTAGGATGTTTTTCATAATAATGTTACAATTATTAACCAATTATAATGATAACTTCTTTACAGTCATAATGGTTCTACTTATGTTTCTAAAGCTTTTGAAACTTTTTGTGCACAATGACACATTGTACATATTACAAGCATCCCATATAGCCCTTAGGGCCAGGTAATTTTTAAAAGAGCACATGAATATTTTGCTCCTCATCATTTATTATCACATACCTTATTTGTATTAAGTCATTTAAATACTAATGATAAAAGATTAACACCTGCAATGGTGCATTGGACCTGTGAGTCTAACTCTGTTTTGCCAAAAGTCCTATGGAAAGATCTGCTGTCTGGCCAATGGAGAGGACCAGACGTTTTAATAATATTTGGACGAGGGTATGCTTGTGTGTTTCCACAGGATGCCAACTCCTCCATCTGGATACCAGACAGACTCGTCCGGCCGACACCAGGAGAGGAGGCGAAAAAGGAAGAGGCAATGGAGACAGACGAGATATCTGATGTGTCAAATGAGGAAAATGAAGGCAACTCGGTCACAGGCTTCGGAAATCACCTGGACGAAAATCAGATGCCTTGTCAAAGAAGCTAGAAGACTGCTTATTCAGCAGGGAAAACCCCTGAAACCCAGCCTGTACTTTCTTGCTTTCTTAGCCTTAATATCTGCTCCCCCTACAGTACAGGGAATGGCTTATTGGGCCTATGTTCCTAATCCCCCAGTTTTACAACCTGTTGGTTGGCTAGATCAAGAGCCCATCAGGATTTTAACTAATGATACTAGGAGACTGGGAGGTGCTCAGGACTCTGACGCAAGAAGTAGTTCGTCCTCGTTAATAACCTTTGAGGGACATTCTGATTCCTTGCCTATTTGCATTACACTTTCTGGAAAGGTACCAAGATTTTGCTTAAGTTCAAGCTATAGAACTTTTCTTACTGACAGCCCAGATAAGGAAAATATTGGTAAGAGATGGATTTGGGAAATTCAGATGCAGACCTTAGGTGAATATAATTATACAGAAAAGTTTGAACAGGTCTCATCTATGCCTATTGAACCATGTATTCAAAAATATCGGGATAAGGATCAATTTTGGGATTCAGCTATTAATAAGTTCCCTACATGGCTAACTTGTGGCTTTCCAAATACAGTCACTAAATATCAGCCTAAAGATTCCTCTTATGAAATTTGGGATTATTCTATATCTTCAAGTCAACAGTATTTTTATGAAAATCATATAAACACTCATCAAGAGAAATTTCATCCCTATAAATACGTAAGGGTAGGAGAGCCCTTACGAAGATGGTTTTCTCCAGGTTTTGTTGAGCCTACATGGTTTGCTAAAGAAGGGAATATTACTAGAAAGCACTCTGGCCTGTTCAGATTGCTTGCTGCAGCTAATATATTTCAGGAAAAAAGACCTAATCATACTAAGTCTGAGCCTATAGGACTCAGGGCATGTATTTCTTATCCTAATGCATTGTTATTAGCTCAAACTGCTTTTGTTATATTACCAAAGTGAACAAGTCCTATCAAGTTGTTTGTCATTCTTGTAAACTTACTAATTGCATTACTTCAGCTGAACCAAAAGATTTGAATGTTTTGCTTGTTGTTAGACGTCCACCTTTTGTTATGTTACCTGTGGAGCTGGGAAATGATCCTTGGTACGATAACCCCGCATTGCAAGTTTTGAATACATTAAGAGATTTGGTACGGCCTAAGAGGTTTGTGGTCACACTTATTTTAGGCATAGCAGCATTAATATCAATACTCACCACTTTCGCTGTAGCTACAACAGCATTAGTTCAAGAGATTCATACTGCTCATTATGTGAATACATTAAATAAGAACATTACATCTGCATTACTGAGACAGGCAGCAATTGACAATGAATTGGAAGCAAAAATTAATGTATTAGAAGAAGTGGTCCTTGCTCTTGGACAGGACATTGCTAATTTGAAAACTACTCTATCCACACGTTGTCATGGAAGCTTTAAAGCAATTTGTGTCACACCACTGACTTATAATTATTCAGAGCCATGGGACAAAGTGAAGGCACATATACAGGGTGTTTGGCGAGATAATAACATCACATATGATTTAACTGCATTACAACAAGATATTTCTGCTATTAGCCAAGCTCATTTACAACTAGGAGGTCTACAAGATTTGGCTAATAAAATTGAGTCAGGAATTAAGGCTTTGAATCCATTAAATTGGGTGCAGTATTTTGTCCTCATTGGAATAGTCATTTTATTAGTACTGTTGGTGATTTTTCTATTCCCTTGTCTCCTTAAGTGTCTTTTCAAGTCAATGGCCCAAGTGAAACAGGAGGTGTTCGAGTTGCATTTTAAAAATAAAAAACGGGGACCTGCTACATCCACGGCTGTCTCGCCAGTGTAGCAGAAAAGCTGACTTGATGGGCCAATATTGCCAGCAGGATTGGGATTTGTGCTTCCAGGAGCTGTGTGTTCCAGGCGGGTCCCTGGTAACCAGTTGTGGTGTAAAGCTACCTGAGTTGCCATTTGTATTGACTCAACCTGGCTGTCCTTGGAGCCATATGTGTGTCTTTTCCTTTGTCTATGTGTTCTTTGTGATTCTTACAGATTACCAATAGATCAGACTATTCCAGGCAGTTGCGGATACAAACAAGACTGCTAAGGACATTTTTGAATTCTGCTCCGCTGTTAATCAAAGCCTTAAAAAAGTAGCCAGTTCTGAAATTGCCAGAATCATCATTAGGACAATTCCTTGATGATGTGGAACAAAAGGAGTTAATTTTACTAGGATACATCTTAGAAGCTTTAGGCATTTGCCTGAGAAATATGTGCAATTGTAAACAGAAGGCCTATGAAACCTTTCTTGTGAGAAGAGAAAGACCTAGCCTAAACTGACAATATCTGAGCCTGAGAATTGAGAAGGGAGGAAAGTTGAAGTTAGTGATATAAAGTAAACTTCAGAAAGACTCAAGACTATGTATTAGATTTTTCCTAGCAGAAAGCTTTCCCAGGGAGATAGTAGCCTTTTTTCTTTCTCACTCAGGCACACAAGGTCACTTAGCTCAAACCAACCAGCCACCTGCAAGCTGATAAAGATGGTCTAGCTCAAGGGCAGTGATCTCTTTGAAGGCAAGAGGAGAGAGTTTGTTTTGTATAGTGTGAGAAAGCAAAAGTCCTTGTGCCCAAGTCAAAGCATCTTCAAAGATTCTTTTTGTAAATTATTTTATGTTGTTCTTTTCTGTCTTAAGATTTGATGATGTATGCCTTTGCCAAGTTCTTTGATTGTAAAAAATATATAATCCTGCACTGAAGTAAGTAAATCGCAGCAGCATGTCTCAACATTGAGAGTGTCTGTGTGTTGCTTTCCTCGCCATATCCTGATCTCTAATGTGCCTTCGCCCTGATTCCCTATGGTCTGAGTGGCTCCCCTGAGCCGGTCCGTAGCAATTCTCTAAAGAGAGCATCCTCTTCACCGAACTGTCAAGACACAGCAAGTCTTTGCCTCAAAAAGGGAGCCCTGGTGAGGAGAGCTACTCATTTGAGAGGAGTAAGCTGTCCAGGAGAAGACCCTCCTCAAGTGAAGCTTGCCTTGCAGGGAGAGGTCGCGCAATGAAAACTCACTCTGTAGAGTGGAACCAATCATTTGAGAAGTGCATCTGGGCCAAGAGAAGACCCTCTCCTGGGAATATTCAGCCCACAGGGATTGTTCCACCTTGAAGGACAAGACGCCCCGAGGAAGAGAGATTTTCAGTTGTAAGGGGCACCTCAGCAATTAGAGTACCCTCTCTCTGTTGGTTAAGGACACTCCATCAAAAGCTGCCATGTGAAAAAGGGTCTATTATCTGGAAAGGGTAACTCTGCAAATAGAGGATCCACTCCTGTGAAATGCAATCTTACAGCAAGGCTTCGCTTCAGCAAAGGTACAATGAAAAGAAGGGCTACTCATGTGGGAGGGGTAAAATGAATGGCAGGGAAAATATCCTCTGCAAGTGAAGATCAACTTGCAGGGAGAGATATCCCCATCCATGAATGCCCTGTAAAGGGGGGTCATTCATTTTAAAAGCATAACTCTGAAAAGGGAAAACTGTCCCAGGGAAAAATATTGCCACAAAAGGAGGCATTGCTTCAAAAAAATTATCCTATAGAGGAGGGTTACTCATTGTTTAGGGGAAACTCTGCAAACACAGGACACTTAACTGGGAAACATCAACCCAGGGAGAGGTCAGCATTAGAAGAAAAGCCTCCCAACATTGGAGGGTCACCCAGTTCTGAAAGACAAAACTTGAGTGCATGAGGAAACATTAAACGTGTTGTTGTTCTCCAAAAATGATTCCCACCATTAGTAAAGGGATAAATCCATTTTATGTACTGTTTTGCTATTTTCTTTTTAATTAATTTTCACTAAAATCTCCATTATATTATAATTTTGTTTATTTTAGGCTTATGTATTCCTTTATTCCAGTGTCTTGAGACAAAAGGCCAGGTTACTGACCTGAAATCTTTCTCTATATATGTGTGTGTGTGTGTGTGTGTGTGTATGTGTGTGTGTGTGTGTGTGTGTTATTCTTTTATGTCTGAGCATGTGTCTATGGGTGTTTCAAGAGAGCAAAAGGAATCACATCCCTCGAAGCTAGAGCTTGAGATGGTTGTGACACCTGGATTTGTCCTGTAAGACCCAAACTGGGTGTTTTGCAAGAACAGCAAGGCCCTGAAACAGCTGCACCATCTCTCCAGTCCCTTTTCCTTGGTTTTAAAGCAGGCACTTATAGTTGAAAATCATCCCTAATCACTAATTTAGTAATGGTATAGATATTCATATATTTTGTCTTCATTTGACTTTTTCATTTCCAACAGCTTCTCTCTGTAGTTTAACTTTCAATTCTCCTGCCTCAGCAGTTCAAGTGACTGTGCTTGTAGGCCTTCATCACTATTTGTGGTGTTTTCTATAAATATTTGAAATTGTGTTTTTAAGTCCTCATTTTACACATTGAAACAGTATTTACTTTCGATAGATTCTAATTTTCTAAATTACTTAAATTTGCTTTTTTATTGATTTCTAACTACGTTCCAGTGTGGTTAAACTGTGTAGTTAATTCTAACATTTTCTATTCTTTTTCTTTTTCCTGGGTAAGATCTAACATGGAGAACGTTCTACATTGACCTGAGAAGAATGTCTGTGCTGCTAGTCTTGTGTGGAATGTAGTGTAGATGTATTTCTAAGACTATTTTCTTTGGAGTGCTGTTCAAGTCTTTTATCTCACTGTTCTATTGTCTCTGTGGTCCTTACTACTACTGAAAGTAGTTCATGAAATCTCCAAAAAGTAACTTTAAATTGTCTATTTTATCTGTGAGTTTTCTTGGTTCATGTAATTTTTTCTGATCTCAAGTGACAGCAATAGTTTCCTATTACAATCATCACTTTGACCAATAGTAAGCTTAGTTTTGCCCATAAGGTTTTAGTTTTAAAGTGTATTTGGTGAGATACCTAAATAGCATCTCTAGCTTGGTAGGCTTGTAATTTGTTTTCTTTATGGAAATACATTTAATTCAGAGTGATACTGTTGTATTTCACAGCCAAAGATAGTAGTCTCAATTATCTTTCTTTAAAGATGGACCATAAGCTTATTTATAATATTCTAAGCTTTAAACATACTTGTAGAGATGTACATGTATTTTAATATCTTAAAAACCTGTATCAAATACAATTACATTTAAAAATTAGATATATTTTTTCAAGTTATCCAAGACAATGATTATATGTATTTCAATTTTCACCAATAATATGTAGTATGTTTCCCACACTCAAGTTAGCATTGCATGGTATCAGTAAGTTTTTCATTTTTTTTGTGCTCTACATTTGTCTCTGCTCTCCTCCCAGTTATGATAACAATTTATATCTTATATCTTTTCCCAGCTTTCTGAATTCGGACTATGTTTTTATTTTTCTTATACACAGATTAATTGATTAATTTATCATCTTTACATTCTCTGGGTGAATGGAAATGAACTCATTGCCATGTTCAGAGTTTACCAAATATGGAGGTAATGAAAAAAAAAAGTGATTGAAAAGAAACCTCTTCTTCCTCAGTGGCGACAGGCTGGCGATGACACCCATTTCTTTTGAACCATCTGAGCTGTAGTGCCCTTCATCTCAGAGCTCCTCCACAAACTCGTATTCATGGATTTCAGAGAAGGGTCCAAGTAATTTTGGCAAAGAATGCGTCAGAGGAAGGAGGACATATTAATCAAGAGAGTTGTTCAGGTTGTGCATGCCTTAATGCTAGTCCTGGAGAAGCATTAACTTGGGGATCTGTGTGTGCTTCAGGACAGCCTGGCCTTTAGAAACGCCCCACCCCCACAAACCACCTGCCTCCACTATGACATCAGAGTAGTGGTCCAATCATTTAGCTGTGGAACATCGGATAATTTGCATACGACTATCTATTGGCCAAAGGGCTTAAGCCCATCCCCAAGATGATGTTTGTGTACAGCTAGTTTCCAGAGAAACCAAACTTAGTGCTGGCAGTGAACATGCAGTGTGAAGCTCTTCTGAAGTCCTTAAAAAAAGAACTAAATCAGAAGATATGATCCTCGTCTTCAAACTAATTCAGACTATAGAATTCTTTGTTGTGTTCCCAGTCCATTTTGCCATATAAATAGGTAGTAGAAAATGTGTGAATTCATTAGTATAAATTAAATGAGTTATGAAAGAAAGGACCTCATCCTCGTGATGGACATTATAAGGAAGGAGATAACTTCAGGCATTGCCTCAGAAAAAAGTACGCTGCATAGGAGGGTTACTCATAACAGTGCGGTTACTCCTGGAAGAGAGGAATATCTGTTGGTGAATATCGCCTTGCAAGGAGGACTGTTCATGCTCCGAGAAGGGATATTGAAAGGAGGAGGGTAATTCTGCAAAGAGAGCATCCTCTTCACCGAACTGTCAAGACACAGCAAGTCTTTGCCTCAAAAAGGGAGCCCTGGTGAGGAGAGCTACTCATTTGAGAGGAGTAAGTTGTCCAGGAGAAGACCCTCCTCAAGTGAAGCTTGCCTTGCAGGGAGAGGTCGCGCAATGAAAACTCACTCTGTAGAGTGGAACCAATCATTTGAGAAGTGCATCTGGGCCAAGAGAAGACCCTCTCCTGGGAATATTCAGCCCACAGGGATTGTTCCACCTTGAAGGACAAGACGCCCCGAGGAAGAGAGATTTTCAGTTGGAAGGGGCACCTCAGCAATTAGAGTACCCTCTCTCTGTTGGTTAAGGACACTCCATCAAAAGCTGCCATGTGAAAAAGGGTCTATTATCTGGAAAGGGTAACTCTGCAAATAGAGGATCCACTCCTGTGAAATGCATTCTTAGAGCGAGGCTTCTCTTCAGCAAAGGTACACTGAAAAGAAGGGCTACTCATGTGAGAGGGGTAAAATGAATGGCAGGGAAAATATCCTCTGCAAGTGAAGATCACCTTGCAGGGAGAGATATCCCCATCCAAGAATGCCCTGTAAAGGGGGGTCATTCATTTTAAAAGCATAACTCTGAAAAGGTAAAAGTGTCCCAGGGAAAAATATTGCCACAAAAGGAGGCATTGCTTCAAAAAAATTATCCTATAGAGGAGGGTTACTCATTGTTTAGGGGAAACTCTGCAAACACAGGACACTTAACTGGGAAACATCAACCCAGGGAGAGGTCAGCATTAGAAGAAAAGCCTCCCAACATTGGAGGGTCACCCAGTTCTGAAAGACAAAACTTGAGTGCATGAGGAAACATTAAACGTGTTGTTGTTCTCCAAAAATGATTCCCACCATTAGTAAAGGGATAAATCCATTTTATGTACTGTTTTGCTATTTTCTTTTTAATTAATTTTCACTAAAATCTCCATTATATTATAATTTTGTTTATTTTAGGCTTATGTATTCCTTTATTCCAGTGTCTTGAGACAAAAGGCCAGGTTACTGACCTGAAATCTTTCTCTATATATGTGTGTGTGTGTGTGTGTGTGTGTGTATGTGTGTGTGTGTGTGTGTGTGTTATTCTTTTATGTCTGAGCATGTGTCTATGGGTGTTTCAAGAGAGCAAAAGGAATCACATCCCTCGAAGCTAGAGCTTGAGATGGTTGTGACACCTGGATTTGTCCTGTAAGACCCAAACTGGGTGTTTTGCAAGAACAGCAAGGCCCTGAAACAGCTGCACCATCTCTCCAGTCCCTTTTCCTTGGTTTTAAAGCAGGCACTTATAGTTGAAAATCATCCCTAATCACTAATTTAGTAATGGTATAGATATTCATATATTTTGTCTTCATTTGACTTTTTCATTTCCAACAGCTTCTCTCTGTAGTTTAACTTTCAATTCTCCTGCCTCAGCAGTTCAAGTGACTGTGCTTGTAGGCCTTCATCACTATTTGTGGTGTTTTCTATAAATATTTGAAATTGTGTTTTTAAGTCCTCATTTTACACATTGAAACAGTATTTACTTTCGATAGATTCTAATTTTCTAAATTACTTAAATTTGCTTTTTTATTGATTTCTAACTACGTTCCAGTGTGGTTAAACTGTGTAGTTAATTCTAACATTTTCTATTCTTTTTCTTTTTCCTGGGTAAGATCTAACATGGAGAACGTTCTACATTGACCTGAGAAGAATGTCTGTGCTGCTAGTCTTGTGTGGAATGTAGTGTAGATGTATTTCTAAGACTATTTTCTTTGGAGTGCTGTTCAAGTCTTTTATCTCACTGTTCTATTGTCTCTGTGGTCCTTACTACTACTGAAAGTAGTTCATGAAATCTCCAAAAAGTAACTTTAAATTGTCTATTTTATCTGTGAGTTTTCTTGGTTCATGTAATTTTTTCTGATCTCAAGTGACAGCAATAGTTTCCTATTACAATCATCACTTTGACCAATAGTAAGCTTAGTTTTGCCCATAAGGTTTTAGTTTTAAAGTGTATTTGGTGAGATACCTAAATAGCATCTCTAGCTTGGTAGGCTTGTAATTTGTTTTCTTTATGGAAATACATTTAATTCAGAGTGATACTGTTGTATTTCACAGCCAAAGATAGTAGTCTCAATTATCTTTCTTTAAAGATGGACCATAAGCTTATTTATAATATTCTAAGCTTTAAACATACTTGTAGAGATGTACATGTATTTTAATATCTTAAAAACCTGTATCAAATACAATTACATTTAAAAATTAGATATATTTTTTCAAGTTATCCAAGACAATGATTATATGTATTTCAATTTTCACCAATAATATGTAGTATGTTTCCCACACTCAAGTTAGCATTGCATGGTATCAGTAAGTTTTTCATTTTTTTTGTGCTCTACATTTGTCTCTGCTCTCCTCCCAGTTATGATAACAATTTATATCTTATATCTTTTCCCAGCTTTCTGAATTCGGACTATGTTTTTATTTTTCTTATACACAGATTAATTGATTAATTTATCATCTTTACATTCTCTGGGTGAATGGAAATGAACTCATTGCCATGTTCAGAGTTTACCAAATATGGAGGTAATGAAAAAAAAAAGTGATTGAAAAGAAACCTCTTCTTCCTCAGTGGCGACAGGCTGGCGATGACACCCATTTCTTTTGAACCATCTGAGCTGTAGTGCCCTTCATCTCAGAGCTCCTCCACAAACTCGTATTCATGGATTTCAGAGAAGGGTCCAAGTAATTTTGGCAAAGAATGCGTCAGAGGAAGGAGGACATATTAATCAAGAGAGTTGTTCAGGTTGTGCATGCCTTAATGCTAGTCCTGGAGAAGCATTAACTTGGGGATCTGTGTGTGCTTCAGGACAGCCTGGCCTTTAGAAACGCCCCACCCCCACAAACCACCTGCCTCCACTATGACATCAGAGTAGTGGTCCAATCATTTAGCTGTGGAACATCGGATAATTTGCATACGACTATCTATTGGCCAAAGGGCTTAAGCCCATCCCCAAGATGATGTTTGTGTACAGCTAGTTTCCAGAGAAACCAAACTTAGTGCTGGCAGTGAACATGCAGTGTGAAGCTCTTCTGAAGTCCTTAAAAAAAGAACTAAATCAGAAGATATGATCCTCGTCTTCAAACTAATTCAGACTATAGAATTCTTTGTTGTGTTCCCAGTCCATTTTGCCATATAAATAGGTAGTAGAAAATGTGTGAATTCATTAGTATAAATTAAATGAGTTATGAAAGAAAGGACCTCATCCTCGTGATGGACATTATAAGGAAGGAGATAACTTCAGGCATTGCCTCAGAAAAAAGTACGCTGCATAGGAGGGTTACTCATAACAGTGCGGTTACTCCTGGAAGAGAGGAATATCTGTTGGTGAATATCGCCTTGCAAGGAGGACTGTTCATGCTCCGAGAAGGGATATTGAAAGGAGGAGGGTAATTCTGCAAAGAGAGCATCCTCTTCACCGAACTGTCAAGACACAGCAAGTCTTTGCCTCAAAAAGGGAGCCCTGGTGAGGAGAGCTACTCATTTGAGAGGAGTAAGTTGTCCAGGAGAAGACCCTCCTCAAGTGAAGCTTGCCTTGCAGGGAGAGGTCGCGCAATGAAAACTCACTCTGTAGAGTGGAACCAATCATTTGAGAAGTGCATCTGGGCCAAGAGAAGACCCTCTCCTGGGAATATTCAGCCCACAGGGATTGTTCCACCTTGAAGGACAAGACGCCCCGAGGAAGAGAGATTTTCAGTTGGAAGGGGCACCTCAGCAATTAGAGTACCCTCTCTCTGTTGGTTAAGGACACTCCATCAAAAGCTGCCATGTGAAAAAGGGTCTATTATCTGGAAAGGGTAACTCTGCAAATAGAGGATCCACTCCTGTGAAATGCATTCTTAGAGCGAGGCTTCTCTTCAGCAAAGGTACACTGAAAAGAAGGGCTACTCATGTGAGAGGGGTAAAATGAATGGCAGGGAAAATATCCTCTGCAAGTGAAGATCACCTTGCAGGGAGAGATATCCCCATCCAAGAATGCCCTGTAAAGGGGGGTCATTCATTTTAAAAGCATAACTCTGAAAAGGTAAAAGTGTCCCAGGGAAAAATATTGCCACAAAAGGAGGCATTGCTTCAAAAAAATTTATCCTATAGAGGAGGGTTACTCATTGTTTAGGGGAAACTCTGCAAACACAGGACACTTAACTGGGAAACATCAACCCAGGGAGAGGTCAGCATTAGAAGAAAAGCCTCCCAACATTGGAGGGTCACCTAGTTCTGAAAGACAAAACTTGGGTGCATGAGGACACATTAAACGTGTTGTTGTTCTCCAAAAATGTTTCCCACCATTAGTAAAGGGATAAATCCATTTTATGTACTGTTTTGCTATTTTCTTTTTAATTAATTTTCACTAAAATCTCCATTATATTATGATTTTGTTTATTTTAGGCTTATGTATTCCTTTATTCCAGTGTCTTGAGACAAAAGGCCAGGTTACTGACCTGAAATCTTTCTCTAAATATGTGTGTGTGTGTGTGTGTGTGTGTTATTCTTTTATGTCTGAGCATGTGTCTATGGGTGTTTCAAGAGAGCAAAAGAAATCACATCCTTCGAAGCTAGAGCTTGAGATGGTTGTGACACCTGGATTTGTCCTGTAAGACCCAAACTGGGTGTTTTGCAAGAACAGCAAGGCCCTGAAACAGCTGCACCATCTCTCCAGCCCCTTTTCCTTGGTTTTAAAGCAGGCACTTATAGTTGAAAATCATCCCTAATCACTAATTTAGTAATGGTATAGATATTCATATATTTTGTCTTCATTTGACTTTTTCATTTCCAACAGCTTCTCTCTGTAGTTTAACTTTCAATTCTCCGGCCTCAGCAGTTCAGGTGACTGTGCTTGTAGGCCTTCATCACTATTTGTGGTGTTTTCAATAAATATTTGAATTTGTGTTTTAAGTCCTCATTTTACACATTGAAACAGTATTTACTTTCGATAGATTCTAATTTTCTAAATTACTTAAATTTGCTTGTTATTGATTTCTAACTACATTCCAGCGTGGTTAAAGTGTGTAGTTAATTCTACACTTTTCTATTCTATTTCTTTTTCCTGGGTATTATCTAACATGGAGTACGTTGTACATTGACCTGAGAAGAATGTCTGTGCTGCTAGTCTTGTGTGGAATGTAGTGTAGATGTATTTCTAAGACTATTTTCTTTGTAGTGCTGTTCAAGTCTTTTATCTCACTGTTCTATTGTCTCTGTGGTCCTTACTACTACTGAAAGTAGTTCATGAAATCTCCAAAAAGTAACTTTAAATTGTCTATTTTATCTGTGTGTTTTCTTGGTTCATGTAATTTTTTCTGATCTCAAGCGACAGTCATAGTTTCCTATTACAATCATCACTTTGACCAATAGTAAGCTTAGTTTTGCCCATAAGGTTTTAGTTTTAAAGTGTATTTGGTGAGATACCTAAATAGCCTCTCTAGCTTGGTAGGCTTGTAATTTGTTTTCTTTATGGAAATACATTTAATTCAGAGTGATACTGTAGTATTTCACAGCCAAAGATATTAGTTTCAATTATCTTTCTTTAAAGATGGACCATAAGCTTATTTATAATATTCTAAGCTTTAAACATACTTGTAGAGATGTACATGTATTTTAATATCTTAAAAACCTGTATCAAATACAATTACATTTAAAAATTAGATATATTTTTTCAAGTTATCCAAGACAATGATTATATGTATTTCAATTTTCACCAATAATATGTAGTATGTTTCCCACACTCAAGTTAGCATTGCATGGTATCAGTAAGGTTTTCATTTTTTTTTGTGCTCTACATTTTTCCCTGCTCTCCTCCCAGTTATGATAACAATTTATATCTTATATCTTTTCCCAGCTTTCTGAATTCGGACTATGTTTTATTTTCCTTATACACAGATTATTAGATTAATTTATCATCTTTACATTCTCTGGGTGAATGGAATTGAACTCATTGCCATGTTCAGAGTTTACCAAATATGGAGGCAATGAAAAAAAAAGTGATTGAAAAGAAACCCATTCTTCCTCAGTGGCAACAGGCTGGCGATGACACCCATTTCGTTTGAACCATCTGAGCTGTAGTGCCCTTCATCTGAGAGCTCCTCCACACACTCGTATTCATGGATTGAAGAGAAGGGTCCAAGTAATTTTGGCAAAGAATGCGTCAGAGGAAGGAGGACATATTAATCAAGAGAGTTGTTCAGGTTGTGCATGCCTTAATGCTAGTCCTGGAGAAGCATTAACTTGGGGATCTGTGTGTGCTTCAGGACAGCCTGGCCTTTAGAAACGCCCCACCCCACAAACCACCTGCCTCCACTATGACATCAGAGTAGTGGTCCAATCATTTAGCTGTGGAACATCGGATAATTTGCATAGGACTATCTATTGGCCAAAGGGCTTAAGCCCATCCCTAAGATGATGTTTGTGTACAGCTAGTTTCCAGAGAAACCAAACTTAGTGCTGGCAGTTGAACATGCAGTGTGAAGCTCTTCTGAAGTCCTTAAAAAAAGAACTAAATCAGAAGATATGATCCTCGTTTTCGAACTAATTCAGACTATAGAATTCTTTGTTGTGTTCCCAGTCCATTTTGCCATATAAATAGGTAGTAGAAAATGTGTGAATTCATTAGTATAAATTAAATGAGTTATGAAAGAAAGGACCTCATCCTCGTGATGGACATTATAAGGAAGGAGATAACTTCAGGCATTGCCTCAGAAAAAAGTACGCTGCATAGGAGGGTTACTCATAAGAGTGCGGTTACTCCTGGAAGAGAGGAATATCTGTTGGTGAATATCGCCTTGCAAGGAGGACTGTTCATCCTATCAAAAGTCATGCTCCGAGAAGGGATATTGAAAGGAGGAGGGTAATTCTGCAAAGAGAGCATCCTCTTCACCGAACTGTCAAGACACAGCAAGTCTTTGCCTCAAAAAGGGAGCCCTGGTGAGGAGAGCTACTCATTTGAGAGGAGTAAGATGTCCAGGAGAAGACCCTCCTCAAGTGAAGCTTGCCTTGCAGGGAGAGGTCGCGCAATGAAAACTCACTCTGTAGAGTGGAACCAATCATTTGAGAAGTGCATCTGGGCCAAGAGAAGACCCTCTCCTGGGAATATTCAGCCCACAGGGATTGTTCCACCTTGAAGGACAAGACGCCCCGAGGAAGAGAGATTTTCAGTTGGAAGGGGCACCTCAGCAATTAGAGTACCCTCTCTCTGTTGGTTAAGGACACTCCATCAAAAGCTGCCATGTGAAAAAGGGTCTATTATCTGGAAAGGGTAACTCTGCAAATAGAGGATCCACTCCTGTGAAATGCATTCTTAGAGCGATGCTTCTCTTCAGCAAAGGTACAATGAAAAGAAGGGCTACTCATGTGAGAGGGGTAAAATGAATGGCAGGGAAAATATCCTCTGCAAGTGAAGATCACCTTGCAGGGAGAGATATCCCCATCCAAGAATGCCCTGTAAAGGGAGGTCATTCATTTTAAAAGCATAACTCTGAAAAGGGAAAACTGTCCCAGGGAAAAATATTGCCACAAAAGGAGGCATTGCTTCAAAAAAAATTATCCTATAGAGGAGGGTTACTCATTGTTTAGGGGAAACTCTGCAAACACAGGACACTTAACTGGGAAACATCAACCCAGGGAGAGGTCAGCTTTAGAAGAAAAGCCTCCCAACATTGGAGGGTCACCCAGTTCTGAAAGACAAAACTTGGGTGCATGAGGACACATTAAACGTGTTGTTGTTCTCCAAAAATGTTTCCCACCATTAGTAAAGGGATAAATCCATTTTATGTACTGTTTTGCTATTTTCTTTTTAATTAATTTTCACTAAAATCTCCATTATATTATAATTTTGTTTATTTTAGGCTTATGTATTCCTTTATTCCAGTGTCTTGAGACAAAAGGCCAGGTTACTGACCTGAAAACTTTCTCTAAATATGTGTGTGTGTGTGTGTGTGTGTGTGTGTGTGTGTGTGTGTGTGTTATTCTTTTATGTCTGAGCATGTGTCTATGGGTGTTTCAAGAGAGCAAAAGGAATCACATCCCTCGAAGCTAGAGCTTGAGATGGTTGTGACACCTGTATTTGTCCTGTAAGACCCAAACTGGGTGTTTTGCAAGAACAGCATGGCCCTGAAACAGCTGCACCATCTCTCCAGCCCCTTTTCCTTGCTTTTAAAGCAGGCACTTATAGTTGAAAATCATCCCTAATCACTAATTTAGTAATGGTATAGATATTCATATATTTTGTCTTCATTTGACTTTTTCATTTCCAACAGCTTCTCTCTGTAGTTTAACTTTCAATTCTCCGGCCTCAGCAGTTCAGGTGACTGTGCTTGTAGGCCTTCATCACTATTTGTGGTGTTTTCAATAAATATTTTAATTTGTGTTTTTAAGTCCTCATTTTACACATTGAAACAGTATTGACTTTCGATAGATTCTAATTTTCTAAATTACTTAAATTTGCTTGTTATTGATTTCTAACGACATTCCAGCGTGGTTAAAGTGTGTAGTTAATTCTACACTTTTCTATTCTTTTTCTTTTTCCTGGGTATGATCTAACATGGAGAACGTTCTACATTGACCTGAGAAGAATGTCTGTGCTGCTAGTCTTGTGTGGAATGTAGTGTAGATGTATTTCTAAGACTATTTTCTTTGTAGTGCTGTTCAAGTCTTTTATCTAATTGTTGTATTGTCTCTGTGGTCCTTACTACTACTGAAAGTAGTTCATGAAATCTCCAAAAAGTAACTTTAAATTGTCTATTTTATCTGTGTGTTTTCTTGGTTCATGTAATTTTTTCTGATCTCAAGCGACAGTCATAGTTTCCTATTACAATCATCACTTTGACCAATAGTAAGCTTAGTTTTGCCCATAAGGTTTTAGTTTTAAAGTGTATTTGGTGAGATACCTAAATAGCCTCTCTAGCTTGGTAGGCTTGTAATTTGTTTTCTTTATGGAAATACATTTAATTCCGAGTGATACTGTAGTGTTTCACAGCCAAAGATAATAGTCTCAATTATCTTTCTTTAAAGATGGACCATAAGCTTATTTATAATATTCTAAGCTTTAAACATACTTGTAGAGATGTACATGTATTTTAATATCTTAAAAACCTGTATCAAATACAATTAAATTTAAAAATTAGATATACTTTTTCAAGTTATCCAAGACAATGATTATATGTATTTCAATTTTCACCAATAATATGTAGTATGTTTCCCACACTCAAGTTAGCATTGCATGGTATCAGTAAGTTTTTCATTTATTTTTTGTGCTCTACATTTTTCCCTGCTCTCCTCCCAGTTATGATAACAATTTATATCTTATATCTTTTCCCAGCTTTCTGAATTCGGACTATGTTTTTATTTTTCTTATACACAGATTAATTGATTAATTTATCATCTTTACATTCTCTGGGTGAATGGAAATGAACTCATTGCCATGTTCATAGTATACCAAATATGGAGGCAATGAAAAAAAAAGTGAATGAAAAGAAACCTATTCTTCCTCAGTGGCAACAGGCTGGCGATGACACCCATTTCTTTTTAACCATCTGAGCTGTAGTGCCCTTCATCTGAGAGCTCCTCCACACACTCGTATTCATGGATTGAAGAGAAGGGTCCAAGTAATTTTGGCAAAGAATGCGTCAGAGGAAGGAGGACATATTAATCAAGAGAGTTGTTCAGGTTGTGCATGCCTTAATGCTAGTCCTGGAGAAGCATTAACTTGGGGATCTGTGTGTGCTTCAGGACAGCCTGGCCTTTAGAAACGCCCCACCCCCACAAACCACCTGCCTCCACTATGACATCAGAGTAGTGGTCCAATCATTTAGCTGTGGAACATCGGATAATTTGCATAGGACTATCTATTGGCCAAAGGGCTTAAGCCCATCCCCAAGATGATGTTTGTGTACAGCTAGTTTCCAGAGAAACCAAACTTAGTGCTGGCAGTTGAACATGCAGTGTGAAGCTCTTCTGAAGTCCTTCAAAAAAGAACTAAATCAGAAGATATGATCCTCGTTTTCGAACTAATTCAGACTATAGAATTCTTTGTTGTGTTCCCAGTCCATTTTGCCATATAAATAGGTAGTAGAAAATGTGTGAATTCATTAGTATAAATTAAATGAGTTATGAAAGAAAGGACCTCATCCTCGTGATGGACATTATAAGGAAGGAGATAACTTCAGGCATTGCCTCAGAAAAAAGTACGCTGCATAGGAGGGTTACTCATAAGAGTGCAGTTACTCCTGGAAGAGAGGAATATCTGTTGGTGAATATCGCCTTGCAAGGAGGACTGTTCATCCTATCAAAAGTCATGCTCCGAGAAGGGATATTGAAAGGAGGAGGGTAATTCCGTGCTACATCCACGGCTGTCTCGCCAGTGTAGCAGAAATGCTGACTGGATGGGCCAATATTGCCAGCAGGATTGGGATTTGTGCTTCCAGGAGCTGTGTGTTCCAGGCGGGTCCCTGGTAACCAGTTGTGGTGTAAAGCTACCTGAGTTGCCATTTGTATTGACTCAACCTGGCTGTCCTTGGAGCCATATGTGTGTCTTTTCCTTTGTCTATGTGTTCTTTGTGATTCTTACAGATTACCAATAGATCAGACTATTCCAGGCAGTTACGGATACAAACAAGACTGCTAAGGACATTTTTGAATTCTGCTCCGCTGTTAATCAAAGCCTTAAAAAATGAGCCAGTTCTGAAATTGCCAGAATCATCATTAGGGCAATTCCTTGATGATGTGGAACAAAAGGAGTTAATTTTACTAGGATACATCTTAGAAGCTTTAGGCATTTGCCTGAGAAATATGTGCAATTGTAAACAGAAGGCCTATGAAACCTTTCTTGTGAGAAGAGAAAGACCTAGCCTAAACTGACAATATCTGAGCCTGAGAATTGAGAAGGGAGGAAAGTTGAAGTTAGTGATATAAAGTAAACTTCAGAAAGACTCAAGACTATGTATTAGAATTTTCCTAGCAGAAAGCTTTCCCAGGGAGATAGTAGCCTTTTTTCTTTCTCACTCAGGCACACAAGGTCACTTAGCTCAAACCAACCAGCCACCTGCAAGCTGATAAAGATGGTCTAGCTCAAGGGCAGTGATCTCTTTGAAGGCAAGAGGAGAGAGTTTGTTTTGTATAGTGTGAGAAAGCAAAAGTCCTTGTGCCCAAGTCAAAGCATCTTCAAAGATTCTTTTTGTAAATTATTTTATGCTGTTCTTTTCTGTCTTATGATTTGATGATGTATGCCTTTGTCAAGTTCTTTGATTGTAATAAAATATATAATCCTGCACTGAAGTAAGTAAATCGCAGCAGCATGTCTCAACATTGAGAGTGTCTGTGTGTCGCTTTCCTCGCCATATCCTGATCTCTAATGTGCCTTCGCCCTGATTCCCTACGGTCTGAGTGGCTCCCCTGAGCCGGTCCGTAGCAATTCTGTAAAGAGAGCATCCTCTTCACCGAACTGTCAAGACACAGCAAGTCTTTGCCTCAAAAAGGGAGCCCTGGTGAGGAGAGCTACTCATTTGAGAGGAGTAAGTTGTCCAGGAGAAGACCCTCCTCAAGTGAAGCTTGCCTTGCAGGGAGAGGTCGCGCAATGAAAACTCACTCTGTAGAGTGGAATCAATCATTTGAGAAGTGCATCTGGGCCAAGAGAAGACCCTCTCCTGGGAATATTCAGCCCACAGGGATTGTTCCACCTTGAAGGACAAGACGCCCCGAGGAAGAGAGATTTTCAGTTGGCAGGGGCACCTCAGAAATTAGAGTACCCTCTCTCTGTTGGTTAAGGACACTCCATCAAAAGCTGCCATGTGAAAAAGGGTCTATTATCTGGAAAGGGTAACTCTGCAAAAAGAGGATCCACTCCTGTGAAATGCAATCTTACAGCGAGGCTTCGCTTCAGCAAAGGTACACTGAAAAGAAGGGCTACTCATGTGAGAGGGGTAAAATGAATGGCAGGGAAAATATCCTCTGCAAGTGAAGATCACCTTGCAGGGAGAGATATCCCCATCCATGAATGCCCTTTAGGGGGGTCATTCATTTTAAAAGCATAACTCTGAAAAGGGAAAACTGTCCCAGGGAAAAATATTGCCACAAAAGGAGGCATTACTTCAAAAAAATTATCCTATAGAGGAGGGTTACTTATTGTTTAGGGGAAACTCTGCAAACACAGGACATTTAACTGAGAAACACCAAACCAGGGAGGGGTCAGCATTAGAAGAAAAGCCTCCCAACATTGGAGGGTCACCCAGTTCTGAAAGACAAAACTTGGGTGCATGAGGACACATTAAACGTGTTGTTGTTCTCCAAAAATGTTTCCCACCACTAGTAAAGGGATAAATCCATTTTATGTACTATTTTGCTATTTTCTTTTTAATTAATTTTCACTAAAATCTCCATTATATTATAATTTTGTTTATTTTAGGCTTATGTATTCCTTTATTCCAGTGTCTTGAGACAAAAGGCCAGGTTACTGACCTGAAATCTTTCTCTAAATATGTGTGTGTGTGTGTGTGTGTGTGTGTGTGTGTGTGTGTGTGTGTGTGTTATTCTTTTATGTCTGAGCATGTGTCTATGGGTGTTTCAAGAGAGCAAAAGGAATCACATCCCTCGAAGCTAGAGCTTGAGATGGTTGTGACACCTGTATTTGTCCTGTAAGACCCAAACTGGGTGTTTTGCAAGAACAGCAAGGCCCTGAAACAGCTGCACCATCTCTCCAGCCCCTTTTCCTTGGTTTTAAAGCAGGCACTTATAGTTGAAAATCATCCCTAATCACTAATTTAGTAATGGTATAGATATTCATATATTTTGTCTTCATTTGACTTTTTCATTTCCAACAGCTTCTCTCTGTAGTTTAACTTTCAATTCTCCGGCCTCAGCAGTTCAAGTGACTGTGCTTGTAGGCCTTCATCACTATTTGTGGTGTTTTCAATAAATATTTGAATTTCTCTTTTTAAGTCCTCATTTTACACATTGAAACAGTATTTACTTTCGATAGATTCTAATTTTCTAAATTATTTAAATTTGCTTGTTAATGATTTCTAACTACATTCCAGCGTGGTTAAAGTGTGTAGTTAATTCTACACTTTTCTATTCTTTTTCTTTTTCCTGGGTATGATCTTACATGGAGAACGTTGTACATTGACCTGAGAAGAATGTCTGTGCTGCTAGTCTTGTGTGGAATGTAGTGTAGATGTATTTCTAAGACTATTTTCTTTGTAGTGCTGTTCAAGTCTTTTATCTCACTGTTCTATTGTCTCTGTGGACCTTACTACTACTGAAAGTAGTTCATGAAATCTCCAAAAAGTAACTTTAAATTGTCTATTTTATCTGTGTGTTTTTTTGGATCATGTAATTTTTTCTGATCTCAAGCGACAGTAGTAGTTTCCTATTACAATCATCACTTTCACCAATAGTAAGCTTAGTTTTGCCCATAACGTTTTAGTTTTAAAGTGTATTTGGTGAGATACCTAAATAGCCTCTCTAGCTTGGTAGGCTTGTAATTTGTTTTCTTTATGGGAATACATTTAATTCAGAGTGATACTGTAGTGTTTCACAGCCAAAGATAGTAGTCTCAATTATCTTTCTTTAAAGATGGACCATAAGCTTATTTATAATATTCTAAGCTTTAAACATACTTGTAGAGATGTACATGTATTTTAATATCTTAAAAACCTGTATCAAATACAATTACATTTAAAAATTAGATATATTTTTTCAAGTTATCCAAGACAATGATTATATGTATTTCAATTTTCACCAATAATATGTAGTATGTTTCCCACACTCAAGTTAGCATTGCATGGTATCAGTAAATTTTTCATTTATTTTTATTGTGCTCTACATTTTTCCCTGCTCTCCTCCCAGTTATGATAGCAATTTATATCTTATATCTTTTCCCAGCTTTCTGAATTCGGACTATGTTTTTATTTTTCTTATACACAGATTAATTCATTAATTTATCATCTTTACATTCTCTGGGTGAATGGAAATGAACTCATTGCCATGTTCAGAGTTTACCAAATATGGAGACAATGAAAAAAAAGTGATTGAAAAGAAACCTATTCTTCCTCAGTGGCGACAGGCTGGCGATGACACCCATTTCTTTTTAACCATCTGAGCTGTAGTGCCCTTCATCTGAGAGCTCCTCCACACACTCGTATTCATGGATTGAAGAGAAGGGTCCAAGTAATTTTGGCAAAGAATGCGTCAGAGGAAGGAGGACATATTAATCAAGAGAGTTGTTCAGGTTGTGTATGCCTTAATGCTAGTCCTGGAGAAGCATTAACTTGGGGATCTGTGTGTGCTTCAGGACAGCCTGGGCTTTAGAAACAATAGGGTGTGGTGGTACACACCTTTAATCCCAATGCCTGGGTGGCAGAGGGATATTAACCTCTGTGACTTCAAGGGACAGAGGTAGAGATTGACCTCTGTGACCTCAAGGTGTGGTAGTACACACCTTTAATCCCAATGCCTGGGAGGCAGAGACAGATCTCTGTGAGTTCAAAGTGTGGTAGCATACACCTTTAATCCCAGCACTGGGGAGGCAGTGACAGGAGGATCTCTGTGAGTTCAAAGACAGCCTGGTCTATAGTGTTATTCCAGGACAAAGATTTACAAAGATCCTGTCTCAAAAAGTAAAAGTAAAAATAAAAGAAATAGAGGTTAAAATAAAGCCACACAAAGATGGAAAATGCACAGAGAATCTTCATACTCTATGCTATTATGCTCTCTTTAAATTGTTTGATTGCTGAGGATGGAGCAACAACTGCCAAATGACTTTTGTTTATAAATGCTGCTGAACTAACCCAAGATAGGAATTTTGAAAATACCTTGGCTTCAAAACTGAAGTCAAAAGGTATGTTACTTTGGAGAAGAGATTTTGCTTTTGTTTCCACAGAAAACGAGAGACTCTGGATTTATTCAGAGTTAAGAATAATCACCTTTGACCAAGGGAGGCCACCTGAAAAATCTCCGATAGGAACAGATGGCCCATATGACAGAGTTCTACATCCAGAACAGATTCAAGACTGCTGCCTGAGATGATCAAGACTCACAGGATACTCCAGTCATGACTTGATTATAACTCTAAATTTTCTTTAGGTCCCCTTAAGACTATCAGCGCCCCCAACCAGCAAGAAGTAGCCTGAAATACTACGCCCACATTCCCAACAAATGGATTATGGGTATTTTCCTTTGTTTAAAAAAAAAAAGAGAGGGAAATGGTGCGGGAGAATTATCTGTATTCTGTCAATCATATTTTAATAAAACGCTGATTGGCCAGGCAGGCAGTATAGGCAGGAAAGCCAGACAGGAAGTAGGGGTGGAGCAAAGAGACTGGGAGTATTCTGGAAGCAGAAGCTCTCTCTCAGCCACTCCTGTACAGACCACCGAAGAGACAACATGTAACCTGCCCAGCTGAAAAAGGTATGGAGACATTATGGCTAACATAGATTAGAATAATGGGTTAATATAAGTTATAAGAGTTAACAAGAAGCCTGACCTAATGAGCCAATCAGTTTATAATCTTATGGAGTCTTGTGCGTGATTTTCTTTGGGGTTTGCCGGCTGCGGAGTACCGGGCAGGACAGAAACCCCAACAAGCCAGCCTTCGTGTTACAAGAAACGCCCCAACCCCACAAACCACCTGCCTCCACTATGACATCAGAGTAGTGGTCCAATCATTTAGCTGTGGAACATCGGATAATTTGCATAGGACTATCTATTGGCCAAAGGGCTTAAGCCCATCCCCAAGATGATGTGTGTGTATAGCTAGTTTCCAGAGAAACCAAACTTAGTGCTGGCAGTTGAACATGCAGTGTGAAGCTCTTCTGAAGTCCTTAAAAAAAGAACTAAATCAGAAGATATGATCCTCGTTTTCGAACTAATTCAGATTATAGAATTCTTTGTTGTATTCCCAGTCCATTTTGCGATATAAATAGGTAGTAGAAAATGTGTGAATTCATTAGTATAAATTAAATGAGTTATGAAAGAAAGGACCTCATCCTCGTGATGGACATTATAAGGAAGGAGATAACTTCAGGCATTGCCTCAGAAAAAAGTACGCTGCATAGGAGGGTTACTCATAAGAGTGCGGTTACTCCTGGAAGAGAGGAATATCTGTTGGTGAATATCGACTTGCAAGGAGGACTGTTCATCCTATCAAAAGTCATGCTCCGAGAAGGGATATTGAAAGGAGGATGGTAATTCTGCAAAGAGAGCATCCTCTTCACCGAACTGTCAAGACACAGCAAGTCTTTGCCT
Source organism: Myodes glareolus (assembly GCF_982192425.1). NCBI lineage: Eukaryota > Metazoa > Chordata > Mammalia > Rodentia > Cricetidae > Myodes > Myodes glareolus. The sequence goes on along the minus strand of NC_142053.1, from coordinate 106,199,755 downwards.
CAAAAAGGGAGCCCTGGTGAGGAGAGCTACTCATTTGAGAGGAGTAAGTTGTCCAGGAGAAGACCCTCCTCAAGTGAAGCTTGCCTTGCAGGGAGAGGTCGCGCAATGAAAACTCACTCTGTAGAGTGGAACCAATCATTTGAGAAGTGCATCTGGGCCAAGAGAAGACCCTCTCCTGGGAATATTCAGCCCACAGGGATTGTTCCACCTTGAAGGACAAGACGCCCCGAGGAAGAGAGATTTTCAGTTGGCAGGGGCACCTCAGCAATTAGAGTACCCTCTCTCTGTTGGTTAAGGACACTCCATCAAAAGCTGCCATGTGAAAAAGGGTCTATTATCTGGAAAGGGTAACTCTGCAAATAGAGGATCCACTCCTGTGAAATGCAATCTTAGAGCGAGGCTTCGCTTCAGCAAAGGTACACTGAAAAGAAGGGCTAATCATGTGAGAGGGGTAAAATGAATGGCAGGGAAAATATCCTCTGCAAGTGAAGATCACCTTGCAGGGAGAGATATCCCCATCCATGAATGCCCTGTAAAGGGGGGTCATTCATTTTAAAAGCATAACTCTGAAAAGGGAAAACTGTCCCAGGGAAAAATATTGCCACAAAAGGAGGCATTGCTTCAAAAAAATTATCCTATAGAGGAGGGTTACTCATTGCTTAGGGGAAACTCTGAAAACACAGGACACTTAACTGGGAAACATCCACCCAGGGAGAGGTCAGCATTAGAAGAAAAGCCTCCCAACATTGGAGGGTCACCCAGTTCTGAAAGACAAAACTTGGATGCATGAGGACACATTAAACGTGTTGTTGTTCTCCAAAAATGTTTCCCACCATTAGTAAAGGGATAAATCCATTTTATGTACTGTTTTGCTATTTTCTTTTTAATTAATTTTCACTAAAATCTCCATTATATTATAATTTTGTTTATTTTAGGCTTATGTATTCCTTTATTCCAGTGTCTTGAGACAAAAGGCCAGGTTACTGACCTGTTATCTTTCTCAAAATATGTGTGTGTGTGTGTGTGTGTGTGTGTGTGTGTGTGTGTGTGCGTGTGTGTTATTCTTTTATGTCTGAGCATGTGTCTATGGGTGTTTCAAGAGAGCAAAAGGAATCACATCCCTCGAAGCTAGAGCTTGAGATGTTTGTGACACCTGTATTTGTCCTGTAAGACCCAAACTGGGTGTTTTGCAAGAAGAGCAAGGCCCTAAAACTGCTGCACCATCTCTCCAGCCCCTTTTCCTTGGTTTTAAAGCAGGCACTTATAGTTGAAAATCATCCCTAATCACTAATTTAGTAATGGTATAGATATTCATATATTTTGTCTTCATTTGACTTTTTCATTTCCAACAGCTTCTCTCTGTAGTTTAACTTTCAATTCTCCTGCCTCAGCAGTTCAAGTGACTGTGCTTGTAGGCCTTCATCACTATTTGTGGTGTTTTCTATAAATATTTGAATTTCTGTTTTTAAGTCCTCATTTTACACATTGAAACAGTATTGACTTTCGATAGATTCTAATTTTCTAAATTACTTTATTTTGCTTGTTATTGATTTCTAACTACATTCCAGCGTGGTTAAAGTGTGTAGTTAATTCTACACTTTTCTATTCTTTTTCTTTTTCCTGCATATGATCTAACATGGAGAACGTTCTACATTGACCTGAGAAGAATGTCTGTGCTGCTAGTCTTGTGTGGAATGTAGTGTAGATGTATTTCTAAGACTATTTTCTTTGTAGTGCTGTTCAAGTCTTTTATCTCACTGTTCTATTGTCTCTGTGGTCCTTTCTACTACTGAAAGTAGTTCATGAAATCTCCAAAAAGTAACTTTAAATTGTCTATTTTATCTGTGTGTTTTCTTGGTTCATGTAATTTATTCTGATCTCAAGTGACAGTAATAGTTTCCTATTACAATCATCACTTTGACCAATAGTAAGCTTAGTTTTGCCCATAAGGTTTTAGTTTTAAAGTGTATTTGGTGAGATACCTAAATAGCCTCTCTAGCTTGGTAGGCTTGTAATTTGTTTTCTTTATGGAAATACATTTAATTCAGAGTGATACTGTAGTATTTCACAGCCAAAGATAGTAGTCTCAATTATCTTTCTTTAAAGATGGACCATAAGCTTATTTATAATATTCTAAGCTTTAAACATACTTGTAGATATGTACATGTATTTTAATATCTTAAAAACCTGTATCAAATACAATTACATTTAAAAATTAGATATATTTTTTCAAGTTATCCAAGACAATGATTATATGTATTTCAATTTTCACCAATAATATGTAGTATGTTTCCCACACTCAAGTTAGCATTGCATGGTATCAGTAAGTTTTTCATTTATTTTTATTGTGCTCTACATTTTTCTCTGCTCTCCTCCCAGTTATGATAACAATTTATATCTTATATCTTTTCCCAGCTTTCTGAATTCGGACTATGTTTTTATTTTTCTTATACACAGATTAATTGATTAATTTATCATCTTTACATTCTCTGGGTGAATGGAAATTAACTCATTGCCATGTTCAGAGTATACCAAATATGGAGGCAATGAAAAAAAAAAGTGATTGAAAAGAAACCTATTCTTCCTCAGTGGCGACAGGCTGGCGATGACACCCATTTCTTTTGAACCATCTGAGCTGTAGTGCCCTTCATCTGAGAGCTCCTCCACACACTCGTATTCATGGATTGAAGAGAAGGGTCCAAGTAATTTTGGCAAAGAATGCGTCAGAGGAAGGAGGACATATTAATCAAGAGAGTTGTTCAGGTTGTGCATGCCTTAATGCTAGTCCTGGAGAAGCATTAACTTGGGGATCTGTGTGTGCTTCAGGACAGCCTGGCCTTTAGAAACGCCCCACCCCCACAAACCACCTGCCTCCACTATGACATCAGAGTAGTGGTCCAATCATTTAGCTGTGGAACATCGGATAATTTGCATAGGACTATCTATTGGCCAAAGGGCTTAAGCCCATCCCCAAGATGATGTTTGTGTACAGCTAGTTTCCAGAGAAACCAAACTTGTGCTGGCAGTTGAACATGCAGTGTGAAGCTCTTCTGAAGTCCTTAAACAAAGAACTAAATCAGAAGATATGATCCTCGTCTTCGAACTAATTCAGACTGTAGAATTCTTTGTTGTGTTCCCAGTCCATTTTGCGATATAAATAGGTAGTAGAAAATGTGTGAATTCATTAGTATAAATTAAATGAGTTATGAAAGAAAGGACCTCATCCTCGTGATGGACATTATAAGGAAGGAGATAACTTCAGGCATTGCCTCAGAAAAACGTATGCTGCATAGGAGGGTTACTCATAAGAGTGCGGTTACTCCTGGAAGAGAGGAATATCTGTTGGTGAATATCGCCTTGCAAGGAGGACTGTTCATCCTATCAAAAGTCATGCTCCGAGAAGGGATATTGAAAGGAGGAGGGTAATTCTGCAAAGAGAGCACCCTCTTCACCGAACTGTCATGACACAGCAAGTCTTTGCCTCAAAAAGGGAGCCCTGGTGAGTAGAGCTACTTATTTGAGAGGAGTAAGATGTCCAGGAGAAGACCCTCCTCAAGTGAAGCTTGCCTTGCAGGGAGAGGTCGCGCAATGAAAACTCACTCTGTAGAGTGGAACCAATCATTTGAGAAGTGCATCTGGGCCAAGAGAAGACCCTCTCCTGGGAATATTCAGCCCACAGGGACTGTTCCACCTTGAAGGACAAGACGCCCCGAGGAAGCAAGATTTTCTGTTGGAAGTGGCACCTCAGCAATTAGAGTACTCTCTCTCTGTTGGTTAAGGACACTCCATCAAAAGCTGCCATGTGAAAAAGGGTCTATTATCTGGAAAGGGTAACTCTGCAAATAGAGGATCCACTCCTGTGAAATGCAATCTTAGAGCGAGGCTTCGCTTCAGCAAAGGTACACTGAAAAGAAGGGCTACTCATGTGAGAGGGGTAAAATGAATGGCAGGGAATATATCCTCTGCAAGTGAAGATCACCTTGCAGGGAGAGATATCCCCATCCAAGAATGCCCTGTAAAGGGGGGTCATTCATTTTAAAAGCATAACTCTGAAAAGGGAAAACTGTCCCAGGGAAAAATATTGCCACAAAAGGAGGCATTGCTTCAAAAAAAATTATCCTATAGAGGAGGTTTACTCATTGTTTAGGGGAAACTCTGCAAACACAGGACACTTAACTGGGAAACATCAACCCAGGGAGAGGTCAGCATTAGAAGAAAAGCCTCCCAACATTGGAGGGTCACCTAGTTCTGAAAGACAAAACTTGGGTGCATGAGGACACATTAAACGAGTTGTTGTTCTCCAAAAATGTTTCCCACCATTAGTAAAGGGATAAATCCATTTTATGTACTGTTTTGCTATTTTCTTTTTAATTAATTTTCACTAAAAACTCCATTATATTATAATTTTGTTTATTTTAGGCTTATGTATTCCTTTATTCCAGTGTCTTGAGACAAAAGGCCAGGTTACTGACCTGAAATCTTTCTCTAAATATGTGTGTGTGTGTGTGTGTGTGTGTGTGTGTGTGTGTGTGTGTTATTCTTTTATGTCTGAGCATGTGTCTATGGGTGTTTCAAGAGAGCAAAAGGAATCACATTCCTCGAAGCTAGAGCTTGAGATGGTTGTGACACCTGTATTTGTCCTGTAAGACCCAAACTGGGTGTTTTGCAAGAACAGCAAGGCCCTGAAACATCTGCACCATCTCTCCAGCCCCTTTTCCTTGGTTTTAAAGCAGGCACTTATAGTTGAAAATCATCCCTAATCACTAATTTAGTAATGGTATAGATATTCATATATTTTGTCTTCATTTGACTTTTTCATTTCCAACAGCTTCTCTCTGTAGTTTAACTTTCAATTCTCCTGCCTCAGCAGTTCAAGTGACTGTGCTTGTAGGCCTTCATCACTATTTGTGGTGTTTTCTATAAATATTTGAATTTCTGATTTTAAGTCCTCATTTTACACATTGAAACAGTATTTACTTTCGATAGATTCTAATTATCTAAATTACTTAAATTTGCTTGTTATTGATTTCTAACTACATTCCAGCGTGGTTGAAGTGTGTAGTTAATTCTAACCTTTTCCATTCTTTTTCTTTTTCCTGGGTATGATCTAACATGGAAAACGCTCTACATTGACCTGGGAAGAATGTCTGTGCTGCTAGTCTTGTGTGGAATGTAGTGTAGATGTATTTCTAAGACTATTTTCTTTGTAGTGCTGTTCAAGTCTTTTATCTCACTGTTCTATTGTCTCTGTGGTCCTTACTACTACTGAAAGTAGTTCATGAAATCTCCAAAAAGTAACTTTAAATTGTCTATTTTATCTGTGTGTTTTCTTGGTTCATGTAATTTTTTCTGATCTCAAGCGACAGTCATAGTTTCCTATTACAATCATCACTTTGACCAATAGTAAGCTTAGTTTTGCCCATAAGGTTTTAGTTTTAAAGTGTATTTGGTGAGATACCTAAATAGCCTCTCTAGCTTGGTAGGCTTGTAATTTGTTTTCTTTATGGAAATACATTTAATTCAGAGTGATACTGTAGTATTACACAGCCAAAGATAGTAGTCTCAATTATCTTTCTTTAAAGATGGACCATAAGCTTATTTATAATATTCTAAGCTTTAAACATACTTGTAGAGATGTACATGAATTTTAATTTCTTAAAACCTGTATCAAATACAATTACATTTAAAAATTAGATATATTTTTTCAAGTTATCCAAGACAATGATTATATGTATTTCAATTTTCACCAATAATATGTAGTATGTTTCCCACACTCAAGTTAGCATTGCATGGTATCAGTAAGTTTTTCATTTTTTTTTTGTGCTCTACATTTTTCTCTGCTCTCCTCCCACTTATGATAACAATTTATATCTTATATCTTTTCCCAGCTTTCTGAATTCGGACTATGTTTTTATTTTTCTTATACACAGATTAATTGATTAATTTATCATCTTTACATTCTCTGGGTGAATGGAAATGAACTCATTGCCATGTTCAGAGTTTACCAAATATGGAGGCAATGAAAAAAAAAGTGATTGAAAAGAAACCTATTCTTCCTCAGTGGCGACAGGCTGGCGATGACACCCATTTCTTTTTAACCATCTGAGCTGTAGTGCCCTTCATCTGAGAGCTCCTCCACACACTCGTATTCATGGATTGAAGAGAAGGGTCCAAGTAATTTTGGCAAAGAATGCGTCAGAGGAAGGAGGACATATTAATCAAGAGAGTTGTTCAGGTTGTGCATGCCTTAATGCTAGTCCTGGAGAAGCATTAACTTGGGGATCTGTGTGTGCTTCAGGACAGCCTGGCCTTTAGAAACGCCCCACCCCCACAAACCACCTGCCTCCACTATGACATCAGAGTAGTGGTCCAATCATTTAGCTGTGGAACATCGGATAATTTGCATAGGACTATCTATTGGCCAAAGGGCTTAAGCCCATCCCCAAGATGATGTTTGTGTACAGCTAGTTTCCAGAGAAACCAAACTTAGTGCTGGCAGTTGAACATGCAGTGTGAAGCTCTTCTGAAGTCCTTAAAAAAAGAACTAAATCAGAAGATATGATCCTCGTTTTCGAACTATTTCTGACTATAGAATTCTTTGTTGTGTTCCCAGTCCATTTTGCCATATAAATAGGTAGTATAAAATGTGTGAATTCATTAGTATAAATTAAATGAGTTATGAAAGAAAGGACCTCATCCTCGTGATGGACATTATAAGGAAGGAGATAACTTCAGGCATTGCCTCAGAAAAAAGTACGCTGCATAGGAGGGTTACTCATAACGGTGCGGTTACTCCTGGAAGAGAGGAATATCTGTTGGTGAATATCGCCTTGCAAGGAGGACTGTTCATCCTATCAAAAGTCATGCTCCGAGAAGGGATATTGAAAGGAGGAGGGTAATTCTGCAAAGAGAGCACCCTCTTCACCGAACTGTCATGACACAGCAAGTCTTTGCCTCAAAAAGGGAGCCCTGGTGAGTAGAGCTACTCATTTGAGAGGAGTAAGATGTCCAGGAGAAGACCCTCCTCAAGTGAAGCTTGCCTTGCAGGGAGAGGTCGCGCAATGAAAACTCACTCTGTAGAGTGGAACCAATCATTTGAGAAGTGCATCTGGGCCAAGAGAAGACCCTCTCCTGGGAATATTCAGCCCACAGGGACTGTTCCACCTTGAAGGACAAGACGCCCTGAGGAAGCAAGATTTTCAGTTGGAAGTGGCACCTCAGCAATTAGAGTACTCTCTCTCTGTTGGTTAAGGACACTCCATCAAAAGCTGCCATGTGAAAAAGGGTCTATTATCTGGAAAGGGTAACTCTGCAAATAGAGGATCCACTCCTGTGAAATGCAATCTTAGAGCGAGGCTTCGCTTCAGCAAAGGTACACTGAAAAGAAGGGCTACTCATGTGAGAGGGGTAAAATGAATGGCAGGGAATATATCCTCTGCAAGTGAAGATCACCTTGCACGGAGAGATATCCCCATCCAAGAATGCCCTGTAAAGGGGGGTCATTCATTTTAAAAGCATAACTCTGAAAAGGGAAAACTGTCCCAGGGAAAAATATTGCCACAAAAGGAGGCATTGCTTCAAAAAAAATTATCCTATAGAGGAGGTTTACTCATTGTTTAGGGGAAACTCTGCAAACACAGGACACTTAACTGGGAAACATCCACCCAGGGAGAGGTCAGCATTAGAAGAAAAGCCTCCCAACATTGGGGGGTCACCTAGTTCTGAAAGACAAAACTTGGGTGCATGAGGACACATTAAACGTGTTGTTGTTCTCCAAAAATGTTTCCCACCATTAGTAAAGGGATAAATCCATTTTATGTACTGTTTTGCTATTTTCTTTTTAATTAATTTTCACTAAAATCTCCATTATATTATAATTTTGTTTATTTTAGGCTTATGTATTCCTTTATTCCAGTGTCTTGAGACAAAAGGCCAGGTTACTGACCTGAAATCTTTCTCTAAATATGTGTGTGTGTGTGTGTGTGTGTGTGTGTGTTATTCTTTTATGTCTGAGCATGTGTCTATGGGTGTTTCAAGAGAGCAAAAGGAATCACATTCCTCGAAGCTAGAGCTTGAGATGGTTGTGACACCTGTATTTGTCCTGTAAGACCCAAACTGGGTGTTTTGCAAGAACAGCAAGGCCCTGAAACATCTGCACCATCTCTCCAGCCCCTTTTCCTTGGTTTTAAAGCAGGCACTTATAGTTGAAAATCATCCCTAATCACTAATTTAGTAATGGTATAGATATTCATATATTTTGTCTTCATTTGACTTTTTCATTTCCAACAGCTTCTCTCTGTAGTTTAACTTTCAATTCTCCTGCCTCAGCAGTTCAAGTGACTGTGCTTGTAGGCCTTCATCACTATTTGTGGTGTTTTCTATAAATATTTGAATTTCTGATTTTAAGTCCTCATTTTACACATTGAAACAGTATTTACTTTCGATAGATTCTAATTATCTAAATTACTTAAATTTGCTTGTTATTGATTTCTAACTACATTCCAGCGTGGTTGAAGTGTGTAGTTAATTCTAACCTTTTCCATTCTTTTTCTTTTTCCTGGGTATGATCTAACATGGAAAACGCTCTACATTGACCTGGGAAGAATGTCTGTGCTGCTAGTCTTGTGTGGAATGTAGTGTAGATGTATTTCTAAGACTATTTTCTTTGTAGTGCTGTTCAAGTCTTTTATCTCACTGTTCTATTGTCTCTGTGGTCCTTACTACTACTGAAAGTAGTTCATGAAATCTCCAAAAAGTAACTTTAAATTGTCTATTTTATCTGTGTGTTTTCTTGGTTCATGTAATTTTTTCTGATCTCAAGCGACAGTCATAGTTTCCTATTACAATCATCACTTTGACCAATAGTAAGCTTAGTTTTGCCCATAAGGTTTTAGTTTTAAAGTGTATTTGGTGAGATACCTAAATAGCCTCTCTAGCTTGGTAGGCTTGTAATTTGTTTTCTTTATGGAAATACATTTAATTCAGAGTGATACTGTAGTATTACACAGCCAAAGATAGTAGTCTCAATTATCTTTCTTTAAAGATGGACCATAAGCTTATTTATAATATTCTAAGCTTTAAACATACTTGTAGAGATGTACATGAATTTTAATTTCTTAAAACCTGTATCAAATACAATTACATTTAAAAATTAGATATATTTTTTCAAGTTATCCAAGACAATGATTATATGTATTTCAATTTTCACCAATAATATGTAGTATGTTTCCCACACTCAAGTTAGCATTGCATGGTATCAGTAAGTTTTTCATTTTTTTTTGTGCTCTACATTTTTCTCTGCTCTCCTCCCACTTATGATAACAATTTATATCTTATATCTTTTCCCAGCTTTCTGAATTCGGACTATGTTTTTATTTTTCTTATACACAGATTAATTGATTAATTTATCATCTTTACATTCTCTGGGTGAATGGAAATGAACTCATTGCCATGTTCAGAGTTTACCAAATATGGAGGCAATGAAAAAAAAAGTGATTGAAAAGAAACCTATTCTTCCTCAGTGGCGACAGGCTGGCGATGACACCCATTTCTTTTTAACCATCTGAGCTGTAGTGCCCTTCATCTGAGAGCTCCTCCACACACTCGTATTCATGGATTGAAGAGAAGGGTCCAAGTAATTTTGGCAAAGAATGCGTCAGAGGAAGGAGGACATATTAATCAAGAGAGTTGTTCAGGTTGTGCATGCCTTAATGCTAGTCCTGGAGAAGCATTAACTTGGGGATCTGTGTGTGCTTCAGGACAGCCTGGCCTTTAGAAACGCCCCACCCCCACAAACCACCTGCCTCCACTATGACATCAGAGTAGTGGTCCAATCATTTAGCTGTGGAACATCGGATAATTTGCATAGGACTATCTATTGGCCAAAGGGCTTAAGCCCATCCCCAAGATGATGTTTGTGTACAGCTAGTTTCCAGAGAAACCAAACTTAGTGCTGGCAGTTGAACATGCAGTGTGAAGCTCTTCTGAAGTCCTTAAAAAAAGAACTAAATCAGAAGATATGATCCTCGTTTTCGAACTATTTCTGACTATAGAATTCTTTGTTGTGTTCCCAGTCCATTTTGCCATATAAATAGGTAGTATAAAATGTGTGAATTCATTAGTATAAATTAAATGAGTTATGAAAGAAAGGACCTCATCCTCGTGATGGACATTATAAGGAAGGAGATAACTTCAGGCATTGCCTCAGAAAAAAGTACGCTGCATAGGAGGGTTACTCATAACGGTGCGGTTACTCCTGGAAGAGAGGAATATCTGTTGGTGAATATCGCCTTGCAAGGAGGACTGTTCATCCTATCAAAAGTCATGCTCCGAGAAGGGATATTGAAAGGAGGAGGGTAATTCTGCAAAGAGAGCACCCTCTTCACCGAACTGTCATGACACAGCAAGTCTTTGCCTCAAAAAGGGAGCCCTGGTGAGTAGAGCTACTCATTTGAGAGGAGTAAGATGTCCAGGAGAAGACCCTCCTCAAGTGAAGCTTGCCTTGCAGGGAGAGGTCGCGCAATGAAAACTCACTCTGTAGAGTGGAACCAATCATTTGAGAAGTGCATCTGGGCCAAGAGAAGACCCTCTCCTGGGAATATTCAGCCCACAGGGACTGTTCCACCTTGAAGGACAAGACGCCCTGAGGAAGCAAGATTTTCAGTTGGAAGTGGCACCTCAGCAATTAGAGTACTCTCTCTCTGTTGGTTAAGGACACTCCATCAAAAGCTGCCATGTGAAAAAGGGTCTATTATCTGGAAAGGGTAACTCTGCAAATAGAGGATCCACTCCTGTGAAATGCAATCTTAGAGCGAGGCTTCGCTTCAGCAAAGGTACACTGAAAAGAAGGGCTACTCATGTGAGAGGGGTAAAATGAATGGCAGGGAATATATCCTCTGCAAGTGAAGATCACCTTGCACGGAGAGATATCCCCATCCAAGAATGCCCTGTAAAGGGGGGTCATTCATTTTAAAAGCATAACTCTGAAAAGGGAAAACTGTCCCAGGGAAAAATATTGCCACAAAAGGAGGCATTGCTTCAAAAAAAATTATCCTATAGAGGAGGTTTACTCATTGTTTAGGGGAAACTCTGCAAACACAGGACACTTAACTGGGAAACATCCACCCAGGGAGAGGTCAGCATTAGAAGAAAAGCCTCCCAACATTGGGGGGTCACCTAGTTCTGAAAGACAAAACTTGGGTGCATGAGGACACATTAAACGTGTTGTTGTTCTCCAAAAATGTTTCCCACCATTAGTAAAGGGATAAATCCATTTTATGTACTGTTTTGCTATTTTCTTTTTAATTAATTTTCACTAAAATCTCCATTATATTATAATTTTGTTTATTTTAGGCTTATGTATTCCTTTATTCCAGTGTCTTGAGACAAAAGGCCAGGTTACTGACCTGAAATCTTTCTCTAAATATGTGTGTGTGTGTGTGTGTGTGTGTGTGTGTTATTCTTTTATGTCTGAGCATGTGTCTATGGGTGTTTCAAGAGAGCAAAAGGAATCACATTCCTCGAAGCTAGAGCTTGAGATGGTTGTGACACCTGTATTTGTCCTGTAAGACCCAAACTGGGTGTTTTGCAAGAACAGCAAGGCCCTGAAACATCTGCACCATCTCTCCAGCCCCTTTTCCTTGGTTTTAAAGCAGGCACTTATAGTTGAAAATCATCCCTAATCACTAATTTAGTAATGGTATAGATATTCATATATTTTGTCTTCATTTGACTTTTTCATTTCCAACAGCTTCTCTCTGTAGTTTAACTTTCAATTCTCCTGCCTCAGCAGTTCAAGTGACTGTGCTTGTAGGCCTTCATCACTATTTGTGGTGTTTTCTATAAATATTTGAATTTCTGATTTTAAGTCCTCATTTTACACATTGAAACAGTATTTACTTTCGATAGATTCTAATTATCTAAATTACTTAAATTTGCTTGTTATTGATTTCTAACTACATTCCAGCGTGGTTGAAGTGTGTAGTTAATTCTAACCTTTTCCATTCTTTTTCTTTTTCCTGGGTATGATCTAACATGGAAAACGCTCTACATTGACCTGGGAAGAATGTCTGTGCTGCTAGTCTTGTGTGGAATGTAGTGTAGATGTATTTCTAAGACTATTTTCTTTGTAGTGCTGTTCAAGTCTTTTATCTCACTGTTCTATTGTCTCTGTGGTCCTTACTACTACTGAAAGTAGTTCATGAAATCTCCAAAAAGTAACTTTAAATTGTCTATTTTATCTGTGTGTTTTCTTGGTTCATGTAATTTTTTCTGATCTCAAGCGACAGTCATAGTTTCCTATTACAATCATCACTTTGACCAATAGTAAGCTTAGTTTTGCCCATAAGGTTTTAGTTTTAAAGTGTATTTGGTGAGATACCTAAATAGCCTCTCTAGCTTGGTAGGCTTGTAATTTGTTTTCTTTATGGAAATACATTTAATTCAGAGTGATACTGTAGTATTACACAGCCAAAGATAGTAGTCTCAATTATCTTTCTTTAAAGATGGACCATAAGCTTATTTATAATATTCTAAGCTTTAAACATACTTGTAGAGATGTACATGAATTTTAATTTCTTAAAACCTGTATCAAATACAATTACATTTAAAAATTAGATATATTTTTTCAAGTTATCCAAGACAATGATTATATGTATTTCAATTTTCACCAATAATATGTAGTATGTTTCCCACACTCAAGTTAGCATTGCATGGTAACAGTAAGTTTTTCATTTATTTTTATTGTGCTCTACATTTTTCTCTGCTCTCCTCCCAGTTATGATAACAATTTATATCTTATATCATTTTCCAGTTTTCTGAATTTGGACTATGTTTTTATTTGTCTTATGCACAGATTAATAGATTAATTTATCATCTTTACATTCTCTGGGTGAATGGGAATGAACTCATTGCCATGTTCAGAGTTTACCAAATATGGAGGCAATGAAAAAAAAAAGTGATTGAAAAGAAACCTATTCTTCCTCAGTGGCGACAGGCTGGCAATGACACCCATTTCTTTTGAACCATCTGAGCTGTAGTGCCCTTCATCTGAGAGCTCCTCCACACACTCGTATTCATGGATTGAAGAGAAGGGTCCAAGTAATTTTGGCAAAGAATGCGTCAGAGGAAGGAGGACATATTAATCAAGAGAGTTGTTCAGGTTGTGCATGCCTTAATGCTAGTCCTGGAGAAGCATTAACTTGGGGATCTGTGTGTGCTTCAGGACAGCCTGGCCTTTAGAAACGCCCCACCCCCACAAACCACCTGCCTCCACTATGACATCAGAGTAGTGGTCCAATCATTTAGCTGTGGAACATCGGATAATTTGCATAGGACTATCTATTGGCCAAAGGGCTTAAGCCCATCCCCAAGATGATGTTTGTGTACAGCTAGTTTCCAGAGAAACCAAACTTAGTGCTGGCAGTTGAACATGCATTGTGAAGCTCTTCTGAAGTCCTTAAAAAAAGAACTAAATCAGAAGATATGATCCTCGTTTTCGAACTAATTCAGACTATAGAATTCTTTGTTGTGTTCCCAGTCCATTTTGCCATATAAATAGGTAGTAGAAAATGTGTGAATTCATTAGTATAAATTAAATGAGTTATGAAAGAAAGGACCTCATCCTCGTGATGGACATTATAAGGAAGGAGATAACTTCAGGCATTGCCTCAGAAAAAAGTACGCTGCATAGGAGGGTTACTCATAATGGTGCGGTTACTCCAGGAAGAGAGGAATATCTGTTGGTGAATATCGCCTTGCAAGGAGGACTGTTCATCCTATCAAAAGTCATGCTCCGAGAAGGGATATTGAAAGGAGGAGGGTAATTCTGCAAAGAGAGCACCCTCTTCACCGAACTGTCAAGACACAGCCAGTCTTTGCCTCAAAAAGGTAGCCCTGGTGAGTAGAGCTACTCATTTGAGAGGAGTAAGATGTCCAGGAGAAGACCCTCCTCAAGTGAAGCTTGCCTTGCAGGGAGAGGTCGCGCAATGAAAACTCACTCTGTAGAGTGGAACCAATCATTTGAGAAGTGCATCTGGGCCAAGAGAAGACCCTCTCCTGGGAATATTCAGCCCACAGGGACTGTTCCACCTTGAAGGACAAGACGCCCCGAGGAAGCAAGATTTTCAGTTGGAAGTGGCACCTCAGCAATTAGAGTACTCTCTCTCTGTTGGTTAAGGACACTCCATCAAAAGCTGCCATGTGAAAAAGGGTCTATTATCTGGAAAGGGTAACTCTGCAAATAGAGGATCCACTCCTGTGAAATGCAATCTTAGAGCGAGGCTTCGCTTCAGCAAAGGTACACTGAAAAGAAGGGCTACTCATGTGAGAGGGGTAAAATGAATGGCAGGGAAAATATCCTCTGCAAGTGAAGATCACCTTGCAGGGAGAGATATCCCCATCCAAGAATGCCCTGTAAAGGGGGGTCATTCATTTTAAAAGCATAACTCTGAAAAGGGAAAACTGTCCCAGGGAAAAATATTGCCACAAAAGGAGGCATTGCTTCAAAAAAATTATCCTATAGAGGAGGGTTACTCATTGTTTAGGGGAAACTCTGCAAACACAGGACACTTAACTGGGAAACATCAACCCAGGGAGAGGTCAGCATTAGAAGAAAAGCCTCCCAACATTGGAGGATCACCTAGTTCTGAAAGACAAAACTTGGGTGCATGAGGACACATTAAACGTGTTGTTGTTCTCCAAAAATGATTCCCACCATTAGTAAAGGGATAAATCCATTTTATGTACTGTTTTGCTATTTTCTTTTTAATTAATTTTCACTAAAATCTCCATTATATTATAATTTTGTTTATTTTAGGCTTATGTATTCCTTTATTCCAGTGTCTTGAGACAAAAGGCCAGGTTACTGACCTGAAATCTTTCTCTAAATATGTGTGTGTGTGTGTGTGTGTGTGTGTGTGTGTGTGTGTGTGTGTGTTATTCTTTTATGTCTGAGCATGTGTCTATGGGTGTTTCAAGAGAGCAAAAGAAATCACATCCTTTGAAGCTTGAGCTTGAGATGGTTTTGACCCCTGTATTTGTCCTGTAAGACCAAAACTGGGTGTTTTGCAAGAACAGCAAGGCCCTGAAACAGCTGCACCATCTCTCCAGCCCCTTTTCCTTGGTTTTAAAGCAGGCACTTATAGTTGAAAATCATCCCTAATCACTAATTTAGTAATGGTATAGATATTCATATATTTTGTCTTCATTTGACTTTTTCATTTCCAACAGCTTCTCTCTGTAGTTTAACTTTCAATTCTCCTGCCTCAGCAGTTCAAGTGACTGTGCTTGTAGGCCTTCATCACTATTTGTGGTGTTTTCTATAAATATTTGAATTTCTGATTTTAAGTCCTCATTTTACACATTGAAACAGTATTTACTTTCGATAGATTCTAATTATCTAAATTACTTAAATTTGCTTGTTATTGATTTCTAACTACATTCCAGCGTGGTTGAAGTGTGTAGTTAATTCTAACCTTTTCCATTCTTTTTCTTTTTCCTGGGTGTGATCTAACATGGAGAACGCTCTACATTGACCTGGGAAGAATGTCTGTGCTGCTAGTCTTGTGTGGAATGTAGTGTAGATGTATTTCTAAGACTATTTTCTTTGTAGTGCTCTTCAAGTCTTTTATCTCACTGTTCTATTGTCTCTGTGGTCCTTACTACTACTGAAAGTAGTTCATGAAATCTCCAAAAAGTAACTTTAAATTGTCTATTTTATCTGTGTGTTTTCTTGGTTCATGTAATTTTTTCTGATCTCAAGCGACAGTCATAGTTTCCTATTACAATCATCACTTTGACCAATAGTAAGCTTAGTTTTGCCCATAAGGTTTTAGTTTTAAAGTGTATTTGGTGAGATACCTAAATAGCCTCTCTAGCTTGGTAGGCTTGTAATTTGTTTTCTTTATGGAAATACATTTAATTCAGAGTGATACTATAGTATTTCACAGCCAAAGATAGTAGTCTCAATTATCTTTCTTTAAAGATGGACCATAAGCTTATTTATAATATTCTAAGCTTTAAACATACTTGTAGAGATGTACATGTATTTTAATATCTTAAAAACCTGTATCAAATACAATTACATTTAAAAATTAGATATATTTTTTCAAGTTATCCAAGACAATGATTATATGTATTTCAATTTTCACCAATAATATGTAGTATGTTTCCCACACTCAAGTTAGCATTGCATGGTATCAGTAAGTTTTTCATTTTTTTTTGTGCTCTACATTTTTCTCTGCTCTCCTCCCACTTATGATAACAATTTATATCTTATATCTTTTCCCAGCTTTCTGAATTCGGACTATGTTTTTATTTTTCTTATACACAGATTAATTGATTAATTTATCATCTTTACATTCTCTGGGTGAATGGAAATGAACTCATTGCCATGTTCAGAGTTTACCAAATATGGAGGCAATGAAAAAAAAAGTGATTGAAAAGAAACCTATTCTTCCTCAGTGGCGACAGGCTGGCGATGACACCCATTTCTTTTTAACCATCTGAGCTGTAGTGCCCTTCATCTGAGAGCTCCTCCACACACTCGTATTCATGGATTGAAGAGAAGGGTCCAAGTAATTTTGGCAAAGAATGCGTCAGAGGAAGGAGGACATATTAATCAAGAGAGTTGTTCAGGTTGTGCATGCCTTAATGCTAGTCCTGGAGAAGCATTAACTTGGGGATCTGTGTGTGCTTCAGGACAGCCTGGCCTTTAGAAACGCCCCACCCCCACAAACCACCTGCCTCCACTATGACATCAGAGTACTGGTCCAATCATTTAGCTGTGGAACATCGGATAATTTGCATAGGACTATCTATTGGCCAAAGGGCTTAAGCCCATCCCCAAGATGATGTTTGTGTACAGCTAGTTTCCAGAGAAACCAAACTTAGTGCTGGCAGTTGAACATGCAGTGTGAAGCTCTTCTGAAGTCCTTAAAAAAAGAACTAAATCAGAAGATATGATCCTCGTTTTCGAACTATTTCTGACTATAGAATTCTTTGTTGTGTTCCCAGTCCATTTTGCCATATAAATAGGTAGTAGAAAATGTGTGAATTCATTAGTATAAATTAAATGAGTTATGAAAGAAAGGACCTCATCCTCGTGATGGACATTATAAGGAAGGAGATAACTTCAGGCATTGCCTCAGAAAAAAGTACGCTGCATAGGAGGGTTACTCATAATGGTGCGGTTACTCCTGGAAGAGAGGAATATCTGTTGGTGAATATCGCCTTGCAAGGAGGACTGTTCATCCTATCAAAAGTCATGCTCCGAGAAGGGATATTGAAAGGAGGAGGGTAATTCTGCAAAGAGAGCACCCTCTTCACCGAACTGTCATGACACAGCAAGTCTTTGCCTCAAAAAGGGAGCCCTGGTGAGTAGAGCTACTCATTTGAGAGGAGTAAGATGTCCAGGAGAAGACCCTCCTCAAGTGAAGCTTGCCTTGCAGGGAGAGGTCGCGCAATGAAAACTCACTCTGTAGAGTGGAACCAATCATTTGAGAAGTGCATCTGGGCCAAGAGAAGACCCTCTCCTGGGAATATTCAGCCCACAGGGACTGTTCCACCTTGAAGGACAAGACGCCCCGAGGAAGCAAGATTTTCAGTTGGAAGTGGCACCTCAGCAATTAGAGTACTCTCTCTCTGTTGGTTAAGGACACTCCATCAAAAGCTGCCATGTGAAAAAGGGTCTATTATCTGGAAAGGGTAACTCTGCAAATAGAGGATCCACTCCTGTGAAATGCAATCTTAGAGCGAGGCTTCGCTTCAGCAAAGGTACACTGAAAAGAAGGGCTACTCATGTGAGAGGGGTAAAATGAATGGCAGGGAATATATCCTCTGCAAGTGAAGATCACCTTGCACGGAGAGATATCCCCATCCAAGAATGCCCTGTAAAGGGGGGTCATTCATTTTAAAAGCATAACTCTGAAAAGGGAAAACTGTCCCAGGGAAAAATATTGCCACAAAAGGAGGCATTGCTTCAAAAAAAATTATCCTATAGAGGAGGTTTACTCATTGTTTAGGGGAAACTCTGCAAACACAGGACACTTAACTGGGAAACATCAACCCAGGGAGAGGTCAGCATTAGAAGAAAAGCCTCCCAACATTGGAGGGTCACCTAGTTCTGAAAGACAAAACTTGGGTGCATGAGGACACATTAAACGTGTTGTTGTTCTCCAAAAATGTTTCCCACCATTAGTAAAGGGATAAATCCATTTTATGTACTGTTTTGCTATTTTCTTTTTAATTAATTTTCACTAAAATCTCCATTATATTATAATTTTGTTTATTTTAGGCTTATGTATTCCTTTATTCCAGTGTCTTGAGACAAAAGGCCAGGTTACTGACCTGAAATCTTTCTCTAAATATGTGTGTGTGTGTGTGTGTGTGTGTGTGTGTGTGTTATTCTTTTATGTCTGAGCATGTGTCTATGGGTGTTTCAAGAGAGCAAAAGGAATCACATTCCTCGAAGCTAGAGCTTGAGATGGTTGTGACACCTGTATTTGTCCTGTAAGACCCAAACTGGGTGTTTTGCAAGAACAGCAAGGCCCTGAAACATCTGCACCATCTCTCCAGCCCCTTTTCCTTGGTTTTAAAGCAGGCACTTATAGTTGAAAATCATCCCTAATCACTAATTTAGTAATGGTATAGATATTCACATATTTTGTCTTCATTTGACTTTTTCATTTCCAACAGCTTCTCTCTGTAGTTTAACTTTCAATTCTCCTGCCTCAGCAGTTCAAGTGACTGTGCTTGTAGGCCTTCATCACTATTTGTGGTGTTTTCAATAAATATTTGAATTTCTGATTTTAAGTCCTCATTTTACACATTGAAACAGTATTTACTTTCGATAGATTCTAATTATCTAAATTACTTAAATTTGCTTGTTATTGATTTCTAACTACATTCCAGCGTGGTTGAAGTGTGTAGTTAATTCTAACCTTTTCCATTCTTTTTCTTTTTCCTGGGTATGATCTAACATGGAAAACGCTCTACATTGACCTGGGAAGAATGTCTGTGCTGCTAGTCTTGTGTGGAATGTAGTGTAGATGTATTTCTAAGACTATTTTCTTTGTAGTGCTGTTCAAGTCTTTTATCTCACTGTTCTATTGTCTCTGTGGTCCTTACTACTACTGAAAGTAGTTCATGAAATCTCCAAAAAGTAACTTTAAATTGTCTATTTTATCTGTGTGTTTTCTTGGTTCATGTAATTTTTTCTGATCTCAAGCGACAGTCATAGTTTCCTATTACAATCATCACTTTGACCAATAGTAAGCTTAGTTTTGCCCATAAGGTTTTAGTTTTAAAGTGTATTTGGTGAGATACCTAAATAGCCTCTCTAGCTTGGTAGGCTTGTAATTTGTTTTCTTTATGGAAATACATTTAATTCAGAGTGATACTGTAGTATTACACAGCCAAAGATAGTAGTCTCAATTATCTTTCTTTAAAGATGGACCATAAGCTTATTTATAATATTCTAAGCTTTAAACATACTTGTAGAGATGTACATGAATTTTAATTTCTTAAAACCTGTATCAAATACAATTACATTTAAAAATTAGATATATTTTTTCAAGTTATCCAAGACAATGATTATATGTATTTCAATTTTCACCAATAATATGTAGTATGTTTCCCACACTCAAGTTAGCATTGCATGGTATCAGTAAGTTTTTCATTTTTTTTTGTGCTCTACATTTTTCTCTGCTCTCCTCCCAGTTATGATAACAATTCATATCTTATATCTTTTCCCAGCTTTCTGAATTCGGACTATGTTTTTATTTTTCTTATACACAGATTAATTGATTAATTTATCATCTTTACATTCTCTGGGTGAATGGAAATGAACTCATTGCCATGTTCAGAGTTTACCAAATATGGAGGCAATGAAAAAAAAAGTGATTGAAAAGAAACCTATTCTTCCTCAGTGGCGACAGGCTGGCGATGACACCCATTTCTTTTGAACCATCTGAGCTGTAGTGCCCTTCATCTGAGAGCTCCTCCACACACTCGTATTCATGGATTGAAGAGAAGGGTCCAAGTAATTTTGGCAAAGAATGCGTCAGAGGAAGGAGGACATATTAATCAAGAGAGTTGTTCAGGTTGTGCATGCCTTAATGCTAGTCCTGGAGAAGCATTAACTTGGGGATCTGTGTGTGCTTCAGGACAGCCTGGCCTTTAGAAACGCCCCACCCCCACAAACCACCTGCCTCCACTATGACATCAGAGTAGTGGTCCAATCATTTAGCTGTGGAACATCGGATAATTTGCATAGGACTATCTATTGGCCAAAGGGCTTAAGCCCATCCCCAAGATGATGTTTGTGTACAGCTAGTTTCCAGAGAAACCAAACTTAGTGCTGGCAGTTGAACATGCAGTGTGAAGCTCTTCTGAAGTCCTTAAAAAAAGAACTAAATCAGAAGATATGATCCTCGTTTTCGAACTAATTCAGACTATAGAATTCTTTGTTGTGTTCCCAGTCCATTTTGCCATATAAATAGGTAGTAGAAAATGTGTGAATTCATTAGTATAAATTAAATGAGTTATGAAAGAAAGGACCTCATCCTCGTGATGGACATTATAAGGAAGGAGATAACTTCAGGCATTGCCTCAGAAAAAAGTACGCTGCATAGGAGGGTTACTCATAATGGTGCGGTTACTCCAGGAAGAGAGGAATATCTGTTGGTGAATATCGCCTTGCAAGGAGGACTGTTCATCCTATCAAAAGTCATGCTCCGAGAAGGGATATTGAAAGGAGGAGGGTAATTCTGCAAAGAGAGCACCCTCTTCACCGAACTGTCAAGACACAGCCAGTCTTTGCCTCAAAAAGGTAGCCCTGGTGAGTAGAGCTACTCATTTGAGAGGAGTAAGATGTCCAGGAGAAGACCCTCCTCAAGTGAAGCTTGCCTTGCAGGGAGAGGTCGCGCAATGAAAACTCACTCTGTAGAGTGGAACCAATCATTTGAGAAGTGCATCTGGGCCAAGAGAAGACCCTCTCCTGGGAATATTCAGCCCACAGGGACTGTTCCACCTTGAAGGACAAGACGCCCCGAGGAAGCAAGATTTTCAGTTGGAAGTGGCACCTCAGCAATTAGAGTTCTCTCTCTCTGTTGGTTAAGGACACTCCATCAAAAGCTGCCATGTGAAAAAGGGTCTATTATCTGGAAAGGGTAACTCTGCAAATAGAGGATCCACTCCTGTGAAATGCAATCTTAGAGCGAGGCTTCGCTTCAGCAAAGGTACACTGAAAAGAAGGGCTACTCATGTGAGAGGGGTAAAATGAATGGCAGGGAAAATATCCTCTGCAAGTGAAGATCACCTTGCAGGGAGAGATATCCCCATCCAAGAATGCCCTGTAAAGGGGGGTCATTCATTTTAAAAGCATAACTCTGAAAAGGGAAAACTGTCCCAGGGAAAAATATTGCCACAAAAGGAGGCATTGCTTCAAAAAAAATTATCCTATAGAGGAGGGTTACTCATTGTTTAGGGGAAACTCTGCAAACACAGGACACTTAACTGGGAAACATCAACCCAGGGAGAGGTCAGCATTAGAAGAAAAGCCTCCCAACATTGGAGGGTCAGCCAGTTCTGAAAGACAAAACTTGGGTGCATGAGGACACATTAAACGTGTTGTTGTTCTCCAAAAATGTTTCCCACCATTAGTAAAGGGATAAATCCATTTTATGTACTGTTTTGCTATTTTCTTTTTAATTAATTTTCACTAAAATCTCCATTATATTATAATTTTGTTTATTTTAGGCTTATGTATAACTTTATTCCAGTGTCTTGAGACAAAAGGCCAGGTTACTGACCTGAAATCTTTCTCTAAATATGTGTGTGTGTGTGTGTGTGTGTGTGTGTGTGTGTGTTATTCTTTTATGTCTGAGCATGTGTCTATGGGTGTTTCAAGAGAGCAAAAGAAATCACATCCCTTGAAGCTTGAGCTTGAGATGGTTTTGACCCCTGTATTTGTCCTGTAAGACCAAAACTGGGTGTTTTGCAAGAACAGCAAGGCCCTGAAACAGCTGCACCATCTCTCCAGCCCCTTTTCCTTGGTTTTAAAGCAGGCACTTATAGTTGAAAATCATCCCTAATCACTAATTTAGTAATGGTATAGATATTCATATATTTTGTCTTCATTTGACTTTTTCATTTCCAACAGCTTCTCTCTGTAGTTTAACTTTCAATTCTCCTGCCTCAGCAGTTCAAGTGACTGTGCTTGTAGGCCTTCATCACTATTTGTGGTGTTTTCTATAAATATTTGAATTTCTGATTTTAATTTTACACATTGAAACAGTATTTACTTTCGATAGATTCTAATTATCTAAATTACTTAAATTTGCTTGTTATTGATTTCTAACTACATTCCAGCGTGGTTGAAGTGTGTAGTTAATTCTAACCTTTTCCATTCTTTTTCTTTTTCCTGGGTGTGATCTAACATGGAGAACGCTCTACATTGACCTGGGAAGAATGTCTGTGCTGCTAGTCTTGTGTGGAATGTAGTGTAGATGTATTTCTAAGACTATTTTCTTTGTAGTGCTCTTCAAGTCTTTTATCTCACTGTTCTATTGTCTCTGTGGTCCTTACTACTACTGAAAGTAGTTCATGAAATCTCCAAAAAGTAACTTTAAATTGTCTATTTTATCTGTGTGTTTTCTTGGTTCATGTAATTTTTTCTGATCTCAAGCGACAGTCATAGTTTCCTATTACAATCATCACTTTGACCAATAGTAAGCTTAGTTTTGCCCATAAGGTTTTAGTTTTAAAGTGTATTTGGTGAGATACCTAAATAGCCTCTCTAGCTTGGTAGGCTTGTAATTTGTTTTCTTTATGGAAATACATTTAATTCAGAGTGATACTGTAGTATTTCACAGCCAAAGATAGTAGTCTCAATTATCTTTCTTTAAAGATGGACCATAAGCTTATTTATAATATTCTAAGCTTTAAATATACTTGCAGAGGTGTACATGTATTTTAATATCTTAAAACCTGTATCAAATACAATTACATTTAAAAATTAGATATATTTTTTCAAGTTATCCAAGACAATGATTATATGTATTTCAATTTTCACCAATAATATGTAGTATGTTTCCCACACTCAAGTTAGCATTGCATGGTATCAGTAAGTTTTTCATTTATTTTTATTGTGCTCTACATTTTTCTCTGCTCTACTCCCAGTTATGATAACAATTTATATCTTATATCTTTTTCCAGTTTTTTGAATTCGGACTATGTTTATATTTTTCTTATACACTGATTAATAGATTAATTTATCATCTTTACATTCTCTGGGTGAATGGAAATGAACTCATTGCCATGTTCAGAGTTTACTAAATATGGAGACAATGAAAAAAAAGTGATTGAAAATAAACCTATTCTTCCTCAGTGGCGACAGGCTGGCGATGACACCCATTTCTTTTTAACCATCTGAGCTGTAGTGCCCTTCATCTGAGAGCTCCTCCACACACTCGTATTCATGGATTGAAGAGAAGGGTCCAAGTAATTTTGGCAAAGAATGCGTCAGAGGAAGGAGGACATATTAATCAAGAGAGTTGTTCAGGGTGTGCATGCCTTAATGCTATTCCTGGAGAAGCATTAACTTGGGGATCTGTGTGTGCTTCAGGACAGCCTGGCCTTTAGAAACGCCCCACCCCCACAAACCACCTGCCTCCACTATGACATCAGAGTAGTGGTCCAATCATTTAGCTGTGGAACATCGGATAATTTGCATAGGACTATCTATTGGCCAAAGGGCTTAAGCCCATCCCCAAGATGATGTTTGTGTACAGCTAGTTTCCAGAGAAACCAAACTTAGTGCTGGCAGTTGAACATGCAGTGTGAAGCTCTTCTGAAGTCCTTAAAAAAGAACTAAATCAGAAGATATGATCCTCGTTTTCGAACTAATTCAGACTATAGAATTCTTTGTTGTGTTCCCAGTCCATTTTGCCATATAAATAGGTAGTAGAAAATGTGTGAATTCATTAGTATAAATTAAATGAGTTATGAAAGAAAGGACCTCATCCTCGTGATGGACATTATAAGGAAGGAGATAACTTCAGGCATTGCCTCAGAAAAAAAGTACGCTGCATAGGAGGGTTATTCATAACAGTGCAGTTACTCCTGGAAGAGAGGAATATCTGTTGGTGAATATCGCCTTGCAAGGAGGACTGTTCATGCTCCAAGAAGGGATATTGAAAGGAGGAGGGTAATTCTGCAAAGAGAGCATCCTCTTCACCGAACTGTCAAGACACAGCAAGTCTTTGCCTCAAAAAGGGAGCTCTGGTGAGGAGAGCTACTCATTTGAGAGGAGTAAGTTGTCCAGGAGAAGACCCTCCTCAAGTGAAGCTTGCCTTGCAGGGAGAGGTCGCGCAATGAAAACTCACTCTGTAGAGTGGAACCAATCATTTGAGAAGTGCATCTGGGCCAAGAGAAGACCCTCTCCTGGGAATATTCAGCCCACAGGGATTGTTCCACCTTGAAGGACAAGACGCCCCGAGGAAGAGAGATTTTCAGTTGGCAGGGGCACCTCAGCAATTAGAGTACCCTCTCTCTGTTGGTTAAGGACACTCCATCAAAAGCTGCCATTTGAAAAAGGGTCTATTATCTGGAAAGGGTAACTCTGCAAATAGAGGATCCACTCCTGTGAAATGCAATCTTAGAGCGAGGCTTCGCTTCAGCAAAGGTACAATGAAAAGAAGGGCTACTCATGTGGGAGCGGTAAAATGAATGGCAGGGAAAATATCCTCTGCAAGTGAAGATCATCTTGCAGGGAGAGATATCCCCATCCATGAATGCCCTGTAAAGGGGGGTCATTCATTTTAAAAGCATAACTCTGAAAAGGGAAAACTGTCCCAGGGAAAAATATTGCCACAAAAGGAGGCATTGCTTCAAAAAAATTATCCACTAGAGGAGGGTTACTCATTGTTTAGGGGAAACTCTGCAAACACAGGACACTTAACTGGGAAACATCAACCCAGGGAGAGGTCAACATTAGAAGAAAAGCCTCCCAACATTGGAGGGTCACCCAGTTCTGAAAGACAAAACTTGAGTGCATGAGGAAACATTAAACGTGTTGTTGTTCTCCAAAAATGATTCCCACCATTAGTAAAGGGATAAATCCATTTTATGTACTGTTTTGCTATTTTCTTTTTAATTAATTTTCACTAAAATCTCCATTATATTATAATTTTGTTTATTTTAGGCTTATGTATTCCTTTATTCCAGTGTCTTGAGACAAAAGGCTAGGTTACTGACCTGAAATCTTTCTCTAAATATGTGTGTGTGTGTGTGTGTGTGTGTGTTATTCTTTTATGTCTGAGCATGTGTCTATGAGTGTTTCAAGAGAGCAAAAGGAATCACATTCCTCGAAGCTAGAGCTTGAGATCGTTGTGACACCTGTATTTGTCCTGTAAGACCCAAACTGGGTGTTTTGCAAGAACAGCAAGGCCCTGAAACAGCTGCACCATCTCTCCAGCCCCTTTTCCTTGGTTATAAAGCAGGCACGTATAGTTGAAAATCATCCCTAATCACTAATTTAGTAATGGTATAGATATTCATATATTTTGTCTTCATTTGACTTTTTCATTTCCAACAGCTTCTCTCTGTAGTTTAACTTTCAATTCTCCTGCCTCAGCAGTTCAAGTGACTGTGCTTGTAGGCCTTCAACACTATTTGTGGTGTTTTCAATAAATATTTGAATTTGTGTTTTTAAGTCCTCATTTTACACATTGAAACAGTATTTACTTTCGATAGATTCTAATTTTCTAAATTACTTAAATTTGCTTGTTATTGATTTCTAACTCCATTCCAGTGTGGTTAAAGTGTGTAGTTAATTCTTCACTTTTCTATTCTTTTTCTTTTTCCTGGGTATGATCTAACATGGAGAAAGTTGTACATTGACCTGAGAAGAATGTCTGTGCTGCTAGTCTTGTGTGGAATGTAGTGTAGATGTATTTCTAAGACTATTTTCTTTGTAGTGCTGTTCAAGTCTTTTATCTCACTGTTCTATTGTCTCTGTGGTCCTTACTACTACTGAAAGTAGTTCATGAAATCTCCAAAAAGTAACTTTAAATTGTCTATTTTATCTGTGTGTTTTCTTGGTTCATGTAATTTTTTCTGATCTCAAGGGACAGTAATAGTTTCCTATTACAATCATCACTTTGACCAATAGTAAGCTTAGTTTTGCCCATAAGGTTTTAGTTTTAAAGTGTATTTGGTGAGATACCTAAATAGCCTCTCTAGCTTGGTAGGCTTGTAATTTGTTTTCTTTATGGAAATACATTTAATTCAGAGTGATACTGTAGTATTTCACAGCCAAAGATAGTAGTCTCAATTATCTTTCTTTAAAGATGGACCATAAGCTTATTTATAATATTCTAAGCTTTAAACATACTTGTAGAGGTGTACATGTATTTTAATATCTTAAAACCTGTATCAAATACAATTACATTTAAAAATTAGATATATTTTTTCAAGTTATCCAAGACAATGATTATATGTATTTCAATTTTCACCAATAATATGTAGTATGTTTCCCACACTCAAGTTAGCATTGCATGGTATCAGTAAGTTTTTCATTTATTTTTATTGTGCTCTACATTTTTCTCTGCTCTCCTCCCACTTATGATAACAATTTATATCTTATATCTTTTTCCAGTTTTCTGAATTCGGACTATGTTTATATTTTTTTATACACTGATTAATAGATTAATTTATCATCTTTACATTCTCTGGGTGAATGGAAATGAACTCATTGCCATGTTCAGAGTTTACTAAATATGGAGACAATGAAAAAAAAGGGATTGAAAATAAACCTATTCTTCCTCAGTGGCGACAGGCTGGCGATGACACCCATTTCTTTTTAAACATCTGAGCTGTACTGCCCTTCATCTGAGAGCTCCTCCACACACTCGTATTCATGGATTGAAGAGAAGGGTCCAAGTAATTTTGGCAAAGAATGCGTCAGAGGAAGGAGGACATATTAATCAAGAGAGTTGTTCAGGTTGTGCATGCCTTAATGCTAGTCCTGGAGAAGCATTAACTTGGGGATCTGTGTGTGCTTCAGGACAGCCTGGCCTTTAGAAACGCCCCACCCCCACAAACCACCTGCCTCCACTATGACATCAGAGTAGTGGTCCAATCATTTAGCTGTGGAACATCGGATAATTTGCATAGGACTATCTATTGGCCAAAGGGCTTAAGCCCATCCCCAAGATGATGTTTGTGTACAGCTAGTTTCCAGAGAAACCAAACTTAGTGCTGGCAGTTGAACATGCAGTGTGAAGCTCTTCTGAAGTCTTTAAAAAAAGAACTAAATCAGAAGATATGATCCTCGTTTTCGAACTAATTCAGACTATAGAATTCTTTGTTGTGTTCCCAGTCCATTTTGTCATATAAATAGGTAGTAGAAAATGTGTGAATTCATTAGTATAAATTAAATGAGTTATGAAAAAAAGGACCTCATCCTCGTGATGGACATTATAAGGAATGAGATAACTTCAGGCTTTGCCTCAGAAAAACGTACGCTGCATAGGAGGGTTACTCATAACAGTGCGGTTACTCCTGGAAGAGAGGAATATCTGTTGGTGAATATCGCCTTGCAAGGAGGACTGTTCATCCTATCAAAAGTCATGCTCCGAGAAGGGATATTGAAAGGAGGAGGGTAATTCTGCAAAAAGAGCATTCTCTTCACCGAACTGTCAAGACACAGCAAGTCTTTGCCTCAAAAAGGGAGCCCTGGTGAGGAGAGCTACTCATTTGAGAGGAGTAAGTTGTCCAGGAGAAGACCCTCCTCAAGTGAAGCTTGCCTTGCAGGGAGAGGTCGCGCAATGAAAACTCACTCTGTAGAGTGGAACCAATCATTTGAGAAGTGCATCTGGGCCAAGAGAAGACCCTCTCCTGGGAATATTCAGCCCACAGGGATTGTTCCACCTTGAAGGACAAGACGCCCCGAGGAAGAGAGATTTTCAGTTGGCAGGGGCACCTCAGCAATTAGAGTACCATCTCTCTGTTGGTTAAGGACACTCCATCAAAAGCTGCCATGTGAAAAAGGGTCTATTATCTGGAAAGGGTAACTCTGCAAATAGAGGATCCACTCCTGTGAAATGCAATCTTAGAGCGAGGCTTCGCTTCAGCAAAGGTACAATGAAAAGAAGGGCTACTCATGTGGGAGGGGTAAAATGAATGGCAGGGAAAATATCCTCTGCAAGTGAAGATCACCTTGCAGGGAGAGATATCCCCATCCATGAATGCCCTGTAAAGGGGGTTCACTCATTTTAAAAGCATAACTCTGAAAAGGGAAAACTGTCCCAGGGAAAAATATTGCCACAAAAGGAGGCATTGCTTCAAAAAAATTACCCACTATAGGAGGGTTACTCATTGTTTAGGGGAAACTCTGCAAACACAGGACACTTAACTGGGAAACATCAACCCAGGGAGAGGTCAGCATTAGAAGAAAAGCCTCCCAACATTGGAGGGTCACTCAGTTCTGAAAGACAAAACTTGAGTGCATGAGGAAACATTAAACGTGTTGTTGTTCTCCAAAAATGATTCCCACCATTAGTAAAGGGATAAATCCATTTTATGTACTGTTTTGCTATTTTCTTTTTAATTAATTTTCACTAAAATCTCCATTATATTATAATTTTGTTTATTTTAGGCTTATGTATTCCTTTATTCCAGTGTCTTGAGACAAAAGGCCAGGTTACTGACCTGAAATCTTTCTCTAAATATGTGTGTGTGTGTGTTATTCTTTTATGTCTGAGCATGTGTCTATGGGTGTTTCAAGAGAGCAAAAGGAATCACATCCCTCGAAGCTAGAGCTTGAGATGGTTGTGACCCCTGTATTTGTCCTGTAAGACCCAAACTGGGTGTTTTGCAAGAACAGCAAGGCCCTGAAACAGCTGCACCATCTCTCCAGCCCCTTTTCCTTGGTTTTAAAGCAGGCACTTATAGTTGAAAATCATCCCTAATCACTAATTTAGTAATGGTATAGATATTCATATATTTTGTCTTCATTTGACTTTTTCATTTCCAACAGCTTCTCTCTGTAGTTTAACTTTCAATTCTCCTGCCTCAGCAGTTCAAGTGACTGTGCTTGTAGGCCTTCATCACTATTTGTGGTGTTTTCTATAAATATTTGAATTTCTGTTTTTAAGTCCTCATTTTACACATTGAAACAGTATTTACTTTCGATAGATTCTAATTTTCTAAATTACTTAAATTTGCTTGTTATTGATTTCTAACTCCATTCCAGTGTGGTTAAAGTGTGTAGTTAATTCTACACTTTTCTATTCTTTTTCTTTTTCCTGGGTATGATCTAACATGGAGAACGTTCTACATTGACCTGAGAAGAATGTCTGTGCTGCTAGTCTTGTGTGGAATGTAGTGTAGATGTATTTCTAAGACTATTTTCTTTGTAGTGCTGTTCAAGTCTTTTATCTCACTGTATATTGTCTCTGTGGTCCTTACTACTACTGAAAGTCGTTCATGAAATCTCCAAAAAGTAACTTTAAATTGACTATTTTATCTGTGTGTTTTCTTGGTTCATGTAATTTTTTCGGATCTCAAGCGACAGTCATAGTTTCCTATTACAATCATCACTTTGACCAATAGTAAGCTTAGTTTTGCCCATAAGGTTTTAGTTTTAAAGTGTATTTGGTGAGATACCTAAATAGCCTCTCTAGCTTGGTAGGCTTGTAATTTGTTTTCTTTATGGAAATACATTTAATTCCGAGTGATACTGTAGTATTTCACAGCCAAAGATAGTAGTCTCAATTATCTTTCTTTAAAGATGGACCATAAGCTTATTTATAATATTCTAAGCTTTAAACATACTTGCAGAGGTGTACATGTATTTTAATATCTTAAAACCTGTATCAAATACAATTACATTTAAAAATTAGATATATTTTTTCAAGTTATCCAAGACAATGATTATATGTATTTCAATTTTCACCAATAATATGTAGTATGTTTCCCACACTCAAGTTAGCATTGCATGGTATCAGTAAGTTTTTCATTTATTTTTATTGTGCTCTACATTTTTCTCTGCTCTACTCCCAGTTATGATAACAATTTATATCTTATATCTTTTCCCAGCTTTCTGAATTCGGACTATGTTTATATTTTTCTTATACACTGATTAATAGATTAATTTATCATCTTTACATTCTCTGGGTGAATGGAAATGAACTCATTGCCATGTTCAGAGTTTACTAAATATGGAGACAATGAAAAAAAAGGGATTGAAATGAAACCTATTCTTCCTCAGTGGCGACAGGCTGGCGATGACACCCATTTCTTTTTAACCATCTGAGCTGTAGTGCCCTTCATCTGAGAGCTCCTCCACACACTCGTATTCATGGATTGAAGAGAAGGGTCCAAGTAATTTTGGCAAAGAATGCGTCAGAGGAAGGATGACATATTAATCAAGAGAGTTGTTCAGGTTGTGCATGCCTTAATGCTAGTCCTGGAGAAGCATTAACTTGGGGATCTGTGTGTGCTTCAGGACAGCCTGGCCTTTAGCAACGCCCCACCCCCACAAACCACCTGCCTCCACTATGACATCAGAGTAGTGGTCCAATCATTTAGCTGTGGAACATCGGATAATTTGCATAGGACTATCTATTGGCCAAAGGGCTTAAGCCCATCCCCAAGATGTTGTTTGTGTACAGCTAGTTTCCAGAGAAACCAAACTTAGTGCTGGCAGTTGAACATGCAGTGTGAAGCTCTTCTGAAGTCCTTAAAAAAAGAACTAAATCAGAAGATATGATCCTCGTTTTCGAACTAATTCAGACTATAGAATTCTTTGTTGTGTTCCCAGTCCATTTTGCCATATAAATAGGTAGTAGAAAATGTGTGAATTCATTAGTATAAATTAAATGAGTTATGAAAGAAAGGACCTCATCCTCGTGATGGACATTATAAGGAAGGAGATAACTTCAGGCATTGCCTCAGAAAAAAGTACGCTGCATAGGAGGGTTACTCAAAGCAGTGCAGTTACTCCTGGAAGAGAGGAATATCTGTTGGTGAATATCGGCTTGCAAGGAGGACTGTTCATCCTATCAAAAGTCATGCTCCGAGAAGGGATATTGAAAGGAGGAGGGTAATTCTGCAAAGAGAGCATCCTCTTCACCGAACTGTCAAGACACAGCAAGTCTTTGCCTCAAAAAGGGAGCCCTGGTGAGGAGAGCTACTCATTTGAGAGGAGTAAGTTGTCCAGGAGAAGACCCTCCTCAAGTGAAGCTTGCCTTGCAGGGAGAGGTCGCGCAATGAAAACTCACTCTGTAGAGTGCAACCAATCATTTGAGAAGTGCATCTGGGCCAAGAGAAGACCCTCTCCTGGGAATATTCAGCCCACAGGGATTGTTCCACCTTGAAGGACAAGACGCCCCGAGGAAGAGAGATTTTCAATTGGCAGGGACACCTCAGCAATTAGAGTACCCTCTCTCTGTTGGTTAAGGACACTCCATCAAAAGCTGCCATGTGAAAAAGGGTCTATTATCTGGAAAGGGTAACTCTGCAAATAGAGGATCCACTCCTGTGAAATGCAATCTTAGAGCGAGGTTTCGCTTCAGCAAAGGTACACTGAAAAGAAGGGCTACTCATGTGAGAGGGGTAAAATGAATGGCAGGGAAAATATCCTCTGCAAGTGAAGATCACCTTGCAGGGAGAGATATCCCCATCCAAGAATGCCCTGTAAAGGGGGGTCATTCATTTTAAAAGCATAACTCTGAAAAGGGAAAACTGTCCCAGGGAAAAATATTGCCACAAAAGGAGGCATTGCTTCAAAAAAACTTATCCTATAGAGGAGGGTTACTCATTGTTTAGGGGAAACTCTGCAAACACAGGACACTTAACTGGGAAACATCAACCCAGGGAGAGGTCAGCATTAGAAGAAAAGCCTCCCAACATTGGAGGGTCACCCAGTTCTGAAAGACAAAACTTGGGTGCATGAGGACACATTAAACGTGTTGTTGTTCTCCAATAATGTTTCCCACCATTAGTAAAGGGATAAATCCATTTTATGTACTGTTTTGCTATTTTCTTTTTAATTAATTTTCACTAAAATCTCCATTATATTATAATTTTGTTTATTTTAAGCTTATGGATTCCTTTATTCCAGTGTCTTGAGACAAAAGGCCAGGTTACTGACCTGAAATCTTTCTCTAAATATGTGTGTGTGTGTGTTATTTTTTTATGTCTGAGCATGTGTCTATGGGTGTTTCAAGAGAGCAAAAGGAATCACATCCCTCGAAGCTAGAGCTTGAGATGGTTGTGACCCCTGTATTTGTCCTGTAAGACCCAAACTGGGTGTTTTGCAAGAACAGCAAGGCCCTGAAACAGCTGCACCATCTCTCCAGCCCCTTTTCCTTGGTTTAAAGCAGGCACTTATAGTTGAAAATCATCCCTAATCACTAATTTAGTAATGGTATAGATATTCATATATTTTGTCTTCATTTGACTTTTTCATTTCCAACAGTTTCTCTCTGTAGTTTAACTTTCAATTCTCCTGCCTCAGCAGTTCAAGTGACTGTGCTTGTAGGCCTTCATCACTATTTGTGGTGTTTTCTATAAATATTTGAATTTCTGTTTTTAAGTCCTCATTTTACACATTGAAACAGTATTTACTTTCGATAGATTCTAATTTTCTAAATTACTTAAATTTGCTTGTTATTGATTTCTAACTCCATTCCAGTGTGGTTAAAGTGTGTAGTTAATTCTACACTTTTCTATTCTTTTTCTTTTTCCTGGGTATGATCTAACATGGAGAACGTTCTACATTGACCTGAGAAGAATGTCTGTGCTGCTAGTCTTGTGTGGAATGTAGTGTAGATGTATTTCTAAGACTATTTTCTTTGTAGTGCTGTTCAAGTCTTTTATCTCACTGTATATTGTCTCTGTGGTCCTTACTACTACTGAAAGTAGTTCATGAAATCTCCAAAAAGTAACTTTAAATTGTCTATTTTATCTGTGTGTTTTCTTGGTTCATGTAATTTTTTCTGATCTCAAGCGACAGTCATAGTTTCCTATTACAATCATCACTTTCACCAATAGTAAGCTTAGTTTTGCCCATAAGGTTTTAGTTTTAAAGTGTATTTGGTGAGATACCTAAATAGCCTCTCTAGCTTGGTAGGCTTGTAATTTGTTTTCTTTATGGAAATACATTTAATTCCGAGTGATACTGTAGTATTTCACAGCCAAAGATAGTAGTCTCAATTATCTTTCTTTAAAGATGGACCATAAGCTTATTTATAATATTCTAAGCTTTAAACATACTTGTAGAGATGTACATGTATTTTAATATCTTAAAATCCTGTATCAAATACAATTACATTAAAAATTAGATATATTTTTTCAAGTTATCCAAGACAATGATTATATGTATTTCAATTTTCACCAATAATATGCAGTATGTTTCCCACACTCAAGTTAGCATTGCATGGTATCAGTAAGTTTTTCATTTTTTTTTTTTGTGCTCTACATTTTTCTCTGCTCTCCTCCCAGTTTTGGTAACAATTTATATCTTATATCTTTTCCCAGCTTTCTGAATTCGGACTATGTTTTTATTTTTCTTATACACAGATTAATAGATTAATTTATCATCTTTACATTCTCTGGGTGAATGGAAATGAACTCATTGCCATGTTCAGAGTTTACCAAATATGGAGGCAATGAAAAAAAAAGTGATTGAAAAGAAACCTATTCTTCCTCAGTGGCGACAGGCTGGCAATGACACCCATTTCTTTTTAACCATCTGAGCTGTAGTGCCCTTCATCTGAGAGCTCCACCACACACTCGTATTCATGGATTGAAGAGAAGGGTCCGAGTAATTTTGGCAAAGAATGCGTCAGAGGAAGGAGGACATATTAATCAAGAGAGTTGTTCAGGTTGTGCATGCCTTACTGCTAGTCCTGGAGAAGCATTAACTTGGGGATCTGTGTGTGCTTCAGGACAGCCTGGCCTTTAGAAACGCCCCACCCCCACAAACCACCTGCCTCCACTATGACATCAGAGTAGTGGTCCAATCATTTAGCTGTGGAACATCGGATAATTTGCATAGGACTATCTATTGGCCAAAGGGCTTAAGCCCATCCCCAAGATGTTGTTTGTGTACAGCTAGTTTCCAGAGAAACCAAACTTAGTGCTGGCAGTTGAACATGCAGTGTGAAGCTCTTCTGAAGTCCTTCAAAAAAGAACTAAATCAGAAGATATGATCCTCGTTTTCGAACTAATTCAGACTGTAGAATTCTTTGTTGTGTTCCCAGTCCATTTTGCCATATAAATAGGTAGTAGAAAATGTGTGAATTCATTAGTATAAATTAAATGAGTTATGAAAGAGAGGACCTCATCCTCCTGATGGACATTATAAGGAAGGAGATAACTTCAGGCATTGCCTCAGAAAAAAGTACGCTGCATAGGAGGGTTACTCATAACAGTGCGGTTACTCCTGGAAGAGAGGAATATCTGTTGGTGAATATCGCCTTGCAAGGAGGACTGTTCATCCTATCAAAAGTCATGCTCCGAGAAGGGATATTGAAAGGAGGAGGGTAATTCTGCAAAGAGAGCATCCTCTTCACCGAACTGTCAAGACACAGCAAGTCTTTGCCTCAAGAAGGGAGCCCTGGTGAGGAGAGCTACTCATTTGAGAGGAGTAAGTTGTCCAGGAGAAGACCCTCCTCAAGTGAAGCTTGCCTTGCAGGGAGAGGTCGCGCAATGAAAACTCACTCTGTAGAGTGGAACCAATCATTTGAGAAGTGCATCTGGGCCAAGAGAAGACCCTCTCCTGGGAATATTCAGCCCACAGGGATTGTTCCACCTTGAAGGACAAGACGCCCCGAGGAAGAGAGATTTTCAGTTGGAAGGGGCACCTCAGCAATTAGAGTACCCTCTCTCTGTTGGTTAAGGACACTCCATCAAAAGCTGCCATGGGAAAAAGGGTCTATTATCTGGAAAGGGTAACTCTGCAAATAGAGGATCCACTCCTGTGAAATGCAATCTTAGAGCGAGGCTTCACTTCAGCAAAGGTACACTGAAAAGAAGGGCTACTCATGTGAGAGGGGTAAAATGAATGGCAGGGAAAATATCCTCTGCAAGTGAAGATCACCTTGCAGGGAGAGATATCCCCATTCATGAATGCCATGTAAAGGGGGGTCATTCATTTTAAAAGCATAACTCTGAAAAGGGAAAACTGTCCCAGGGAAAAATATTGCCACAAAAGGAGGCATTGCTTCAAAAAAATTATCCTATAGAGGAGGGTTACTCATTGTTTAGGGGAAACTCTGCAAACACAGGACACTTAACTGGGAAACATCAACCCAGGGAGAGGTCAGCATTAGAAGAAAAGCCTCCCAACATTGGAGGGTCAGCCAGTTCTGAAAGACAAAACTTGGGTGCATGAGGACACATTAAACGTGTTGTTGTTCTCCAAAAATGTTTCCCACCATTAGTAAAGGGATAAATCCATTTTATGTACTGTTTTGCTATTTTCTTTTTAATTAATTTTCACTAAAATCTCCATTATATTATAATTTTGTTTATTTTAGGCTTATGAATTCCTTTATTCCAGTGTCTTGAGACAAAGGGCCAGGTTACTGACCTGAAATCTTTCTCTAAATATGTGCGTGTGTTTGTGTGTGTGTGTGTGTGTTTGTGTGTATGTGTGTGTGTGTGTGTTATTCTTTTATGTCTGAGCATGTGTCTATGGGTGTTTTCAGAGAGCAAAAGGAATCACATCCCTCGAAGCTAGAGCTTGAGATGGTTGTGACACCTGTATTTGTCCTGTAAGACCCAAACTGGGTGTTTTGCAAGAACAGCAAGGCCCTGAAACAGCTGTACCATCTCTCCAGCCCCTTTTCCTTGGTTTTAAAGCAGGCACTTATAGTTGAAAATCATCTCTAATCACTAATTTAGTAATGGTATAGATATTCATATATTTTGTCTTCATTTGACTTTTTCATTTCCAACAGCTTCTCTCTGTAGTTTAACTTTCAATTCTCCTGCCTCAGCAGTTCAAGTGACTGTGCTTGTAGGCCTTCATCACTATTTGTGGTGTTTTCAATAAATATTTGAATTTCTCTTTTTAAGTCCTCATTTTACACATTGAAACAGTATTGACTTTCGATAGATTCTAATTTTCTAAATTACTTAAATTTGCTTGTTATTGATTTCTAACTACATTCCAGCGTGGTTAAAGTGTGTAGTTAGTTCTACCCTTTTCTATTCTTTTTCTTTTTCCTGGGTATGATCTAACATGGAGAACGTTCTACATTGACCTGAGAAGAATGTCTGTGCTGCTAGTCTTTTGTGGAATGTAGTGTAGATGTATTTCTAAGACTATTTTCTTTGTAGTGCTGTTCAAGTCTATTATCTCACTGTTCTATTGTCTCTGTGGTCCTTTCTACTACTGAAAGTAATTCATGAAATCTCCAAAAAGTAACTTTAAATTGTCTATTTTATCTGTGTGTTTTCTTGGTTCATGAAATTTTTTCTGATCTCAAGCGACAGTAATAGTTTCCTATTACAATCATCACTTTGACCAATAGTAAGCTTAGTTTTGCCCATATGGTTTTAGTTTTAAAGTGTATTGGTGAGATACCTAAATAGCCTCTCTAGCTTGGTAGGCTTGTAATTTGTTTTCTTTATGGAAATACATTTAATTCAGAGTGATACTGTAGTATTTCACAGCCAAAGATTGTAGTCTCAATAATCTTTCTTTAAAGATGGACCATAAGCTTATTTATAATATTCTAAGCTTTAAACATACTTGTAGAGATGTACATGTATTTTAATATCTTAAAAACCTGTATCAAATACAATTACATTAAAAAATTAGATATATTTTTTCAAGTTATCCAAGACAATGATTATATGTATTTCAATTTTCACCAATAATATGTAGTATGTTTCCCACACTCAAGTTAGCATTGCATGGTATCAGTTAGTTTTTCATTTATTTTTATTGTGCTCTACATTTTTCTCTGCTCTCCTCCCAGTTATGATAACAATTTATATCTTATATCTTTTCCCAGCTTTCTGAATTCGGACTATGTTTTTATTTTTCTTATACACAGATTAATAGATTAATTTATCATCTTTACATTCTCTGGGTGAATGGAAATGAACTCATTGCCATGTTCAGAGTATACCAAATATGGAGGCAATGAAAAAAAAATGAGATTGAAAAGAAACCTATTCTTCCTCAGTGGCGATGACACCCATTTCTTTTTAACCATCTGAGCTGTAGTGCCCTTCATCTGAGAGCTCCTCCACACACTCGTATTCATGGATTGAAGAGAAGGGTCCAAGTAATTTTGGCAAAGAATGCGTCAGAGGAAGGAGGACATATTAATCAAGAGAGTTGTTCAGGTTGTGCATGCCTTAATGCTAGTCCTGGAGAAGCATTAACTTGGGGATCTGTGTGTGCTTCAGGACAGCCTGGCCTTTAGAAACGCCCCACCCCCACAAACCACCTGCCTCCACTATGACATCAGAGTAGTGGTCCAATCATTTAGCTGTGGAACATCGGATAATTTGCATAGGACTATCTATTGGCCAAAGGGCTTAAGCCCATCCCCAAGATGATGTTTGTGTACAGCTAGTTTCCAGAGAAACCAAACTTAGTGCTGGCAGTTGAACATGCAGTGTGAAGCTCTTCTGAAGTCCTTAAAAAAAGAACTAAATCAGAAGATATGATCCTCGTTTTCGAACTAATTCAGACTATAGAATTCTTTGTTGTGTTCCCAGTCCATTTTGCCATATAAATAGGTAGTAGAAAATGTGTGAATTCATTAGTATAAATTAAATGAGTTATGAAAGAAAGGACCTCATCCTCGTGATGGACATTATAAGGAAGGAGATAACTTCAGGCATTGCCTCAGAAAAACGTACGCTGCATAGGAGGGTTACTCATAACAGTGCGGTTACTCCTGGAAGAGAGGAATATCTGTTGGTGAATATCGCCTTGCAAGGAGGACTGTTCATCCTATCAAAAATCATGCTCCGAGAAGGGATATTGAAAGGAGGAGGTTAATTCTGCAAAGAGAGCATCCTCTTCACCGAACTGTCAAGACACAGCAAGTCTTTGCCTCAAAAAGGGAGCCCTGGTGAGGAGAGCTACTCATTGGAGAGGAGTAAGTTGTCCAGGAGAAGACCCTCCTCAAGTGAAGCTTGCCTTGCAGGGAGAGGTCGCGCAATGAAAACTCACTCTGCAGAGTGGAACCAATCATTTGAGAAGTGCATCTGGGCCAAGAGAAGACCCTCTCCTGGGAATATTCAGCCCACAGGGATTGTTCCACCTTGAAGGACAAGACGCCCCGAGGAAGAGAGATTTTCAGTTGGAAGGGGCACCTCAGCAATTAGAGTACCCTCTCTCTGTTGGTTAAGGACACTCCATCAAAAGCTGCCATGTGAAAAAGGGTCTATTATCTGGAAAGGGTAACTCTGCAAATAGAGGATCCACTCCTGTGAAATGCAATCTTAGAGCGAGGCTTCTCTTCAGCAAAGGTAAACTGAAAAGAAGGGCTTCTCATGTGAGAGGGGTAAAATGAATGGCAGGGAAAATATCCTCTGCAAGTGAAGATCACCTTGCAGGGAGAGATATCCCCATCCAAGAATGCCCTGTAAAGGGGGGGTCATTCATTTTAAAAGCATAACTCTGAAAAGGGAAAACTCTCCCAGGGAAAAATATTGCCCCAAATGGAGGCATTGCTTCAAAAAAAATTATCCTATAGAGGAGGGTTACTCATTGTTTAGGGGAAACTCTGCAAACACAGGACACTTAACTGGGAAACATCAACCCAGGGAGAGGTCAGCATTAGAAGAAAAGCCTCCCAACATTGGAGGGTCACCCAGTTCTGAAAGACAAAACTTGGGTGCATGAGGACACATTAAACGTGTTGTTGTTCTCCAAAAATGTTTCCCACCATTAGTAAAGGGATAAATCCATTTTATGTACTGTTTTACTATTTTCTTTTTAATTAATTTTCACTAAAATATCCATTATATTATAATTTTGATTATTTTAGGCTTATGTATTCCTTTATTCCAGTGTCTTGAGACAAAGGGCCAGGTTACTGACCTGTAATCTTTCTCTAAATATGTGTGTGTGTGTGTGTGTGTGTGTGTGTTATTCTTTTATGTCTGAGCATGTGTCTATGGGTGTTTCAAGAGAGCAAAAGGAATCACATCCCTCGAAGCTAGAGCTTGAGTTGGTTGTGACACCTGTATTTGTCCTGTAAGACCCAAACTGGGTGTTTTGCAAGAACAGCAAGGCCCTGAAACAGCTGCAGAATCTCTCCAGCCCCTTTTCCTTGGTTTTAAAGCAGGCACTTATAGTTGAAAATCATCCCTAATCAGTAATTTAGTAATGGTATAGATATTCATATATTTTGTCTTCATTTGACTTTTTCATTTCCAACAGCTTCTCTCTGTAGTTTAACTTTCAATTCTCCTGCCTCAGCAGTTCAGGTGACTGTGCTTGTAGGCCTTCATCACTATTTGTGGTGTTTTCAATAAATATTTGAATTTCTGTTTTTAAGTCATCATTTTACACATTGAAACAGTATTTACTTTCGATAGATTCTAATTTTCTAAATTACTTAAATTTGCTTGTTATTGATTTCTAACTACATTCCAGCGTGGTTAAAGTGTGTAGTTAATTCTTCACTTTTTTATTCTTTTTCTTTTTCCTGGGTATGATCTAACATGGAGAACGTTCTACATTGACCTGAGAAGAATGTCTGTGCTCCTAGTCTTGTGTGGAATGTAGTGTAGATGTATTTCTAAGACTATTTTCTTTGTAGTGCTGTTCAAGTCTTTTATCTCACTGTTCTATTGTCTCTGTGCTCCTTACTACTACTGAAAGTAGTTCATGAAATCTCCAAAAAGTAACTTTAAATTGTCTATTTTATCTGTGTGTTTTCTTGGTTCATGTAATTTTTTCTGATCTCAAGCGACAGTCATAGTTTCCTATTACAATCATCACTTTGACCAATAGTAAGCTTAGTTTTGCCCATAAGGTTTTAGTTTTAAAGTGTATTTGGTGAGATACCTAAATAGCCTCTCTAGCTTGGTAGGCTTGTAATTTGTTTTCTTTATGGAAATACATTTAATTCAGAGTGATACTGTAGTATTTCACAGCCAAAGATAGTAGTCTCAATTATCTTTCTTTAAAGATGGACCATAAGCTTATTTATAATATTCTAAGCTTTAAAAATACTTGTAGAGATGTACATGTATTTTAATATCTTAAGAACCTGTATCAAATACAATTACATTTAAAAATTAGATATATTTTTTCAAGTTATCCAAGACAATGCTTATATGTATTTCAATTTTCACCAATAATATGTAGTATGTTTCCCACACTCAAGTTAGCATTGCATGGTATCAGTAAGTTTTTCATTTATTTTTATTGTGCTCTACATTTTTCTCTGCTCTCCTCCCAGTTATGATAACAATTTATATCTTATATCTTTTCCCAGCTTTCTGAATTCGGACTATGTTTTTATTTTTCTTATACACTGATTAATAGATTAATTTATCATCTTTACATTCTCTGGGTGAATGGAAATGAACTCATTGCCATGTTCAGAGTTTACCAAATATGGAGACAATGAGAAAAAAAAGTGATTGAAAAGAAACCTATTCTTCCTCAGTGGCGACAGGCCTGCAATGACACCCATTTTTTTTTAACCATCTGATCTGTAGTGCCCTTCATCTGAGAGCTCCTCCACACACTCGTATTCATGGATTGAAGAGAAGGGTCCAAGTAATTTTGGCAAAGAATGCTTCAGAGGAAGGAGGACATATTAATCAAGAGAGTTGTTCAGGTTGTGCATGCCTTAATGCTAGTCCTGGAGAAGCATTAACTTGGGGATCTGTGTGTGCTTCAGGACAGCCTGGGCTTTAGAAACGCCCCACCCCCACAAACCACCTGCCTCCACTATGACATCAGAGTAGTGGTCCAATCATTAGCTGTGGAACATCGGATAATTTGCATAGGACTATCTATTGGCCAAAGGGCTTAAGCCCATCCCCAAGATGATGTTTGTGTACAGCTAGTTTCCAGAGAAACCAAACTTAGTGCTGGCAGTTGAACATGCATTGTGAAGCTCTTCTGAAGTCCTTAAAAAAAGAACTAAATCAGAAGATATGATCCTCGTCTTCAAACTAATTCAGACTATAGAATTCTTTGTTGTGTTCCCAGTCCATTT
The DNA here is from genome assembly GCF_982192425.1 of Myodes glareolus. NCBI lineage: Eukaryota > Metazoa > Chordata > Mammalia > Rodentia > Cricetidae > Myodes > Myodes glareolus. Next base: position 106,158,539 of record NC_142053.1, on the reverse strand, counting down.
TGCCATATAAATAGGTAGTAGAAAATGTGTGAATTCATTAGTATAAATTAAATGAGTTATGAAAGAAAGGACCTCATCCTCGTGATGGACATTATAAGGAAGGAGATAACTTCAGGCATTGTCTCAGAAAAAAGTACGCTGCATAGGAGGGTTACTCATAACAGTGCGGTTACTCCTGGAAGAGAGGAATATCTGTTGGTGAATATCGCCTTGCAAGGAGGACTGTTCATCCTATCAAAAGTCATGCTCTGAGAAGGGATATTGAAAGGAGGAGGGTAATTCTGCAAAGAGAGCATCCTCTTCACCGAACTGTCAAGACACAGCAAGTCTTTGCCTCAAAAAGGGAGCCCTGGTGAGGAGAGCTACTCATTTGAGAGGAGTAAGTTGTCCAGGAGAAGACCCTCCTCAAGTGAAGCTTGCCTTGCAGGGAGAGGTCGCGCAATGAAAACTCACTCTGTAGAGTGGAACCAATCATTTGAGAAGTGCATCTGGGCCAAGAGAAGACCCTCTCCTGGGAATATTCAGCCCACAGGGATTGTTCCACCTTGAAGGACAAGACGCCCCGAGGAAGAGAGATTTTCAGTTGGAAGGGGCACCTCAGCAATTAGAGTACCCACTCTCTGTTGGTTAAGGACACTCCATCAAAAGCTGCCATGTTAAATAGGGTCTATTATCTGGAAAGTGTAACTCTGAAAATCGAGGATCCACTCCTGTGAAATGCAGTCTTAGAACGAGGCTTCTCTTCAGCAAAGGTACACTGAAAGGAAGGGCTACTCATGTGAGAGGGGTAAAATGAATGGCAGGGAAAATATCCTCTGCAAGTGAAGATCACCTTGCAGGGAGAGATATCCCCATCCAAGAATGCCCTGTAAAGGGGGGTCATTCATTTTAAAAGCATAACTCTGAAAAGGGAAAACTGTCCCAGGGAAAAATATTGCCCCAAAAGGAGGCATTGCTTCAAAAAAAATTATCCTATAGAGGAGGGTTACTCATTGTTTAGGGGAAACTCTGCAAACACAGGACACTTAACTGGGAAACATCAACCCAGGGAGAGGTCAGCATTAGAAGAAAAGCCTCCCAACATTGGAGGGTCACCCAGTTCTGAAAGACAAAACTTGGGTGCATGAGGACACATTAAACGTGTTGTTGTTCTCCAAAAATGTTTCCCACCTTTAGTAAAGGGATAAATCCATTTTATGTACTGTTTTGCTATTTTCTTTTTAATTAATTTTCACTAAAATCTCCATTATATTATAATTTTGTTTATTTTAGGCTTATGTATTCCTTTATTCCAGTGTCTTGAGACAAAAGGCCAGGTTAGTGACCTGAAATCTTTCTCTAAATATGTGTGTGTGTGTGTGTTGTGTGTGTGTGTGTGTGTGTTATTCTTTTATGTCTGAGCATGTGTCTATGGGTGTTTCAAGAGAGCAAAAGGAATCACATCCCTCGAAGCTAGAGCTTGAGATGGTTGTGACACCTGTATTTGTCCTGTAAGACCCAAACTGGGTGTTTTGCAAAAACAGCAAGGCCCTGAAAGAGCTGCACCATCTCTCCAGCCCCTTTTCCTTGGTTTTAAAGCAGGCACTTATAGTTGAAAATCATCCCTAATCAGTAATTTAGTAATGGTATAGATATTCATATATTTTGTCTTCATTTGACTTTTTCATTTCCAACAGCTTCTCTCTGTAGTTTAACTTTCAATTCTCCTGCCTCAGCAGTTCAGGTGACTGTGCTTGTAGGCCTTCATCACTATTTGTGGTGTTTTCAATAAATATTTGAATTTCTGTTTTTAAGTCATCATTTTACACATTGAAACAGTATTTACTTTCGATAGATTCTAATTTTCTAAATTACTTAAATTTGCTTGTTATTGATTTCTAACTACATTCCAGCGTGGTTAAAGTGTGTAGTTAATTCTTCACTTTTTTATTCTTTTTCTTTTTCCTGGGTATGATCTAACATGGAGAACGTTCTACATTGACCTGAGAAGAATGTCTGTGCTCCTAGTCTTGTGTGGAATGTAGTGTAGATGTATTTCTAAGACTATTTTCTTTGTAGTGCTGTTCAAGTCTTTTATCTCACTGTTCTATTGTCTCTGTGCTCCTTACTACTACTGAAAGTAGTTCATGAAATCTCCAAAAAGTAACTTTAAATTGTCTATTTTATCTGTGTGTTTTCTTGGTTCATGTAATTTTTTCTTATCTCAAGCGACAGTCATAGTTTCCTATTACAATCATCACTTTGACCAATAGTAAGCTTAGTTTTGCCCATAAGGTTTTAGTTTTAAAGTGTATTTGGTGAGATACTTAAATAGCCTCTCTAGCTTGGTAGGCTTGTAATTTGTTTTCTTTATGGAAATACATTTAATTCAGAGTGATACTGTAGTATTTCACAGCCAAAGATAGTAGTCTCAATTATCTTTCTTTAAAGATGGACCATAAGCTTATTTATAATATTCTAAGCTTTAAACATACTTGTAGAGATGTACATGTATTTTAATATCTTAAAAACCTGTATCAAATACAATTACATTTAAAAATTAGATATATTTTTTCAAGTTATCCAAGACAATGCTTATATGTATTTCAATTTTCACCAATAATATGTAGTATGTTTCCCACACTCAAGTTAGCATTGCATGGTATCAGTAAGGTTTTCATATTTTTTGTGCTCTACATTTTTTCCTTCTCTCCTCCCAGTTATGATAACAATTTATATCTTATATCTTTTCCCAGCTTTCTGAATTCAGACTATGTTTTTATTTTTCTTATACACAGATTATTAGATTAATTTATCATCTTTACATTCTCTGGGTGAATGGAAATGAACTCATTGCCATGTTCAGAGTTTACCAAATATGGAGGCAATGAAAAAAAAAAGTGATTGAAAAGAATCCTATTCTTCCTCAGTGTCGACAGGCTGGCGATGACACCCATTTCTTTTTAACCATCTGAGCTGTAGTGCCCTTCATCTGAGAGCTGCTCCACACACTCGTATTCATGGATTGAAGAGAAGGGTCCAAGTAATTTTGGCAAAGAATGCGTCAAAGGAAGGAGGACATATTAATCAAGAGAGTTGTTCAGGTTGTGCATGCCTTAATGCTAGTCCTGGAGAAGCATTAACTTAGGGATCTGTGTGTGCTTCAGGACAGCCTGGCCTTTAGAAACGCCCCACCCCCACAAACCACCTGCCTCCATTGTGACATCAGAGTAGTGGTCCAATCATTGAGCTGTGGAACATCGGATAATTTGCATAGGACTATCTATTGGCCAAAGGGCTTAAGCCCATCCCCAAGATGATGTTTGTGTACAGCTAGTTTCCAGAGAAACCAAACTTAGTGCTGGCAGTTGAACATGCAGTGTGAAGCTCTTCTGAAGTCCTTAAAAAAAGAACTAAATCAGAAGATATGATCCTCGTCTTCAAACTAATTCAGACTATAGAATTCTTTGTTGTGTTCCCAGTCCATTTTGCCATATAAATAGGTAGTAGAAAATGTGTGAATTCATTAGTATAAATTAAATGAGTTATGAAAGAAAGGACCTCATCCTCGTGATGGACATTATAAGGAAGGAGATAACTTCAGGCATTGCCTCAGAAAAAAGTACGCTGCATAGGAGGGTTACTCATTACAGTGCGGTTACTCCTGGAAGAGAGGAATATCTGTTGGTGAATATCGCCTTGCAAGGAGGACTGTTCATCCTATCAAAAGTCATGCTCCGAGAAGGGATATTGAAAGGAGGAGGGTAATTCTGCAAAGAGAGCATCCTCTTCACCGAACTGTCAAGACACAGCAAGTCTTTGCCTCAAAAAGGGAGCCCTATTGAGGAGAGCTACTCATTTGAGAGGAGTAAGTTGTCCAGGAGAAGACCCTCCTCAAGTGAAGCTTGCCTTGCAGGGAGAGGTCGCACAATGAAAACTCACTCCTTAGAGTGGAACCAATCATTTGAGAAGTGCATCTGGGCCAAGAGAAGACCCTCTCCTGGGAATATTCAGCAGACAGGGATTGTTCCACCTTGAAGGACAAGACGCCCCGAGGAAGAGAGATTTTCAGTTGGCAGGGGCACCTCAGCAATTAGAGTACCCTCTCTCTGTTGGTTAAGGACACTCCATGAAAAGCTGCCATGTGAAAAAGGGTCTATTATCTGGAAAGGGTAACTCTGCAAATAGAGGATCCACTCCTGTGAAATGCAATCTTAGAGCGAGGTTTCGCTTCAGCAAAGGAACACTGAAAAGAAAGGCTACCCATGTGAGAGGGGTAAAATGAATGGCAGGGAAAATATCCTCTGCAAGTGAAGATCACCTTGCAGGGAGAGATATCCCCATCCAAGAATGCCCTGTAAAGGGGGGTCATTCATTTTAAAAGCATAACTCTGAAAAGGGAAAACTGTCCCAGGGAAAAATATTGCCACAAAAGGAGGCATTGCTTCAAAAAAAATTATCTTATAGAGGAGGGTTACTCATTGTTTAGGGGAAACTCTGCAAACACAGGACACTTAACTGGGGAACATCAACCCAGGGAGAGGTCAGCATTAGAAGAAAAGCCTCCCAACATTGGAGGGTCACCCAGTTCTGAAAGACAAAACTTGGGTGCATGAGGACACATTAAACGTGTTGTTGTTCTCCAAAAATGTTTCCAACCATTTGTAAAGAGATAAATCCATTTTATGTACTGTTTTGCTATTTTCTTTTTAATTAATTTTCACTAAAATCTCCATTATATTATAATTTTGTTTATTTTACGCTTATGGATTCCTTTATTCCAGTGTCTTGAGACAAAGGGCCAGGTTACTGACCTGAAATCTTTCTCTAAATATGTGTGTGTGTGTGTGTGTGTGTGTATGTGTGTGTGTGTGTATGTGTGTGTGTTATTCTTTTATGTCTGAGCATGTGTCTATGGGTGTTTCAAGAGAGCAAAAGGAATCACATCCCTCGAAGCTAGAGCTTGAGATGGTTGTGACACCTGTATTTGTCCTGTAAGACCCAAACTGGGTGTTTTGCAAGAATAGCAAGCCCCTGAAACAGCTGCTCCATCTCTCCAGCCCCTTTTCCTTGGTTTTAAAGCAGGCACTTATAGATGAAAATCATCCCTAACCACTAATTTAGTAATGGTATAGATATTCATATATTTTGTCTTCATTTGACTTTTTCATTTCCAACAGCTTCTCTCTGTAGTTTAACTTTCAATTCTCCTGCCTCAGCAGTACCAGTGACTGTGCTTGTAGGCCTTCATCACTATTTGTGGTGTTTTCTATAAATATTTGAATTTCTGTTGTTAAGCCCTCATTTTACACATTGAAACAGTATTTACTTTCGATAGATTATAATTTTCTAAATTACTTAAATTTGCTTGTTATTGATTTCTAACTACATTCCAGCGTGGTTAAAGTTTGTAGTTAATTCTACACTTTTCTATTCTTTTTCTTTTTCCTGGGTATGTTCTAACATGGAGAACGTTCTACATTGACCTGAGAAGAATGTCTGTGCTGCTAGTCTTGTGTGGAATGTAGTGTAGATGTATTTCTAAGACTATTTTCTTTGTAGTGCTGTTCAAGTCTTTTATCTCACTGTTATATTGTCTCTGTGGTCCTTACTACTACTGAAAGTAGTTCATGAAATCTCCAAAAAGTAACTTTAAATTGTCTATTTTATCTGTGTGTTTTCTTGGTTCATGTAATTTTTTCTGATCTCAAGCGACAGTAATAGTTTCCTATTACAATCATCACTTTGACCAATAGTAAGCTTAGTTTTGCCCATAAGGTTTTTGTTTTAAAGTGTATTTGGTGAGATACCTAAATAGCCTCTCTAGCTTGGTAGGCTTGTAATTTGTTTTCTTTATGGAAATACATTTAATTCAGAGTGATACTGTAGTATTTCACAGCCAAAGATAGTAGTCTCAATTATCTTCAATTAAAGATGGACCATAAGCTTATTTATAATATTCTAAGCTTTAAACTTACTTGTAGAGATGTACATGTATTTTAATATCTTAAAAACCTGTATCAAATACAATTACATTTAAAAATTAGATATATTTTTTCAAGTTATCCAAGACAATGATTATATGTATTTCAATTTTCACCAATAATATGTAGTATGTTTCCCAAACTCAAGTTAGCATTGCATGGTATCAGTAAGTTTTTCATTTATTTTTATTGTGCTCTACATTTTTCTCTGCTCTCCTCCCACTTATGATAACAATTTGTATCTTATATCTTTTTCCAGTTTTCTGAATTCGGACTATGTTTTTATTTTTCTTATACACAGATTGATAGATTAATTTATCATCTTTACAATCTCTGGGTGAATGGAAATGAACTCATTGCCATGTTCAGAGTTTACCAAATATGGAGGCAATGAAAAAAAACGTGAATGAGAAGAAACCTATTCATCCACAGTGGCGACAGGCTGGCGATAACACCCATTTCTTTTTAACCATCTGAGCTGTAGTGCCCTTCATCTGAGAGCTCCTCCACACACTCGTATTCATGGATTGAAGAGAAGGGTCCAAGTAATTTTGGCAAAGAATGCGTCAGAGGAAGGAGGACATATTAATCAAGAGAGTTGTTCAGGTTGTGCATGCTTTAATGCTAGTCCTGGAGAAGCATTAACTTGGGGATCTGTGTGTGCTTCAGGACAGCCTGGCCTTTAGAAACGCCCCACCCCCACAAACCACCTGCCTCCACTATGACATCAGAGTAGTGGTCCAATCATTTAGCTGTGGAACATCGGATAATTTGCATAGGACTATCTATTGGCCAAAGGGCTTAAGCCCATCCCCAAGATGTTGTTTGTGTAAAGCTAGTTTCCAGAGAAACCAAACTTAGTGCTGGCAGTTGAACATGCAGTGTGAAGCTTTTCTGAAGTCCTTACAAAAAGAACTGAATCAGAAGATATGATCCTCGTTTTCGAACTAATTCAGACTATAGAATTCTTTGTTGTGTTCCCAGTCCATTTTGCCATATAAATAGGTAGTAGAAAATGTGTGAATTCATTAGTATAAATTAAATGAGTTATGAAAGAAAGGACCTCATACTCGTGATGGACATTATAAGGAAGGAGATAACTTCAGGCATTGCCTCAGAAAAAAGTACGCTGCATAGGAGGGTTACTCATAACAGTGCGGTTACTCCTGGAAGAGAGGAATATCTGTTGGTGAGTATCGCCATGCAAGGAGGACTGTTCCTCCTATCAAAAGTCATGCTCCGAGAAGGGATATTGAAAGGAGGAGGGTAATTCTGCAAAGAGAGCATCCTCTTCACCGAACTGTCAAGACACAGCAAGTCTTTGCCTCAAAAAGGGAGCCCTGGTGAGGAGAGCTACTCATTTGAGAGGAGTAAGTTGTCCAGGAGAAGACCCTCCTCAAGTGAAGCTTGCCTTGCAGGGAGAGGTCGCGCAATGAAAACTCACTCTGTAGAGTGGAACCAATCATTTGAGAAGTGCATCTGGGCCAAGAGAAGACCCTCTACTGGGAATATTCAGCCCACAGGGATTGTTCCACCTTGAAGGACAAGACGCCCCGAGGAAGAGAGATTTTAAGTTGGCAGGCGCACCTCAGCAATTAGAGTACCCTATCTCTGTTGGTTAAGGACACTCCATCAAAAGTTGCCATGTGAAAAAGGGTCTATTATCTGGAAAGGGTAACTCTGCAAATAGAGGATCCACTCCTGTGAAATGCAATCTTAGAGCGAGGCTTCGCTTCAGCAAAGGTACACTGAAAAGAAGGGCTACTCATGTGAGAGGGGTAAAATGAATGGCAGGGAAAATATCCTCTGCAAGTGAAGATCACCTTGCAGGGAGAGATATCCCCATCCATGAATGCCCTGTAAAGGGGGGTCATTCATTTTAAAATCATAACTGTGAAAAGGGAAAACTGTCCCAGGGAAAAATATTGCCACAAAAGGAGGCATTGCTTCAAAAAAATTATCCTATAGAGGAGGGTTACTCATTGTTTAGGGGAAACTCTGCAAACACAGGACACTTAACTGGGAAACATCAACCCAGGGAGAGGTCAGCATTAGAAGAAAAGACTCCCAACATTGGAGGGTCACCCAGTTCTGAAAGACAAAACTTGGGTGCATGAAGATACATTAAACGTGTTGTTGTTCTCCAAAAATGTTTCCCACCATTAGTGAAGGGATAAATCCATTTTATGTACTGTTTTGCTATTTTCTTTTTAATTAATTTTCACTAAAATCTCCATTATATTATAATTTTGTTTATTTTAGGCTTTTGTATTCTTTTATTCCAGTGTCATGAGACAAAAGGCCAGGTTACTGACCTGAAATCTTTCTCTAAATATGTGTGTGTGTGTGTGTGTTGAGTGTGTGTGTTTGTGTGTGTGTGTGTGTGTGTATGTGTGTGTGTGTGTGTGTGTGTGTTTGTGTGTGTGTTATACTTTTTTGTCTGAGCATGTGTCTATGGGTGTTTCAAGAGAGCAAAAGGAATCACATCCCTCGAAGCTAGAGCTTGAGATGGTTGTGACACCTGTATTTGTCCTGTAAGACCCAAACTGGGTGTTTTGCAAGAATAGCAAGCCCCTGAAACAGCTGCTCCATCTCTCCAGCCCCTTTTCCTTGGTTTTAAAGCAGGCACTTATAGTTGAAAATCATCCCTAACCACTAATTTAGTAATGGTATAGATATTCATATATTTTGTCTTCATTTGACTTTTTCATTTCCAACAGCTTCTCTCTGTAGTTTAACTTTCAATTCTCCTGCCTCAGCAGTTCAAGTGACTGTGCTTGTAGGCCTTCATAACTGTTTGTGGTGTTTTCTATAAATATTTGAATTTCTGTTTTTAAGTCCTCATTTTACACATTGAAACAGTATTTACTTTCGATAGATTCTAATTTTCTAAATTAGTTAAATTTGCTTGTTATTGATTTCTAACTACATTCCAGTGTGGTTAAAGTGTGTAGTTAATTCTACACTTTTCTATTCTTTTTTTTTCCTTGGGTATGATCTAACATGGAGAACGTTCTACATTGACCTGAGAAGAATGTCTGTGCTGCTAGTCTTGTGTGGAATGTAGTGTAGATGTATTTCTAAGACTATTTTCTTTGTAGTGCTGTTCAAGTCTTTTATCTCACTGTTATATTGTCTCTGTGGTCCTTACTACTACTGAAAGTAGTTCATGAAATCTCCAAAAAGTAACTTTAAATTGTCTATTTTATCTGTGTGTTTTCTTGGTTCATGTAATTTTTTCTGATCTCAAGCGACAGTAATAGTTTCCTATTACAATCATCACTTTGACCAATAGTAAGCTTAGTTTTGCCCATAAGGTTTTTGTTTTAAAGTGTATTTGGTGAGATACCTAGATAGCCTCTCTAGCTTGGTAGGCTTGTAATTTGTTTTCTTTATGGAAATACATTTAATTCAGAGTGATACTGTAGTATTTCACAGCCAAAGATAGTAGTCTCAATTATCTTCAATTAAAGATGGACCATAAGCTTATTTATAATATTCTAAGCTTTAAACTTACTTGTAGAGATGTACATGTATTTTAATATCTTAAAAACCTGTATCAAATACAATTACATTTAAAAATTAGATATATTTTTTCAAGTTATCCAAGACAATGATTATATGTATTTCAATTTTCACCAATAATATGTAGTATGTTTCCCAAACTCAAGTTAGCATTGCATGGTATCAGTAAGTTTTTCATTTATTTTTATTGTGCTCTACATTTTTCTCTGCTCTCCTCCCACTTATGATAACAATTTGTATCTTATATCTTTTTCCAGTTTTCTGAATTCGGACTATGTTTTTATTTTTCTTATACACAGATTGATAGATTAATTTATCATCTTTACAATCTCTGGGTGAATGGAAATGAACTCATTGCCATGTTCAGAGTTTACCAAATATGGAGGCAATGAAAAAAAACGTGAATGAGAAGAAACCTATTCATCCACAGTGGCGACAGGCTGGCGATAACACCCATTTCTTTTTAACCATCTGAGCTGTAGTGCCCTTCATCTGAGAGCTCCTCCACACACTCGTATTCATGGATTGAAGAGAAGGGTCCAAGTAATTTTGGCAAAGAATGCGTCAGAGGAAGGAGGACATATTAATCAAGAGAGTTGTTCAGGTTGTGCATGCTTTAATGCTAGTCCTGGAGAAGCATTAACTTGGGGATCTGTGTGTGCTTCAGGACAGCCTGGCCTTTAGAAACGCCCCACCCCCACAAACCACCTGCCTCCACTATGACATCAGAGTAGTGGTCCAATCATTTAGCTGTGGAACATCGGATAATTTGCATAGGACTATCTATTGGCCAAAGGGCTTAAGCCCATCCCCAAGATGTTGTTTGTGTACAGCTAGTTTCCAGAGAAACCAAACTTAGTGCTGGCAGTTGAACATGCAGTGTGAAGCTTTTCTGAAGTCCTTACAAAAAGAACTGAATCAGAAGATATGATCCTCGTTTTCGAACTAATTCAGACTATAGAATTCTTTGTTGTGTTCCCAGTCCATTTTGCCATATAAATAGGTAGTAGAAAATGTGTGAATTCATTAGTATAAATTAAATGAGTTATGAAAGAAAGGACCTCATACTCGTGATGGACATTATAAGGAAGGAGATAACTTCAGGCATTGCCTCAGAAAAAAGTACGCTGCATAGGAGGGTTACTCATAACAGTGCGGTTACTCCTGGAAGAGAGGAATATCTGTTGGTGAGTATCGCCATGCAAGGAGGACTGTTCCTCCTATCAAAAGTCATGCTCCGAGAAGGGATATTGAAAGGAGGAGGGTAATTCTGCAAAGAGAGCATCCTCTTCACCGAACTGTCAAGACACAGCAAGTCTTTGCCTCAAAAAGGGAGCCCTGGTGAGGAGAGCTACTCATTTGAGAGGAGTAAGTTGTCCAGGAGAAGACCCTCCTCAAGTGAAGCTTGCCTTGCAGGGAGAGGTCGCGCAATGAAAACTCACTCTGTAGAGTGGAACCAATCATTTGAGAAGTGCATCTGGGCCAAGAGAAGACCCTCTCCTGGGAATATTCAGCCCACAGGGATTGTTCCACCTTGAAGGACAAGACGCCCCGAGGAAGAGAGATTTTAAGTTGGCAGGCACACCTCAGCAATTAGAGTACCCTATCTCTGTTGGTTAAGGACACTCCATCAAAAGTTGCCATGTGAAAAAGGGTCTATTATCTGGAAAGGGTAACTCTGCAAATAGAGGATCCACTCCTGTGAAATGCAATCTTAGAGCGAGGCTTCGCTTCAGCAAAGGTACACTGAAAAGAAGGGCTACTCATGTGAGAGGGGTAAAATGAATGGCAGGGAAAATATCCTCTGCAAGTGAAGATCACCTTGCAGGGAGAGATATCCCCATCCATGAATGCCCTGTAAAGGGGGGTCATTCATTTTAAAATCATAACTGTGAAAAGGGAAAACTGTCCCAGGGAAAAATATTGCCACAAAAGGAGGCATTGCTTCAAAAAAATTATCCTATAGAGGAGGGTTACTCATTGTTTAGGGGAAACTCTGCAAACACAGGACACTTAACTGGGAAACATCAACCCAGGGAGAGGTCAGCATTAGAAGAAAAGACTCCCAACATTGGAGGGTCACCCAGTTCTGAAAGACAAAACTTGGGTGCATGAAGATACATTAAACGTGTTGTTGTTCTCCAAAAATGTTTCCCACCATTAGTGAAGGGATAAATCCATTTTATGTACTGTTTTGCTATTTTCTTTTTAATTAATTTTCACTAAAATCTCCATTATATTATAATTTTGTTTATTTTAGGCTTTTGTATTCTTTTATTCCAGTGTCATGAGACAAAAGGCCAGGTTACTGACCTGAAATCTTTCTCTAAATATGTGTGTGTGTGTGTGTGTGTGTGTGTTGAGTGTGTGTGTTTGTGTGTGTGTGTGTGTGTGTATGTGTGTGTGTGTGTGTGTGTGTGTGTTTGTGTGTGTGTTATACTTTTTTGTCTGAGCATGTGTCTATGGGTGTTTCAAGAGAGCAAAAGGAATCACATCCCTCGAAGCTAGAGCTTGAGATGGTTGTGACACCTGTATTTGTCCTGTAAGACCCAAACTGGGTGTTTTGCAAGAATAGCAAGCCCCTGAAACAGCTGCTCCATCTCTCCAGCCCCTTTTCCTTGGTTTTAAAGCAGGCACTTATAGTTGAAAATCATCCCTAACCACTAATTTAGTAATGGTATAGATATTCATATATTTTGTCTTCATTTGACTTTTTCATTTCCAACAGCTTCTCTCTGTAGTTTAACTTTCAATTCTCCTGCCTCAGCAGTTCAAGTGACTGTGCTTGTAGGCCTTCATAACTGTTTGTGGTGTTTTCTATAAATATTTGAATTTCTGTTTTTAAGTCCTCATTTTACACATTGAAACAGTATTTACTTTCGATAGATTCTAATTTTCTAAATTAGTTAAATTTGCTTGTTATTGATTTCTAACTACATTCCAGTGTGGTTAAAGTGTGTAGTTAATTCTACACTTTTCTATTCTTTTTTTTTCCTTGGGTATGATCTAACATGGAGAACGTTCTACATTGACCTGAGAAGAATGTCTGTGCTGCTAGTCTTGTGTGGAATGTAGTGTAGATGTATTTCTAAGACTATTTTCTTTGTAGTGCTGTTCAAATCTTTTATCTCACTGTTATATTGTCTCTGTGGTCCTTACTACTACTGAAAGTAGTTCATGAAATCTCCAAAAAGTAACTTTAAATTGTCTATTTTATCTGTGTGTTTTCTTGGTTCATGTAATTTTTTCTGATCTCAAGCGACAGTAATAGTTTCCTATTACAATCATCACTTTGACCAATAGTAAGCTTAGTTTTGCCCATAAGGTTTTAGTTTTAAAGTGTATTTGGTGAGATACCTAAATAGCCTCTCTAGCTTGGTAGGCTTGTAATTTGTTTTCTTTATGGAAATACATTTAATTCAGAGTGATACTGTAGTATTTCACAGCCAAAGTTAGTAGTCTCAATTATCTTTCTTTAAAGATGGACCATAAGCTTATTTATAATATTCTAAGCTTTAAACATACTTGTAGAGATGTACATGTATTTTAATATCTAAAAAACCTGTATCAAATACAATTACATTTAAGAATTAGATATATTTTTTCAAGTTATCCAAGACAATGATTATATGTATTTCAATTTTCACCAATAATATGTAGTATGTTTCCCACACTCAAGTTAGCATTGCATGGTATCAGTAAGTTTTTCATTTATTTTTACTGTGCTCTATATTTTTCTCTGCTCTCCTCCCACTTATGATAACAATTTATATTTTATATCTTTTTCCAGTTTTCTGAATTAGGACTATGTTTTTATTTTTCTTATACACAGATTAATAGATAATTTGATCATCTTTACATTCTCTGGGTGAATGGAAATGAACTCATTGCCATGTTCAGAGTTTACCAAATATGGAGGTAATGAAAAAAAGTGATTGAAAAGAAACCTATTCTTCCTCAGTGGCGACAGGCTGGCGATGACACCCATTTCTTTTTAACCATCTGAGCTGTAGTGCCCTTCATCTGAGAGCTCCTCCACACACTCGTATTCATGGATTGAAGAGAAGGGTCCAAGTAATTTTGGCAAAGAATGCGTCAGAGGAAGGAGGACATATTAATCAAGAGAGTTGTTCAGGTTGTGCATGCCTTATTGCTAGTCCTGGAGAAGCATTAACCTGGTGATCTGTGTGTGCTTCAGGACAGCCTGGCCTTTAGAAACGCCCCACCCCCACAAACCACCTGCCTCCACTATGACATCAGAGTAGTGGTCCAATCATTTAGCTGTGGAACATCGGATAATTTGCATAGGACTATCTATTGGCCAAAGGGCTTAAGCCCATCCCCAAGATGATGTTTGTGGACAGCTAGTTTCCAGAGAAACGAAACTTAGTGCTGGCAGTTGAACATGCAGTGTGAAGCTCTTCTGAAGTCCTTAAAAAAAGAACTAAATCAGAAGTTATGATCCTCGTTTTCGAACTAATTCAGACTATAGAATTCTTTGTTGTGTTCCCAGTCCATTTTGCCATATAAATAGGTAGTAGAAAATGTGTGAATTCATTAGTATAAATTAAATGAGTTATGAAAGAAAGGACCTCATACTCGTGATGGACATTATAAGGAAGGAGATAACTTCAGGCATTGCCTCAGAAAAAAGTACGCTGCATAGGAGTGTTACTCATAACAATACGGTTACTCCTGGATGAGAGGAATATCTGTTGGTGAATATCGCCTTGCAAGGAAGAATATTCATCCTATCAAAAGTCATGCTCCGAGAAGGGATGTTGAAAGGAGGAGGGTAATTCTGCAAAGAGAGCATCTTCTTCACCGAACTGTCAAGACACAGCAAGTCTTTGCCTCAAAAAGGGAGCCCTGGTGAGGAGAGCTACTCATTTGAGAGGAGTAAGATGTCCAGGAGAAGACACTCCTCAAGTGAAGGTTGCCTTGCAGGGAGAGGTCGCGCAATGAAAACTCACTCTGTAGAGTGGAACCAATCATTTGAGAAGTGCATCTGGGCCAAGAGAAGACCCACTCCTGGGAATATTCAGCCCACAGGGATTGTTCCACCTTGAAGGACAAGACGCCCCGAGGAAGAGAGATTTTCAGTTGGAAGGGGCACCTCAGCAATTAGAGTACCCTCTCTCTGTTGGTTAAGGACACTCCATCAAAAGCTGCCATGTGAAAAAGGGTCTATTATCTGGAAAGGGTAACTCTGCAAATAGAGGATCCACTCCTGTGAAATGCAATCTTAGAGCGAGGCTTCGCTTCAGCAAAGGAACACTGAAAAGAAGGGCTACCCATGTGAGAGGGGTAAAATGAATGGCAGGGAAAATATCCTCTGCAAGTGAAGATCACCTTGCAGGGAGAGATATCCCCATCCAAGAAAGCCCTGTAAAGGGGGGTCATTCATTTTAAAAGCATAGCTCTGAAAAGGGAAAACTGTCCCAGGGAAAAATATTGCCACAAAAGGAGGCATTGCTTCAAAAAAAATTATCCTATAGAGGAGGGTTACTCATTGTTTAGGGGAAACTCTGCAAACACAGGACACTTAACTGGGAAACATCAACCCAGGGAGAGGTCAGCATTAGAAGAAAAGCCTCCCAACATTGGAGGGTCACCCAGTTCTGAAAGACAAAACTTGGGTGCATGAGGACACATTAAACGTGTTGTTGTTCTCCAAAAATGTTTCCCACCATTTGTAAAGAGATAAATCCATTTTATGTACTGTTTTGCTATTTTCTTTTTAATTAATTTTCACTAAAATCTCCATTATATTATAATTTTGTTTATTTTAAGCTTATGGATTCCTTTATTCCAGTGTCTTGAGACAAAGGGCCAGGTTACTGACCTGAAATCTTTCTCTAAATATGTGTGTGTGTGTGTGTGTGTGTGTGTGTATGTGTGTGTGTTATTCTATTATGTCTGAGCATGTTTCTATGGGTGTTTCAAGAGAGCAAAAGGAATCACATCCCTCGAAGCTAGAGCTTGAGATGGTTGTGAAACCTGTATTTGTCCTGTAAGACCCAAACTGGGTGTTTTGCAAGAACAGCAAGGCCCTGAAACAGCTGCACCATCTCTCCAGCCCCTTTTCCATGGTTTTAAAGCAGGCACTTATAGTTGAAAATCATCCCTAATCACTAATTTAGTAATGGTATAGATATTCATATATTTTGTCTTCATTTAACTTTTTCATTTCCAACAGCTTCTCACTGTAGTTTAACTTTCAATTCCCCAGCCTCAGCAGTTCAAGTGACTGTGCTTGTAGGCCTTCATCACTGTTTGTGGTGTTTCCTATAAATATTTGAACTTCTGTTTTTAAGTCCTCATTTTACACATTGAAACAGTATTTACTTTCGATAGATTCTAATTTTCTAAATTACTTAAATTTGCTTGTTATTGATTTCTAACTACATTCCAGTGTGGTTAAAGTGTGTAGTTAATTCTACCCTTTTCTATTCTTTTTCTTTTTCCTGGGTATGATCTAACATGGAGAACGTTATACATTGACCTGAGAAGAATGTCTGTGCTGCTAGTCTTGTGTGGAATGTAGTGGAGATGTATTTCTAAGACTATTTTTTTTGTAGTGCTATTCAAATCTTTTATCTCACTGTTATATTGTCTCTGTGGTCCTTACTACTACTGAAAGTAGTTCATGATATCTCCAAAAAGTAACTTTAAATTGTCTACTTTATCTATGGGTTTTCTTGGTTCATGTAATTTTTTCTGATCTCAAGCGACAGTAATAGTTTCCTATTACAATCATCACTTTGACTAGTAAGCATAGTTTTGCCCATAAGGTTTTAGTTTTAAAGTGTATTTGGTGAGATGCCTAAATAGCCTCTCTAGCTTGGTAGGCTTGTAATTTGTTTTCTTTATGGAAATACATTTAATTCAGAGTGATACTGTAGTATTTCACAGCCAAAGATAGTAGTCTCAATTATCTTTCTTTAAAGATGGACCATAAGCTTATTTATAATATTCTAAGCTTTAAACATTCTTGTAGAAATGTACATGTATTTTAATATCTTAAAAACCTGTATCAAATACAATTACATTTAAAAATTAGATATATTTTTTCAAGTTATCCAAGACAATGATTATATGTATTTCAATTTTCACCAATAATATGTAGTATGTTTCCCACACTCAAGTTAGCATTGCATGGTATCAGTAAGTTTTTCATTTATTTTTATTGTGCTCTACATTTTTCTCTGCTCTCCTCCCAGTTATGATAACAATTTATATCTAATATCTTTTCCCAGCTTTCTGAATTCGGACTATGTTTTTATTTTTTTTATACACAGATTAATAGATTAATTTATCATCTTTACATTCTCTGGGTGAATGGAAATGAACTCATTGCCATGTTCAGAGTTTACCAAATATGGAGGCAATGAAAAAAAAAAGTGATTGAAAAGAAACCTATTCTTCCTCAGTGGCGACAGGCTGGCGAGGACACCCATTTCTTTTTAACCATCTGAGCTGGAGTGCCCTTCATCTGAGAGCTCCTCCACACACTTGTATTCATGAATTGAAGAGAAGGGTCCAAGTAATTTTGGCAAAGAATGCGTCAGAGGAAGGAGGACATATTAATCAAGAGAGTTGTTCAGGTTGTGCATGCCTTAGTGCTAGTCCTGGAGAAGCATTAACTTGGGGATCTGTGTGTGCTTCAGGACAGCCTGGGCTTTAGAAACGCCCCACCCCCACAAACCACCTGCCTCCACTATGACATCAGAGTAGTGGTCCAATCATTTAGCTGTGGAACATCGGATAATTTGCATAGGACTATCTATTGGCCAAAGGGCTTAAGCCCATCCCCAAGATGATGTTTGTGTACAGCTAGTTTCCAGAGAAACCAAACTTAGTGCTGGCAGTTGAACATGCAGTGTGAAGCTCTTCTGAAGTCCTTAAAAAAAGAACTAAATCAGAAGTTATGATCCTCGTTTTCGAACTAATTCAGACTATAGAATTCTTTGTTGTGTTCCCAGTCCATTTTGCCATATAAATAGGTAGTAGAAAATGTGTGAATTCATTAGTATAAATTAAATGAGTTATGAAAGAAAGGACCTCATCCTCGTGATGGACATTATAAGGAAGGAGATAACTTCAGGCATTGCCTCAGAAAAAAGTACGCTGCATAGGAGGGTTACTCATAACAGTGCGGTTACTCCTGGAAGAGAGGAATATCTGTTGGTGAATATCGCCTTGCAAGGAGGACTGTTCATCGTATCAAAAGTCATGCTCCGAGAAGGGATATTGAAAGGAGGAGGGTAATTCTGCAAAGAGAGCATCCTCTTCACCGAACTGTCAAGACACAGCAAGTCTTTGCCTCAAGAAGGGAGCCCTGGTGAGGAGAGCTACTCATTTGAGAGGAGTAAGTTGTCCAGGAGAAGACCATCCTCAAGTGAAGCTTGAATTGCAGGGAGAGGTCGCACAATGAAAACTCACTCTGTAGAGTGGAACCAATCATTTGAGAAGTGCATCTGGGCCAAGAGAAGACCCTCTCCTGGGAATATTCAGCCCACAGGGATTGTTCCACCTTGAAGGACAAGACGCCCCGAGGAAGAGAGATTTTCAGTTGGCAGGGGCACCTCAGCAATTAGAGTACCCTCTCTCTGTTGGTTAAGGACACTCCATCAAAAGCTGCCATGTGAAAAAGGGTCTATTATCTGGAAAGGGTAACTCTGCAAATAGAGGATCCACTCCTGTGAAATGCAATCTTAGAGCGAGGCTTCGCTTCAGCAAAGGTACACTGAAAAGAAGGGCTGCTCATGTGGGAGGGGTAAAATGAATGGCAGGGAAAATATCCTCTGCAAGTGAAGATCACCTTGCAGGGAGAGATATCCCCATCCATGAATGCCCTGTAAAGGGGGGTCATTCATTTTAAAAGCATAACTCTGAAAAGGGAAAACTGTCCCAGGGAAAAATATTGCCACAAAAGGAGGCATTGCTTCAAAAAAATTATCCTCTAGAGGAGGGTTACTCATTGTTTAGGGGAAACTCTGCAAACACAGGACACTTAACTGGGAAACATCAACCCAGGGAGAGGTCAGCATTAGAAGAAAAGCCTCCCAACATTGGAGGGTCACCCAGTTCTGAAAGACAAAACTTGGGTGCATGAGGACACATTAAACGTGTTGTTGTTCTCCAAAAATGTTTCCCACCATTAGTAAAGGGATAAATCCATTTTATGTACTGTTTTGCTATTTTCTTTTTAATTAATTTTCACTAAAATCTCCATTATGTTATAATTTTGTTTATTTTAGGCTTATGTATTCCTTTATTCCAGTGTCTTGAGACAAAAGGCCAGGTTACTGACCTGTAATCTTTCTCTAAATGTGTGTGTGTGTGTGTGTATGTGTGTGTGTGTGTGTGTGAGAGTGTGTGTTATTCTTTTATGTCTGAGCATGTGTCTATGGGTGTTTCAAGAGAGCAAAAGGAATCACATCCCTCGAAGCTAGAGCTTGAGATGGTTGTGACACCTGTATTTGTCCTTTAAGACCCAAACTGGGTGTTTTGCAAGAACAGCAAGGCCCTGAAACAGCTGCACCATCTCTCCAGCCCCTTTTCTTGGTTTTAAAGCAGGCACGTATAGTTGAAAATCATCCCTAATCACTAATTTAGTTATGGTATAGATATTCATATATTTTGTCTTCATTTGACTTTTTCATTTCCAACAGCTTCTCTCTGTAGTTTAACTTTCAATTCTCCTGCCTCAGCAGTTCAAGTGACTGTGCTTGTAGGCCTTCATCACTATTTGTGGTGTTTTCTATAAATATTTGAATTTCTGTTGTTAAGTCCTCATTTTACACATTGAAACAGTATTGACTTTCGATAGATTCTAATTTTCTAAATTACTTAAATTTGCTTGTTATTGATTTCTAACTACATTCCAGTGTGGTTAAAGTGTGTAGTTAATTCTACCCTTTTCTATTCTTTTTCTTTTTCCTGGGTATGATCTAACATGGAGAACGTTCTACATTGACCTGAGAAGAATGTCTGTGCTGCTAGTCTTGTGTGGAATGTAGTGTAGATGTATTTCTAAGACTATTTTCTTTGTAGTGCTGTTCAAGTCCTTTATCTCACTGTATATTGTCTCTGTGGTCCTTACTACTACTGAAAGTAGTTCATGAAATCTCCAAAAATTAACTTTAAATTCTCTATTTTATCTGTGTGTTTTCTTGGTTCATGTATTTTTTTCTGATCTCAAGCGACAGTAATAGTTTCCTATTACAATCATCACTTTGACCAATAGTAAGCTTAGTTTTGCCCATAAGGTTTTAGTTTTAAAGTGTATTTGGTGAGATACCTAAATAGCCTCTCCAGCTTTGTAGGCTTGTAATTTGTTTTCTTTATGGAAATACATTTAATTCAGAGTGATACTGTAGTATTTCACAGCCAAAGATAGTAGTCTCAATTATCTTTCTTTAAAGATGGACCATAAGCTTATTTATAATATTCTAAGCTTTAAACATACTTGTAGAGAAGTACATGTATTTTAATATCTTAAAAACCTGTATCAAATACAATTACATTTAAAAATTAGATATATTTTTTCAAGTTATCCAAGACAATGATTATATGTATTTCAATTTTCACCAATAATATGTAGTATGTTTCCCACACTCAAGTTAGCATTGCATGGTATCAGTGAGTTTTTCATTTATTTTTATTGTGCTCTACATTTTTCTCTGCTCTCCTCCCAGTTATGATAACAATTTATATCTTATATCTTTTCCCAGCTTTCTGAATTCGGACTATGTTTTTATTTTTCTTATACACAGATTAATAGATTAATTTATCATCTTTACATTCTCTGGGTGAATGGAAATGAACTCATTGCCATGTTCAGAGTTTACCAAATATGGAGACAATGAAGAAAAAAGTGATTGAAAAGAAACCTATACTTACTCAGTGGTGACAGGCTGGCGATGACACCCATTTCTTTTTAACCATCTGAGCTGGAGTGCCCTTCATCTGAGAGCTCCTCCACACACTCGTATTCATGGATTGAAGAGAAGGGTCCAAGTAATTTTGGCAAAGAATGCGTCAGAGGAAGGAGGACATATTAATCAAGAGAGTTGTTCAGGTTGTGCATGCCTTAATGCTAGTCCTGGAGAAGCATTAACTTGGGGATCTGTGTGTGCTTCAGGACAGCCTGGGCTTTAGAAACGCCCCACCCCCACAAACCACCTGCCTCCACTATGACATCAGAGTAGTGGTCCAATCATTTAGCTGTGGAACATCGGATAATTTGCATAGGACTATCTATTGGCCAAAGGGCTTAAGCCCATCCCCAAGATGATGTTTGTGTACAGCTAGTTTCCAGAGAAACCAAACTTAATGCTGGCAGTTGAACATGCAGTGTGAAGCTCTTCTGAAGTCCTTAAAAAAAGAACTAAATCAGAAGATATGATCCTCGTCTTCAAACTAATTCAGACTATAGAATTCTTTGTTGTGTTCCCAGTCCATTTTGCCATATAAATAGATAGTAGAACATGTCTGAATTCATTAGTATAAATTAAATGAGTTATGAAAGAAAGGACCTCATCCTCGTGATGGACATTATAAGGAAGGAGATAACTTCAGGCATTGCCTCAGAAAAAAGTACGCTGCATAGGAGGGTTACTCATAACAGTGCGGTTACTCCTGGAAGAGAGGAATATCTGTTGGTGAATATCGCCTTGCAAGGAGGACTGTTCATCCTATCAAAAGTCATGCTCCGAGAAGGGATATTGAAAGGAGGAGGGTAATTCTGCAAAGAGAGCATCCTCTTCACCGAACTGTCAAGATACAGCAAGTCTTTGCCTCAAGAAGGGAGCCCTGGTGAGGAGAGCTACTCATTTGAGAGGAGTAAGTTGTCCAGGAGAAGACCCTCCTCAAGTGAAGCTTGCCTTGCAGGGAGAGGTCGCACAATGAAAACTCACTCCTTAGAGTGGAACCAATCATTTGAGAAGTGCATCTGGGCCAAGAGAAGTCCCTCCCCTGGGAATATTCAGCCCACAGGGATTGTTCCACCTTGAAGGACAAGACGCCCCGAGGAAGAGAGATTTTCAGTTAAAAGGGGCACCTCAGCAATTAGAGTACCCTCTCTCTGTTGGTTAAGGACACTCCATCAAAAGCTGCCATGTGAAAAAGGGTCTATTATCTGGAAAGGGTAACTCTGCAAATGGAGGATTCACTCCTGTGAAATGCAATCTTAGAACGAGGCTTCGCTTCAGCAAAGGAACACTGAAAAGAAGGGCTACCCATGTGAGAGGGGTAAAATGAATGGCAGGGAAAATATCCTCTGCAAGTGAAGATCACCTTGCAGGGAGAGATATCCCCATCCAAGAATGCCCTGTAAAGGGGGGTCATTCATTTTAAAAGCATAACTCTGAAAAGGGAAAACTGTCCCAGGGAAAAATATTGCCACAAAAGGAGGCATTGCTTCAAAAAAATTATCCTATAGAGGAGGGTTACTCATTGTTTAGGGGAAACTCTGCAAACACAGGACACTTAACTGGGAAACATCAACCCAGGGAGAGGTCAGCATTAGAAGAAAAGCCTCCCAACATTGGAGGGTCACCCAGTTCTGAAAGACAAAACTTGGGTGCATGAGGACACATTAAACGTGTTGTTGTTCTCCAAAAATGTTTCCCACCATTAGTAAAGGGATAAATCCATTTTATGTACTGTTTTGCTATTTTCTTTTTAATTAATTTTCACTAAAATCTCCATTATATTATAATTTTGTTTATTTTAGGCTTATGTATTCCTTTATTCCAGTGTCTTGAGACAAAAGGCCAGGTTACTGACCTGTAATCTTTCTCTAAATGTGTGTGTGTGTGTATGTGTGTGTGTGTGTGTGTGAGTGTGTGTTATTCTTTTATGTCTGAGCATGTGTCTATGGGTGTTTCAAGAGAGCAAAAGGAATCACATCCCTCGAAGCTAGAGCTTGAGATGGTTGTGACACCTGTATTTGTCCTTTAAGACCCAAACTGGGTGTTTTGCAAGAACAGCAAGGCCCTGAAACAGCTGCACCATCTCTCCAGCCCCTTTTCCTTGGTTTTAAAGCAGGCACGTATAGTTGAAAATCATCCCTAATCACTAATTTAGTTATGGTATAGATATTCATATATTTTGTCTTCATTTGACTTTTTCATTTCCAACAGCTTCTCTCTGTAGTTTAACTTTCAATTCTCCTGCCTCAGCAGTTCAAGTGACTGTGCTTGTAGGCCTTCATCACTATTTGTGGTGTTTTCTATAAATATTTGAATTTCTGTTGTTAAGTCCTCATTTTACACATTGAAACAGTATTGACTTTCGATAGATTCTAATTTTCTAAATTACTTAAATTTGCTTGTTATTGATTTCTAACTACATTCCAGTGTGGTTAAAGTGTGTAGTTAATTCTACCCTTTTCTATTCTTTTTCTTTTTCCTGGGTATGATCTAACATGGAGAACGTTCTACATTGACCTGAGAAGAATGTCTGTGCTGCTAGTCTTGTGTGGAATGTAGTGTAGATGTATTTCTAAGACTATTTTCTTTGTAGTGCTGTTCAAGTCCTTTATCTCACTGTATATTGTCTCTGTGGTCCTTACTACTACTGAAAGTAGTTCATGAAATCTCCAAAAATTAACTTTAAATTCTCTATTTTATCTCTGTGTTTTCTTGGTTCATGTAATTTTTTCTGATCTCAAGCGACAGTAATAGTTTAATATTACAATCATCACTTTGACCAATAGTAAGCTTAGTTTTGCCCATAAGGTTTTAGTTTTAAAGTGTATTTGGTGAGATACCTAAATAGCCTCTCCAGCTTTGTAGGCTTGTAATTTGTTTTCTTTATGGAAATACATTTAATTCAGAGTGATACTGTAGTATTTCACAGCCAAAGATAGTAGTCTCAATTATCTTTCTTTAAAGATGGACCATAAGCTTATTTATAATATTCTAAGCTTTAAACATACTTGTAGAGATGTACATGTATTTTAATATCTTAAAAACCTGTATCAAATACAATTACATTTAAAAATTAGATATATTTTTTCAAGTTATCCAAGACAATCCTTATATGTATTTCAATTTTCACCAATAATATGTAGTATGTTTCCCACACTCAAGTTAGCATTGCATGGTATCAGTGAGTTTTTCATTTATTTTTATTTTGCTCTACATTTTTCTCTGCTCTCCTCCCAGTTATGATAACAATTTATATCTTATATTTTTTCCCAGCTTTCTGAATTTGGACTATGTTTTTATTTTTCTTATACACAGATTAATAGATTAATTTATCATCTTTACATTCTCTGGGTGAATGGAAATGAACTCATTGCCATGTTCAGAGTTTACCAAATATGGAGACAATGAAGAAAAAAGTGATTGAAAAGAAACCTATACTTACTCAGTGGTGACAGGCTGGCGATGACACCCATTTCTTTTTAACCATCTGAGCTGTAGTGCCCTTCATCTGAGAGCTCCTCCACACACTCGTATTCATGGATTGAAGAGAAGGGTCCAAGTAATTTTGGCAAAGAATGCGTCAGAGGAAGGAGGACATATTAATCAAGAGAGTTGTTCAGGTTGTGAATGCCTTAATGCTAGTCCTGGAGAAGCATTAACTTGGGGATCTGTGTGTGCTTCAGGACAGCCTGGGCTTTAGAAACGCCCCACCCCCACAAACCACCTGCCTCCACTATGACATCAGAGTAGTGGTCCAATCATTTAGCTGTGGAACATCGGATAATTTGCATAGGACTATCTATTGGCCAAAGGGCTTAAGCCCATCCCCAAGATGATGTTTGTGTACAGCTAGTTTCCAGAGAAACCAAACTTAATGCTGGCAGTTGAACATGCAGTGTGAAGCTCTTCTGAAGTCCTTAAAAAAAGAACTAAATCAGAAGATATGATCCTCGTCTTCAAACTAATTCAGACTATAGAATTCTTTGTTGTGTTCCCAGTCCATTTTGCCATATAAATAGATAGTAGAACATGTCTGAATTCATTAGTATAAATTAAATGAGATATGAAAGAAAGGACCTCATCCTCGTGATGGACATTATAAGGAAGGAGATAACTTCAGGCATTGCCTCAGAAAAAAGTACGCTGCATAGGAGGGTTACTCATAACAGTGCAGTTACTCCTGGAAGAGAGGAATATCTGTTGGTGAATATCGCCTTGCAAGGAGGACTGTTCATCCTATCAAAAGTCATGCTCCGAGAAGGGATATTGAAAGGAGGAGGGTAATTCTGCAAAGAGAGCATCCTCTTCACCGAACTGTCAAGACACAGCAAGTCTTTGCCTCAAGAAGGGAGCCCTGGTGAGGAGAGCTACTCATTTGAGAGGAGTAAGTTGTCCAGGAGAAGACCCTCCTCAAGTGAAGCTTGCCTTGCAGGGAGAGGTCGCACAATGAAAACTCACTCCTTAGAGTGGAACCAATTATTTGAGAAGTGCATCTGGGCCAAGAGAAGACCCTCTCCTGGGAATATTCAGCCCACAGGGATTGTTCCACCTTGAAGGACAAGACGCCCCGAGGAAGAGAGATTTTCAGTTAAAAGGGGCACCTCAGCAATTAGAGTACCCTCTCTCTGTTGGTTAAGGACACTCCATCAAAAGCTGCCATGTGAAAAAGGGTCTATTATCTGGAAAGGTTAACTCTGCAAATGGAGGATTCACTCCTGTGAAATGCAATCTTAGAACGAGGCTTCGCTTCAGCAAAGGAACACTGAAAAGAAGGGCTACCCATGTGAGAGGGGTAAAATGAATGGCAGGGAAAATATCCTCTGCAAGTGAAGATCACCTTGCAGGGAGAGATATCCCCATCCAAGAATGCCCTGTAAAGGGGGGTCATTCATTTTAAAAGCATAACTCTGAAAAGGGAAAACTGTCCCAGGGAAAAATATTGCCACAAAAGGAGGCATTGCTTCAAAAAAATTATCCTCTAGAGGAGGGTTACTCATTGTTTAGGGGAAACTCTGCAAACACAGGACACTTAACTGGGAAACATCAACCCAGGGAGAGGTCAGCATTAGAAGAAAAGCCTCCCAACATTGGAGGGTCACCCAGTTCTGAAAGACAAAACTTGGGTGCATGAGGACACATTAAACGTGTTGTTGTTCTCCAAAAATGTTTCCCACCATTAGTAAAGGGATAAATCCATTTTATGTACTGTTTTGCTATTTTCTTTTTAATTAATTTTCACTAAAATCTCCATTATGTTATAATTTTGTTTATTTTAGGCTTATGTATTCCTTTATTCCAGTGTCTTGAGACAAAAGGCCAGGTTACTGACCTGTAATCTTTCTCTAAATGTGTGTGTGTGTGTATGTGTGTGTGTGTGTGTGTGAGTGTGTGTTATTCTTTTATGTCTGAGCATGTGTCTATGGGTGTTTCAAGAGAGCAAAAGGAATCACATCCCTCGAAGCTAGAGCTTGAGATGGTTGTGACACCTGTATTTGTCCTTTAAGACCCAAACTGGGTGTTTTGCAAGAACAGCAAGGCCCTGAAACAGCTGCACCATCTCTCCAGCCCCTTTTCCTTGGTTTTAAAGCAGGCACGTATAGTTGAAAATCATCCCTAATCACTAATTTAGTTATGGTATAGATATTCATATATTTTGTCTTCATTTGACTTTTTCATTTCCAACAGCTTCTCTCTGTAGTTTAACTTTCAATTCTCCTGCCTCAGCAGTTCAAGTGACTGTGCTTGTAGGCCTTCATCACTATTTGTGGTGTTTTCTATAAATATTTGAATTTCTGTTGTTAAGTCCTCATTTTACACATTGAAACAGTATTGACTTTCGATAGATTCTAATTTTCTAAATTACTTAAATTTGCTTGTTATTGATTTCTAACTACATTCCAGTGTGGTTAAAGTGTGTAGTTAATTCTACCCTTTTCTATTCTTTTTCTTTTTCCTGGGTATGATCTAACATGGAGAACGTTCTACATTGACCTGAGAAGAATGTCTGTGCTGCTAGTCTTGTGTGGAATGTAGTGTAGATGTATTTCTAAGACTATTTTCTTTGTAGTGCTGTTCAAGTCCTTTATCTCACTGTATATTGTCTCTGTGGTCCTTACTAATACTGAAAGTAGTTCATGAAATCTCCAAAAATTAACTTTAAATTCTCTATTTTATCTGTGTGTTTTCTTGGTTCATGTATTTTTTTCTGATCTCAAGCGACAGTAATAGTTTCCTATTACAATCATCACTTTGACCAATAGTAAGCTTAGTTTTGCCCATAAGGTTTTAGTTTTAAAGTGTATTTGGTGAGATACCTAAATAGCCTCTCCAGCTTTGTAGGCTTGTAATTTGTTTTCTTTATGGAAATACATTTAATTCAGAGTGATACTGTAGTATTTCACAGCCAAAGATAGTAGTCTCAATTATCTTTCTTTAAAGATGGACCATAAGCTTATTTATAATATTCTAAGCTTTAAACATACTTGTAGAGATGTACATGTATTTTAATATCTTAAAAACCTGTATCAAATACAATTACATTTAAAAATTAGATATATTTTTTCAAGTTATCCAAGACAATGATTATATGTATTTCAATTTTCACCAATAATATGTAGTATGTTTCCCACACTCAAGTTAGCATTGCATGGTATCAGTGAGTTTTTCATTTATTTTTATTTTGCTCTACATTTTTCTCTGCTCTCCTCCCAGTTATGATAACAATTTATATCTTATATCTTTTCCCAGCTTTCTGAATTCGGACTATGTTTTTATTTTTCTTATACACAGATTAATAGATTAATTTATCATCTTTACATTCTCTGGGTGAATGGAAATGAACTCATTGCCATGTTCAGAGTTTACCAAATATGGAGACAATGAAGAAAAAAGTGATTGAAAAGAAACCTATACTTACTCAGTGGTGACAGGCTGGCGATGACACCCATTTCTTTTTAACCATCTGAGCTGGAGTGCCCTTCATCTGAGAGCTCCTCCACACACTCGTATTCATGGATTGAAGAGAAGGGTCCAAGTAATTTTGGCAAAGAATGCGTCAGAGGAAGGAGGACATATTAATCAAGAGAGTTGTTCAGGTTGTGCATGCCTTAATGCTAGTCCTGGAGAAGCATTAACTTGGGGATCTGTGTGTGCTTCAGGACAGCCTGGGCTTTAGAAACGCCCCACCCCCACAAACCACCTGCCTCCACTATGACATCAGAGTAGTGGTCCAATCATTTAGCTGTGGAACATCGGATAATTTGCATAGGACTATCTATTGGCCAAAGGGCTTAAGCCCATCCCCAAGATGATGTTTGTGTACAGCTAGTTTCCAGAGAAACCAAACTTAATGCTGGCAGTTGAACATGCAGTGTGAAGCTCTTCTGAAGTCCTTAAAAAAAGAACTAAATCAGAAGATATGATCCTCGTCTTCAAACTAATTCAGACTATAGAATTCTTTGTTGTGTTCCCAGTCCATTTTGCCATATAAATAGATAGTAGAACATGTCTGAATTCATTAGTATAAATTAAATGAGTTATGAAAGAAAGGACCTCATCCTCGTGATGGACATTATAAGGAAGGAGATAACTTCAGGCATTGCCTCAGAAAAAAGTACGCTGCATAGGAGGGTTACTCATAACAGTGCGGTTACTCCTGGAAGAGAGGAATATCTGTTGGTGAATATCGCCTTGCAAGGAGGACTGTTCATCCTATCAAAAGTCATGCTCCGAGAAGGGATATTGAAAGGAGGAGGGTAATTCTGCAAAGAGAGCATCCTCTTCACCGAACTGTCAAGACACAGCAAGTCTTTGCCTCAAGAAGGGAGCCCTGGTGAGGAGAGCTACTCATTTGAGAGGAGTAAGTTGTCCAGGAGAAGACCCTCCTCAAGTGAAGCTTGCCTTGCAGGGAGAGGTCGCGCAATGAAAACTCACTCCTTAGAGTGGAACCAATTATTTGAGAAGTGCATCTGGGCCAAGAGAAGACCCTCCCCTGGGAATATTCAGCCCACAGGGATTGTTCCACCTTGAAGGACAAGACGCCCCGAGGAAGAGAGATTTTCAGTTAAAAGGGGCACCTCAGCAATTAGAGTACCCTCTCTCTGTTGGTTAAGGACACTCCATCAAAAGCTGCCATGTGAAAAAGGGTCTATTATCTGGAAAGGGTAACTCTGCAAATGGAGGATTCACTCCTGTGAAATGCAATCTTAGAACGAGGCTTCGCTTCAGCAAAGGAACACTGAAAAGAAGGGCTACCCATGTGAGAGGGGTAAAATGAATGGCAGGGAAAATATCCTCTGCAAGTGAAGATCACCTTGCAGGGAGAGATATCCCCATCCAAGAATGCCCTGTAAAGGGGGGTCATTCATTTTAAAAGCATAACTCTGAAAAGGGAAAACTGTCCCAGGGAAAAATATTGCCACAAAAGGAGGCATTGCTTCAAAAAAATTATCCTATAGAGGAGGGTTACTCATTGTTTAGGGGAAACTCTGCAAACACAGGACACTTAACTGGGAAACATCAACCCAGGGAGAGGTCAGCATTAGAAGAAAAGCCTCCCAACATTGGAGGGTCACCCAGTTCTGAAAGACAAAACTTGGGTGCATGAGGACACATTAAACGTGTTGTTGTTCTCCAAAAATGTTTCCCACCATTAGTAAAGGGATAAATCCATTTTATGTACTGTTTTGCTATTTTCTTTTTAATTAATTTTCACTAAAATCTCCATTATGTTATAATTTTGTTTATTTTAGGCTTATGTATTCCTTTATTCCAGTGTCTTGAGACAAAAGGCCAGGTTACTGACCTGTAATCTTTCTCTAAATGTGTGTGTGTGTGTGTGTGTATGTGTGTGTGTGTGTGTGTGAGAGTGTGTGTTATTCTTTTATGTCTGAGCATGTGTCTATGGGTGTTTCAAGAGAGCAAAAGGAATCACATCCCTCGAAGCTAGAGCTTGAGATGGTTGTGACACCTGTATTTGTCCTTTAAGACCCAAACTGGGTGTTTTGCAAGAACAGCAAGGCCCTGAAACAGCTGCACCATCTCTCCAGCCCCTTTTCTTGGTTTTAAAGCAGGCACGTATAGTTGAAAATCATCCCTAATCACTAATTTAGTTATGGTATAGATATTCATATATTTTGTCTTCATTTGACTTTTTCATTTCCAACAGCTTCTCTCTGTAGTTTAACTTTCAATTCTCCTGCCTCAGCAGTTCAAGTGACTGTGCTTGTAGGCCTTCATCACTATTTGTGGTGTTTTCTATAAATATTTGAATTTCTGTTGTTAAGTCCTCATTTTACACATTGAAACAGTATTGACTTTCGATAGATTCTAATTTTCTAAATTACTTAAATTTGCTTGTTATTGATTTCTAACTACATTCCAGTGTGGTTAAAGTGTGTAGTTAATTCTACCCTTTTCTATTCTTTTTCTTTTTCCTGGGTATGATCTAACATGGAGAACGTTCTACATTGACCTGAGAAGAATGTCTGTGCTGCTAGTCTTGTGTGGAATGTAGTGTAGATGTATTTCTAAGACTATTTTCTTTGTAGTGCTGTTCAAGTCCTTTATCTCACTGTATATTGTCTCTGTGGTCCTTACTACTACTGAAAGTAGTTCATGAAATCTCCAAAAATTAACTTTAAATTCTCTATTTTATCTGTGTGTTTTCTTGGTTCATGTATTTTTTTCTGATCTCAAGCGACAGTAATAGTTTCCTATTACAATCATCACTTTGACCAATAGTAAGCTTAGTTTTGCCCATAAGGTTTTAGTTTTAAAGTGTATTTGGTGAGATACCTAAATAGCCTCTCCAGCTTTGTAGGCTTGTAATTTGTTTTCTTTATGGAAATACATTTAATTCAGAGTGATACTGTAGTATTTCACAGCCAAAGATAGTAGTCTCAATTATCTTTCTTTAAAGATGGACCATAAGCTTATTTATAATATTCTAAGCTTTAAACATACTTGTAGAGATGTACATGTATTTTAATATCTTAAAAACCTGTATCAAATACAATTACATTTAAAAATTAGATATATTTTTTCAAGTTATCCAAGACAATGATTATATGTATTTCAATTTTCACCAATAATATGTAGTATGTTTCCCACACTCAAGTTAGCATTGCATGGTATCAGTGAGTTTTTCATTTATTTTTATTTTGCTCTACATTTTTCTCTGCTCTCCTCCCAGTTATGATAACAATTTATATCTTATATCTTTTTCCAGCTTTCTGAATTCGGACTATGTTTTTATTTTTCTTATACACAGATTAATAGATTAATTTATCATCTTTACATTCTCTGGGTGAATGGAAATGAACTCATTGCCATGTTCAGAGTTTACCAAATATGGAGACAATGAAGAAAAAAGTGATTGAAAAGAAACCTATACTTACTCAGTGGTGACAGGCTGGCGATGACACCCATTTCTTTTTAACCATCTGAGCTGGAGTGCCCTTCATCTGAGAGCTCCTCCACACACTCGTATTCATGGATTGAAGAGAAGGGTCCAAGTAATTTTGGCAAAGAATGCGTCAGAGGAAGGAGGACATATTAATCAAGAGAGTTGTTCAGGTTGTGCATGCCTTAATGCTAGTCCTGGAGAAGCATTAACTTGGGGATCTGTGTGTGCTTCAGGACAGCCTGGGCTTTAGAAACGCCCCACCCCCACAAACCACCTGCCTCCACTATGACATCAGAGTAGTGGTCCAATCATTTAGCTGTGGAACATCGGATAATTTGCATAGGACTATCTATTGGCCAAAGGGCTTAAGCCCATCCCCAAGATGATGTTTGTGTACAGCTAGTTTCCAGAGAAACCAAACTTAGTGCTGGCAGTTGAACATGCAGTGTGAAGCTCTTCTGAAGTCCTTAAAAAAAGAACTAAATCAGAAGATATGATCCTCGTTTTCGAACTAATTCAGACTATAGAATTCTTTGTTGTGTTCCCAGTCCATTTTGCCATATAAATAGATAGTAGAACATGTCTGAATTCATTAGTATAAATTAAATGAGTTATGAAAGAAAGGACCTCATCCTCGTGATGGACATTATAAGGAAGGAGATAACTTCAGGCATTGCCTCAGAAAAAAGTACGCTGCATAGGAGGGTTACTCATAACAGTGCGGTTACTCCTGGAAGAGAGGAATATCTGTTGGTGAATATCGCCTTGCAAGGAGGACTGTTCATCCTATCAAAAGTCATGCTCCGAGAAGGGATATTGAAAGGAGGAGGGTAATTCTGCAAAGAGA
The DNA here is from genome assembly GCF_982192425.1 of Myodes glareolus. Taxonomy (NCBI): domain Eukaryota; kingdom Metazoa; phylum Chordata; class Mammalia; order Rodentia; family Cricetidae; genus Myodes; species Myodes glareolus. Next base: position 106,126,859 of record NC_142053.1, on the reverse strand, counting down.
GCATCCTCTTCACCGAACTGTCAAGACACAGCAAGTCTTTGCCTCAAGAAGGGAGCCCTGGTGAGGAGAGCTACTCATTTGAGAGGAGTAAGTTGTCCAGGAGAAGACCCTCCTCAAGTGAAGCTTGCCTTGCAGGGAGAGGTCGCGCAATGAAAACTCACTCTGTAGAGTGGAACCAATCATTTGAGAAGTGCATCTGGGCCAAGAGAAGACCCTCCCCTGGGAATATTCAGCCCACAGGGATTGTTCCACCTTGAAGGACAAGACGCCCCGAGGAAGAGAGATTTTCAGTTAAAAGGGGCACCTCAGCAATTAGAGTACCCTCTCTCTGTTGGTTAAGGACACTCCATCAAAAGCTGCCATGTGAAAAAGGGTCTATTATCTGGAAAGGGTAACTCTGCAAATGGAGGATTCACTCCTGTGAAATGCAATCTTAGAACGAGGCTTCGCTTCAGCAAAGGAACACTGAAAAGAAGGGCTACCCATGTGAGAGGGGTAAAATGAATGGCAGGGAAAATATCCTCTGCAAGTGAAGATCACCTTGCAGGGAGAGATATCCCCATCCAAGAATGCCCTGTAAAGGGGGGTCATTCATTTTAAAAGCATAACTCTGAAAAGGGAAAACTGTCCCAGGGAAAAATATTGCCACAAAAGGAGGCATTGCTTCAAAAAAATTATCCTCTAGAGGAGGGTTACTCATTGTTTAGGGGAAACTCTGCAAACACAGGACACTTAACTGGGAAACATCAACCCAGGGAGAGGTCAGCATTAGAAGAAAAGCCTCCCAACATTGGAGGGTCACCCAGTTCTGAAAGACAAAACTTGGGTGCATGAGGACACATTAAACGTGTTGTTGTTCTCCAAAAATGTTTCCCACCATTAGTAAAGGGATAAATCCATTTTATGTACTGTTTTGCTATTTTCTTTTTAATTAATTTTCACTAAAATCTCCATTATATTATAATTTTGTTTATTTTAGGCTTATGTATTCCTTTATTCCAGTGTCTTGAGACAAAAGGCCAGGTTACTGACCTGTAATCTTTCTCTAAATGTGTGTGTGTGTGTATGTGTGTGTGTGTGTGTGTGAGTGTGTGTTATTCTTTTATGTCTGAGCATGTGTCTATGGGTGTTTCAAGAGAGCAAAAGGAATCACATCCCTCGAAGCTAGAGCTTGAGATGGTTGTGACACCTGTATTTGTCCTTTAAGACCCAAACTGGGTGTTTTGCAAGAACAGCAAGGCCCTGAAACAGCTGCACCATCTCTCCAGCCCCTTTTCCTTGGTTTTAAAGCAGGCACGTATAGTTGAAAATCATCCCTAATCACTAATTTAGTTATGGTATAGATATTCATATATTTTGTCTTCATTTGACTTTTTCATTTCCAACAGCTTCTCTCTGTAGTTTAACTTTCAATTCTCCTGCCTCAGCAGTTCAAGTGACTGTGCTTGTAGGCCTTCATCACTATTTGTGGTGTTTTCTATAAATATTTGAATTTCTGTTGTTAAGTCCTCATTTTACACATTGAAACAGTATTGACTTTCGATAGATTCTAATTTTCTAAATTACTTAAATTTGCTTGTTATTGATTTCTAACTACATTCCAGTGTGGTTAAAGTGTGTAGTTAATTCTACCCTTTTCTATTCTTTTTCTTTTTCCTGGGTATGATCTAACATGGAGAACGTTCTACATTGACCTGAGAAGAATGTCTGTGCTGCTAGTCTTGTGTGGAATGTAGTGTAGATGTATTTCTAAGACTATTTTCTTTGTAGTGCTGTTCAAGTCCTTTATCTCACTGTATATTGTCTCTGTGGTCCTTACTACTACTGAAAGTAGTTCATGAAATCTCCAAAAATTAACTTTAAATTCTCTATTTTATCTCTGTGTTTTCTTGGTTCATGTAATTTTTTCTGATCTCAAGCGACAGTAATAGTTTAATATTACAATCATCACTTTGACCAATAGTAAGCTTAGTTTTGCCCATAAGGTTTTAGTTTTAAAGTGTATTTGGTGAGATACCTAAATAGCCTCTCCAGCTTTGTAGGCTTGTAATTTGTTTTCTTTATGGAAATACATTTAATTCAGAGTGATACTGTAGTATTTCACAGCCAAAGATAGTAGTCTCAATTATCTTTCTTTAAAGATGGACCATAAGCTTATTTATAATATTCTAAGCTTTAAACATACTTGTAGAGATGTACATGTATTTTAATATCTTAAAAACCTGTATCAAATACAATTACATTTAAAAATTAGATATATTTTTTCAAGTTATCCAAGACAATCCTTATATGTATTTCAATTTTCACCAATAATATGTAGTATGTTTCCCACACTCAAGTTAGCATTGCATGGTATCAGTGAGTTTTTCATTTATTTTTATTTTGCTCTACATTTTTCTCTGCTCTCCTCCCAGTTATGATAACAATTTATATCTTATATTTTTTCCCAGCTTTCTGAATTTGGACTATGTTTTTATTTTTCTTATACACAGATTAATAGATTAATTTATCATCTTTACATTCTCTGGGTGAATGGAAATGAACTCATTGCCATGTTCAGAGTTTACCAAATATGGAGACAATGAAGAAAAAAGTGATTGAAAAGAAACCTATACTTACTCAGTGGTGACAGGCTGGCGATGACACCCATTTCTTTTTAACCATCTGAGCTGTAGTGCCCTTCATCTGAGAGCTCCTCCACACACTCGTATTCATGGATTGAAGAGAAGGGTCCAAGTAATTTTGGCAAAGAATGCGTCAGAGGAAGGAGGACATATTAATCAAGAGAGTTGTTCAGGTTGTGAATGCCTTAATGCTAGTCCTGGAGAAGCATTAACTTGGGGATCTGTGTGTGCTTCAGGACAGCCTGGGCTTTAGAAACGCCCCACCCCCACAAACCACCTGCCTCCACTATGACATCAGAGTAGTGGTCCAATCATTTAGCTGTGGAACATCGGATAATTTGCATAGGACTATCTATTGGCCAAAGGGCTTAAGCCCATCCCCAAGATGATGTTTGTGTACAGCTAGTTTCCAGAGAAACCAAACTTAATGCTGGCAGTTGAACATGCAGTGTGAAGCTCTTCTGAAGTCCTTAAAAAAAGAACTAAATCAGAAGATATGATCCTCGTCTTCAAACTAATTCAGACTATAGAATTCTTTGTTGTGTTCCCAGTCCATTTTGCCATATAAATAGATAGTAGAACATGTCTGAATTCATTAGTATAAATTAAATGAGATATGAAAGAAAGGACCTCATCCTCGTGATGGACATTATAAGGAAGGAGATAACTTCAGGCATTGCCTCAGAAAAAAGTACGCTGCATAGGAGGGTTACTCATAACAGTGCAGTTACTCCTGGAAGAGAGGAATATCTGTTGGTGAATATCGCCTTGCAAGGAGGACTGTTCATCCTATCAAAAGTCATGCTCCGAGAAGGGATATTGAAAGGAGGAGGGTAATTCTGCAAAGAGAGCATCCTCTTCACCGAACTGTCAAGACACAGCAAGTCTTTGCCTCAAGAAGGGAGCCCTGGTGAGGAGAGCTACTCATTTGAGAGGAGTAAGTTGTCCAGGAGAAGACCCTCCTCAAGTGAAGCTTGCCTTGCAGGGAGAGGTCGCACAATGAAAACTCACTCCTTAGAGTGGAACCAATTATTTGAGAAGTGCATCTGGGCCAAGAGAAGACCCTCTCCTGGGAATATTCAGCCCACAGGGATTGTTCCACCTTGAAGGACAAGACGCCCCGAGGAAGAGAGATTTTCAGTTAAAAGGGGCACCTCAGCAATTAGAGTACCCTCTCTCTGTTGGTTAAGGACACTCCATCAAAAGCTGCCATGTGAAAAAGGGTCTATTATCTGGAAAGGTTAACTCTGCAAATGGAGGATTCACTCCTGTGAAATGCAATCTTAGAACGAGGCTTCGCTTCAGCAAAGGAACACTGAAAAGAAGGGCTACCCATGTGAGAGGGGTAAAATGAATGGCAGGGAAAATATCCTCTGCAAGTGAAGATCACCTTGCAGGGAGAGATATCCCCATCCAAGAATGCCCTGTAAAGGGGGGTCATTCATTTTAAAAGCATAACTCTGAAAAGGGAAAACTGTCCCAGGGAAAAATATTGCCACAAAAGGAGGCATTGCTTCAAAAAAATTATCCTCTAGAGGAGGGTTACTCATTGTTTAGGGGAAACTCTGCAAACACAGGACACTTAACTGGGAAACATCAACCCAGGGAGAGGTCAGCATTAGAAGAAAAGCCTCCCAACATTGGAGGGTCACCCAGTTCTGAAAGACAAAACTTGGGTGCATGAGGACACATTAAACGTGTTGTTGTTCTCCAAAAATGTTTCCCACCATTAGTAAAGGGATAAATCCATTTTATGTACTGTTTTGCTATTTTCTTTTTAATTAATTTTCACTAAAATCTCCATTATGTTATAATTTTGTTTATTTTAGGCTTATGTATTCCTTTATTCCAGTGTCTTGAGACAAAAGGCCAGGTTACTGACCTGTAATCTTTCTCTAAATTTGTGTGTGTGTGTGTGTGTATGTGTGTGTGTGTGTGTGTGAGTGTGTGTTATTCTTTTATGTCTGAGCATGTGTCTATGGGTGTTTCAAGAGAGCAAAAGGAATCACATCCCTCGAAGCTAGAGCTTGAGATGGTTGTGACACCTGTATTTGTCCTTTAAGACCCAAACTGGGTGTTTTGCAAGAACAGCAAGGCCCTGAAACAGCTGCACCATCTCTCCAGCCCCTTTTCTTGGTTTTAAAGCAGGCACGTATAGTTGAAAATCATCCCTAATCACTAATTTAGTTATGGTATAGATATTCATATATTTTGTCTTCATTTGACTTTTTCATTTCCAACAGCTTCTCTCTGTAGTTTAACTTTCAATTCTCCTGCCTCAGCAGTTCAAGTGACTGTGCTTGTAGGCCTTCATCACTATTTGTGGTGTTTTCTATAAATATTTGAATTTCTGTTGTTAAGTCCTCATTTTACACATTGAAACAGTATTGACTTTCGATAGATTCTAATTTTCTAAATTACTTAAATTTGCTTGTTATTGATTTCTAACTACATTCCAGTGTGGTTAAAGTGTGTAGTTAATTCTACCCTTTTCTATTCTTTTTCTTTTTCCTGGGTATGATCTAACATGGAGAACGTTCTACATTGACCTGAGAAGAATGTCTGTGCTGCTAGTCTTGTGTGGAATGTAGTGTAGATGTATTTCTAAGACTATTTTCTTTGTAGTGCTGTTCAAGTCCTTTATCTCACTGTATATTGTCTCTGTGGTCCTTACTAATACTGAAAGTAGTTCATGAAATCTCCAAAAATTAACTTTAAATTCTCTATTTTATCTGTGTGTTTTCTTGGTTCATGTATTTTTTTCTGATCTCAAGCGACAGTAATAGTTTCCTATTACAATCATCACTTTGACCAATAGTAAGCTTAGTTTTGCCCATAAGGTTTTAGTTTTAAAGTGTATTTGGTGAGATACCTAAATAGCCTCTCCAGCTTTGTAGGCTTGTAATTTGTTTTCTTTATGGAAATACATTTAATTCAGAGTGATACTGTAGTATTTCACAGCCAAAGATAGTAGTCTCAATTATCTTTCTTTAAAGATGGACCATAAGCTTATTTATAATATTCTAAGCTTTAAACATACTTGTAGAGATGTACATGTATTTTAATATCTTAAAAACCTGTATCAAATACAATTACATTTAAAAATTAGATATATTTTTTCAAGTTATCCAAGACAATGATTATATGTATTTCAATTTTCACCAATAATATGTAGTATGTTTCCCACACTCAAGTTAGCATTGCATGGTATCAGTGAGTTTTTCATTTATTTTTATTTTGCTCTACATTTTTCTCTGCTCTCCTCCCAGTTATGATAACAATTTATATCTTATATCTTTTCCCAGCTTTCTGAATTCGGACTATGTTTTTATTTTTCTTATACACAGATTAATAGATTAATTTATCATCTTTACATTCTCTGGGTGAATGGAAATGAACTCATTGCCATGTTCAGAGTTTACCAAATATGGAGACAATGAAGAAAAAAGTGATTGAAAAGAAACCTATACTTACTCAGTGGTGACAGGCTGGCGATGACACCCATTTCTTTTTAACCATCTGAGCTGGAGTGCCCTTCATCTGAGAGCTCCTCCACACACTCGTATTCATGGATTGAAGAGAAGGGTCCAAGTAATTTTGGCAAAGAATGCGTCAGAGGAAGGAGGACATATTAATCAAGAGAGTTGTTCAGGTTGTGCATGCCTTAATGCTAGTCCTGGAGAAGCATTAACTTGGGGATCTGTGTGTGCTTCAGGACAGCCTGGGCTTTAGAAACGCCCCACCCCCACAAACCACCTGCCTCCACTATGACATCAGAGTAGTGGTCCAATCATTTAGCTGTGGAACATCGGATAATTTGCATAGGACTATCTATTGGCCAAAGGGCTTAAGCCCATCCCCAAGATGATGTTTGTGTACAGCTAGTTTCCAGAGAAACCAAACTTAATGCTGGCAGTTGAACATGCAGTGTGAAGCTCTTCTGAAGTCCTTAAAAAAAGAACTAAATCAGAAGATATGATCCTCGTCTTCAAACTAATTCAGACTATAGAATTCTTTGTTGTGTTCCCAGTCCATTTTGCCATATAAATAGATAGTAGAACATGTCTGAATTCATTAGTATAAATTAAATGAGTTATGAAAGAAAGGACCTCATCCTCGTGATGGACATTATAAGGAAGGAGATAACTTCAGGCATTGCCTCAGAAAAAAGTACGCTGCATAGGAGGGTTACTCATAACAGTGCGGTTACTCCTGGAAGAGAGGAATATCTGTTGGTGAATATCGCCTTGCAAGGAGGACTGTTCATCCTATCAAAAGTCATGCTCCGAGAAGGGATATTGAAAGGAGGAGGGTAATTCTGCAAAGAGAGCATCCTCTTCACCGAACTGTCAAGACACAGCAAGTCTTTGCCTCAAGAAGGGAGCCCTGGTGAGGAGAGCTACTCATTTGAGAGGAGTAAGTTGTCCAGGAGAAGACCCTCCTCAAGTGAAGCTTGCCTTGCAGGGAGAGGTCGCACAATGAAAACTCACTCCTTAGAGTGGAACCAATCATTTGAGAAGTGCATCTGGGCCAAGAGAAGACCCTCCCCTGGGAATATTCAGCCCACAGGGATTGTTCCACCTTGAAGGACAAGACGCCCCGAGGAAGAGAGATTTTCAGTTAAAAGGGGCACCTCAGCAATTAGAGTACCCTCTCTCTGTTGGTTAAGGACACTCCATCAAAAGCTGCCATGTGAAAAAGGGTCTATTATCTGGAAAGGGTAACTCTGCAAATGGAGGATTCACTCCTGTGAAATGCAATCTTAGAACGAGGCTTCGCTTCAGCAAAGGAACACTGAAAAGAAGGGCTACCCATGTGAGAGGGGTAAAATGAATGGCAGGGAAAATATCCTCTGCAAGTGAAGATCACCTTGCAGGGAGAGATATCCCCATCCAAGAATGCCCTGTAAAGGGGGGTCATTCATTTTAAAAGCATAACTCTGAAAAGGGAAAACTGTCCCAGGGAAAAATATTGCCACAAAAGGAGGCATTGCTTCAAAAAAATTATCCTCTAGAGGAGGGTTACTCATTGTTTAGGGGAAACTCTGCAAACACAGGACACTTAACTGGGAAACATCAACCCAGGGAGAGGTCAGCATTAGAAGAAAAGCCTCCCAACATTGGAGGGTCACCCAGTTCTGAAAGACAAAACTTGGGTGCATGAGGACACATTAAACGTGTTGTTGTTCTCCAAAAATGTTTCCCACCATTAGTAAAGGGATAAATCCATTTTATGTACTGTTTTGCTATTTTCTTTTTAATTAATTTTCACTAAAATCTCCATTATATTATAATTTTGTTTATTTTAGGCTTATGTATTCCTTTATTCCAGTGTCTTGAGACAAAAGGCCAGGTTACTGACCTGTAATCTTTCTCTAAATGTGTGTGTGTGTGTATGTGTGTGTGTGTGTGTGTGAGTGTGTGTTATTCTTTTATGTCTGAGCATGTGTCTATGGGTGTTTCAAGAGAGCAAAAGGAATCACATCCCTCGAAGCTAGAGCTTGAGATGGTTGTGACACCTGTATTTGTCCTTTAAGACCCAAACTGGGTGTTTTGCAAGAACAGCAAGGCCCTGAAACAGCTGCACCATCTCTCCAGCCCCTTTTCCTTGGTTTTAAAGCAGGCACGTATAGTTGAAAATCATCCCTAATCACTAATTTAGTTATGGTATAGATATTCATATATTTTGTCTTCATTTGACTTTTTCATTTCCAACAGCTTCTCTCTGTAGTTTAACTTTCAATTCTCCTGCCTCAGCAGTTCAAGTGACTGTGCTTGTAGGCCTTCATCACTATTTGTGGTGTTTTCTATAAATATTTGAATTTCTGTTGTTAAGTCCTCATTTTACACATTGAAACAGTATTGACTTTCGATAGATTCTAATTTTCTAAATTACTTAAATTTGCTTGTTATTGATTTCTAACTACATTCCAGTGTGGTTAAAGTGTGTAGTTAATTCTACCCTTTTCTATTCTTTTTCTTTTTCCTGGGTATGATCTAACATGGAGAACGTTCTACATTGACCTGAGAAGAATGTCTGTGCTGCTAGTCTTGTGTGGAATGTAGTGTAGATGTATTTCTAAGACTATTTTCTTTGTAGTGCTGTTCAAGTCCTTTATCTCACTGTATATTGTCTCTGTGGTCCTTACTACTACTGAAAGTAGTTCATGAAATCTCCAAAAATTAACTTTAAATTCTCTATTTTATCTCTGTGTTTTCTTGGTTCATGTAATTTTTTCTGATCTCAAGCGACAGTAATAGTTTAATATTACAATCATCACTTTGACCAATAGTAAGCTTAGTTTTGCCCATAAGGTTTTAGTTTTAAAGTGTATTTGGTGAGATACCTAAATAGCCTCTCCAGCTTTGTAGGCTTGTAATTTGTTTTCTTTATGGAAATACATTTAATTCAGAGTGATACTGTAGTATTTCACAGCCAAAGATAGTAGTCTCAATTATCTTTCTTTAAAGATGGACCATAAGCTTATTTATAATATTCTAAGCTTTAAACATACTTGTAGAGATGTACATGTATTTTAATATCTTAAAAACCTGTATCAAATACAATTACATTTAAAAATTAGATATATTTTTTCAAGTTATCCAAGACAATCCTTATATGTATTTCAATTTTCACCAATAATATGTAGTATGTTTCCCACACTCAAGTTAGCATTGCATGGTATCAGTGAGTTTTTCATTTATTTTTATTTTGCTCTACATTTTTCTCTGCTCTCCTCCCAGTTATGATAACAATTTATATCTTATATTTTTTCCCAGCTTTCTGAATTTGGACTATGTTTTTATTTGTCTTATATACAGATTAATAGATTAATTTATCATCTTTACATTCTCTGGGTGAATGGAAATGAACTCATTGCCATGTTCAGAGTTTACCAAATATGGAGACAATGAAGAAAAAAGTGATTGAAAAGAAACCTATACTTACTCAGTGGTGACAGGCTGGCGATGACACCCATTTCTTTTTAACCATCTGAGCTGGAGTGCCCTTCATCTGAGAGCTCCTCCACACACTCGTATTCATGGATTGAAGAGAAGGGTCCAAGTAATTTTGGAAAAGAATGCGTCAGAGGAAGGAGGACATATTAATCAAGAGAGTTGTTCAGGTTGTGCATGCCTTAATGCTAGTCCTGGAGAAGCATTAACTTGGGGATCTGTGTGTGCTTCAGGACAGCCTGGGCTTTAGAAACGCCCCACCCCCACAAACCACCTGCCTCCACTATGACATCAGAGTAGTGGTCCAATCATTTAGCTGTGGAACATCGGATAATTTGCATAGGACTATCTATTGGCCAAAGGGCTTAAGCCCATCCCCAAGATGATGTTTGTGTACAGCTAGTTTCCAGAGAAACCAAACTTAATGCTGGCAGTTGAACATGCAGTGTGAAGCTCTTCTGAAGTCCTTAAAAAAAGAACTAAATCAGAAGATATGATCCTCGTCTTCAAACTAATTCAGACTATAGAATTCTTTGTTGTGTTCCCAGTCCATTTTGCCATATAAATAGATAGTAGAACATGTCTGAATTCATTAGTATAAATTAAATGAGTTATGAAAGAAAGGACCTCATCCTCGTGATGGACATTATAAGGAAGGAGATAACTTCAGGCATTGCCTCAGAAAAAAGTACGCTGCATAGGAGGGTTACTCATAACAGTGCGGTTACTCCTGGAAGAGAGGAATATCTGTTGGTGAATATCGCCTTGCAAGGAGGACTGTTCATCCTATCAAAAGTCATGCTCCGAGAAGGGATATTGAAAGGAGGAGGGTAATTCTGCAAAGAGAGCATCCTCTTCACCGAACTGTCAAGACACAGCAAGTCTTTGCCTCAAGAAGGGAGCCCTGGTGAGGAGAGCTACTCATTTGAGAGGAGTAAGTTGTCCAGGAGAAGACCCTCCTCAAGTGAAGCTTGCCTTGCAGGGAGAGGTCGCGCAATGAAAACTCACTCCTTAGAGTGGAACCAATTATTTGAGAAGTGCATCTGGGCCAAGAGAAGACCCTCCCCTGGGAATATTCAGCCCACAGGGATTGTTCCACCTTGAAGGACAAGACGCCCCGAGGAAGAGAGATTTTCAGTTAAAAGGGGCACCTCAGCAATTAGAGTACCCTCTCTCTGTTGGTTAAGGACACTCCATCAAAAGCTGCCATGTGAAAAAGGGTCTATTATCTGGAAAGGGTAACTCTGCAAATGGAGGATTCACTCCTGTGAAATGCAATCTTAGAACGAGGCTTCGCTTCAGCAAAGGAACACTGAAAAGAAGGGCTACCCATGTGAGAGGGGTAAAATGAATGGCAGGGAAAATATCCTCTGCAAGTGAAGATCACCTTGCAGGGAGAGATATCCCCATCCAAGAATGCCCTGTAAAGGGGGGTCATTCATTTTAAAAGCATAACTCTGAAAAGGGAAAACTGTCCCAGGGAAAAATATTGCCACAAAAGGAGGCATTGCTTCAAAAAAATTATCCTATAGAGGAGGGTTACTCATTGTTTAGGGGAAACTCTGCAAACACAGGACACTTAACTGGGAAACATCAACCCAGGGAGAGGTCAGCATTAGAAGAAAAGCCTCCCAACATTGGAGGGTCACCCAGTTCTGAAAGACAAAACTTGGGTGCATGAGGACACATTAAACGTGTTGTTGTTCTCCAAAAATGTTTCCCACCATTAGTAAAGGGATAAATCCATTTTATGTACTGTTTTGCTATTTTCTTTTTAATTAATTTTCACTAAAATCTCCATTATGTTATAATTTTGTTTATTTTAGGCTTATGTATTCCTTTATTCCAGTGTCTTGAGACAAAAGGCCAGGTTACTGACCTGTAATCTTTCTCTAAATGTGTGTGTGTGTGTGTGTGTATGTGTGTGTGTGTGTGTGTGAGAGTGTGTGTTATTCTTTTATGTCTGAGCATGTGTCTATGGGTGTTTCAAGAGAGCAAAAGGAATCACATCCCTCGAAGCTAGAGCTTGAGATGGTTGTGACACCTGTATTTGTCCTTTAAGACCCAAACTGGGTGTTTTGCAAGAACAGCAAGGCCCTGAAACAGCTGCACCATCTCTCCAGCCCCTTTTCTTGGTTTTAAAGCAGGCACGTATAGTTGAAAATCATCCCTAATCACTAATTTAGTTATGGTATAGATATTCATATATTTTGTCTTCATTTGACTTTTTCATTTCCAACAGCTTCTCTCTGTAGTTTAACTTTCAATTCTCCTGCCTCAGCAGTTCAAGTGACTGTGCTTGTAGGCCTTCATCACTATTTGTGGTGTTTTCTATAAATATTTGAATTTCTGTTGTTAAGTCCTCATTTTACACATTGAAACAGTATTGACTTTCGATAGATTCTAATTTTCTAAATTACTTAAATTTGCTTGTTATTGATTTCTAACTACATTCCAGTGTGGTTAAAGTGTGTAGTTAATTCTACCCTTTTCTATTCTTTTTCTTTTTCCTGGGTATGATCTAACATGGAGAACGTTCTACATTGACCTGAGAAGAATGTCTGTGCTGCTAGTCTTGTGTGGAATGTAGTGTAGATGTATTTCTAAGACTATTTTCTTTGTAGTGCTGTTCAAGTCCTTTATCTCACTGTATATTGTCTCTGTGGTCCTTACTACTACTGAAAGTAGTTCATGAAATCTCCAAAAATTAACTTTAAATTCTCTATTTTATCTGTGTGTTTTCTTGGTTCATGTATTTTTTTCTGATCTCAAGCGACAGTAATAGTTTCCTATTACAATCATCACTTTGACCAATAGTAAGCTTAGTTTTGCCCATAAGGTTTTAGTTTTAAAGTGTATTTGGTGAGATACCTAAATAGCCTCTCCAGCTTTGTAGGCTTGTAATTTGTTTTCTTTATGGAAATACATTTAATTCAGAGTGATACTGTAGTATTTCACAGCCAAAGATAGTAGTCTCAATTATCTTTCTTTAAAGATGGACCATAAGCTTATTTATAATATTCTAAGCTTTAAACATACTTGTAGAGATGTACATGTATTTTAATATCTTAAAAACCTGTATCAAATACAATTACATTTAAAAATTAGATATATTTTTTCAAGTTATCCAAGACAATGATTATATGTATTTCAATTTTCACCAATAATATGTAGTATGTTTCCCACACTCAAGTTAGCATTGCATGGTATCAGTGAGTTTTTCATTTATTTTTATTTTGCTCTACATTTTTCTCTGCTCTCCTCCCAGTTATGATAACAATTTATATCTTATATCTTTTTCCAGCTTTCTGAATTCGGACTATGTTTTTATTTTTCTTATACACAGATTAATAGATTAATTTATCATCTTTACATTCTCTGGGTGAATGGAAATGAACTCATTGCCATGTTCAGAGTTTACCAAATATGGAGACAATGAAGAAAAAAGTGATTGAAAAGAAACCTATACTTACTCAGTGGTGACAGGCTGGCGATGACACCCATTTCTTTTTAACCATCTGAGCTGGAGTGCCCTTCATCTGAGAGCTCCTCCACACACTCGTATTCATGGATTGAAGAGAAGGGTCCAAGTAATTTTGGCAAAGAATGCGTCAGAGGAAGGAGGACATATTAATCAAGAGAGTTGTTCAGGTTGTGCATGCCTTAATGCTAGTCCTGGAGAAGCATTAACTTGGGGATCTGTGTGTGCTTCAGGACAGCCTGGGCTTTAGAAACGCCCCACCCCCACAAACCACCTGCCTCCACTATGACATCAGAGTAGTGGTCCAATCATTTAGCTGTGGAACATCGGATAATTTGCATAGGACTATCTATTGGCCAAAGGGCTTAAGCCCATCCCCAAGATGATGTTTGTGTACAGCTAGTTTCCAGAGAAACCAAACTTAGTGCTGGCAGTTGAACATGCAGTGTGAAGCTCTTCTGAAGTCCTTAAAAAAAGAACTAAATCAGAAGATATGATCCTCGTTTTCGAACTAATTCAGACTATAGAATTCTTTGTTGTGTTCCCAGTCCATTTTGCCATATAAATAGATAGTAGAACATGTCTGAATTCATTAGTATAAATTAAATGAGTTATGAAAGAAAGGACCTCATCCTCGTGATGGACATTATAAGGAAGGAGATAACTTCAGGCATTGCCTCAGAAAAAAGTACGCTGCATAGGAGGGTTACTCATAACAGTGCGGTTACTCCTGGAAGAGAGGAATATCTGTTGGTGAATATCGCCTTGCAAGGAGGACTGTTCATCCTATCAAAAGTCATGCTCCGAGAAGGGATATTGAAAGGAGGAGGGTAATTCTGCAAAGAGAGCATCCTCTTCACCGAACTGTCAAGACACAGCAAGTCTTTGCCTCAAGAAGGGAGCCCTGGTGAGGAGAGCTACTCATTTGAGAGGAGTAAGTTGTCCAGGAGAAGACCCTCCTCAAGTGAAGCTTGCCTTGCAGGGAGAGGTCGCGCAATGAAAACTCACTCCTTAGAGTGGAACCAATCATTTGAGAAGTGCATCTGGGCCAAGAGAAGACCCTCCCCTGGGAATATTCAGCCCACAGGGATTGTTCCACCTTGAAGGACAAGACGCCCCGAGGAAGAGAGATTTTCAGTTAAAAGGGGCACCTCAGCAATTAGAGTACCCTCTCTCTGTTGGTTAAGGACACTCCATCAAAAGCTGCCATGTGAAAAAGGGTCTATTATCTGGAAAGGGTAACTCTGCAAATGGAGGATTCACTCCTGTGAAATGCAATCTTAGAACGAGGCTTCGCTTCAGCAAAGGAACACTGAAAAGAAGGGCTACCCATGTGAGAGGGGTAAAATGAATGGCAGGGAAAATATCCTCTGCAAGTGAAGATCACCTTGCAGGGAGAGATATCCCCATCCAAGAATGCCCTGTAAAGGGGGGTCATTCATTTTAAAAGCATAACTCTGAAAAGGGAAAACTGTCCCAGGGAAAAATATTGCCACAAAAGGAGGCATTGCTTCAAAAAAATTATCCTCTAGAGGAGGGTTACTCATTGTTTAGGGGAAACTCTGCAAACACAGGACACTTAACTGGGAAACATCAACCCAGGGAGAGGTCAGCATTAGAAGAAAAGCCTCCCAACATTGGAGGGTCACCCAGTTCTGAAAGACAAAACTTGGGTGCATGAGGACACATTAAACGTGTTGTTGTTCTCCAAAAATGTTTCCCACCATTAGTAAAGGGATAAATCCATTTTATGTACTGTTTTGCTATTTTCTTTTTAATTAATTTTCACTAAAATCTCCATTATATTATAATTTTGTTTATTTTAGGCTTATGTATTCCTTTATTCCAGTGTCTTGAGACAAAAGGCCAGGTTACTGACCTGTAATCTTTCTCTAAATGTGTGTGTGTGTGTATGTGTGTGTGTGTGTGTGTGAGTGTGTGTTATTCTTTTATGTCTGAGCATGTGTCTATGGGTGTTTCAAGAGAGCAAAAGGAATCACATCCCTCGAAGCTAGAGCTTGAGATGGTTGTGACACCTGTATTTGTCCTTTAAGACCCAAACTGGGTGTTTTGCAAGAACAGCAAGGCCCTGAAACAGCTGCACCATCTCTCCAGCCCCTTTTCCTTGGTTTTAAAGCAGGCACGTATAGTTGAAAATCATCCCTAATCACTAATTTAGTTATGGTATAGATATTCATATATTTTGTCTTCATTTGACTTTTTCATTTCCAACAGCTTCTCTCTGTAGTTTAACTTTCAATTCTCCTGCCTCAGCAGTTCAAGTGACTGTGCTTGTAGGCCTTCATCACTATTTGTGGTGTTTTCTATAAATATTTGAATTTCTGTTGTTAAGTCCTCATTTTACACATTGAAACAGTATTGACTTTCGATAGATTCTAATTTTCTAAATTACTTAAATTTGCTTGTTATTGATTTCTAACTACATTCCAGTGTGGTTAAAGTGTGTAGTTAATTCTACCCTTTTCTATTCTTTTTCTTTTTCCTGGGTATGATCTAACATGGAGAACGTTCTACATTGACCTGAGAAGAATGTCTGTGCTGCTAGTCTTGTGTGGAATGTAGTGTAGATGTATTTCTAAGACTATTTTCTTTGTAGTGCTGTTCAAGTCCTTTATCTCACTGTATATTGTCTCTGTGGTCCTTACTACTACTGAAAGTAGTTCATGAAATCTCCAAAAATTAACTTTAAATTCTCTATTTTATCTCTGTGTTTTCTTGGTTCATGTAATTTTTTCTGATCTCAAGCGACAGTAATAGTTTAATATTACAATCATCACTTTGACCAATAGTAAGCTTAGTTTTGCCCATAAGGTTTTAGTTTTAAAGTGTATTTGGTGAGATACCTAAATAGCCTCTCCAGCTTTGTAGGCTTGTAATTTGTTTTCTTTATGGAAATACATTTAATTCAGAGTGATACTGTAGTATTTCACAGCCAAAGATAGTAGTCTCAATTATCTTTCTTTAAAGATGGACCATAAGCTTATTTATAATATTCTAAGCTTTAAACATACTTGTAGAGATGTACATGTATTTTAATATCTTAAAAACCTGTATCAAATACAATTACATTTAAAAATTAGATATATTTTTTCAAGTTATCCAAGACAATCCTTATATGTATTTCAATTTTCACCAATAATATGTAGTATGTTTCCCACACTCAAGTTAGCATTGCATGGTATCAGTGAGTTTTTCATTTATTTTTATTTTGCTCTACATTTTTCTCTGCTCTCCTCCCAGTTATGATAACAATTTATATCTTATATTTTTTCCCAGCTTTCTGAATTTGGACTATGTTTTTATTTTTCTTATATACAGATTAATAGATTAATTTATCATCTTTACATTCTCTGGGTGAATGGAAATGAACTCATTGCAATGTTCAGAGTTTACCAAATATGGAGACAATGAAGAAAAAAGTGATTGAAAAGAAACCTATACTTACTCAGTGGTGACAGGCTGGCGATGACACCCATTTCTTTTTAACCATCTGAGCTGTAGTGCCCTTCATCTGAGAGCTCCTCCACACACTCGTATTCATGGATTGAAGAGAAGGGTCCAAGTAATTTTGGAAAAGAATGCGTCAGAGGAAGGAGGACATATTAATCAAGAGAGTTGTTCAGGTTGTGCATGCCTTAATGCTAGTCCTGGAGAAGCATTAACTTGGGGATCTGTGTGTGCTTCAGGACAGCCTGGGCTTTAGAAACGCCCCACCCCCACAAACCACCTGCCTCCACTATGACATCAGAGTAGTGGTCCAATCATTTAGCTGTGGAACATCGGATAATTTGCATAGGACTATCTATTGGCCAAAGGGCTTAAGCCCATCCCCAAGATGATGTTTGTGGACAGCTAGTTTCCAGAGAAACCAAACTTAATGCTGGCAGTTGAACATGCAGTGTGAAGCTCTTCTGAAGTCCTTAAAAAAAGAGCTAAATCAGAAGATATGATCCTCGTCTTCAAACTAATTCAGACTATAGAATTCTTTGTTGTGTTCCCAGTCCATTTTGCCATATAAATAGATAGTAGAACATGTCTGAATTCATTAGTATAAATTAAATGAGATATGAAAGAAAGGACCTCATCCTCGTGATGGACATTATAAGGAAGGAGATAACTTCAGGCATTGCCTCAGAAAAAAGTACGCTGCATAGGAGGGTTACTCATAACAGTGCGGTTACTCCTGGAAGAGAGGAATATCTGTTGGTGAATATCGCCTTGCAAGGAGGACTGTTCATCCTATCAAAAGTCATGCTCCGAGAAGGGATATTGAAAGGAGGAGGGTAATTCTGCAAAGAGAGCATCCTCTTCACCGAACTGTCAAGACACAGCAAGTCTTTGCCTCAAGAAGGGAGCCCTGGTGAGGAGAGCTACTCATTTGAGAGGAGTAAGTTGTCCAGGAGAAGACCCTCCTCAAGTGAAGCTTGCCTTGCAGGGAGAGGTCGCACAATGAAAACTCACTCCTTAGAGTGGAACCAATTATTTGAGAAGTGCATCTGGGCCAAGAGAAGACCCTCCCCTGGGAATATTCAGCCCACAGGGATTGTTCCACCTTGAAGGACAAGACGCCCCGAGGAAGAGAGATTTTCAGTTAAAAGGGGCACCTCAGCAATTAGAGTACCCTCTCTCTGTTGGTTAAGGACACTCCATCAAAAGCTGCCATGTGAAAAAGGGTCTATTATCTGGAAAGGGTAACTCTGCAAATGGAGGATTCACTCCTGTGAAATGCAATCTTAGAACGAGGCTTCGCTTCAGCAAAGGAACACTGAAAAGAAGGGCTACCCATGTGAGAGGGGTAAAATGAATGGCAGGGAAAATATCCTCTGCAAGTGAAGATCACCTTGCAGGGAGAGATATCCCCATCCAAGAATGCCCTGTAAAGGGGGGTCATTCATTTTAAAAGCATAACTCTGAAAAGGGAAAACTGTCCCAGGGAAAAATATTGCCACAAAAGGAGGCATTGCTTCAAAAAAATTATCCTCTAGAGGAGGGTTACTCATTGTTTAGGGGAAACTCTGCAAACACAGGACACTTAACTGGGAAACATCAACCCAGGGAGAGGTCAGCATTAGAAGAAAAGCCTCCCAACATTGGAGGGTCACCCAGTTCTGAAAGACAAAACTTGGGTGCATGAGGACACATTAAACGTGTTGTTGTTCTCCCAAAATGTTTCCCACCATTAGTAAAGGGATAAATCCATTTTATGTACTGTTTTGCTATTATCTTTTTAATTAATTTTCACTAAAATCTCCATTATATTATAATTTTGTTTATTTTAGGCTTATGTATTCCTTTAATCCAGTGTCTTGAGACAAAAGGCCAGGTTACTGACCTGAAATTTTTCTCTAAATATGTGTGTGTGTGTGTGTATGTGTGTTTGTGTTTGTGTGTGTATGTGAGTGTGTGTTTGTGTGTTTGTTTGTTATTCTTTTATGTCTGATCATGTGTCTATGGGTGTTTCAAGGGAGCAAAATGAAACACATCCCTCGAAGCTAGAGCTTGAGATGGTTGTGACACTTGTATTTGTCCTGTAAGACCCAAACTGGGTGTTTTGCAAGAACAGCAAGGCCCCGAAACAGCTGCACCATCTCTCCAGCCCCTTTTCCCTGGTTTTAAAGCAGGCACTTATAGTTGAAAATCATCCCTAATCACTAATTTAGTAATGGTATAGACATTCATATATTTTGTCTTCATTTGACTTTTTCATTTCCAACAGCTTCTCTCTGTAGTTTAACTTTCAATTCTCCTGCCTCAGCAGTTCCAGTGACTGTGCTTGTAGGCCTTCATTACTATTTGTGGTGATTTCTATAAATATTTGAATTTCTGTTTTTAAGTCCTCATTTTACACATTGAAACAGTATTTACTTTCGATAGATTCTAATTTTCTAAATTACTTAAATTTGCTTGTTATTGATTTCTAACTACATTCCAGTGTGGTTAAAGTGTGTAGTTAATTCTACACTTTTCTAT
Organism: Myodes glareolus; assembly: GCF_982192425.1. Classification (NCBI taxonomy): domain Eukaryota; kingdom Metazoa; phylum Chordata; class Mammalia; order Rodentia; family Cricetidae; genus Myodes; species Myodes glareolus. The sequence goes on along the minus strand of NC_142053.1, from coordinate 106,107,807 downwards.
TCTTTTTCTTTTTCCTGGGTATGATCTAACATAGAGAACGTTCTACATTGACCTGAGAAGAATGTCTGTGCTGCTAGTCTTGTGTGGAATGTAGTGTAGATGTATTTCTAAGACTATTTTCTTTGTAGTGCTGTTCAAATCTTTTATCTCACTGTTATATTGTCTCTGTGGTCCTTACTACTACTGAAAGTAGTTCATGAAATCTCCAAAAAGTAACTTTAAATTGTCTATTTTATCTGTGTCTTTTCTTGGTTCATGTAATTTTTTCTGATCTCAAGCGACAGTCATAGTTTCCTATTACAATCATCACTTTGACCAATAGTAAGCTTAGTTTTGCCCATAAGGTTTTAGTTTTAAAGTGTATTTGGTGAGATACCTAAATAGCCTCTCTAGCTTGGTAGGCTTGTAATTTGTTTTCTTTATGGAAATACATTTAATTCAGAGTGATACTGTAGTATTTCACAGCCAAAGATAGTAGTCTCAATTATCTTTCTTTAAAGATGGACCATAAGCTTATTTATAATATTCTAAACTTTAAACATACTTGTAGAGATGTACATGTATTTTAATATCTAAAAAACCTGTATCAAATACAATTACATTTAAGAATCAGATATATTTTTTCAAGTTATCCAAGACAATGATTATATGTATTTCAATTTTCACCAATAATATGTAGTATGTTTCCCACACTCAAGTTAGCATTGCATGGTATCAGTAAGTTTTTCATTTATTTTTATTGTGCTCTATATTTTTCTCTACTCTCCTCCCACTTATGATAACAATTTATATTTTATATCTTTTTCCAGTTTTCTGAACTCGGACTATGTTTTTATTTATCTTATACACAGATTAATAGATTATTTGATTATCTTTACATTCTCTGGGTGAATGGAAATGAACTCATTGCCATGTTCATAGTTTACCAAATATGGAGGTAATGAAAAAAAGTGATTGAAAAGAAACCTATTCTTCCTCAGTGGCGACAGGCTGGCGATGACACCCATTTCTTTTGAACCATCTGAGCTGTAGTGCCCTTCATCTGAGAGCTCCTCCACACACTCGTATTCATGGATTGAAGAGAAGGGTCCAAGTAATTTTGGCAAAGAATGCGTCAGAGGAAGGAGGACATATTAATCAAGAGAGTTGTTCAGGTTGTGCATGCCTTATTGCTAGTCCTGGAGAAGCATTAACCTGGTGATCTGTGTGTGCTTCAGGACAGCCTGGCCTTTAGAAACGCCCCACCCCCACAAACCACCTGCCTCCACTATGACATCAGAGTAGTGGTCCAATCATTTAGCTGTGGAACATCGGATAATTTGCATAGGACTATCTATTGGCCAAAGGGCTTAAGCCCATCCCCAAGATGATGTTTGTGGACAGCTAGTTTCCAGAGAAACCAAACTTAATGCTGGCAGTTGAACATGCAGTGTGAAGCTCTTCTGAAGTCCTTAAAAAAAGAGCTAAATCAGAAGATATGATCCTCGTCTTCAAACTAATTCAGACTATAGAATTCTTTGTTGTGTTCCCAGTCCATTTTGCCATATAAATAGATAGTAGAACATGTCTGAATTCATTAGTATAAATTAAATGAGATATGAAAGAAAGGACCTCATCCTCGTGATGGACATTATAAGGAAGGAGATAACTTCAGGCATTGCCTCAGAAAAAAGTACGCTGCATAGGAGGGTTACTCATAACAGTGCGGTTACTCCTGGAAGAGAGGAATATCTGTTGGTGAATATCGCCTTGCAAGGAGGACTGTTCATCCTATCAAAAGTCATGCTCCGAGAAGGGATATTGAAAGGAGGAGGGTAATTCTGCAAAGAGAGCATCCTCTTCACCGAACTGTCAAGACACAGCAAGTCTTTGCCTCAAGAAGGGAGCCCTGGTGAGGAGAGCTACTCATTTGAGAGGAGTAAGTTGTCCAGGAGAAGACCCTCCTCAAGTGAAGCTTGCCTTGCAGGGAGAGGTCGCACAATGAAAACTCACTCCTTAGAGTGGAACCAATTATTTGAGAAGTGCATCTGGGCCAAGAGAAGACCCTCCCCTGGGAATATTCAGCCCACAGGGATTGTTCCACCTTGAAGGACAAGACGCCCCGAGGAAGAGAGATTTTCAGTTAAAAGGGGCACCTCAGCAATTAGAGTACCCTCTCTCTGTTGGTTAAGGACACTCCATCAAAAGCTGCCATGTGAAAAAGGGTCTATTATCTGGAAAGGGTAACTCTGCAAATGGAGGATTCACTCCTGTGAAATGCAATCTTAGAACGAGGCTTCGCTTCAGCAAAGGAACACTGAAAAGAAGGGCTACCCATGTGAGAGGGGTAAAATGAATGGCAGGGAAAATATCCTCTGCAAGTGAAGATCACCTTGCAGGGAGAGATATCCCCATCCAAGAATGCCCTGTAAAGGGGGGTCATTCATTTTAAAAGCATAACTCTGAAAAGGGAAAACTGTCCCAGGGAAAAATATTGCCACAAAAGGAGGCATTGCTTCAAAAAAATTATCCTCTAGAGGAGGGTTACTCATTGTTTAGGGGAAACTCTGCAAACACAGGACACTTAACTGGGAAACATCAACCCAGGGAGAGGTCAGCATTAGAAGAAAAGCCTCCCAACATTGGAGGGTCACCCAGTTCTGAAAGACAAAACTTGGGTGCATGAGGACACATTAAACGTGTTGTTGTTCTCCCAAAATGTTTCCCACCATTAGTAAAGGGATAAATCCATTTTATGTACTGTTTTGCTATTATCTTTTTAATTAATTTTCACTAAAATCTCCATTATATTATAATTTTGTTTATTTTAGGCTTATGTATTCCTTTAATCCAGTGTCTTGAGACAAAAGGCCAGGTTACTGACCTGAAATTTTTCTCTAAATATGTGTGTGTGTGTGTGTATGTGTGTTTGTGTTTGTGTGTGTATGTGAGTGTGTGTTTGTGTGTTTGTTTGTTATTCTTTTATGTCTGATCATGTGTCTATGGGTGTTTCAAGGGAGCAAAATGAAACACATCCCTCGAAGCTAGAGCTTGAGATGGTTGTGACACTTGTATTTGTCCTGTAAGACCCAAACTGGGTGTTTTGCAAGAACAGCAAGGCCCCGAAACAGCTGCACCATCTCTCCAGCCCCTTTTCCCTGGTTTTAAAGCAGGCACTTATAGTTGAAAATCATCCCTAATCACTAATTTAGTAATGGTATAGACATTCATATATTTTGTCTTCATTTGACTTTTTCATTTCCAACAGCTTCTCTCTGTAGTTTAACTTTCAATTCTCCTGCCTCAGCAGTTCCAGTGACTGTGCTTGTAGGCCTTCATTACTATTTGTGGTGATTTCTATAAATATTTGAATTTCTGTTTTTAAGTCCTCATTTTACACATTGAAACAGTATTTACTTTCGATAGATTCTAATTTTCTAAATTACTTAAATTTGCTTGTTATTGATTTCTAACTACATTCCAGTGTGGTTAAAGTGTGTAGTTAATTCTACACTTTTCTATTCTTTTTCTTTTTCCTGGGTATGATCTAACATAGAGAACGTTCTACATTGACCTGAGAAGAATGTCTGTGCTGCTAGTCTTGTGTGGAATGTAGTGTAGATGTATTTCTAAGACTATTTTCTTTGTAGTGCTGTTCAAATCTTTTATCTCACTGTTATATTGTCTCTGTGGTCCTTACTACTACTGAAAGTAGTTCATGAAATCTCCAAAAAGTAACTTTAAATTGTCTATTTTATCTGTGTCTTTTCTTGGTTCATGTAATTTTTTCTGATCTCAAGCGACAGTCATAGTTTCCTATTACAATCATCACTTTGACCAATAGTAAGCTTAGTTTTGCCCATAAGGTTTTAGTTTTAAAGTGTATTTGGTGAGATACCTAAATAGCCTCTCTAGCTTGGTAGGCTTGTAATTTGTTTTCTTTATGGAAATACATTTAATTCAGAGTGATACTGTAGTATTTCACAGCCAAAGATAGTAGTCTCAATTATCTTTCTTTAAAGATGGACCATAAGCTTATTTATAATATTCTAAACTTTAAACATACTTGTAGAGATGTACATGTATTTTAATATCTAAAAAACCTGTATCAAATACAATTACATTTAAGAATCAGATATATTTTTTCAAGTTATCCAAGACAATGATTATATGTATTTCAATTTTCACCAATAATATGTAGTATGTTTCCCACACTCAAGTTAGCATTGCATGGTATCAGTAAGTTTTTCATTTATTTTTATTGTGCTCTATATTTTTCTCTACTCTCCTCCCACTTATGATAACAATTTATATTTTATATCTTTTTCCAGTTTTCTGAACTCGGACTATGTTTTTATTTTTCTTATACACAGATTAATAGATTATTTGATTATCTTTACATTCTCTGGGTGAATGGAAATGAACTCATTGCCATGTTCATAGTTTACCAAATATGGAGGTAATGAAAAAAAGTGATTGAAAAGAAACCTATTCTTCCTCAGTGGCGACAGGCTGGCGATGACACCCATTTCTTTTGAACCATCTGAGCTGTAGTGCCCTTCATCTGAGAGCTCCTCCACACACTCGTATTCATGGATTGAAGAGAAGGGTCCAAGTAATTTTGGCAAAGAATGCGTCAGAGGAAGGAGGACATATTAATCAAGAGAGTTGTTCAGGTTGTGCATGCCTTATTGCTAGTCCTGGAGAAGCATTAACCTGGTGATCTGTGTGTGCTTCAGGACAGCCTGGCCTTTAGAAACGCCCCACCCCCACAAACCACCTGCCTCCACTATGACATCAGAGTAGTGGTCCAATCATTTAGCTGTGGAACATCGGATAATTTGCATAGGACTATCTATTGGCCAAAGGGCTTAAGCCCATCCCCAAGATGATGTTTGTGGACAGCTAGTTTCCAGAGAAACGAAACTTAGTGCTGGCCGTTGAACATGCAGTGTGAAGCTCTTCTGAAGTCCTTAAAAAAAGAACTAAATCAGAAGATATGATCCTCGTTTTCGAACTAATTCAGACTATAGAATTCTTTGTTGTGTTCCCAGTCCATTTTGCCATATAAATAGGTAGTAGAAAATGTGTGAATTCATTAGTATAAATTAAATGAGTTATGAAAGAAAGGACCTCATCCTCGTGATGGACATTATAAGGAAGGAGATAACTTCAGGCATTGCCTCAGAAAAAAGTACGCTGCATAGGAGGGTTACTCATAACAGTATGGTTACTCCTGGATGAGAGGAATATCTGTTGGTGAATATCGCCTTGCAAGGAGGACTATTCATCCTATCAAAAGTCATGCTCCGAGAAGGGATGTTGAAAGGAGGAGGGTAATTCTGCAAAGAGAGCATCTTCTTCACCGAACTGTCAAGACACAGCAAGTCTTTGCCTCAAAAAGGGAGCCCTGGTGAGGAGAGCTACTCATTTGAGAGGAGTAAGATGTCCAGGAGAAGACCCTCCTCAAGTGAAGCTTGCCTTGCAGGGAGAGGTCGCACAATGAAAACTCACTCTGTAGAGTGGAACCAATCATTTGAGAAGTGCATCTGGGCCAAGAGAAGACCCACTCCTGGGAATATTCAGCCCACAGGGATTGTTCCACCTTGAAGGACAAGACACCCCGAGGAAGAGAGATTTTCAGTTGGAAGGGGCACCTCAGCAATTAGAGTACCCTCTCTCTGTTGGTTAAGGACACTCCATCAAAAGCTGCCATGGGAAAAAGGGTCTATTATCTGGAAAGGGTAACTCTGCAAATATAGGATCCACTCCTGTGAAATGCAATCTTAGAGCGAGGCTTCGCTTCAGCAAAGGAACACTGAAAAGAAGGGCTACCCATGTGAGAGGGGTAAAATGAATGGCAGGGAAAATATCCTCTGCAAGTGAAGATCACCTTGCAGGGAGAGATATCCCCATCCAAGAAAGCCCTGTAAAGGGGGGGCATTCATTTTAAAAGCATAACTCTGAAAAGGGAAAACTGTCCCAGGGAAAAATATTGCCACAAAAGGAGGCATTGCTTCAAAAAAAATTATCCTATAGAGGAGGGTTACTCATTGTTTAGGGGAAACTCTGCAAACACAGGACACTTAACTGGGAAACATCAACCCAGGGAGAGGTCAGCATTAGAAGAAAAGCCTCCCAACATTGGAGGGTCACCCAGTTCTGAAAGACAAAACTTGGGTGCATGAGGACACATTAAACGTGTTGTTGTTCTCCAAAAATGTTTCCCACCATTTGTAAAGAGATAAATCCATTTTATGTACTGTTTTGCTATTTTCTTTTTAATTAATTTTCACTAAAATCTCCATTATATTATAATTTTGTTTATTTTAAGCTTATGTATTCCTTTATTCCAGTGTCTTGAGACAAAAGTCCAGGTTACTGACCTGAAATCTTTCTCTAAATATATGTGTGTGTGTGTGTGTGTGTGTGTGTGCGTTTATGTGTGTGTGTGTGTATGTGTGTGTGTTATTCTATTATGTCTGAGCATGTGTCTATGGGTGTTTCAAGAGAGCAAAAGGAATCACATCCCTCGAAGCTAGAGCTTGAGATGGTTGTGAAACCTGTATTTGTCCTGGAAGACCCAAACTGGGTGTTTTGCAAGAACAGCAAGGCCCTGAAACAGCTGCACCATCTCTCCAGCCCCTTTTACTTGGTTTTAAAGCAGGCACTTATAGTTGAAAATCATCCCTAATCACTAATTTAGTAATGGTATAGATATTCATATATTTTGTCTTCATTTGACTTTTTCATTTCCAACAGCTTCTCTCTGTAGTTTAACTTTCAATTCTCCTGCCTCAGCAGTTCAAGTGACTGTGCTTGTAGGCCTTCATCACTGTTTGTGATGTTTTCTATAAATATTTGAATTTCTGTTTTTAAGTCCTCATTTCACACATTGAAACAGTATTTACATTCGATAGATTCTAATTTTCTAAATTACTTAAATTTGCTTGTTATTGATTTCTAACTACATTCTAGTGTGGTTAAAGTGTGTAGTTAATTCTACACTTTTCTATTCTTTTTCTTTTTCCTGGGTATGATCTAACATGGAGAACGTTCTACATTGACCTGAGAAGAATGTCTGTGCTGCTAGTCTTGTGTGGAATGTAGTGGAGATGTATTTCTAAGACTATTTTCTTTGTAGTGCTGTTCAAGTCTTTTATCTCACTGTTATATTGTCTCTGTGGTCCTTACTACTACTGAAAGTAGTTCATGAAATCTCCAAAAAGTAACTTTAAATTGTCTATTTTATCTGTGTGTTTTCTTGGTTCATGTAATTTTTTCTGATCTCAAGCGACAGTAATAGTTTCCTATTACAATCATCACTTTGACTAGTAAGCATAGTTTTGCCCATAAGGTTTTAGTTTTAAAGTGTATTTGGTGAGATACCTAAATAGCCTCTCTAGCTTGGTAGGCTTGTAATTTGTTTTCTTTATGGAAATACATTTAATTCAGAGTGATACTGTAGTATTTCACAGCCAAAGATAGTAGTCTCAATTATCTTTCTTTAAAGATGGACCATAAGCTTATTTAAAATATTCTAAGCTTTAAACATTCTTATAGAAATGTACATGTATTTTAATATCTTAAAAACCTGTATCAAATACAATTACATTTAAAAATTAGATATATTTTTTCAAGTTATCCAAGACAATGATTATATGTATTTCAATTTTCACCAATAATATGTAGTATGTTTCCCACACTCAAGTTAGCATTGCATGGTATCAGTAAGTTTTTCATTTATTTTTATTGTGCTCTATATTTTTCTCTGCTCTCCTCCCACTTATGATAACAATTTATATCTTATATCTTTTTCCAGTTTTCTGAATTCGGACTATGTTTTTATTTTTCTTATACACACATTAATAGATTATTTGATCTTCTTTACATTCTCTGGGTGAATGGAAATGAACTCATTGCCATGTTCAGAGTTTATCTAATATGGAGTCAATGAAAAAAAACGTGATTGAAAAGAAACCTATACTTCCTCAGTGGCGACAGGCTGGCGATGACACCCATTTCTTTTTAACCATCTGAGCTGTAGTGCCCTTCATCTGAGAGCTCCTCCACACACTCGTATTCATGGATTGAAGAGAAGGGTCCAAGTAATTTTGGCAAAGAATGCGTCAGAGGAAGGAGGACATATTAATCAAGAGAGTTGTTCAGGTTGTGCATGCCTTAATGCTAGTCCTGGAGAAGCATTAACTTGGGGATCTGTGTGTGCTTCAGGACAGCCTGGGCTTTAGAAACGCCCCACCCCCACAAACCACCTGCCTCCACTATGACATCAGAGTAGTGGGCCAATCATTTAGCTGTGGAACATCGGATAATTTGCATAGGACTATCTATTGGCCAAAGGGCTTAAGCCCATCCCCAAGATGATGTTTGTGTACAGCTAGTTTCCAGAGAAACCAAACTTAGTGCTGGCAGTTGAACATGCAGTGTGAAGCTTTCTGAGTCCTTAAAAAAAGAACTGAATCAGAAGATATGATCCTCGTTTTCGAACTAATTCAGACTATAGAATTCTTTGTTGTGTTCCCAGTCCATTTTGCCATATAAATAGGTAGTAGAAAATGTGTGAATTCATTAGTATAAATTAAATGAGTTATGAAAGAAAGGACCTCATACTCGTGATGGACATTATAAGGAAGGAGATAACTTCAGGCATTGCCTCAGAAAAAAGTACGCTGCATAGGAGGGTTACTCATAATTGTGCAGTTACTCCTGGAAGAGAGGAATATCTGTTGGTGAATATCGCCTTGCAAGGAGGACTGTTCATCCTATCAAAAGTCATGCTCCGAGAAGGGATATTGAAAGGAGGAGGGTAATTCTGCAAAGAGAGCATCCTCTTCACCGAACTGTCAAGACACAGCAAGTCTTTGCCTCAAAAAGGGAGCCCTGGTGAGGAGAGCTACTCATTTGAGAGGAGTAAGTTGTCCAGGAGAAGACCCTCCTCAAGTGAAGCTTGCCTTGCAGGGAGAGGTCGCACAATGAAAACTCACTCTGTAGAGTGGAACCAATCATTTGAGAAGTGCATCTGGGCCAAGAGAAGACCCTCTCCTGGGAATATTCAGCCCACAGGGATTGTTCCACCTTGAAGGACAAGACGCCCCGAGGAAGAGAGATTTTCAGTTGGAAGGGGCACCTCAGCAATTAGAGTACCCTCTCTCTGTTGGTTAAGGACACTCCATCAAAAGCTGCCATGTGAAAAAGGGTCTATTATCTGGAAAGGGTAACTCTGCAAATAGAGGATCCACTCCTGTGAAATGCAATCTTCGAGCGAGGCTTCGCTTCAGCAAAGGTACACTGAAAAGAAGGGCTACTCATGTGAGAGGGGTAAAATGAATGGCAGGGAAAATATCCTCTGCAAGTGAAGATCACCTTGCAGGGAGAGATAATCCCATCCATGAATGCCCTTTAAAGGGTGGTCATTCATTTTAAAAGCATAATTCTGAAAAGGGAAAAGTGTCCCAGGGAAAAATATTGCCAAAAAAAAGAGGCATTGCTTCAAAAAAATTATCCTATAGAGGAGGGTTACTCATTGTTTAGGGGAAACTCTGCAAACACAGGACACTTAACTGGGAAACATCAACCCAGGGAGAGGTCAGCATTAGAAGAAAAGCCTCCCAACATTGGAGGGTCACCCAGTTCTGAAAGACAAAACTTGGGTGCATGAGGACACATTAAACGTGTTGTTGTTCTCCAAAAATGTTTCACACCATTAGTAAAGGGATAAATCCATTTTATGTACTGTTTTGCTATTTTCTCTTTAATTAATTTTCACTAAAATCTCCATTATATTATAATTTAGTTTATTTTAGGCTTATGTATTCCTTTATTCCAGTGTCTTGAGACAAAAGGCCAGGTTACTGACCTGTGTGATCTTTCTCTAAATGTGTGTGTGTGTGTGTGTGTGTGTGTGTGTTATTCTTTTATGTCTGAGCATGTGTCTATGGGTGTTTCAAGAGAGCAAAAGGAATCACATCCCTCTAAGCTAGAGCTTGAGATGGTTGTGACACCTGTATTTGTCCTGTAAGACCCAAACTGGGTGTTTTGCAAGAACAGCAAGGCCCTGAAACAGCTGCACCATCTCTCCAGCCCCTTTTCCTTGGTTTTAAAGCAGGCACGTATAGTTGAAAATCATCCCTAATCACTAATTTAGTAATGGTATAGATATTCATATATTTTGTCTTCATTTGACTTTTTCATTTCCAACAGCTTCTCTCTGTAGTTTAACTTTCAATTCTCCTGCCTCAGCAGTTCAAGTGACTGTGCTTGTAGGCCTTCATCACTATTTGTGGTGTTTTCTATAAATATTTGAATTTCTGTTTTTAAGTCCTCATTTTACACATTGAAACAGTATTGACTTTCGATAGATTCTAATTTTCTAAATTACTTAAATTTGCTTGTTATTGATTTCTAACTACATTCCAGTGTGGTTAAAGTGTGTAGTTAATTCTACCCTTTTCTATTCTTTTTCTTTTTCCTGGGTATGATCTAACATGGAGAACGTTCTACATTGACCTGAGAAGAATGTCTGTGCTGCTAGTCTTGTGTGGAATGTAGTGTAGATGTATTTCTAAGACTATTTTCTTTGTAGTGCTGTTCAAGTCCTTTATCTCACTGTATATTGTCTCTGTGGTCCTTACTACTACTGAAAGTAGTTCATGAAATCTCCAAAAATTAACTTTAAATTCTCTATTTTATCTGTGTGTTTTCTTGGTTCATGTATTTTTTCTGATCTCAAGCGACAGTAATAGTTTCCTATTACAATCATCACTTTGACCAATAGTAAGCTTAGTTTTGCCCATAAGGTTTTAGTTTTAAAGTGTATTTGGTGAGATACCTAAATAGCCTCTCCAGCTTTTTAGGCTTGTAATATGTTTTCTTTATGGAAATACATTTAATTCAGAGTGATACTGTAGTATTTCACAGCCAAAGATAGTAGTCTCAATTATCTTTCTTTAAAGATGGACCATAAGCTTATTTATAATATTCTAAGCTTTAAACATACTTGTAGAGATGTACATGTATTTTAATATCTTAAAAACCTGTATCAAATACAATTACATTTAAAAATTAGATATATTTTTTCAAGTTATCCAAGACAATGCTTATATGTATTTCAATTTTCACCAATAATATGTAGTATGTTTCCCACACTCAAGTTAGCATTGCATGGTATCAGTGAGTTTTTCATTTATTTTTATTGTGCTCTACATTTTTCTCTGCTCTCCTCCCAGTTATGATAACAATTTATATCTTATATCTTTTCCCAGCTTTCTGAATTCGGACTATGTTTTTATTTTTCTTATACACAGATTAATAGATTAATTTATCATCTTTACATTCTCTGGGTGAATGGAAATGAACTCATTGCCATGTTCAGAGTTTACCAAATATGGAGACAATGAAGAAAAAAGTGATTGAAAAGAAACCTATACTTGCTCAGTGGCGACAGGCTGGCGATGACACCCATTTCTTTTTAACCATCTGAGCTGTAGTGCCCTTCATCTGAGAGCTCCTCCACACACTCGTATTCATGGATTGAAGAGAAGGGTCCAAGTAATTTTGGCAAAGAATGCGTCAGAGGAAGGAGGACATATTAATCAAGAGAGTTGTTCAGGTTGTGCATGCCTTAATGCTAGTCCTGGAGAAGCATTAACTTGGGGATCTGTGTGTGCTTCAGGACAGCCTGGGCTTTAGAAACGCCCCACCCCCACAAACCACCTGCCTCCAGTATGACATCAGAGTAGTGGGCCAATCATTTAGCTGTGGAACATCGGATAATTTGCATAGGACTATCTATTGGCCAAAGGGCTTAAGCCCATCCCCAAGATGATGTTTGTGTACAGCTAGTTTCCAGAGAAACCAAACTTAGTGCTGGCAGTTGAACATGCAGTGTGAAGCTCTTCTGAAGTCCTTCAAAAAAGAACTAAATCAGAAGATATGATCCTCGTTTTCGAACTAATTCAGACTATAGAATTCTTTGTTGTGTTCCCAGTCCATTTTGCCATATAAATAGGTAGTAGAAAATGTGTGAATTCATTAGTATAAATTAAATGAGTTATGAAAGAAAGGACCTCATCCTCGTGATGGACATTATAAGGAAGGAGATAACTTCAGGCATTGCCTCAGAAAAAAGTACGCTGCATAGGAGGGTTACTCATAACAGTGCGGTTACTCCTGGAAGAGAGGAATATCTGTTGGTGAATATCGCCTTGCAAGGAGGACTGTTCATCCTATCAAAAGTCATGCTCCGAGAAGGGATATTGAAAGGAGGAGGGTAATTCTGCAAAGAGAGCATCCTCTTCACCGAACTGTCAAGACACAGCAAGTCTTTGCCTCAAGAAGGGAGCCCTGGTGAGGAGAGCTACTCATTTGAGAGGAGTAAGTTGTCCAGGAGAAGACCCTCCTCAAGTGAAGCTTGCCTTGCAGGGAGAGGTCGCACAATGAAAACTCACTCTGTAGAGTGGAACCAATCATTTGAGAAGTGCATCTGGGCCAAGAGAAGACCCTCTCCTGGGAATATTCAGCCCACAGGGATTGTTCCACCTTGAAGGACAAGACGCCCCGAGGAAGAGAGATTTTCAGTTGGAAGGGGCACCTCAGCAATTAGAGTACCCTCTCTCTGTTGGTTAAGGATTCTCCATCAAAAGCTGCCATGAGAAAAAGGGTCTATTATCTGGAAAGGGTAACTCTGCAAATAGAGGATCCACTCCTGTGAAATGCAATCTTAGAGCGAGGCTTCGATTCAGCAAAGGTACACTGAAAAGAAGGGCTACTCATGTGAGAGGGGTAAAATGAATGGCAGGGAAAATATCCTCTGCAAGTGAAGATCACCTTGCAGGGAGAGATATCCCCATCCATGAATGCCCTGTAAAGGGGGGTCATTCATTTTAAAAGCATAACTCTGAAAAGGGAAAACTGTCCCAGGGAAAAATATTGCCACAAAAGGAGGCATTGCTTCAAAAAAATTATCCTATAGAGGAGGGTTACTCATTGTTTAGGGGAAACTCTGCAAACACAGGACACTTAACTGGGAAACATCAACCCAGGGAGAGGTCAGCATTAGAAGAAAAGCCTCCCAACATTGGAGGGTCAGCCAGTTCTGAAAGACAAAACTTGGGTGCATGAGGACACATTAAACGTGTTGTTGTTCTCCAAAAATGTTTCCCACCATTAGTAAAGGGATAAATCCATTTTATGTACTGTTTTGCTATTTTCTTTTTAATTAATTTTCACTAAAATCTCCATTATATTATAATTTTGTTTATTTTAGGCTTATGTATTCCTTTATTCCAGTGTCTTGAGACAAAAGGACAGGTTACTGACCTGTAATCTTTCTCTAAATATGTGTGTGTGTGTGTGTGTGTGTGTGTGTGTGTGTGTGTGTGTGTGTGTGTGTGTTATTCTTTTATGTCTGAGCATGTGTCTATGGGTGTTTCAAGAGAGCAAAAGGAATCACATCCCTCGAAGCTAGAGCTTGAGATGGTTGTGACACCTGTATTTGTCCTGTAAGACCCAAACTGGGTGTTTTGCAAGAACAGCAAGGCCCTGAAACAGCTGCACCATCTCTCCAGCCCCTTTTCCTTGGTTTTAAAGCAGGCACTTATAGTTGAAAATCATCCCTAATCACTAATTTAGTAATGGTATAGATATTCATATATTTTGTCTTCATTTGACTTTTTCATTTCCAACAGCTTCTCTCTGTAGTTTAACTTTCAATTCTCCTGCCTCAGCAGTTCAAGTGACTGTGCTTGTAGGCCTTCATCACTATTTGTGGTGTTTTCAATAAATATTTGAATTTGTGTTTTTAAGTCCTCATTTTACACATTGAAACAGTATTTACTTTCGATAGATTCTAATTTTCTAAATTACTTAAATTTGCTTGTTATTGATTTCTAACTACATTTCAGCGTGGTTAAAGTGTGTAGTTAATTCTACCCTTTTCTATTCTTTTTCTTTTTCCTGGGTATGATCTAACATGGAGAACGTTCTACATTGACCTGAGAAGAATGTCTGTGCTGCTAGTCTTGTGTGGAATGTAGTGTAGATGTATTTCTAAGACAATTTTCTTTGTTGTGCTGTTCAAGTATTTTATCTCACTGTTATATTGTCTCTGTGGTCCTTACTACTACTGAAAGAAGTTCATGAAATCTCCAAAAAGTAACTTTAAATTGTCTATTTTATCTGTGTGTTTTCTTGGTTCATGTAATTTTTTCTGATCTCAAGCGACAGTAATAGTTTCAAATTACAATCATCACTTTGACCAATAGTAAGCTTAGTTTTGCCCATAAGGTTTTAGTTTTAAAGTGTATTTGGTGAGATACCTAAATAGCCTCTCCAGCTTTGTAGGCTTGTAATTTGTTTTCTTTATGGAAATACATTTAATTCAGAGTGATACTGTAGTATTTCACAGCCAAAGATAGTAGTCTCAATTATCTTTCTTTAAAGATGGACCATAAGCTTATTTATAATATTCTAAGCTTTAAACATACTTGTAGAGATGTACATGTATTTTAATATCTTAAAAACCTGTATCAAATACAATTACATTTAAAAATTAGATATATTTTTTCAAGTTATCCAAGACAATGATTATATGTGTTTCAATTTTCACCAATAATATGTAGTATGTTTCCCACACTCAAGTTAGCATTGCATGGTATCAGTGAGTTTTTCATTTATTTTTATTGTGCTCTACATTTTTCTCTGCTCTCCTCCCAGTTATGATAACAATTTATATCTTATATCTTTTCCCAGCTTTCTGAATTCGGACTATGTTTTTATTTTTCTTATACACAGATTAATAGATTAATTTATCATCTTTACATTCTCTGGGTGAATGGAAATGAACTCATTGCCATGTTCAGAGTTTACCAAATATGGAGACAATGAAGAAAAAAGTGATTGAAAAGAAACCTATACTTACTCAATGGTGACAGGCTGGCGATGACACCCATTTCTTTTGAACCATCTGAGCTGTAGTGCCCTTCATCTGAGAGCTCCTCCACACACTCGTATTCATGGATTGAAGAGAAGGGTCCAAGTAATTTTGGCAAAGAATGCGTCAGAGGAAGGAGGACATATTAATCAAGAGAGTTGTTCAGGTTGTGCATGCCTTAATGCTAGTCCTGGAGAAGCATTAACTTGGGGATCTGTGTGTGCTTCAGGACAGCCTGGGCTTTAGAAACGCCCCACCCCCACAAACCACCTGCCTCCACTATGACATCAGAGTAGTGGTCCAATTATTTAGCTGTGGAACATCGGATAGTTTGCATAGGACTATCTATTGGCCAAAGGGCTTAAGCCCATCCCCAAGATGATGTTTGTGTACAGCTAGTTTCCAGAGAAACCAAACTTAGTGCTGGCAGTTGAACATGCAGTGTGAAGCTCTTCTGAAGTCCTTAAAAAAAGAACTAAATCAGAAGATATGATCCTCGTTTTCGAACTAATTCAGACTATAGAATTCTTTGTTGTGTTCCCAGTCCATTTTGCCATATAAATAGGTAGTAGAAAATGTGTGAATTCATTAGTATAAATTAAATGAGTTATGAAAGAAAGGACCTCATCCTCGTGATGGACATTATAAGGAAGGAGATAACTTAAGGCATTGCCTCAGAAAAAAGTACGCTGCATAGGAGGGTTACTCATAACAGTGCGGTTACTCCTGGAAGAGAGGAATATCTGTTGGTGAATATCGCCTTGCAAGGAGGACTGTTCATCCTATCAAAAGTCATGCTCCGAGAAGGGATATTGAAAGGAGGAGGGTAATTCCGTGCTACATCCATGGCTGTCTCGCCAGTGTAGCAGAAATGCTGACTGGATGGGCCAATATTACCGGCAGGATTGGGATTTGTGCTTCCAGGAGCTGTGTGTTCCAGGTGGGTCGCTGGTAACCAGTTGTGGTGTAAAGCTACCTGAGTTGCCATTTGTATTGACTCAACCTGGCTGTCCTTGGAGCCATATGTGTGTCTTTTCCTTTGTCTATGTGTTCTTTGTGATTCTTACAGATTACCAATAGATCAGGCTATTCCAGGCAGTTGCGGATACAAACAAGACTGCTAAGGACATTTTTGAATTCTGCTCTGCTGTTAATCAAAGCCTTAAAAAAGTAGCCAGTTCTGAAATTGCCAGAATCATCATTAGGACAATTCCTTGATGATGTGGAACAAAAGGAGTTAATTTTACTAGGATACATCTTAGAAGCTTTAGGCATTTGCCTGAGAAATATGTGCAATTGTAAACAGAAGGCCTATGAAACCTTTCTTGTGAGAAGAGAAAGACCTAGCCTAAACTGACAATATCTGAGCCTGAGAATTGAGAAGGGAGGAAAGTTGAAGTTAATGATATAAAGTAAACTTCAGAAAGACTCAAGACTATGTATTAGAATTTTCCTAGCAGAAAGCTTTCCCAGGGAGATAGTAGCCTTTTTTCTTTCTCACTCAGGCACACAAGGTCACTTAGCTCAAACCAACCAGCCACCTGCAAGCTGATAAAGATGGTCTAGCTCAAGGGCAGTGATCTCTTTGAAGGCAAGAGGAGAGAGTTTGTTTTGTATAGTGTGAGAAAGCAAAAGTCCTTGTGCCCAAGTCAAAGCATCTTCAAAGATTCTTTTTGTAAATTATTTTATGCTGTTCTTTTCTGTCTTAAGATTTGATGATGTATGCCTTTGCCAAGTTCTTTGATTGTAAAAAATATATAATCCTGCACTGAAGTAAGTAAATCGCAGCAGCATGTCTCAACATTGAGAGTGTCTGTGTGTCGCTTTCCTCGCCATATCCTGATCTCTAATGTGCCTGCGCCCTGATTCCCAATGGTCTGAGTGGCTCCCCTGAGCCGGTCCGTAGCAGGTGGCTCCCGAACAGGGACTTGAAGGACAGGTAATCTTTCTCTTTTCTTTCTTTTCCTTTTATTAGTTTTCAGGAACGGCTCTTACCAGGGAGCTGCAGTCCTGCCAGAAGATTTGCCGGTCACAGCGTAAGTAATCTGAGGAGCTATGGGGCAATCTATGAGAGATGCCTCACCAGACATAGTCCTAAGGATGGTCTATGCTGCAGCAATGAAGGGTTGGAAATTCAGCGCCAATGGAGGAGGTGTAAGAGACTCCTCATCTCTCACTTGTTATAATTGTGGGAAACCTGGGCACATGCAGAAAGACTGCAGGAGGTCCAGGGGAGCAGGGCAAAGGGGAACTCCCGGACTTTGTCCCCGATGCAAAAAGGGAAAGCACTGGAAGAATGAATGTAAATCTAAGTTCCATAAGGATGGAACGCTCTTAGATAAGAATAAAAATAAACATAAAAATAGAAATAAAAACCAGGCAAATATAAAATAAAAAGTCTAAAATTATGATCAGAGAAAAGTTAATATGGAATTTTAAAAAGGTATTAGCAGCTAAAGGACATTTTCTATGCTTCTTCTTTTTTCTGAGTTAAGTTTTTCACTGTGATAACACTCAAGGTTTCTTCCGCTGGCCAGCAGTTTCTTCTCTTAACTCTTTCCTGTCCTAATACTGCTTATAAAAAGTTTTAAATTATATCAACTTGTAACTTTAAAAAACATTAATTTAAAAACAAATGTTAAAGATACATTAGGTTTCTATATTATCTAAAAACCCACAAGGGCAAAAAGGCTAAAATAATGATAATAAATAAAAATAATAAAAGGGGTTTGTCTAAAAGTGTCTGGCTTAATCAATGAAACAAAGATTGAGAAAGGAGTCAAAACCTAAAAATTACAAAAGGTATATAAAATGTTATAATTTCTTATATCTGAATGTTTAATGGTCAATTCTGGTTTTAAAAGGATTTATCTTGTGAGAAGGTCATGGTTATTTCTTTTATGCATGCTTGTGTAGCTTTATGATATTAAAAAATATATGAGGTGAGTATACTCAACAGAGTAAGGGTCTCAAAAATTCTGTCCTATGAACATCATATAATTTTGCCATATTTTGCCAAATAACTTTCTGAGCAAATATTGATTTGGGTACATTTTTCTTTAATAATATAATCATTGATTAATTGTTTATGCTAACATAATGCTTTCTCCACATTCAGCAAAGAAATGATATTTAAGATTCGTCGTTTTTCTATGTAAAGACTTTCTAATATCTTGACAGTTATTCTTTGCAGTAAATATTCAAATGTTCTGACTCATACAGTTTTTGAGAATTTCATGTCTTAAAAATAAAACACAAATGCTTATAAAATGTTTCGTATTGTTAATGTTTAGGTTTTAGCCCCATTGTCTTTGCTAAAAATGATTAATTTACAGGTTTACTCTAACAAAGATATGGTATATACTTTTGGTTTGTTAAAAATATAAGTTAATAAAAATAATAAAGTTTGCCTAATCAGAGATACCTGGACAGCCCTAAATGCTTCAAAAATCTGTATAAAATGGCATTTAAAATAAAGTTTAAAAAGCATATATTAGACAGAGACTCTGAGACTTTAACAGTGACCTAAGGTCTCCAAAGAAGATTATGGGACACCAAGATGTCTCCACCTGGATAACAACAATGCTGACCACTGGGTAGGATGACCCCCAGTGCAACACCTGCTGTCAGGACCTGGTTCAGACCATGAACAAACAGCAGGGGAAATAGTCCTCAGGTAAGCTGGGGATCCTGTGATTAAAGCAGGGGAAAATAGTTCTCAGGTAAATGGGAATCCTACGACTAAAGTAGGGACGATTAATTGCTTTTCCTATAAGTAAAAGGAAAGCGTCTGCTGTTAAAGCAGGATTCATTAATAGCTCTCTTTGTAAATAGAGAGAAGGCAACCTCGGCAAAGCGGGGGTTAATTGCTTTTCCCTGGAAATGAAGGGGGAACAGCCGCTATCAAAGCGGGAGATTTATTGCCCATTCCATAAACAAGGAATGAGTAAAAAACAGTTTCGCAAGTCGACGAAACGAAAGTAAAAGGAATATTAATTAAATATGGGTGCTAATCAATTGCACTCAATTTTTTAAGCTCTTAATGAGCTGCTATGTTTAAAGAATCTAGAAGATAAGACAAAATACTTAAAAGAAATTTTTTGCCATTGCACCCTGGCTCGCCGTTTCAGGAAGTCTCTCGATGTCATTGTGGGAAAAGAGGGGAGAGACCTAGACTTTGCATTTAAGCAAGGGATCCTTAAGGGAAAGGAAAAATCAGTTAAGGAATCAGAGCCAGGAATTTAAAACCTGATGCTCCAGAGTTTATCATACATGAGTTGCCTAGAGCAACACCAGGTAGTGCTGGCCTTGATTTGGCTAGCTCAAAGGATATGTTTCTTTCTAAATGGGATGGCATTTCCTTAGTACCTACATCAATGAAAGGAACATTGTTGCCACAAACTGTGGGACTTATTATAGGAAAAAGTTTCAACTATCAAAAGAATTTTAAGGTTGTGTCAGGTGCCATAGATGCAGACATAGAAAATGACATTAAGGTCATGGTGAAACCATTATCTGAAACTATTCAGATCCACAAGGGACAAAGAATTGCTCAACTATTACTGCTACTTTATGTTAATTTACCTAATAAAGTTTTGAGGAACAAATGAGAGCAAGGGCAGTTTGGATCCTTAAGGGAGAGGTCAAGTCAATTTGGAAGCTAATTAGAGGCTGTCTGGAGAATCTATATTACAGTAGAAAATGGACAGGCAGCGCTGGAAATGTTGCAAGAGGAAAGATCAAAAAAATCAGAAAAGACAAGCAGTAAAAGGAATCATCAGGAATGGGGAGAGTTATACCCGGACCTTTCTGAGTTAAAAGAGTCAGATAAGCAACTGCAAGCAATTGTAAGCAAATTTAAAAAGGTAAAACTGAGAAAAAGGATGAGAAAAAAGGAGAAAGGAGGTTTAAAAGCGCTGATGCTTTGCCCCATAACACCCTCCACCCTTCCACCTTATGTGGGAGGAGGTCAGGGCAGCTCCGAAAGCATATTTTATCTAAGCATTTAGAAAGAGGTGAGAACTGAGCCACGATCAGCATACCCAATTTTTCAAAGTCTGCAAGAAAATAGGTACAAAAAGGATAAAATCATAAATTATCTAGGAGCATGAATTTGTGAGAAGCAAATTATTCTACAAAAGGTAAAATTGAGAAAAAATAATTTAAAGATCTTGAAGGATTTTCAAAAGTTGTTAGATGATATAAATTGACTTAGATGTTATTTTAAGGAGCATCCTGTAATATCTCCTAAAATAACATTATCACAGCCTATTTCCATGGCCCCAAATGTATTTACAGACGAATCAAAGACAACATTTAATCTAATATCAGATTCTATAGATGTTAATACCCTCAGAATTTTAGAAGTAGCTGGACCTATTAAAAGTTCCAGCCCTATGTGCCTTTTATTTCAGCAATTGCAACATTTAATTTGGCAGAGAAGAAATTGTTTTTACATTCAACATATGAAAGTCCATACAGCTCTGCCAGGACCTTTGAATGAAGGAAATAATATAATTGATCAATGGACTAAAATGGAATATATATATATATATATATATATATATATATATATATATATATATATATATATTCATGAGTTCTTCCTTGGAGAAGGCGAGAGCTTTTCATAAAGCTTTTCATGTCAATGCTAAAGCATTATAACAAAAATTTCATCTCTCTCGAGCAGATTGCTTGACAGATAATCTTGCTCATCAACATCCACCCAGCATTGGAATAAATCCACGGGATCTACTCTCTCTAAAAATTTGACAAATGGATGTAACACATGTACTCTCCTTTGGAAGGTTATGCTATATGCATATGACTGTTGATACTTTTCTATAGTTGCCTCAGCACACACAGGAGAAGCTATTAAGAATGTTATTCAATATCTCACTTTATGTTTTCAAATCATGGAAATGCATTTACAGATAAAGACAAATAATGGGCCTAAAAATTTTAAATGTATTAACTTCTGTTCCTAGTATAAATTTGTCTCTACAGGTTTCTCCTTGGTTTGCAGACACAAACAAGCATTAATTGCTGCCTACAACTTGCTCTAAATGACTGTGGACCATGGACTTGCTAAAAACTGATGTGGACCAGTCTAGCCGATGTGAATGCCCCCTGGCTCTTCGACACAGTTCACGAACCAAATGTTTCTAAAATTTTCTCTTTTTGACTAGCATTTTACCTTTGTTAACACTTGACAACGTCGCCCCAAAGTCAGCTGGAAGCAGTTAAAAGAATACATCGCCCAATTATCCCTGGTTAAAATGCTAAGTCAAAAGAGATATATTAAAAACCCAAAGTTAACAAAGCTAGCTTATGATTGAGCTGATCCTTAAGACCAGGAGGATTGGGGAAATATAAGACCCTCACCCCTTATTTTCAAAGGGACAGAAGAAATTCCTTAGGATGTTTTTCATAATAATGTTACAATTATTAACCAATTATAATGATAACTTCTTTACAGTCATAATGGTTCTACTTATGTTTCTAAAGCTTTTGAAACTTTTTGTGCACAATGACACATTGTACATATTACAAGCATCCCATATAGCCCTTAGGGCCAGGTAATTTTTAAAAGAGCACATGAATATTTTGCTCCTCATCATTTATTATCACATACCTTATTTGTATTAAATCATTTAAATACTAATGATAAAAGATTAACACCTGCAATGGTGCATTGGACCTGTGAGTCTAACTCTGTTTTGCCAAAAGTCCTATGGAAAGATCTGCTGTCTGGCCAATGGAGAGGACCAGACGTTTTAATAATATTTGGACGAGGGTATGCTTGTGTGTTTCCACAGGATGCCAACTCCTCCATCTGGATACCAGACAGACTCGTCCGGCCGACGCCAGGAGAGGCGGCGAAAAAGGAAGAGGCAATGGAGACAGACGAGATATCTGATGTGTCAAATGAGGAAAATGAAGGCAACTCGGTCACAGGCTTCGGAAATCACCTGGACGAAAATCAGATGCCTTGTCAAAGAAGCTAGAAGACTGCTTATTCAGCAGGGAAAACCCCTGAAACCCAGCCTGTACTTTCTTGCTTTCTTAGCCTTAATATCTGCTCCCCCTACAGTACAGGGAATGGCTTATTGGGCCTATGTTCCTAATCCCCCAGTTTTACAACCTGTTGGTTGGCTAGATCAAGAGCCCATCAGGATTTTAACTAATGATACTAGGAGACTGGGAGGTGCTCAGGACTCTGACGCAAGAAGTAGTTCGTCCTCGTTAATAACCTTTGAGGGACGTTCTGATTCCTTGCCTATTTGCATTACACTTTCTGGAAAGGTACCAAGATTTTGCTTAAGTTCAAGCTATAGAACTTTTCTTACTGACAGCCCAGATAAGGAAAATATTGGTAAGAGATGGATTTGGGAAATTCAGATGCAGACCTTAGGTGAATATAATTATACAGAAAAGTTTGAACAGGTCTCATCTATGCCTATTGAACCATGTATTCAAAAATATCGGGATAAGGATCAATTTTGGGATTCAGCTATTAATAAGTTCCCTACATGGCTAACTTGTGGCTTTCCAAATACAGTCACTAAATATCAGCCTAAAGATTCCTCTTATGAAATTTGGGATTATTCTATATCTTCAAGTCAACAGTATTTTTATGAAAATCATATAAACACTCATCAAGAGAAATTTCATCCCTATAAATACGTAAGGGTAGGAGAGCCCTTACGAAGATGGTTTTCTCCAGGTTTTGTTGAGCCTACATGGTTTGCTAAAGAAGGGAATATTACTAGAAAGCACTCTGGCCTGTTCAGATTGCTTGCTGCAGCTAATATATTTCTGGAAAAAAAAGACCTAATCATACTAAGTCTGAGCCTATAGGACTCAGGGCATGTATTTCTTATCCTAATGCATTGTTATTAGCTCAACCTGCTTTTGTTAATATTACCAAAGTGAACAAGTCCTATCAAGTTGTTTGTCATTCTTGTAAACTTACTAATTGCATTACTTCAGCTGAACCAAAAGATTTGAATGTTTTGCTTGTTGTTAGACGTCCACCTTTTGTTATGTTACCTGTGGAGCTGGGAAATGATCCTTGGTACGATAACCCCGCATTGCAAGTTTTGAATACATTAAGAGATTTGGTACGGCCTAAGAGGTTTGTGGCCACACTTATTTTAGGCATAGCAGCATTAATATCAATACTCCCCACTTTCGCTGTAGCTACAACAGCATTAGTTCAAGAGATTCATACTGCTCATTATGTGAATACATTAAATAAGAACATTACATCTGCATTACTGAGACAGGCAGCAATTGACAATGAATTGGAAGCAAAAATTAATGTATTAGAAGAAGTGGTCCTTGCTCTTGGAAAGGACATTTCTAATTTGAAAACTACTCTATCCACACGTTGTCATGGAAGCTTTAAAGCAATCTGTGTCACACCACTGACTTATAATTATTCAGAGCCATGGGACAAAGTGAAGGCACATATACAGGGTGTTTGGCGAGATAATAACATCACATATGATTTAATTGCATTACAACAAGATATTTCTGCTATTAGCCAAGCTCATTTACAACTAGGAGGTCTACAAGATTTGGCTAATAAAATTGAGTCAGGAATTAAGGCTTTGAATCCATTAAATTGGGTGCAGTATTTTGTCCTCATTGGAATAGTCATTTTATTAGTACCGTTGGTGATTTTTCTATTCCCTTGTCTCCTTAAGTGTCTTTTCAAGTCAATGGCCCAAGTGAAACAGGAGGTGTTCGAGTTGCATTTTAAAAATAAAAAACGGGGACCTGCTACATCCACGGCTGTCTCGCCAGTGTAGCAGAAATGCTGACTGGATGGGCCAATATTGCCAGCAGGATTGGGATATGTGCTTCCAGGAGCTGTGTGTTCCAGGCGGGTCCCTGGTAACCAGTTGTGGTGTAAAGCTACCTGAGTTGCCATTTGTATTGACTCAACCTGGCTGTCCTTGGAGCCATATGTGTGTCTTTTCCTTTGTCTATGTGTTCTTTGTGATTCTTACAGATTACCAATAGATCAGACTATTCCAGGCAGTTGCGGATACAAACAAGACTGCTAAGGACATTTTTGAATTCTGCTCCGCTGTTAATCAAAGCCTTAAAAAAGTAGCCAGTTCTGAAATTGCCAGAATCATCATTAGGACAATTCCTTGATGATGTGGAACAAAAGGAGTTAATTTTACTAGGATACATCTTAGAAGCTTTAGGCATTTGCTAAATGCCTATTTATTGCATATTATAGAAATATGTGCAATTGTAAACAGAAGGCCTATGAAACCTTTCTTGTGAGAAGAGAAAGACCTAGCCTAAACTGACAATATCTGAGCCTGAGAATTGAGAAGGGAGGAAAGTTGAAGTTAGTGATATAAAGTAAACTTCAGAAAGACTCAAGACTATGTATTAGAATTTTCCTAGCAGAAAGCTTTCCCAGGGAGATAGTAGCCTTTTTTCTTTCTCACTCAGGCACACAAGGTCACTTAGCTCAAACCAACCAGCCACCTGCAAGCTGATAAAGATGGTCTAGCTCAAGGGCAGTGATCTCTTTGAAGGCAAGAGGAGAGAGTTTGTTTTGTATAGTGTCAGAAAGCAAAAGTCCTTGTGCCCAAGTCAAAGCATCTTCAAAGATTCTTTTTGTAAATTATTTTATGCTGTTCTTTTCTGTCTTAAGATTTGATGATGTATGCCTTTGCCAAGTTCTTTGATTGTAAAAAATATATAATCCTGCACTGAAGTAAGTAAATCGCAGAAGCATGTCTCAACATTGAGAGTTTCTGTGTGTCACTTTCCTCGCCATATCCTGATCTCTAATGTGCCTTCGCCCTGATTCCCTATGGTCTGAGTGGCTCCCCTGAGCCGGTCCGTAGCAATTCTGTAAAGAGAGCATCCTCTTCACCGAACTGTCAAGACACAGCAAGTCTTTGCCTCAAAAAGGGAGCCCTGGTGAGGAGAGCTACTCATTTGAGAGGAGTAAGTTGTCCAGCAGAAGACCCTCCTCAAGTGAAGCTTGCCTTGCAGGGAGAGGTCGCGCAATGAAAACTCACTCTGTAGAGTGGAACCAATCATTTGAGAAGTGCATCTGGGCCAAGAGAAGACCCTCTCCTGGGAATATTCAGCCCACAGGGATTGTTCCACCGTGAAGGACAAGACACCCCGAGGAAGAGAGATTTTCAGTTGGAAGGGGCACCTCAGCAATTAGAGTACCCTCTCTCTGTTGGTGAAGGACACTCCATCAAAAGCTGCCATGTGAAAAAGGGTCTATTATCTGGAAAGGGTAACTCTGCAAATAGAGGATCCACTCCTGTGAAATGCAATCTTAGAGCGAGGCTTCGCTTCAGCAAAGGTACACTGAAAAGAAGGGCTACTCATGTGAGAGGGGTAAAATGAATGGCAGGGAAAATATCCTCTGCAAGTGAAGATCACCTTGCAGGGAGAGATATCCCCATCCATGAATGCCCTGTAAAGGGGGGTCATTCATTTTAAAAGCATAACTCTGAAAAGGGAAAACTGTCCCAGGGAAAAATATTGCCACAAAAGGAGGTATTACTTCAAAAAAATTATCCTATAGAGGAGGGTTACTCATTGTTTAGGGGAAACTCTGCAAACACAGGACATTTAACTGAGAAACATCAACCCAGGGAGAGGTCAGCATTAGAAGAAAAGCCTCCCAACATTGGAGGGTCACCCAGTTCTGAAAGACAAAACTTGTGTGCATGAGGACACATTAAACGTGTTGTTGTTCTCCAAAAATGTTTCCCACCATTAGTAAAGGGATAAATCCATTTAATGTACTGTTTTGCTATTTTCTTTTTAATTAATTTTCACTAAAATCTCCATTATATTATAATTTTGTTTATTTTAGGCTTATGTATTCCTTTATTCCAGTGTCTTGAGACAAAAGGCCAGGTTACTGACCTGAAATCTTTCTCTAAATATGTGTGTGTGTGTGTGTGTGTGTGTGTGTGTTATTCTTTTATGTCTGAACATGTGTCTATGGGTGTTTCAAGAGAGCAAAAGGAATCACATCCCTCGAAGCTAGAGCTTGAGATGGTTGTGACACCTGTATTTGTCCTGTAAGACCCAAACTGGGTGTTTTGCAAGAACAGCAAGGCCCTGAAACAGCTGCACCATCTCTCCAGCCCCTTTTCCTTGGTTTTAAAGCAGGCACTTATAGTTGAAAATCATCCCTAATCACTAATTTAGTAATGGTATAGATATTCATATGTTTTGTCTTCATTTGACTTTTTCATTTCCAACAGCTTCTCTCTGTAGTTTAACTTTCAATTCTCCTGCCTCAGCAGTTCAAGTGACTGTGCTTGTAGGCCTTCATCACTATTTGTGGTGTTTTCAATAAATATTTGAATTTGTGTTTTTAAGTCCTCATTTTACACATTGAAACAGTATTTACTTTCGATAGATTCTAATTTTCTAAATTACTTAAATTTGCTTGTTATTGATTTCTAACTACATTCCAGTGTGGTTAAAGTGTGTAGTTAATTCTACACTTTTCTATTCTTTTTCTTTTTCCTGGGTATGATCTAACATGGAGAACGTTCTACATTGACCTGAGAAGAATGTCTGTGCTGCTAGTCTTGTGTGGAATGTAGTGTAGATGTATTCCTAAGACTATTTTCTTTGTAGTGCTGTTTAAGTCTTTTATCTCACTGTTCTATTGTCTCTGTGGTCCTTACTACTACTGAAAGTAGTTCATGAAATCTCCAAAAAGTAACTTTAAATTGTCAATTTTATGTGTGTGTTTTCTTGGTTCATGTAATATTTTCTGATCTCAAGCGACAGTAATAGTTTCCTATTACAATCCTCACTTTGACCAATAGTAAGCTTAGTTTTGCCCATAAGGTTTTAGTTTTAAAGTGTATTTGGTGAGATACCTAAATAGCCTCTCTAGCTTGGTAGGCTTGTAATTTGTTTTCTTTATGGAAATACATTTAATTCAGAGTGATACTGTAGTATTTCACAGCCAAAGATAGTAGTCTCAATTATCTTTCCTTAGAGATGGACCATAAGCTTATTTATAATATTCTAAGCTTTAAACATACTTGTAGAGATGTACATGTATTTTAATATCTGAAAAACCTGTATCAAATACAATTACATTTAAAAATTAGATATATTTTTTCAAGTTATCCAAGACAATGATTATATGTATTACAATTTTCATCAATAATATGTAGTATGTTTCCCACACTCAAGTTAGCATTGCATGGTATCAGTAAGTTTTTCATTTTTTTTATTGTGCTCTACATTTTTCTCTGCTCTCCTCCCAGTTATGATAACAATTTATATCTTATATCTTTTCCCAGCTTTCTGAATTCGGACTATGTTTTTATTTTTCTTATACACAGATTAATAGATTAATTTATCATCTTTACGTTCTCTGGGTGAATGGAAATGAACTCATTGCCATGTTCAGAGTTTACCAAATATGGAGGCAATGAAAAAAAAGTGATTGAAAAGAAACCTCTTCTTCCTCAGTGGCGACAGGCTGGCGATGACACCCATTTCTTTTGAACCATCTGAGCTGTAGTGCCCTTCATCTGAGAGCTCCTCCACACACTCGTATTCATGGATTGAAGAGAAGGGTCCAAGTAATTTTGGCAAAGAATGCGTCAGAGGAAGGAGGACATATTAATCAAGAGAGTTGTTCAGGTTGTGCATGCCTTAATGCTAGTCCTGGAGAAGCATTAACTTGGGGATCTGTGTGTGCTTCAGGACAGCCTGGGCTTTAGAAACGCCCCACCCCCACAAACCACCTGCCTCCACTATGACATCAGAGTAGTGGTCCAATC
Source organism: Myodes glareolus (assembly GCF_982192425.1). Classification (NCBI taxonomy): domain Eukaryota; kingdom Metazoa; phylum Chordata; class Mammalia; order Rodentia; family Cricetidae; genus Myodes; species Myodes glareolus. The sequence continues at coordinate 106,080,060 of NC_142053.1, read as the reverse complement.
ATTTAGCTGTGGAACATCGGATAATTTGCATAGGACTATCTATTGGCCAAAGGGCTTAAGCCCATCCCCAAGATGATGTTTGTGTACAGCTAGTTTCCAGAGAAACCAAACTTAGTGCTGGCAGTTGAACATGCAGTGTGAAGCTCTTCTGAAGTCCTTCAAAAAAGAACTAAATCAGAAGATATGATCCTCGTTTTCGAACTAATTCAGACTATAGAATTCTTTGTTGTGTTCCCAGTCCATTTTGCCATATAAATAGGTAGTAGAAAATGTGTGAATTCATTAGTATAAATTAAATGAGTTATGAAAGAAAGGACCTCATCCTCGTGATGGACATTATAAGGAAGGAGATAACTTCAGGCATTGCCTCAGAAAAAAGTACGCTGCATAGGAGGGTTACTCATAACAGTGCGGTTACTCCTGGAAGAGAGGAATATCTGTTGGTGAATATCGCCTTGCAAGGAGGACTGTTCATCCTATCAAAAGTCATGCTCCGAGAAGGGATATTGAAAGGAGGAGGGTAATTCTGCAAAGAGAGCATCCTCTTCACCGAACTGTCAAGACACAGCAAGTCTTTGCCTCAAGAAGGGAGCCCTGGTGAGGAGAGCTACTCATTTGAGAGGAGTAAGTTGTCCAGGAGAAGACCCTCCTCAAGTGAAGCTTGCCTTGCAGGGAGAGGTCGCGCAATGAAAACTCACTCTGTAGAGTGGAACCAATCATTTGAGAAGTGCATCTGGGCCAAGAGAAGACCCTCTCCTGGGAATATTCAGCCCACAGGGATTGTTCCACCTTGAAGGACAAGACGCCCCGAGGAAGAGAGATTTTCAGTTGGAAGGGGCACCTCAGCAATTAGAGTACCCTCTCTCTGTTGGTTAAGGACACTCCATCAAAAGCTGCCATGGGAAAAAGGGTCTATTATCTGGAAAGGGTAACTCTGCAAATAGAGGATCCACTCCTGTGAAATGCAATCTTAGAGCGAGGCTTCGCTTCAGCAAAGGTACACTGAAAAGAAGGGCTACTCATGTGAGAGGGGTAAAATGAATGGCAGGGAAAATATCCTCTGCAAGTGAAGATCACCTTGCAGGGAGAGATATCCCCATCCATGAATGCCCTGTAAAGGGGGGTCATTCATTTTAAAAGCATAACTCTGAAAAGGGAAAACTGTCCCAGGGAAAAATATTGCCACAAAAGGAGGCATTGCTTCAAAAAAATTATCCTATAGAGGAGGGTTACTCATTGTTTAGGGGAAACTCTGCAAACACAGGACACTTAACTGGGAAACATCAACCCAGGGAGAGGTCAGCATTAGAAGAAAAGCCTCCCAACATTGGAGGGTCAGCCAGTTCTGAAAGACAAAACTTGGGTGCATGAGGACACATTAAACGTGTTGTTGTTCTCCAAAAATGTTTCCCACCATTAGTAAAGGGATAAATCCATTTAATGTACTGTTTTGCTATTTTCTTTTTAATTAATTTTCACTAAAATCTCCATTATATTATAATTTTGTTTATTTTAGGCTTATGTATTCCTTTATTCCAGTGTCTTGAGACAAAAGGCCAGGTTACTGACCTGAAATCTTTCTCTAAATATGTGTGTGTGTGTGTGTGTGTGTGTGTGTGTGTGTGTGTGTGTGTTATTCTTTTATGTCTGAGCATGTGTCTATGGGTGTTTCAAGAGAGCAAAAGGAATCACATCCCTCGAAGCTAGAGCTTGAGATGGTTGTGACACCTGTATTTGTCCTGTAAGACCCAAACTGGGTGTTTTGCAAGAACAGCAAGGCCCTGAAACAGCTGCACCATCTCTCCAGCCCCTTTTCCTTGGTTTTAAAGCAGGCACTTATAGTTGAAAATCATCCCTAATCACTAATTTAGTAATGGTATAGATATTCATATATTTTGTCTTCATTTGACTTTTTCATTTCCAACAGCTTCTCTCTGTAGTTTAACTTTCAATTCTCCTGCCTCAGCAGTTCAAGTGACTGTGCTTGTAGGCCTTCATCACTATTTGTGGTGTTTTCAATAAATATTTGAATTTCTCTTTTTAAGTCCTCATTTTACACATTGAAACAGTATTGACTTTCGATAGATTCTAATTTCCTAAATTACTTAAATTTGCTTGTTATTGATTTCTAACTACATTCCAGCGTGGTTAAAGTGTGTAGTTAATTCTACCCTTTTCTATTCTTTTTCTTTTTCCTGGGTATGATCTAACATGGAGAACGTTCTACATTGACCTGAGAAGAATGTCTGTGCTGCTAGTCTTGTGTGGAATGTAGTGTAGATGTATTTCTAAGACTATTTTCTTTGTAGTGCTGTTCAAGTCTTTTATCTCACTGTTCTATTGTCTCTGTGGTCTTTACTACTACTGAAAGTAGTTCATGAAATCTCCAAAAAGTAACTTTAAATTGTCTATTTTATCTGTGTCTTTTCTTGGTTCATGTAATTTTTTCTGATCTCAAGCGACAGTCATAGTTTCCTATTACAATCCTCACTTTGACCAATAGTAAGCTTAGTTTTGCCCATAAGGCTTTAGCTGTAAAGTGTATTTGGTGAGATACCTAAATAGCCTCTCTAGCTTGGTAGGCTTGTAATTTGTTTTCTTTATGGAAATACATTTAATTCAGAGTGATACTGTAGTATTTCACAGCCAAAGATAGTAGTCTCAATTATCTTTCCTTAGAGATGGACCATAAGCTTATTTATAATATTCTAAGCTTTAAACATACTTGTAGAGATGTACATGTATTTTAATATCTGAAAAACCTGTATCAAATACAATTACATTTAAAAATTAGATATATTTTTTCAAGTTATCCAAGACAATGATTATATGTATTACAATTTTCATCAATAATATGTAGTATGTTTCCCACACTCAAGTTAGCATTGCATGGTATCAGTAAGTTTTTCATTTTTTTTATTGTGCTCTACATTTTTCTCTGCTCTCCTCCCAGTTATGATAACAATTTATATCTTATATCTTTTCCCAGCTTTCTGAATTCGGACTATGTTTTTATTTTTCTTATACACAGATTAATAGATTAATTTATCATCTTTACGTTCTCTGGGTGAATGGAAATGAACTCATTGCCATGTTCAGAGTTTACCAAATATGGAGGCAATGAAAAAAAAGTGATTGAAAAGAAACCTCTTCTTCCTCAGTGGCGACAGGCTGGCGATGACACCCATTTCTTTTGAACCATCTGAGCTGTAGTGCCCTTCATCTGAGAGCTCCTCCACACACTCGTATTCATGGATTGAAGAGAAGGGTCCAAGTAATTTTGGCAAAGAATGCGTCAGAGGAAGGAGGACATATTAATCAAGAGAGTTGTTCAGGTTGTGCATGCCTTAATGCTAGTCCTGGAGAAGCATTAACTTGGGGATCTGTGTGTGCTTCAGGACAGCCTGGGCTTTAGAAACGCCCCACCCCCACAAACCACCTGCCTCCACTATGACATCAGAGTAGTGGTCCAATCATTTAGCTGTGGAACATCGGATAATTTGCATAGGACTATCTATTGGCCAAAGGGCTTAAGCCCATCCCCAAGATGATGTTTGTGTACAGCTAGTTTCCAGAGAAACCAAACTTAGTGCTGGCAGTTGAACATGCAGTGTGAAGCTCTTCTGAAGTCCTTAAAAAAAGAACTAAATCAGAAGATATGATCCTCGTTTTCGAACTAATTCAGACTATAGAATTCTTTGTTGTGTTCCCAGTCCATTTTGCCATATAAATAGGTAGTAGAAAATGTGTGAATTCATTAGTATAAATTAAATGAGTTATGAAAGAAAGGACCTCATCCTCGTGATGGACATTATAAGGAAGGAGATAACTTCAGGCATTGCCTCAGAAAAAAGTACGCTGCATAGGAGGGTTACTCATAACAGTGCGGTTACTCCTGGAAGAGAGGAATATCTGTTGGTGAATATCGCCTTGCAAGGAGGACTGTTCATCCTATCAAAAGTCATGCTCCGAGAAGGGATATTGAAAGGAGGAGGGTAATTCTGCAAAGAGAGCATCCTCTTCACCGAACTGTCAAGACACAGCAAGTCTTTGCCTCAAGAAGGGAGCCCTGGTGAGGAGAGCTACTCATTTGAGAGGAGTAAGTTGTCCAGGAGAAGACCCTCCTCAAGTGAAGCTTGCCTTGCAGGGAGAGGTCGCGCAATGAAAACTCACTCTGTAGAGTGGAACCAATCATTTGAGAAGTGCATCTGGGCCAAGAGAAGACCCTCTCCTGGGAATATTCAGCCCACAGGGATTGTTCCACCTTGAAGGACAAGACGCCCCGAGGAAGAGAGATTTTCAGTTGGAAGGGGCACCTCAGCAATTAGAGTACCCTCTCTCTGTTGGTTAAGGACACTCCATCAAAAGCTGCCATGGGAAAAAGGGTCTATTATCTGGAAAGGGTAACTCTGCAAATAGAGGATCCACTCCTGTGAAATGCAATCTTAGAGCGAGGCTTCGCTTCAGCAAAGGTACACTGAAAAGAAGGGCTACTCATGTGAGAGGGGTAAAATGAATGGCAGGGAAAATATCCTCTGCAAGTGAAGATCACCTTGCAGGGAGAGATATCCCCATCCATGAATGCCCTGTAAAGGGGGGTCATTCATTTTAAAAGCATAACTCTGAAAAGGGAAAACTGTCCCAGGGAAAAATATTGCCACAAAAGGAGGCATTGCTTCAAAAAAATTATCCTATAGAGGAGGGTTACTCATTGTTTAGGGGAAACTCTGCAAACACAGGACACTTAACTGGGAAACATCAACCCAGGGAGAGGTCAGCATTAGAAGAAAAGCCTCCCAACATTGGAGGGTCAGCCAGTTCTGAAAGACAAAACTTGGGTGCATGAGGACACATTAAACGTGTTGTTGTTCTCCAAAAATGTTTCCCACCATTAGTAAAGGGATAAATCCATTTAATGTACTGTTTTGCTATTTTCTTTTTAATTAATTTTCACTAAAATCTCCATTATATTATAATTTTGTTTATTTTAGGCTTATGTATTCCTTTATTCCAGTGTCTTGAGACAAAAGGCCAGGTTACTGACCTGAAATCTTTCTCTAAATGTGTGTGTGTGTGTGTGTGTGTGTGTGTGTGTGTGTGTGTGTGTGTGTTATTCTTTTATGTCTGAGCATGTGTCTATGGGTGTTTCAAGAGAGCAAAAGGAATCACATCCCTCGAAGCTAGAGCTTGAGATGGTTGTGACACCTGTATTTGTCCTGTAAGACCCAAACTGGGTGTTTTGCAAGAACAGCAAGGCCCTGAAACAGCTGCACCATCTCTCCAGCCCCTTTTCCTTGGTTTTAAAGCAGGCACTTATAGTTGAAAATCATCCCTAATCACTAATTTAGTAATGGTATAGATATTCATATATTTTGTCTTCATTTGACTTTTTCATTTCCAACAGCTTCTCTCTGTAGTTTAACTTTCAATTCTCCTGCCTCAGCAGTTCAAGTGACTGTGCTTGTAGGCCTTCATCACTATTTGTGGTGTTTTCAATAAATATTTGAATTTCTCTTTTTAAGTCCTCATTTTACACATTGAAACAGTATTGACTTTCGATAGATTCTAATTTCCTAAATTACTTAAATTTGCTTGTTATTGATTTCTAACTACATTCCAGCGTGGTTAAAGTGTGTAGTTAATTCTACCCTTTTCTATTCTTTTTCTTTTTCCTGGGTATGATCTAACATGGAGAACGTTCTACATTGACCTGAGAAGAATGTCTGTGCTGCTAGTCTTGTGTGGAATGTAGTGTAGATGTATTTCTATGACTATTTTCTTTGTAGTGCTGTTCAAGTCTTTTATCTCACTGTTCTATTGTCTCTGTGGTCTTTACTACTACTGAAAGTAGTTCATGAAATCTCCAAAAAGTAACTTTAAATTGTCTATTTTATCTGTGTCTTTTCTTGGTTCATGTAATTTTTTCTGATCTCAAGCGACAGTCATAGTTTCCTATTACAATCCTCACTTTGACCAATAGTAAGCTTAGTTTTGCCCATAAGGCTTTAGCTGTAAAGTGTATTTGGTGAGATACCTAAATAGCCTCTCTAGCTTGGTAGGCTTGTAATTTGTTTTCTTTATGGAAATACATTTAATTCAGAGTGATACTGTAGTATTTCACAGCCAAAGATAGTAGTCTCAATTATCTTTCCTTAGAGATGGACCATAAGCTTATTTATAATATTCTAAGCTTTAAACATACTTGTAGAGATGTACATGTATTTTAATATCTGAAAAACCTGTATCAAATACAATTACATTTAAAAATTAGATATATTTTTTCAAGTTATCCAAGACAATGATTATATGTATTACAATTTTCATCAATAATATGTAGTATGTTTCCCACACTCAAGTTAGCATTGCATGGTATCAGTAAGTTTTTCATTTTTTTTATTGTGCTCTACATTTTTCTCTGCTCTCCTCCCAGTTATGATAACAATTTATATCTTATATCTTTTCCCAGCTTTCTGAATTCGGACTATGTTTTTATTTTTCTTATACACAGATTAATAGATTAATTTATCATCTTTACGTTCTCTGGGTGAATGGAAATGAACTCATTGCCATGTTCAGAGTTTACCAAATATGGAGGCAATGAAAAAAAAGTGATTGAAAAGAAACCTCTTCTTCCTCAGTGGCGACAGGCTGGCGATGACACCCATTTCTTTTGAACCATCTGAGCTGTAGTGCCCTTCATCTGAGAGCTCCTCCACACACTCGTATTCATGGATTGAAGAGAAGGGTCCAAGTAATTTTGGCAAAGAATGCGTCAGAGGAAGGAGGACATATTAATCAAGAGAGTTGTTCAGGTTGTGCATGCCTTAATGCTAGTCCTGGAGAAGCATTAACTTGGGGATCTGTGTGTGCTTCAGGACAGCCTGGGCTTTAGAAACGCCCCACCCCCACAAACCACCTGCCTCCACTATGACATCAGAGTAGTGGTCCAATCATTTAGCTGTGGAACATCGGATAATTTGCATAGGACTATCTATTGGCCAAAGGGCTTAAGCCCATCCCCAAGATGATGTTTGTGTACAGCTAGTTTCCAGAGAAACCAAACTTAGTGCTGGCAGTTGAACATGCAGTGTGAAGCTCTTCTGAAGTCCTTCAAAAAAGAACTAAATCAGAAGATATGATCCTCGTTTTCGAACTAATTCAGACTATAGAATTCTTTGTTGTGTTCCCAGTCCATTTTGCCATATAAATAGGTAGTAGAAAATGTGTGAATTCATTAGTATAAATTAAATGAGTTATGAAAGAAAGGACCTCATCCTCGTGATGGACATTATAAGGAAGGAGATAACTTCAGGCATTGCCTCAGAAAAAAGTACGCTGCATAGGAGGGTTACTCATAACAGTGCGGTTACTCCTGGAAGAGAGGAATATCTGTTGGTGAATATCGCCTTGCAAGGAGGACTGTTCATCCTATCAAAAGTCATGCTCCGAGAAGGGATATTGAAAGGAGGAGGGTAATTCTGCAAAGAGAGCATCCTCTTCACCGAACTGTCAAGACACAGCAAGTCTTTGCCTCAAGAAGGGAGCCCTGGTGAGGAGAGCTACTCATTTGAGAGGAGTAAGTTGTCCAGGAGAAGACCCTCCTCAAGTGAAGCTTGCCTTGCAGGGAGAGGTCGCGCAATGAAAACTCACTCTGTAGAGTGGAACCAATCATTTGAGAAGTGCATCTGGGCCAAGAGAAGACCCTCTCCTGGGAATATTCAGCCCACAGGGATTGTTCCACCTTGAAGGACAAGACGCCCCGAGGAAGAGAGATTTTCAGTTGGAAGGGGCACCTCAGCAATTAGAGTACCCTCTCTCTGTTGGTTAAGGACACTCCATCAAAAGCTGCCATGGGAAAAAGGGTCTATTATCTGGAAAGGGTAACTCTGCAAATAGAGGATCCACTCCTGTGAAATGCAATCTTAGAGCGAGGCTTCGCTTCAGCAAAGGTACACTGAAAAGAAGGGCTACTCATGTGAGAGGGGTAAAATGAATGGCAGGGAAAATATCCTCTGCAAGTGAAGATCACCTTGCAGGGAGAGATATCCCCATCCATGAATGCCCTGTAAAGGGGGGTCATTCATTTTAAAAGCATAACTCTGAAAAGGGAAAACTGTCCCAGGGAAAAATATTGCCACAAAAGGAGGCATTGCTTCAAAAAAATTATCCTATAGAGGAGGGTTACTCATTGTTTAGGGGAAACTCTGCAAACACAGGACACTTAACTGGGAAACATCAACCCAGGGAGAGGTCAGCATTAGAAGAAAAGCCTCCCAACATTGGAGGGTCAGCCAGTTCTGAAAGACAAAACTTGGGTGCATGAGGACACATTAAACGTGTTGTTGTTCTCCAAAAATGTTTCCCACCATTAGTAAAGGGATAAATCCATTTTATGTACTGTTTTGCTATTTTCTTTTTAATTAATTTTCACTAAAATCTCCATTATATTATAATTTTGTTTATTTTAGGCTTATGTATTCCTTTATTCCAGTGTCTTGAGACAAAAGGCCAGGTTACTGACCTGAAATCTTTCTCTAAATGTGTGTGTGTGTGTGTGTGTGTGTGTGTGTGTGTGTGTGTTATTCTTTTATGTCTGAGCATGTGTCTATGGGTGTTTCAAGAGAGCAAAAGGAATCACATCCCTCGAAGCTAGAGCTTGAGATGGTTGTGACACCTGTATTTGTCCTGTAAGACCCAAACTGGGTGTTTTGCAAGAACAGCAAGGCCCTGAAACAGCTGCACCATCTCTCCAGCCCCTTTTCCTTGGTTTTAAAGCAGGCACTTATAGTTGAAAATCATCCCTAATCACTAATTTAGTAATGGTATAGATATTCATATATTTTGTCTTCATTTGACTTTTTCATTTCCAACAGCTTCTCTCTGTAGTTTAACTTTCAATTCTCCTGCCTCAGCAGTTCAAGTGACTGTGCTTGTAGGCCTTCATCACTATTTGTGGTGTTTTCAATAAATATTTGAATTTCTCTTTTTAAGTCCTCATTTTACACATTGAAACAGTATTGACTTTCGATAGATTCTAATTTCCTAAATTACTTAAATTTGCTTGTTATTGATTTCTAACTACATTCCAGCGTGGTTAAAGTGTGTAGTTAATTCTACCCTTTTCTATTCTTTTTCTTTTTCCTGGGTATGATCTAACATGGAGAACGTTCTACATTGACCTGAGAAGAATGTCTGTGCTGCTAGTCTTGTGTGGAATGTAGTGTAGATGTATTTCTATGACTATTTTCTTTGTAGTGCTGTTCAAGTCTTTTATCTCACTGTTCTATTGTCTCTGTGGTCTTTACTACTACTGAAAGTAGTTCATGAAATCTCCAAAAAGTAACTTTAAATTGTCTATTTTATCTGTGTCTTTTCTTGGTTCATGTAATTTTTTCTGATCTCAAGCGACAGTCATAGTTTCCTATTACAATCCTCACTTTGACCAATAGTAAGCTTAGTTTTGCCCATAAGGCTTTAGCTGTAAAGTGTATTTGGTGAGATACCTAAATAGCCTCTCTAGCTTGGTAGGCTTGTAATTTGTTTTCTTTATGGAAATACATTTAATTCAGAGTGATACTGTAGTATTTCACAGCCAAAGATAGTAGTCTCAATTATCTTTCCTTAGAGATGGACCATAAGCTTATTTATAATATTCTAAGCTTTAAACATACTTGTAGAGATGTACATGTATTTTAATATCTGAAAAACCTGTATCAAATACAATTACATTTAAAAATTAGATATATTTTTTCAAGTTATCCAAGACAATGATTATATGTATTACAATTTTCATCAATAATATGTAGTATGTTTCCCACACTCAAGTTAGCATTGCATGGTATCAGTAAGTTTTTCATTTTTTTTATTGTGCTCTACATTTTTCTCTGCTCTCCTCCCAGTTATGATAACAATTTATATCTTATATCTTTTCCCAGCTTTCTGAATTCGGACTATGTTTTTATTTTTCTTATACACAGATTAATAGATTAATTTATCATCTTTACGTTCTCTGGGTGAATGGAAATGAACTCATTGCCATGTTCAGAGTTTACCAAATATGGAGGCAATGAAAAAAAAGTGATTGAAAAGAAACCTCTTCTTCCTCAGTGGCGACAGGCTGGCGATGACACCCATTTCTTTTGAACCATCTGAGCTGTAGTGCCCTTCATCTGAGAGCTCCTCCACACACTCGTATTCATGGATTGAAGAGAAGGGTCCAAGTAATTTTGGCAAAGAATGCGTCAGAGGAAGGAGGACATATTAATCAAGAGAGTTGTTCAGGTTGTGCATGCCTTAATGCTAGTCCTGGAGAAGCATTAACTTGGGGATCTGTGTGTGCTTCAGGACAGCCTGGGCTTTAGAAACGCCCCACCCCCACAAACCACCTGCCTCCACTATGACATCAGAGTAGTGGTCCAATCATTTAGCTGTGGAACATCGGATAATTTGCATAGGACTATCTATTGGCCAAAGGGCTTAAGCCCATCCCCAAGATGATGTTTGTGTACAGCTAGTTTCCAGAGAAACCAAACTTAGTGCTGGCAGTTGAACATGCAGTGTGAAGCTCTTCTGAAGTCCTTCAAAAAAGAACTAAATCAGAAGATATGATCCTCGTTTTCGAACTAATTCAGACTATAGAATTCTTTGTTGTGTTCCCAGTCCATTTTGCCATATAAATAGGTAGTAGAAAATGTGTGAATTCATTAGTATAAATTAAATGAGTTATGAAAGAAAGGACCTCATCCTCGTGATGGACATTATAAGGAAGGAGATAACTTCAGGCATTGCCTCAGAAAAAAGTACGCTGCATAGGAGGGTTACTCATAACAGTGCGGTTACTCCTGGAAGAGAGGAATATCTGTTGGTGAATATCGCCTTGCAAGGAGGACTGTTCATCCTATCAAAAGTCATGCTCCGAGAAGGGATATTGAAAGGAGGAGGGTAATTCTGCAAAGAGAGCATCCTCTTCACCGAACTGTCAAGACACAGCAAGTCTTTGCCTCAAGAAGGGAGCCCTGGTGAGGAGAGCTACTCATTTGAGAGGAGTAAGTTGTCCAGGAGAAGACCCTCCTCAAGTGAAGCTTGCCTTGCAGGGAGAGGTCGCGCAATGAAAACTCACTCTGTAGAGTGGAACCAATCATTTGAGAAGTGCATCTGGGCCAAGAGAAGACCCTCTCCTGGGAATATTCAGCCCACAGGGATTGTTCCACCTTGAAGGACAAGACGCCCCGAGGAAGAGAGATTTTCAGTTGGAAGGGGCACCTCAGCAATTAGAGTACCCTCTCTCTGTTGGTTAAGGACACTCCATCAAAAGCTGCCATGGGAAAAAGGGTCTATTATCTGGAAAGGGTAACTCTGCAAATAGAGGATCCACTCCTGTGAAATGCAATCTTAGAGCGAGGCTTCGCTTCAGCAAAGGTACACTGAAAAGAAGGGCTACTCATGTGAGAGGGGTAAAAATGAATGGCAGGGAAAATATCCTCTGCAAGTGAAGATCACCTTGCAGGGAGAGATATCCCCATCCATGAATGCCCTGTAAAGGGGGGTCATTCATTTTAAAAGCATAACTCTGAAAAGGGAAAACTGTCCCAGGGAAAAATATTGCCACAAAAGGAGGCATTGCTTCAAAAAAATTATCCTATAGAGGAGGGTTACTCATTGTTTAGGGGAAACTCTGCAAACACAGGACACTTAACTGGGAAACATCAACCCAGGGAGAGGTCAGCATTAGAAGAAAAGCCTCCCAACATTGGAGGGTCAGCCAGTTCTGAAAGACAAAACTTGGGTGCATGAGGACACATTAAACGTGTTGTTGTTCTCCAAAAATGTTTCCCACCATTAGTAAAGGGATAAATCCATTTTATGTACTGTTTTGCTATTTTCTTTTTAATTAATTTTCACTAAAATCTCCATTATATTATAATTTTGTTTATTTTAGGCTTATGTATTCCTTTATTCCAGTGTCTTGAGACAAAAGGCCAGGTTACTGACCTGAAATCTTTCTCTAAATGTGTGTGTGTGTGTGTGTGTGTGTGTGTGTGTGTGTGTTATTCTTTTATGTCTGAGCATGTGTCTATGGGTGTTTCAAGAGAGCAAAAGGAATCACATCCCTCGAAGCTAGAGCTTGAGATGGTTGTGACACCTGTATTTGTCCTGTAAGACCCAAACTGGGTGTTTTGCAAGAACAGCAAGGCCCTGAAACAGCTGCACCATCTCTCCAGCCCCTTTTCCTTGGTTTTAAAGCAGGCACTTATAGTTGAAAATCATCCTAATCACTAATTTAGTAATGGTATAGATATTCATATATTTTGTCTTCATTTGACTTTTTCATTTCCAACAGCTTCTCTCTGTAGTTTAACTTTCAATTCTCCTGCCTCAGCAGTTCAAGTGACTGTGCTTGTAGGCCTTCATCACTATTTGTGGTGTTTTCAATAAATATTTGAATTTCTCTTTTTAAGTCCTCATTTTACACATTGAAACAGTATTGACTTTCGATAGATTCTAATTTCCTAAATTACTTAAATTTGCTTGTTATTGATTTCTAACTACATTCCAGCGTGGTTAAAGTGTGTAGTTAATTCTACCCTTTTCTATTCTTTTTCTTTTTCCTGGGTATGATCTAACATGGAGAACGTTCTACATTGACCTGAGAAGAATGTCTGTGCTGCTAGTCTTGTGTGGAATGTAGTGTAGATGTATTTCTATGACTATTTTCTTTGTAGTGCTGTTCAAGTCTTTTATCTCACTGTTCTATTGTCTCTGTGGTCTTTACTACTACTGAAAGTAGTTCATGAAATCTCCAAAAAGTAACTTTAAATTGTCTATTTTATCTGTGTCTTTTCTTGGTTCATGTAATTTTTTCTGATCTCAAGCGACAGTCATAGTTTCCTATTACAATCCTCACTTTGACCAATAGTAAGCTTAGTTTTGCCCATAAGGCTTTAGCTGTAAAGTGTATTTGGGTGAGATACCTAAATAGCCTCTCTAGCTTGGTAGGCTTGTAATTTGTTTTCTTTATGGAAATACATTTAATTCAGAGTGATACTGTAGTATTTCACAGCCAAAGATAGTAGTCTCAATTATCTTTCCTTAGAGATGGACCATAAGCTTATTTATAATATTCTAAGCTTTAAACATACTTGTAGAGATGTACATGTATTTTAATATCTGAAAAACCTGTATCAAATACAATTACATTTAAAAATTAGATATATTTTTTCAAGTTATCCAAGACAATGATTATATGTATTACAATTTTCATCAATAATATGTAGTATGTTTCCCACACTCAAGTTAGCATTGCATGGTATCAGTAAGTTTTTCATTTTTTTTATTGTGCTCTACATTTTTCTCTGCTCTCCTCCCAGTTATGATAACAATTTATATCTTATATCTTTTCCCAGCTTTCTGAATTCGGACTATGTTTTTATTTTTCTTATACACAGATTAATAGATTAATTTATCATCTTTACGTTCTCTGGGTGAATGGAAATGAACTCATTGCCATGTTCAGAGTTTACCAAATATGGAGGCAATGAAAAAAAAGTGATTGAAAAGAAACCTCTTCTTCCTCAGTGGCGACAGGCTGGCGATGACACCCATTTCTTTTGAACCATCTGAGCTGTAGTGCCCTTCATCTGAGAGCTCCTCCACACACTCGTATTCATGGATTGAAGAGAAGGGTCCAAGTAATTTTGGCAAAGAATGCGTCAGAGGAAGGAGGACATATTAATCAAGAGAGTTGTTCAGGTTGTGCATGCCTTAATGCTATTCCTGGAGAAGCATTAACTTGGGGATCTGTGTGTGCTTCAGGACAGCCTGGGCTTTAGAAACGCCCCACCCCCACAAACCACCTGCCTCCACTATGACATCAGAGTAGTGGTCCAATCATTTAGCTGTGGAACATCGGATAATTTGCATAGGACTATCTATTGGCCAAAGGGCTTAAGCCCATCCCCAAGATGATGTTTGTGTACAGCTAGTTTCCAGAGAAACCAAACTTAGTGCTGGCAGTTGAACATGCAGTGTGAAGCTCTTCTGAAGTCCTTAAAAAAAGAACTAAATCAGAAGATATGATCCTCGTTTTCGAACTAATTCAGACTATAGAATTCTTTGTTGTGTTCCCAGTCCATTTTGCCATATAAATAGGTAGTAGAAAATGTGTGAATTCATTAGTATAAATTAAATGAGTTATGAAAGAAAGGACCTCATCCTCGTGATGGACATTATAAGGAAGGAGATAACTTCAGGCATTGCCTCAGAAAAAAGTACGCTGCATAGGAGGGTTACTCATAACAGTGCGGTTACTCCTGGAAGAGAGGAATATCTGTTGGTGAATATCGCCTTGCAAGGAGGACTGTTCATCCTATCAAAAGTCATGCTCCGAGAAGGGATATTGAAAGGAGGAGGGTAATTCTGCAAAGAGAGCATCCTCTTCACCGAACTGTCAAGACACAGCAAGTCTTTGCCTCAAGAAGGGAGCCCTGGTGAGGAGAGCTACTCATTTGAGAGGAGTAAGTTGTCCAGGAGAAGACCCTCCTCACGTGAAGCTTGCCTTGCAGGGAGAGGTCGCGCAATGAAAACTCACTCTGTAGAGTGGAACCAATCATTTGAGAAGTGCATCTGGGCCAAGAGAAGACCCTCTCCTGGGAATATTCAGCCCACAGGGATTGTTCCACCTTGAAGGACAAGACGCCCCGAGGAAGAGAGATTTTCAGTTGGAAGGGGCACCTCAGCAATTAGAGTACCCTCTCTCTGTTGGTTAAGGACACTCCATCAAAAGCTGCCATGGGAAAAAGGGTCTATTATCTGGAAAGGGTAACTCTGCAAATAGAGGATCCACTCCTGTGAAATGCAATCTTAGAGCGAGGCTTCGCTTCAGCAAAGGTACACTGAAAAGAAGGGCTACTCATGTGAGAGGGGTAAAATGAATGGCAGGGAAAATATCCTCTGCAAGTGAAGATCACCTTGCAGGGAGAGATATCCCCATCCATGAATGCCCTGTAAAGGGGGGTCATTCATTTTAAAAGCATAACTCTGAAAAGGGAAAACTGTCCCAGGGAAAAATATTGCCACAAAAGGAGGCATTGCTTCAAAAAAATTATCCTATAGAGGAGGGTTACTCATTGTTTAGGGGAAACTCTGCAAACACAGGACACTTAACTGGGAAACATCAACCCAGGGAGAGGTCAGCATTAGAAGAAAAGCCTCCCAACATTGGAGGGTCAGCCAGTTCTGAAAGACAAAACTTGGGTGCATGAGGACACATTAAACGTGTTGTTGTTCTCCAAAAATGTTTCCCACCATTAGTAAAGGGATAAATCCATTTTATGTACTGTTTTGCTATTTTCTTTTTAATTAATTTTCACTAAAATCTCCATTATATTATAATTTTGTTTATTTTAGGCTTATGTATTCCTTTATTCCAGTGTCTTGAGACAAAAGGCCAGGTTACTGACCTGAAATCTTTCTCTAAATGTGTGTGTGTGTGTGTGTGTGTGTGTGTGTGTGTGTGTGTGTGTGTTATTCTTTTATGTCTGAGCATGTGTCTATGGGTGTTTCAAGAGAGCAAAAGGAATCACATCCCTCGAAGCTAGAGCTTGAGATGGTTGTGACACCTGTATTTGTCCTGTAAGACCCAAACTGGGTGTTTTGCAAGAACAGCAAGGCCCTGAAACAGCTGCACCATCTCTCCAGCCCCTTTTCCTTGGTTTTAAAGCAGGCACTTATAGTTGAAAATCATCCCTAATCACTAATTTAGTAATGGTATAGATATTCATATATTTTGTCTTCATTTGACTTTTTCATTTCCAACAGCTTCTCTCTGTAGTTTAACTTTCAATTCTCCTGCCTCAGCAGTTCAAGTGACTGTGCTTGTAGGCCTTCATCACTATTTGTGGTGTTTTCAATAAATATTTGAATTTCTCTTTTTAAGTCCTCATTTTACACATTGAAACAGTATTGACTTTCGATAGATTCTAATTTCCTAAATTACTTAAATTTGCTTGTTATTGATTTCTAACTACATTCCAGCGTGGTTAAAGTGTGTAGTTAATTCTACCCTTTTCTATTCTTTTTCTTTTTCCTGGGTATGATCTAACATGGAGAACGTTCTACATTGACCTGAGAAGAATGTCTGTGCTGCTAGTCTTGTGTGGAATGTAGTGTAGATGTATTTCTATGACTATTTTCTTTGTAGTGCTGTTCAAGTCTTTTATCTCACTGTTCTATTGTCTCTGTGGTCTTTACTACTACTGAAAGTAGTTCATGAAATCTCCAAAAAGTAACTTTAAATTGTCTATTTTATCTGTGTCTTTTCTTGGTTCATGTAATTTTTTCTGATCTCAAGCGACAGTCATAGTTTCCTATTACAATCCTCACTTTGACCAATAGTAAGCTTAGTTTTGCCCATAAGGCTTTAGCTGTAAAGTGTATTTGGTGAGATACCTAAATAGCCTCTCTAGCTTGGTAGGCTTGTAATTTGTTTTCTTTATGGAAATACATTTAATTCAGAGTGATACTGTAGTATTTCACAGCCAAAGATAGTAGTCTCAATTATCTTTCCTTAGAGATGGACCATAAGCTTATTTATAATATTCTAAGCTTTAAACATACTTGTAGAGATGTACATGTATTTTAATATCTGAAAAACCTGTATCAAATACAATTACATTTAAAAATTAGATATATTTTTTCAAGTTATCCAAGACAATGATTATATGTATTACAATTTTCATCAATAATATGTAGTATGTTTCCCACACTCAAGTTAGCATTGCATGGTATCAGTAAGTTTTTCATTTTTTTTATTGTGCTCTACATTTTTCTCTGCTCTCCTCCCAGTTATGATAACAATTTATATCTTATATCTTTTCCCAGCTTTCTGAATTCGGACTATGTTTTTATTTTTCTTATACACAGATTAATAGATTGATTTATCATCTTTACGTTCTCTGGGTGAATGGAAATGAACTCATTGCCATGTTCAGAGTTTACCAAATATGGAGGCAATGAAAAAAAAGTGATTGAAAAGAAACCTCTTCTTCCTCAGTGGCGACAGGCTGGCGATGACACCCATTTCTTTTGAACCATCTGAGCTGTAGTGCCCTTCATCTGAGAGCTCCTCCACACACTCGTATTCATGGATTGAAGAGAAGGGTCCAAGTAATTTTGGCAAAGAATGCGTCAGAGGAAGGAGGACATATTAATCAAGAGAGTTGTTCAGGTTGTGCATGCCTTAATGCTAGTCCTGGAGAAGCATTAACTTGGGGATCTGTGTGTGCTTCAGGACAGCCTGGGCTTTAGAAACGCCCCACCCCCACAAACCACCTGCCTCCACTATGACATCAGAGTAGTGGTCCAATCATTTAGCTGTGGAACATCGGATAATTTGCATAGGACTATCTATTGGCCAAAGGGCTTAAGCCCATCCCCAAGATGATGTTTGTGTACAGCTAGTTTCCAGAGAAACCAAACTTAGTGCTGGCAGTTGAACATGCAGTGTGAAGCTCTTCTGAAGTCCTTAAAAAAAGAACTAAATCAGAAGATATGATCCTCGTTTTCGAACTAATTCAGACTATAGAATTCTTTGTTGTGTTCCCAGTCCATTTTGCCATATAAATAGGTAGTAGAAAATGTGTGAATTCATTAGTATAAATTAAATGAGTTATGAAAGAAAGGACCTCATCCTCGTGATGGACATTATAAGGAAGGAGATAACTTCAGGCATTGCCTCAGAAAAAAGTACGCTGCATAGGAGGGTTACTCATAACAGTGCGGTTACTCCTGGAAGAGAGGAATATCTGTTGGTGAATATCGCCTTGCAAGGAGGACTGTTCATCCTATCAAAAGTCATGCTCCGAGAAGGGATATTGAAAGGAGGAGGGTAATTCTGCAAAGAGAGCATCCTCTTCACCGAACTGTCAAGACACAGCAAGTCTTTCCCTCAAGAAGGGAGCCCTGGTGAGGAGAGCTACTCATTTGAGAGGAGTAAGTTGTCCAGGAGAAGACCCTCCTCAAGTGAAGCTTGCCTTGCAGGGAGAGGTCGCGCAATGAAAACTCACTCTGTAGAGTGGAACCAATCATTTGAGAAGTGCATCTGGGCCAAGAGAAGACCCTCTCCTGGGAATATTCAGCCCACAGGGATTGTTCCACCTTGAAGGACAAGACGCCCCGAGGAAGAGAGATTTTCAGTTGGAAGGGGCACCTCAGCAATTAGAGTACCCTCTCTCTGTTGGTTAAGGACACTCCATCAAAAGCTGCCATGGGAAAAAGGGTCTATTATCTGGAAAGGGTAACTCTGCAAATAGAGGATCCACTCCTGTGAAATGCAATCTTAGAGCGAGGCTTCGCTTCAGCAAAGGTACACTGAAAAGAAGGGCTACTCATGTGAGAGGGGTAAAATGAATGGCAGGGAAAATATCCTCTGCAAGTGAAGATCACCTTGCAGGGAGAGATATCCCCATCCATGAATGCCCTGTAAAGGGGGGTCATTCATTTTAAAAGCATAACTCTGAAAAGGGAAAACTGTCCCAGGGAAAAATATTGCCACAAAAGGAGGCATTGCTTCAAAAAAATTATCCTATAGAGGAGGGTTACTCATTGTTTAGGGGAAACTCTGCAAACACAGGACACTTAACTGGGAAACATCAACCCAGGGAGAGGTCAGCATTAGAAGAAAAGCCTCCCAACATTGGAGGGTCAGCCAGTTCTGAAAGACAAAACTTGGGTGCATGAGGACACATTAAACGTGTTGCTGTTCTCCAAAAATGTTTCCCACCATTAGTAAAGGGATAAATCCATTTTATGTACTGTTTTGCTATTTTCTTTTTAATTAATTTTCACTAAAATCTCCATTATATTATAATTTTGTTTATTTTAGGCTTATGTATTCCTTTATTCCAGTGTCTTGAGACAAAAGGCCAGGTTACAGACCTGAAATCTTTCTCTAAATATGTGTGTGTGTGTGTGTGTGTGTGTGTTATTCTTTTATGTCTGAGCATGTGTCTATGGGTGTTTCAAGAGAGCAAAAGGAATCACATCCCTCGAAGCTAGAGCTTGAGATGGTTGTGACACCTGTATTTGTCCTGTAAGACCCAAACTGGGTGTTTTGCAAGAACAGCAAGGCCCTGAAACAGCTGCACCATCTCTCCAGCCCCTTTTCCTTGGTTTTAAAGCAGGCACTTATAGTTGAAAATCATCCCTAATCACTAATTTAGTAATGGTATAGATATTCATATATTTTGTCTTCATTTGACTTTTTCATTTCCAACAGCTTCTCTCTGTAGTTTAACTTTCAATTCTCCTGCCTCAGCAGTTCAAGTGACTGTGCTTGTAGGCCTTCATCACTATTTGTGGTGTTTTCAATAAATATTTGAATTTCTCTTTTTAAGTCCTCATTTTACACATTGAAACAGTATTGACTTTCGATAGATTCTAATTTCCTAAATTACTTAAATTTGCTTGTTATTGATTTCTAACTACATTCCAGCGTGGTTAAAGTGTGTAGTTAATTCTACCCTTTTCTATTCTTTTTCTTTTTCCTGGGTATGATCTAACATGGAGAACGTTCTACATTGACCTGAGAAGAATGTCTGTGCTGCTAGTCTTGTGTGGAATGTAGTGTAGATGTATTTCTATGACTATTTTCTTTGTAGTGCTGTTCAAGTCTTTTATCTCACTGTTCTATTGTCTCTGTGGTCTTTACTACTACTGAAAGTAGTTCATGAAATCTCCAAAAAGTAACTTTAAATTGTCTATTTTATCTGTGTCTTTTCTTGGTTCATGTAATTTTTTCTGATCTCAAGCGACAGTCATAGTTTCCTATTACAATCCTCACTTTGACCAATAGTAAGCTTAGTTTTGCCCATAAGGCTTTAGCTGTAAAGTGTATTTGGTGAGATACCTAAATAGCCTCTCTAGCTTGGTAGGCTTGTAATTTGTTTTCTTTATGGAAATACATTTAATTCAGAGTGATACTGTAGTATTTCACAGCCAAAGATAGTAGTCTCAATTATCTTTCCTTAGAGATGGACCATAAGCTTATTTATAATAATCTAAGCTTTAAACATACTTGTAGAGATGTACATGTATTTTAATATCTGAAAAACCTGTATCAAATACAATTACATTTAAAAATTAGATATATTTTTTCAAGTTATCCAAGACAATGATTATATGTATTACAATTTTCATCAATAATATGTAGTATGTTTCCCACACTCAAGTTAGCATTGCATGGTATCAGTAAGTTTTTCATTTTTTTTATTGTGCTCTACATTTTTCTCTGCTCTCCTCCCAGTTATGATAACAATTTATATCTTATATCTTTTCCCAGCTTTCTGAATTCGGACTATGTTTTTATTTTTCTTATACACAGATTAATAGATTAATTTATCATCTTTACGTTCTCTGGGTGAATGGAAATGAACTCATTGCCATGTTCAGAGTTTACCAAATATGGAGGCAATGAAAAAAAAGTGATTGAAAAGAAACCTCTTCTTCCTCAGTGGCGACAGGCTGGCGATGACACCCATTTCTTTTGAACCATCTGAGCTGTAGTGCCCTTCATCTGAGAGCTCCTCCACACACTCGTATTCATGGATTGAAGAGAAGGGTCCAAGTAATTTTGGCAAAGAATGCGTCAGAGGAAGGAGGACATATTAATCAAGAGAGTTGTTCAGGTTGTGCATGCCTTAATGCTATTCCTGGAGAAGCATTAACTTGGGGATCTGTGTGTGCTTCAGGACAGCCTGGGCTTTAGAAACGCCCCACCCCCACAAACCACCTGCCTCCACTATGACATCAGAGTAGTGGTCCAATCATTTAGCTGTGGAACATCGGATAATTTGCATAGGACTATCTATTGGCCAAAGGGCTTAAGCCCATCCCCAAGATGATGTTTGTGTACAGCTATTTTCCAGAGAAACCAAACTTAGTGCTGGCAGTTGAACATGCAGTGTGAAGCTCTTCTGAAGTCCTTAAAAAAAGAACTGAATCAGAAGATATGATCCTCGTTTTCGAACTAATTCAGACTATAGAATTCTTTGTTGTGTTCCCAGTCCATTTTGCCATATAAATAGGTAGTAGAAAATGTGTGAATTCATTAGTATAAATTAAATGAGTTATGAAAGAAAGGACCTCATCCTCGAAATGGACATTATAAGGAAGGAGATAACTTCAGGCATTGCCTCAGAAAAAAGTACGCTGCATACTGTACTGTACTGTTACTCATAACAGTGCGGTTACTCCTGGAAGAGAGGAATATCTGTTGGTGAATATCGCCTTGCAAGGAGGACTGTTCATCCTATCAAAAGTCATGCTCCGAGAAGGGATATTGAAAGGAGGAGGGTAATTCTGCAAAGAGAGCATCCTCTTCACCGAACTGTCAAGACACAGCAAGTCTTTGCCTCAAAAAGGGAGCCCTGGTGAGGAGAGCTACTCATTTGAGAGGAGTAAGATGTCCAGGAGAAGACCCTCCTCAAGTGAAGCTTGCCTTGCAGGGAGAGGTCGCGCAATGAAAACTCACTCTGTAGAGTAAAACCAATCATTTGAGAAGTGCATCTGGGCCAAGAGAGGACCCTCTCCTGGGAATATTCAGCCCACAGGGATTGTTCCACCTTGAAGAAAAAGACACACCGAGGAAGAGAGATTTTCAGTTGGTAGAGGCACCTCAGCAATTAGAGTACCCTCTCTCTGTTGGTTAAGGACACTCCATCAAAAGCTGCCATGTGAAAAAGGGTCTATTATCTGGAAAGGGTAACTCTGCAAATAGAGGATCCACTCCTGTG
The DNA here is from genome assembly GCF_982192425.1 of Myodes glareolus. Taxonomy (NCBI): domain Eukaryota; kingdom Metazoa; phylum Chordata; class Mammalia; order Rodentia; family Cricetidae; genus Myodes; species Myodes glareolus. Next base: position 106,058,272 of record NC_142053.1, on the reverse strand, counting down.
AAATGCAATCTTAGAGCGAGGCTTCGCTTCAGCAAAGGTACACTGAAAATTGGGCTACTCATGTGAGAGGGGTAAAATGAATGGCAGGGAAAATATCCTCTGCAAGTGAAGATCACCTTGCAGGGAGAGATATCCCCATCCATGAATGCCCTGTAAAGGGGGGTCATTCATTTTAAAAGCATAACTCTGAAAAGGGAAAACTGTCCCAGGGAAAAATATTGCCACAAAAGGAGGCATTGCTTCAAAAAAATTATCCTATAGAGGAGGGTTACTCATTGTTTAGGGGAAACTCTGCAAACACAGGACACTTAACTGGGAAACATCAACCCAGGGAGAGGTCAGCATTAGAAGAAAAGCCTCCCAACATTGGAGGGTCACCCAGTTCTGAAAGACAAAACTTGGGTGCATGAGGACACATTAAACGTGTTGTTGTTCTCCAAAAATGTTTCCCACCATTAGTAAAGGGATAAATCCATTTTATGTACTGTTTTGCTATTTTCTTTTTAATTAATTTTCACTAAAATCTCCAATATATTATAATTTTGTTTATTTTAGGCTTATGTATTCCTTTATTCCAGTGTCTTGAGACAAAAGGCCAGGTTACTGACCTGAAATCTTTCTCTAAATATGTGTGTGTGTTTGTGTATCTGTGTGTGTGTGTATGTGTGTGTGTGTGTGTGTTATTCTTTTATGTCTGAGCATGTGTCTATGGGTTTTTCAAGAGAGGAAAAGGAATCACATCCCTCGAAGCTAGAGCTTGAGATGGTTGTGACACCTGTATTTGTCCTGTAAGACCCAAACTGGGTGTTTAGCAAGAACAGCAAGGCCCTGAAACAGCTGCACCATCTCTCCAGCCCCTTTTCCTTAGTTTTAAAGCAGACACTTATAGTTGAAAATCATCCCTAATCACTAATTTAGTAATGGTATAGATATTCATATATTTTGTCTTCATTTGACTTTTTCATTTCCAACAGCTTCTCTCTGTAGTTTAACTTTCAATTCTCCTGCCTCAGCAGTTCAAGTGACTGTGCTTGTAGGCCTTCATCACTATTTGTGGTGTTTTCTATAAATATTTGAAATTGTGTTTTAAAGTCCTCATTTTACACATTGAAACAGTATTTACTTTTGATAGATTCTAATTTTCTAAATTACTTAAATTTGCTTGTTATTGATTTCTAACTACATTCCAGCGTGGTTAAAGTGTGTAGTTAATTCTACACTTTTCTATTCTTTTTCTTTTTCCTGGTTATGATTTAACATGGAGAACGTTCTACATTGACCTGAGAAGAATGTCTGTGCTGCTAGTCTTGTGTGGAATGTAGTGTAGATGTATTTCTATGACTATTTTCTTTGTAGTGCTGTTCAAGTCTTTTATCTCACTGTTCTATTGTCTCTGTGGTCTTTACTACTACTGAAAGTAGTTCATGAAATCTCCAAAAAGTAACTTTAAATTGTCTATTTTATCTGTGTCTTTTCTTGGTTCATGTAATTTTTTCTGATCTCAAGCGACAGTCATAGTTTCCTATTACAATCCTCACTTTGACCAATAGTAAGCTTAGTTTTGCCCATAAGGTTTTAGCTTTAAAGTGTATTTGGTGAGATACCTAAATAGCCTCTCTAGCTTGGTAGGCTTGTAATTTGTTTTCTTTATGGAAATACATTTAATTCAGAGTGATACTGTAGTATTTCACAGCCAAAGATAGTAGTCTCAATTATCTTTCCTTAGAGATGGACCATAAGCTTATTTATAATATTCTAAGCTTTAAACATACTTGTAGAGATGTACATGTATTTTAATATCTGAAAAACCTGTATCAAATACAATTACATTTAAAAATTAGATATATTTTTTCAAGTTATTCAAGACAATGATTATATGTATTACAATTTTCATCAATAATATGTAGTATGTTTCCCACACTCAAGTTAGCATTGCATGGTATCAGTAAGTTTTTCATTTTTATTATTGTGCTCTACATTTTTCTCTGCTCTCCTCCCAGTTATGATAACAATTTATATCTTATATCTTTTCCCAGCTTTCTGAATTCGGACTATGTTTTTATTTTTCTTATACACAGATTAATAGATTGATTTATCATCTTTACGTTCTCTGGGTGAATGGAAATGAACTCATTGCCATGTTCAGAGTTTACCAAATATGGAGGCAATGAAAAAAAAGTGATTGAAAAGAAACCTCTTCTTCCTCAGTGGCGACAGGCTGGCGATGACACCCATTTCTTTTGAACCATCTGAGCTGTAGTGCCCTTCATCTGAGAGCTCCTCCACACACTCGTATTCATGGATTGAAGAGAAGGGTCCAAGTAATTTTGGCAAAGAATGCGTCAGAGGAAGGAGGACATATTAATCAAGAGAGTTGTTCAGGTTGTGCATGCCTTAATGCTAGTCCTGGAGAAGCATTAACTTGGGGATCTGTGTGTGCTTCAGGACAGCCTGGGCTTTAGAAACGCCCCACCCCCACAAACCACCTGCCTCCACTATGACATCAGGGTAGTGGTCCAATCATTTAGCTGTGGAACATCGGATAATTTGCATAGGACTATCTATTGGCCAAAGGGCTTAAGCCCATCCCCAAGATGATGTTTGTGTACAGCTAGTTTCCAGAGAAACCAAACTTAGTGCTGGCAGTTGAACATGCAGTGTGAAGCTCTTCTGAAGTCCTTAAAAAAAGAACTAAATCAGAAGATATGATCCTCGTTTTCGAACTAATTCAGACTATAGAATTCTTTGTTGTGTTCCCAGTCCATTTTGCCATATAAATAGGTAGTAGAAAATGTGTGAATTCATTAGTATAAATTAAATGAGTTATGAAAGAAAGGACCTCATCCTCGTGATGGACGTTATAAGGAAGGAGATAACTTCAGGCATTGCCTCAGAAAAAAGTACGCTGCATAGGAGGGTTACTCATAACAGTGCGGTTACTCCTGGAAGAGAGGAATATCTGTTGGTGAATATCGCCTTGCAAGGAGGACTGTTCATCCTATCAAAAGTCATGCTCCGAGAAGGGATATTGAAAGGAGGAGGGTAATTCTGCAAAGAGAGCATCCTCTTCACCGAACTGTCAAGACACAGCAAGTCTTTCCCTCAAGAAGGGAGCCCTGGTGAGGAGAGCTACTCATTTGAGAGGAGTAAGTTGTCCAGGAGAAGACCCTCCTCAAGTGAAGCTTGCCTTGCAGGGAGAGGTCGCGCAATGAAAACTCACTCTGTAGAGTGGAACCAATCATTTGAGAAGTGCATCTGGGCCAAGAGAAGACCCTCTCCTGGGAATATTCAGCCCACAGGGATTGTTCCACCTTGAAGGACAAGACGCCCCGAGGAAGAGAGATTTTCAGTTGGAAGGGGCACCTCAGCAATTAGAGTACCCTCTCTCTGTTGGTTAAGGACACTCCATCAAAAGCTGCCATGGGAAAAAGGGTCTATTATCTGGAAAGGGTAACTCTGCAAATAGAGGATCCACTCCTGTGAAATGCAATCTTAGAGCGAGGCTTCACTTCAGCAAAGGTACACTGAAAAGAAGGGCTACTCATGTGAGAGGGGTAAAATGAATGGCAGGGAAAATATCCTCTGCAAGTGAAGATCACCTTGCAGGGAGAGATATCCCCATCCATGAATGCCCTGTAAAGGGGGGTCATTCATTTTAAAAGCATAACTCTGAAAAGGGAAAACTGTCCCAGGGAAAAATATTGCCACAAAAGGAGGCATTGCTTCAAAAAAATTATCCTATAGAGGAGGGTTACTCATTGTTTAGGGGAAACTCTGCAAACACAGGACACTTAACTGGGAAACATCAACCCAGGGAGAGGTCAGCATTAGAAGAAAAGCCTCCCAACATTGGAGGGTCAGCCAGTTCTGAAAGACAAAACTTGGGTGCATGAGGACACATTAAACGTGTTGCTGTTCTCCAAAAATGTTTCCCACCATTAGTAAAGGGATAAATCCATTTTATGTACTGTTTTGCTATTTTCTTTTTAATTAATTTTCACTAAAATCTCCATTATATTATAATTTTGTTTATTTTAGGCTTATGTATTCCTTTATTCCAGTGTCTTGAGACAAAAGGCCAGGTTACTGACCTGAAATCTTTCTCTAAATATGTGTGTGTGTGTGTGTGTGTGTGTGTGTGTGTGTGTGTGTGTGTTATTCTTTTATGTCTGAGCATGTGTCTATGGGTGTTTCAAGAGAGCAAAAGGAATCACATCCCTCGAAGCTAGAGCTTGAGATGGTTGTGACACCTGTATTTGTCCTGTAAGACCCAAACTGGGTGTTTTGCAAGAACAGCAAGGCCCTGAAACAGCTGCACCATCTCTCCAGCCCCTTTTCCTTGGTTTTAAAGCAGGCACTTATAGTTGAAAATCATCCCTAATCACTAATTTAGTAATGGTATAGATATTCATATATTTTGTCTTCATTTGAATTTTTCATTTCCAACAGCTTCTCTCTGAAGTTTAACTTTCAATTCTCCTGCCTCAGCAGTTCAAGTGACTGTGCTTGTAGGCCTTCATCACTATTTGTGGTGTTTTCAATAAATATTTGAATTTCTCTTTTTAAGTCCTCATTTTACACATTGAAACAGTATTGACTTTCGATAGATTCTAATTTCCTAAATTACTTAAATTTGCTTGTTATTGATTTCTAACTACATTCCAGCATGGTTAAAGTGTGTAGTTAATTCTACACTTTTCTATTCTTTTTCTTTTTCCTGGGTATGATCTAACATGGAGAACGTTCTACATTGACCTGAGAAGAATGTCTGTGCTGCTAGTCTTGTGTGGAATGTAGTGTAGATGTATTTCTATGACTATTTTCTTTGTAGTGCTGTTCAAGTCTTTTATCTCACTGTTCTATTGTCTCTGTGGTCTTTACTACTACTGAAAGTAGTTCATGAAATCTCCAAAAAGTAACTTTAAATTGTCTATTTTATCTGTGTCTTTTCTTGGTTCATGTAATTTTTTCTGATCTCAAGCGACAGTCATAGTTTCCTATTACAATCCTCACTTTGACCAATAGTAAGCTTAGTTTTGCCCATAAGGTTTTAGCTTTAAAGTGTATTTGGTGAGATACCTAAATAGCCTCTCTAGCTTGGTAGGCTTGTAATTTGTTTTCTTTATGGAAATACATTTAATTCAGAGTGATACTGTAGTATTTCACAGCCAAAGATAGTAGTCTCAATTATCTTTCCTTAGAGATGGACCATAAGCTTATTTATAATAATCTAAGCTTTAAACATACTTGTAGAGATGTACATGTATTTTAATATCTGAAAAACCTGTATCAAATACAATTACATTTAAAAATTAGATATATTTTTTCAAGTTATCCAAGACAATGATTATATGTATTACAATTTTCATCAATAATATGTAGTATGTTTCCCACACTCAAGTTAGCATTGCATGGTATCAGTAAGTTTTTCATTTTTTTTATTGTGCTCTACATTTTTCTCTGCTCTCCTCCCAGTTATGATAACAATTTATATCTTATATCTTTTCCCAGCTTTCTGAATTCGGACTATGTTTTTATTTTTCTTATACACAGATTAATAGATTAATTTATCATCTTTACGTTCTCTGGGTGAATGGAAATGAACTCATTGCCATGTTCAGAGTTTACCAAATATGGAGGCAATGAAAAAAAAGTGATTGAAAAGAAACCTCTTCTTCCTCAGTGGCGACAGGCTGGCGATGACACCCATTTCTTTTGAACCATCTGAGCTGTAGTGCCCTTCATCTGAGAGCTCCTCCACACACTCGTATTCATGGATTGAAGAGAAGGGTCCAAGTAATTTTGGCAAAGAATGCGTCAGAGGAAGGAGGACATATTAATCAAGAGAGTTGTTCAGGTTGTGCATGCCTTAATGCTATTCCTGGAGAAGCATTAACTTGGGGATCTGTGTGTGCTTCAGGACAGCCTGGGCTTTAGAAACGCCCCACCCCCACAAACCACCTGCCTCCACTATGACATCAGAGTAGTGGTCCAATCATTTAGCTGTGGAACATCGGATAATTTGCATAGGACTATCTATTGGCCAAAGGGCTTAAGCCCATCCCCAAGATGATGTTTGTGTACAGCTAGTTTCCAGAGAAACCAAACTTAGTGCTGGCAGTTGAACATGCAGTGTGAAGCTCTTCTGAAGTCCTTAAAAAAAGAACTAAATCAGAAGATATGATCCTCGTTTTCGAACTAATTCAGACTATAGAATTCTTTGTTGTGTTCCCAGTCCATTTTGCCATATAAATAGGTAGTAGAAAATGTGTGAATTCATTAGTATAAATTAAATGAGTTATGAAAGAAAGGACCTCATCCTCGTGATGGACGTTATAAGGAAGGAGATAACTTCAGGCATTGCCTCAGAAAAAAGTACGCTGCATAGGAGGGTTACTCATAACAGTGCGGTTACTCCTGGAAGAGAGGAATATCTGTTGGTGAATATCGCCTTGCAAGGAGGACTGTTCATCCTATCAAAAGTCATGCTCCGAGAAGGGATATTGAAAGGAGGAGGGTAATTCTGCAAAGAGAGCATCCTCTTCACCGAACTGTCAAGACACAGCAAGTCTTTCCCTCAAGAAGGGAGCCCTGGTGAGGAGAGCTACTCATTTGAGAGGAGTAAGTTGTCCAGGAGAAGACCCTCCTCAAGTGAAGCTTGCCTTGCAGGGAGAGGTCGCGCAATGAAAACTCACTCTGTAGAGTGGAACCAATCATTTGAGAAGTGCATCTGGGCCAAGAGAAGACCCTCTCCTGGGAATATTCAGCCCACAGGGATTGTTCCACCTTGAAGGACAAGACGCCCCGAGGAAGAGAGATTTTCAGTTGGAAGGGGCACCTCAGCAATTAGAGTACCCTCTCTCTGTTGGTTAAGGACACTCCATCAAAAGCTGCCATGGGAAAAAGGGTCTATTATCTGGAAAGGGTAACTCTGCAAATAGAGGATCCACTCCTGTGAAATGCAATCTTAGAGCGAGGCTTCACTTCAGCAAAGGTACACTGAAAAGAAGGGCTACTCATGTGAGAGGGGTAAAATGAATGGCAGGGAAAATATCCTCTGCAAGTGAAGATCACCTTGCAGGGAGAGATATCCCCATCCATGAATGCCCTGTAAAGGGGGGTCATTCATTTTAAAAGCATAACTCTGAAAAGGGAAAACTGTCCCAGGGAAAAATATTGCCACAAAAGGAGGCATTGCTTCAAAAAAATTATCCTATAGAGGAGGGTTACTCATTGTTTAGGGGAAACTCTGCAAACACAGGACACTTAACTGGGAAACATCAACCCAGGGAGAGGTCAGCATTAGAAGAAAAGCCTCCCAACATTGGAGGGTCAGCCAGTTCTGAAAGACAAAACTTGGGTGCATGAGGACACATTAAACGTGTTGCTGTTCTCCAAAAATGTTTCCCACCATTAGTAAAGGGATAAATCCATTTTATGTACTGTTTTGCTATTTTCTTTTTAATTAATTTTCACTAAAATCTCCATTATATTATAATTTTGTTTATTTTAGGCTTATGTATTCCTTTATTCCAGTGTCTTGAGACAAAAGGCCAGGTTACTGACCTGAAATCTTTCTCTAAATATGTGTGTGTGTGTGTGTGTGTGTGTGTGTGTGTGTGTGTGTGTGTGTGTGTTATTCTTTTATGTCTGAGCATGTGTCTATGGGTGTTTCAAGAGAGCAAAAGGAATCACATCCCTCGAAGCTAGAGCTTGAGATGGTTGTGACACCTGTATTTGTCCTGTAAGACCCAAACTGGGTGTTTTGCAAGAACAGCAAGGCCCTGAAACAGCTGCACCATCTCTCCAGCCCCTTTTCCTTGGTTTTAAAGCAGGCACTTATAGTTGAAAATCATCCCTAATCACTAATTTAGTAATGGTATAGATATTCATATATTTTGTCTTCATTTGAATTTTTCATTTCCAACAGCTTCTCTCTGAAGTTTAACTTTCAATTCTCCTGCCTCAGCAGTTCAAGTGACTGTGCTTGTAGGCCTTCATCACTATTTGTGGTGTTTTCAATAAATATTTGAATTTCTCTTTTTAAGTCCTCATTTTACACATTGAAACAGTATTGACTTTCGATAGATTCTAATTTCCTAAATTACTTAAATTTGCTTGTTATTGATTTCTAACTACATTCCAGCGTGGTTAAAGTGTGTAGTTAATTCTACACTTTTCTATTCTTTTTCTTTTTCCTGGGTATGATCTAACATGGAGAACGTTCTACATTGACCTGAGAAGAATGTCTGTGCTGCTAGTCTTGTGTGGAATGTAGTGTAGATGTATTTCTATGACTATTTTCTTTGTAGTGCTGTTCAAGTCTTTTATCTCACTGTTCTATTGTCTCTGTGGTCTTTACTACTACTGAAAGTAGTTCATGAAATCTCCAAAAAGTAACTTTAAATTGTCTATTTTATCTGTGTCTTTTCTTGGTTCATGTAATTTTTTCTGATCTCAAGCGACAGTCATAGTTTCCTATTACAATCCTCACTTTGACCAATAGTAAGCTTAGTTTTGCCCATAAGGTTTTAGCTTTAAAGTGTATTTGGTGAGATACCTAAATAGCCTCTCTAGCTTGGTAGGCTTGTAATTTGTTTTCTTTATGGAAATACATTTAATTCAGAGTGATACTGTAGTATTTCACAGCCAAAGATAGTAGTCTCAATTATCTTTCCTTAGAGATGGACCATAAGCTTATTTATAATAATCTAAGCTTTAAACATACTTGTAGAGATGTACATGTATTTTAATATCTGAAAAACCTGTATCAAATACAATTACATTTAAAAATTAGATATATTTTTTCAAGTTATCCAAGACAATGATTATATGTATTACAATTTTCATCAATAATATGTAGTATGTTTCCCACACTCAAGTTAGCATTGCATGGTATCAGTAAGTTTTTCATTTTTTTTATTGTGCTCTACATTTTTCTCTGCTCTCCTCCCAGTTATGATAACAATTTATATCTTATATCTTTTCCCAGCTTTCTGAATTCGGACTATGTTTTTATTTTTCTTATACACAAATTAATAGATTAATTTATCATCTTTACGTTCTCTGGGTGAATGGAAATGAACTCATTGCCATGTTCAGAGTTTACCAAATATGGAGGCAATGAAAAAAAAGTGATTGAAAAGAAACCTCTTCTTCCTCAGTGGCGACAGGCTGGCGATGACACCCATTTCTTTTGAACCATCTGAGCTGTAGTGCCCTTCATCTGAGAGCTCCTCCACACACTCGTATTCATGGATTGAAGAGAAGGGTCCAAGTAATTTTGGCAAAGAATGCGTCAGAGGAAGGAGGACATATTAATCAAGAGAGTTGTTCAGGTTGTGCATGCCTTAATGCTAGTCCTGGAGAAGCATTAACTTGGGGATCTGTGTGTGCTTCAGGACAGCCTGGGCTTTAGAAACGCCCCACCCCCACAAACCACCTGCCTCCACTATGACATCAGGGTAGTGGTCCAATCATTTAGCTGTGGAACATCGGATAATTTGCATAGGACTATCTATTGGCCAAAGGGCTTAAGCCCATCCCCAAGATGATGTTTGTGTACAGCTAGTTTCCAGAGAAACCAAACTTAGTGCTGGCAGTTGAACATGCAGTGTGAAGCTCTTCTGAAGTCCTTAAAAAAAGAACTAAATCAGAAGATATGATCCTCGTTTTCGAACTAATTCAGACTATAGAATTCTTTGTTGTGTTCCCAGTCCATTTTGCCATATAAATAGGTAGTAGAAAATGTGTGAATTCATTAGTATAAATTAAATGAGTTATGAAAGAAAGGACCTCATCCTCGTGATGGACGTTATAAGGAAGGAGATAACTTCAGGCATTGCCTCAGAAAAAAGTACGCTGCATAGGAGGGTTACTCATAACAGTGCGGTTACTCCTGGAAGAGAGGAATATCTGTTGGTGAATATCGCCTTGCAAGGAGGACTGTTCATCCTATCAAAAGTCATGCTCCGAGAAGGGATATTGAAAGGAGGAGGGTAATTCTGCAAAGAGAGCATCCTCTTCACCGAACTGTCAAGACACAGCAAGTCTTTCCCTCAAGAAGGGAGCCCTGGTGAGGAGAGCTACTCATTTGAGAGGAGTAAGTTGTCCAGGAGAAGACCCTCCTCAAGTGAAGCTTGCCTTGCAGGGAGAGGTCGCGCAATGAAAACTCACTCTGTAGAGTGGAACCAATCATTTGAGAAGTGCATCTGGGCCAAGAGAAGACCCTCTCCTGGGAATATTCAGCCCACAGGGATTGTTCCACCTTGAAGGACAAGACGCCCCGAGGAAGAGAGATTTTCAGTTGGAAGGGGCACCTCAGCAATTAGAGTACCCTCTCTCTGTTGGTTAAGGACACTCCATCAAAAGCTGCCATGGGAAAAAGGGTCTATTATCTGGAAAGGGTAACTCTGCAAATAGAGGATCCACTCCTGTGAAATGCAATCTTAGAGCGAGGCTTCACTTCAGCAAAGGTACACTGAAAAGAAGGGCTACTCATGTGAGAGGGGTAAAATGAATGGCAGGGAAAATATCCTCTGCAAGTGAAGATCACCTTGCAGGGAGAGATATCCCCATCCATGAATGCCCTGTAAAGGGGGGTCATTCATTTTAAAAGCATAACTCTGAAAAGGGAAAACTGTCCCAGGGAAAAATATTGCCACAAAAGGAGGCATTGCTTCAAAAAAATTATCCTATAGAGGAGGGTTACTCATTGTTTAGGGGAAACTCTGCAAACACAGGACACTTAACTGGGAAACATCAACCCAGGGAGAGGTCAGCATTAGAAGAAAAGCCTCCCAACATTGGAGGGTCAGCCAGTTCTGAAAGACAAAACTTGGGTGCATGAGGACACATTAAACGTGTTGCTGTTCTCCAAAAATGTTTCCCACCATTAGTAAAGGGATAAATCCATTTTATGTACTGTTTTGCTATTTTCTTTTTAATTAATTTTCACTAAAATCTCCATTATATTATAATTTTGTTTATTTTAGGCTTATGTATTCCTTTATTCCAGTGTCTTGAGACAAAAGGCCAGGTTACAGACCTGAAATCTTTCTCTAAATATGTGTGTGTGTGTGTGTGTGTGTGTGTTATTCTTTTATGTCTGAGCATGTGTCTATGGGTGTTTCAAGAGAGCAAAAGGAATCACATCCCTCGAAGCTAGAGCTTGAGATGTTTGTGACACCTGTATTTGTCCTGTAAGACCCAAACTGGGTGTTTTGCAAGAACAGCAAGGCCCTGAAACAGCTGCACCATCTCTCCAGCCCCTTTTCCTTGGTTTTAAAGCAGGCACTTATAGTTGAAAATCATCCCTAATCACTAATTTAGTAATGGTATAGATATTCATATATTTTGTCTTCATTTGACTTTTTCATTTCCAACAGCTTCTCTCTGTAGTTTAACTTTCAATTCTCCTGCCTCAGCAGTTCAAGTGACTGTGCTTGTAGGCCTTCATCACTATTTGTGGTGTTTTCAATAAATATTTGAATTTCTCTTTTTAAGTCCTCATTTTACACATTGAAACAGTATTGACTTTCGATAGATTCTAATTTCCTAAATTACTTAAATTTGCTTGTTATTGATTTCTAACTACATTCCAGCGTGGTTAAAGTGTGTAGTTAATTCTACCCTTTTCTATTCTTTTTCTTTTTCCTGGGTATGATCTAACATGGAGAACGTTCTACATTGACCTGAGAAGAATGTCTGTGCTGCTAGTCTTGTGTGGAATGTAGTGTAGATGTATTTCTATGACTATTTTCTTTGTAGTGCTGTTCAAGTCTTTTATCTCACTGTTCTATTGTCTCTGTGGTCTTTACTACTATTGAAAGTAGTTCATGAAATCTCCAAAAAGTAACTTTAAATTGTCTATTTTATCTGTGTCTTTTCTTGGTTCATGTAATTTTTTCTGATCTCAAGCGACAGTCATAGTTTCCTATTACAATCCTCACTTTGACCAATAGTAAGCTTAGTTTTGCCCATAAGGTTTTAGCTTTAAAGTGTATTTGGTGAGATACCTAAATAGCCTCTCTAGCTTGGTAGGCTTGTAATTTGTTTTCTTTATGGAAATACATTTAATTCAGAGTGATACTGTAGTATTTCACAGCCAAAGATAGTAGTCTCAATTATCTTTCCTTAGAGATGGACCATAAGCTTATTTATAATAATCTAAGCTTTAAACATACTTGTAGAGATGTACATGTATTTTAATATCTGAAAAACCTGTATCAAATACAATTACATTTAAAAATTAGATATATTTTTTCAAGTTATCCAAGACAATGATTATATGTATTACAATTTTCATCAATAATATGTAGTATGTTTCCCACACTCAAGTTAGCATTGCATGGTATCAGTAAGTTTTTCATTTTTTTTATTGTGCTCTACATTTTTCTCTGCTCTCCTCCCAGTTATGATAACAATTTATATCTTATATCTTTTCCCAGCTTTCTGAATTCGGACTATGTTTTTATTTTTCTTATACACAGATTAATAGATTAATTTATCATCTTTACGTTCTCTGGGTGAATGGAAATGAACTCATTGCCATGTTCAGAGTTTACCAAATATGGAGGCAATGAAAAAAAAGTGATTGAAAAGAAACCTCTTCTTCCTCAGTGGCGACAGGCTGGCGATGACACCCATTTCTTTTGAACCATCTGAGCTGTAGTGCCCTTCATCTGAGAGCTCCTCCACACACTCGTATTCATGGATTGAAGAGAAGGGTCCAAGTAATTTTGGCAAAGAATGCGTCAGAGGAAGGAGGACATATTAATCAAGAGAGTTGTTCAGGTTGTGCATGCCTTAATGCTAGTCCTGGAGAAGCATTAACTTGGGGATCTGTGTGTGCTTCAGGACAGCCTGGGCTTTAGAAACGCCCCACCCCCACAAACCACCTGCCTCCACTATGACATCAGGGTAGTGGTCCAATCATTTAGCTGTGGAACATCGGATAATTTGCATAGGACTATCTATTGGCCAAAGGGCTTAAGCCCATCCCCAAGATGATGTTTGTGTACAGCTAGTTTCCAGAGAAACCAAACTTAGTGCTGGCAGTTGAACATGCAGTGTGAAGCTCTTCTGAAGTCCTTAAAAAAAGAACTGAATCAGAAGATATGATCCTCGTTTTCGAACTAATTCAGACTATAGAATTCTTTGTTGTGTTCCCAGTCCATTTTGCCATATAAATAGGTAGTAGAAAATGTGTGAATTCATTAGTATAAATTAAATGAGTTATGAAAGAAAGGACCTCATCCTCGTGATGGACGTTATAAGGAAGGAGATAACTTCAGGCATTGCCTCAGAAAAAAGTACGCTGCATAGGAGGGTTACTCATAACAGTGCGGTTACTCCTGGAAGAGAGGAATATCTGTTGGTGAATATCGCCTTGCAAGGAGGACTGTTCATCCTATCAAAAGTCATGCTCCGAGAAGGGATATTGAAAGGAGGAGGGTAATTCTGCAAAGAGAGCATCCTCTTCACCGAACTGTCAAGACACAGCAAGTCTTTCCCTCAAGAAGGGAGCCCTGGTGAGGAGAGCTACTCATTTGAGAGGAGTAAGATGTCCAGGAGAAGACCCTCCTCAAGTGAAGCTTGCCTTGCAGGGAGAGGTCGCGCAATGAAAACTCACTCTGTAGAGTAAAACCAATCATTTGAGAAGTGCATCTGGGCCAAGAGAGGACCCTCTCCTGGGAATATTCAGCCCACAGGGATTGTTCCACCTTGAAGAAAAAGACACACCGAGGAAGAGAGATTTTCAGTTGGTAGAGGCACCTCAGCAATTAGAGTACCCTCTCTCTGTTGGTTAAGGACACTCCATCAAAAGCTGCCATGTGAAAAAGGGTCTATTATCTGGAAAGGGTAACTCTGCAAATAGAGGATCCACTCCTGTGAAATGCAATCTTAGAGCGAGGCTTCGCTTCAGCAAAGGTACACTGAAAATTGGGCTACTCATGTGAGAGGGGTAAAATGAATGGCAGGGAAAATATCCTCTGCAAGTGAAGATCACCTTGCAGGGAGAGATATCCCCATCCATGAATGCCCTGTAAAGGGGGGTCATTCATTTTAAAAGCATAACTCTGAAAAGGGAAAACTGTCCCAGGGAAAAATATTGCCACAAAAGGAGGCATTGCTTCAAAAAAATTATCCTATAGAGGAGGGTTACTCATTGTTTAGGGGAAACTCTGCAAACACAGGACACTTAACTGGGAAACATCAACCCAGGGAGAGGTCAGCATTAGAAGAAAAGCCTCCCAACATTGGAGGGTCACCCAGTTCTGAAAGACAAAACTTGGGTGCATGAGGACACATTAAACGTGTTGTTGTTCTCCAAAAATGTTTCCCACCATTAGTAAAGGGATAAATCCATTTTATGTACTGTTTTGCTATTTTCTTTTTAATTAATTTTCACTAAAATCTCCAATATATTATAATTTTGTTTATTTTAGGCTTATGTATTCCTTTATTCCAGTGTCTTGAGACAAAAGGCCAGGTTACTGACCTGAAATCTTTCTCTAAATATGTGTGTGTGTTTGTGTATCTGTGTGTGTGTGTATGTGTGTGTGTGTGTGTGTTATTCTTTTATGTCTGAGCATGTGTCTATGGGTTTTTCAAGAGAGGAAAAGGAATCACATCCCTCGAAGCTAGAGCTTGAGATGGTTGTGACACCTGTATTTGTCCTGTAAGACCCAAACTGGGTGTTTTGCAAGAACAGCAAGGCCCTGAAACAGCTGCACCATCTCTCCAGCCCCTTTTCCTTAGTTTTAAAGCAGACACTTATAGTTGAAAATCATCCCTAATCACTAATTTAGTAATGGTATAGATATTCATATATTTTGTCTTCATTTGACTTTTTCATTTCCAACAGCTTCTCTCTGTAGTTTAACTTTCAATTATCCTGCCTCAGCAGTTCAAGTGACTGTGCTTGTAGGCCTTCATCACTATTTGTGGTGTTTTCTATAAATATTTGAAATTGTGTTTTAAAGTCCTCATTTTACACATTGAAACAGTATTTACTTTTGATAGATTCTAATTTTCTAAATTACTTAAATTTGCTTGTTATTGATTTCTAACTACATTCCAGCGTGGTTAAAGTGTGTAGTTAATTCTACACTTTTCTATTCTTTTTCTTTTTCCTGGTTATGATTTAACATGGAGAACGTTCTACATTGACCTGAGAAGAATGTCTGTGCTGCTAGTCTTGTGTGGAATGTAGTGTAGATGTATTTCTAAGACTATTTACTTTGTAGTGCTGTTTAAGTCTTTTATCTCACTGTTCTATTGTCTCTGTGGTCCTTACTACTACTGAAAGTAGTTCATGAAATCTCCAAAAAGTAACTTTAAATTGTCTATTTTATCTGTGTGTTTTCTTGGTTCATGTAATTTTTTCTGATCTCAAGCGACAGTCATAGTTTCCTATTACAATCATCACTTTGACCAATAGTAAGCTTAGTTTTGCCCATAAGGTTTTAGTTTTAAAGTGTATTTGGTGAGATACCTAAATAGCCTCTCTAGCTTGGTAGGCTTGTAATTTGTTTTCTTTATGGAAATACATTTAATTCAGAGTGATACTGTAGTATTTCACAGCCAAAGATAGTAGTCTCAATTATCTTTCTTTAAAGATGGACCATAAGCTTATTTATAATATTCTAAGCTTTAAACATACTTGTAGAGATGTACATGTATTTTAATATCTGAAAAACCTGTATCAAATACAGTTACATTTAAAAATTAGATATATTTTTTCAAGTTATCCAAGACAATGCTTATATGTATTTCAATTTTCACCAATAATATGTAGTATGTTTCCCACACTCAAATTAGCATTGCATGGTATCAGTAAGTTTTTCATTTTTTTGTGCTCTACATTTTTCTCTGCTCTCCTCCCAGTTATGATAACAATTTATATCTTATATCTTTTCCCAGCTTTCTGAATTCGGACTATGTTTTTATTTTTCTTATACACAGATTAATTGAGTAATTTATCATCTTTACATTCTCTGGGTGAATGGAAATGAACTCATTGCCATGTTCAGAGTTTACCAAATATGGAGGCAATGAAAAAAAAAGTGATTGAAAAGTAACCTATTCTTCCTCAGTGGCGACAGGCTGGCGATGACACCCATTTCTTTTTAACCATCTGAGCTGTAGTGCCCTTCATCTGAGAGCTCCTCCACACACTCGTATTCATGGATTGAAGAGAAGGGTCCAAGTAATTTTGGCAAAGAATGCGTCAGAGGAAGGAGGACATATTAATCAAGAGAGTTGTTCAGGTTGTGCATGCCTTAATGCTATTCCTGGAGAAGCATTAACTTGGGGATCTGTGTGTGCTTCAGGACAGCCTGGCCTTAAGAAACGCCCCACCCCCACAAACCACCTGCCTCCACTATGACATCAGAGTAGTGGTCCAATCATTTAGCTGTGGAACATCGGATAATTTGCATAGGACTATCTATTGGCCAAAGGGCTTAAGCCCATCCCCAAGATGATGTTTGTGTACAGCTAGTTTCCAGAGAAACCAAACTTAGTGCTGGCAGTTGAACATGCAGTGTGAAGCTCTTCTGAAGTCCTTAAAAAAAGAACTAAATCAGAAGATATGATCCTCGTTTTCGAACTAATTCAGACTATAGAATTCTTTGTTGTGTTCCCAGTCCATTTTGCCATATAAATAGGTAGTAGAAAATGTGTGAATTCATTAGTATAAATTAAATGAGTTATGAAAGAAAGGACCTCATCCTCGTGATGGACATTATAAGGAAGGAGATAACTTCAGGCATTGCCTCAGAAAAAAGTACGCTGCATAGGAGGGTTACTCATAACAGTGCGGTTACCCCTGGAAGAGAGGAATATCTGTTGGTGAATATCGCCTTGCAAGGAGGACTGTTCATCCTATCAAAAGTCATGCTCCGAGAAGGGATATTGAAAGGAGGAGGGTAATTCTGCAAAGAGAGCATCCTCTTCACCGAACTGTCAAGACACAGCAAGTCTTTCCCTCAAGAAGGGAGCCCTGGTGAGGAGAGCTACTCATTTGAGAGGAGTAAGATGTCCAGGAGAAGACCCTCCTCAAGTGAAGCTTGCCTTGCAGGGAGAGGTCGCGCAATGAAAACTCACTCTGTAGAGTAAAACCAATCATTTGAGAAGTGCATCTGGGCCAAGAGAGGACCCTCTCCTGGGAATATTCAGCCCACAGGGATTGTTCCACCTTGAAGAAAAAGACACACCGAGGAAGAGAGATTTTCAGTTGGTAGAGGCACCTCAGCAATTAGAGTACCCTCTCTCTGTTGGTTAAGGACACTCCATCAAAAGCTGCCATGTGAAAAAGGGTCTATTATCTGGAAAGGGTAACTCTGCAAATAGAGGATCCACTCCTGTGAAATGCAATCTTAGAGCGAGGCTTCGCTTCAGCAAAGGTACACTGAAAATTGGGCTACTCATGTGAGAGGGGTAAAATGAATGGCAGGGAAAATATCCTCTGCAAGTGAAGATCACCTTGCAGGGAGAGATATCCCCATCCATGAATGCCCTGTAAAGGGGGGTCATTCATTTTAAAAGCATAACTCTGAAAAGGGAAAACTGTCCCAGGGAAAAATATTGCCACAAAAGGAGGCATTGCTTCAAAAAAATTATCCTATAGAGGAGGGTTACTCATTGTTTAGGGGAAACTCTGCAAACACAGGACACTTAACTGGGAAACATCAACCCAGGGAGAGGTCAGCATTAGAAGAAAAGCCTCCCAACATTGGAGGGTCACCCAGTTCTGAAAGACAAAACTTGGGTGCATGAGGACACATTAAACGTGTTGTTGTTCTCCAAAAATGTTTCCCACCATTAGTAAAGGGATAAATCCATTTTATGTACTGTTTTGCTATTTTCTTTTTAATTAATTTTCACTAAAATCTCCAATATATTATAATTTTGTTTATTTTAGGCTTATGTATTCCTTTATTCCAGTGTCTTGAGACAAAAGGCCAGGTTACTGACCTGAAATCTTTCTCTAAATATGTGTGTGTGTTTGTGTATCTGTGTGTGTGTGTATGTGTGTGTGTGTGTGTGTTATTCTTTTATGTCTGAGCATGTGTCTATGGGTTTTTCAAGAGAGGAAAAGGAATCACATCCCTCGAAGCTAGAGCTTGAGATGGTTGTGACACCTGTATTTGTCCTGTAAGACCCAAACTGGGTGTTTTGCAAGAACAGCAAGGCCCTGAAACAGCTGCACCATCTCTCCAGCCCCTTTTCCTTAGTTTTAAAGCAGACACTTATAGTTGAAAATCATCCCTAATCACTAATTTAGTAATGGTATAGATATTCATATATTTTGTCTTCATTTGACTTTTTCATTTCCAACAGCTTCTCTCTGTAGTTTAACTTTCAATTCTCCTGCCTCAGCAGTTCAAGTGACTGTGCTTGTAGGCCTTCATCACTATTTGTGGTGTTTTCTATAAATATTTGAAATTGTGTTTTAAAGTCCTCATTTTACACATTGAAACAGTATTTACTTTTGATAGATTCTAATTTTCTAAATTACTTAAATTTGCTTGTTATTGATTTCTAACTACATTCCAGCGTGGTTAAAGTGTGTAGTTAATTCTACACTTTTCTATTCTTTTTCTTTTTCCTGGTTATGATTTAACATGGAGAACGTTCTACATTGACCTGAGAAGAATGTCTGTGCTGCTAGTCTTGTGTGGAATGTAGTGTAGATGTATTTCTAAGACTATTTACTTTGTAGTGCTGTTTAAGTCTTTTATCTCACTGTTCTATTGTCTCTGTGGTCCTTACTACTACTGAAAGTAGTTCATGAAATCTCCAAAAAGTAACTTTAAATTGTCTATTTTATCTGTGTGTTTTCTTGGTTCATGTAATTTTTTCTGATCTCAAGCGACAGTCATAGTTTCCTATTACAATCATCACTTTGACCAATAGTAAGCTTAGTTTTGCCCATAAGGTTTTAGTTTTAAAGTGTATTTGGTGAGATACCTAAATAGCCTCTCTAGCTTGGTAGGCTTGTAATTTGTTTTCTTTATGGAAATACATTTAATTCAGAGTGATACTGTAGTATTTCACAGCCAAAGATAGTAGTCTCAATTATCTTTCTTTAAAGATGGACCATAAGCTTATTTATAATATTCTAAGCTTTAAACATACTTGTAGAGATGTACATGTATTTTAATATCTGAAAAACCTGTATCAAATACAGTTACATTTAAAAATTAGATATATTTTTTCAAGTTATCCAAGACAATGCTTATATGTATTTCAATTTTCACCAATAATATGTAGTATGTTTCCCACACTCAAATTAGCATTGCATGGTATCAGTAAGTTTTTCATTTTTTTGTGCTCTACATTTTTCTCTGCTCTCCTCCCAGTTATGATAACAATTTATATCTTATATCTTTTCCCAGCTTTCTGAATTCGGACTATGTTTTTATTTTTCTTATACACAGATTAATTGAGTAATTTATCATCTTTACATTCTCTGGGTGAATGGAAATGAACTCATTGCCATGTTCAGAGTTTACCAAATATGGAGGCAATGAAAAAAAAAGTGATTGAAAAGTAACCTATTCTTCCTCAGTGGCGACAGGCTGGCGATGACACCCATTTCTTTTTAACCATCTGAGCTGTAGTGCCCTTCATCTGAGAGCTCCTCCACACACTCGTATTCATGGATTGAAGAGAAGGGTCCAAGTAATTTTGGCAAAGAATGCGTCAGAGGAAGGAGGACATATTAATCAAGAGAGTTGTTCAGGTTGTGCATGCCTTAATGCTATTCCTGGAGAAGCATTAACTTGGGGATCTGTGTGTGCTTCAGGACAGCCTGGCCTTAAGAAACGCCCCACCCCCACAAACCACCTGCCTCCACTATGACATCAGAGTAGTGGTCCAATCATTTAGCTGTGGAACATCGGATAATTTGCATAGGACTATCTATTGGCCAAAGGGCTTAAGCCCATCCCCAAGATGATGTTTGTGTACAGCTAGTTTCCAGAGAAACCAAACTTAGTGCTGGCAGTTGAACATGCAGTGTGAAGCTCTTCTGAAGTCCTTAAAAAAAGAACTAAATCAGAAGATATGATCCTCGTTTTCGAACTAATTCAGACTATAGAATTCTTTGTTGTGTTCCCAGTCCATTTTGCCATATAAATAGGTAGTAGAAAATGTGTGAATTCATTAGTATAAATTAAATGAGTTATGAAAGAAAGGACCTCATCCTCGTGATGGACATTATAAGGAAGGAGATAACTTCAGGCATTGCCTCAGAAAAAAGTACGCTGCATAGGAGGGTTACTCATAACAGTGCGGTTACCCCTGGAAGAGAGGAATATCTGTTGGTGAATATCGCCTTGCAAGGAGGACTGTTCATCCTATCAAAAGTCATGCTCCGAGAAGGGATATTGAAAGGAGGAGGGTAATTCCGTGCTACATCCACGGCTGTCTCGCCAGTGTAGCAGAAATGCTGACTGGATGGGCCAATATTGCCGGCAGGATTGGGATTTGTGCTTCCAGGAGCTGTGTGTTCCAGGTGGGTCGCTGGTAACCAGTTGTGGTGTAAAGCTACCTGAGTTGCCATTTGTATTGACTCAACCTGGCTGTCCTTGGAGCCATATGTGTGTCTTTTCCTTTGTCTATGTGTTCTTTGTGATTCTTACAGATTACCAATAGATCAGGCTATTCCATGCAGTTGCGGATACAAACAAGACTGCTAAGGACATTTTTGAATTCTGCTCCGCTGTTAATCAAAGCCTTAAAAAAGTAGCCAGTTCTGAAATTGCCAGAATCATCATTAGGACAATTCCTTGATGATGTGGAACAAAAGGAGTTAATTTTACTAGGATACATCTTAGAAGCTTTAGGCATTTGCCTGAGAAATATGTGCAATTGTAAACAGAAGGCCTATGAAACCTTTCTTGTGAGAAGAGAAAGACCTAGCCTAAACTGACAATATCTGAGCCTGAGAATTGAGAAGGGAGGAAAGTTGAAGTTAGTGATATAAAGTAAACTTCAGAAAGACTCAAGACTATGTATTAGAATTTTCCTAGCAGAAAGCTTTCCCAGGGAGATAGTAGCCTTTTTTCTTTCTCACTCAGGCACACAAGGTCACTTAGCTCAAACCAACCAGCCACCTGCAAGCTGATAAAGATGGTCTAGCTCAAGGGCAGTGATCTCTTTGAAGGCAAGAGGAGAGAGTTTGTTTTGTATAGTGTGAGAAAGCAAAAGTCCTTGTGCCCAAGTCAAAGCATCTTCAAAGATTCTTTTTGTAAATTATTTTATGCTGTTCTTTTCTGTCTTAAGATTTGATGATGTATGCCTTTGCCAAGTTCTTTGATTGTAAAAAATATATAATCCTGCACTGAAGTAAGTAAATCGCAGCAGCATGTCTCAACATTGAGAGTGTCTGTGTGTCGCTTTCCTCGCCATATCCTGATCTCTAATGTGCCTGCGCCCTGATTCCCAATGGTCTGAGTGGCTCCCCTGAGCCGGTCCGTAGCAGGTGGCTCCCGAACAGGGACTTGAAGGACAGGTAATCTTTCTCTTTTCTTTCTTTTCCTTTTATTAGTTTTCAGGAACGGCTCTTACCAGGGAGCTGCAGTCCTGCCAGAAGATTTGCCGGTCACAGTGTAAGTAATCTGAGGAGCTATGGGGCAATCTATGAGAGATGCCTCACCAGACATAGTCCTAAGGATGGTCTATGCTGCAGCAATGAAGGGTTGGAAATTCAGCGCCAATGGAGGAGGTGTAAGAGACTCCTCATCTCTCACTTGTTATAATTGTGGGAAACCTGGGCACATGCAGAAAGACTGCAGGAGGTCCAGGGGAGCAGGGCAAAGGGGAACTCCCGGACTTTGTCCCCGATGCAAAAAGGGAAAGCACTGGAAGAATGAATGTAAATCTAAGTTCCATAAGGATGGAACGCTCTTAGATAAGAATAAAAATAAACATAAGAATAGAAATAAAAACCAGGCAAATATAAAATAAAAAGTCTAAAATTATGATCAGAGAAAAGTTAATATGGAATTTTAAAAAGGTATTAGCAGCTAAAGGACATTTTCTATGCTTCTTCTTTTTTCTGAGTTAAGTTTTTCACTGTGATAACACTCAAGGTTTCTTCCGCTGGCCAGCAGTTTCTTCTCTTAACTCTTTCCTGTCCTAATACTGCTTATAAAAAGTTTTAAATTATATCAACTTGTAACTTTAAAAAACATTAATTTAAAAACAAATGTTAAAGATACATTAGGTTTCTATAGTATCTAAAAACCCACAAGGGCAAAAAGGCTAAAATAATGATAATAAATAAAAATAATAAAAGGGGTTTGTCTAAAAGTGTCTGGCTTAATCAATGAAACAAAGATTGAGAAAGGAGTCAAAACCTAAAAATTACAAAAGGTATATAAAATGTTATAATTTCTTATATCTGAATGTTTAATGGTCAATTCTGGTTTTAAAAGGATTTATCTTGTGAGAAGGTCATGGTTATTTCTTTTATGCATGCTTGTGTAGCTTTATGATATTAAAAAATATATGAGGTGAGTATACTCAACAGAGTAAGGGTCTCAAAAATTCTGTCCTATGAACATCATATAATTTTGCCATATTTTGCCAAAAAACTTTCTGAGCAAATATTGATTTGGGTACATTTTTCTTTAATAATATAATCATTGATTAATTGTTTATGCTAACATAATGCTTTCTCCACATTCAGCAAAGAAATGATATTTAAGATTCGTCGTTTTTCTATGTAAAGACTTTCTAATATCTTGACAGTTATTCTTTGCAGTAAATATTCAAATGTTCTGACTCATACAGTTTTTGAGAATTTCATGTCTTAAAAATAAAACACAAATGCTTATAAAATGTTTCGTATTGTTAATGTTTAGGTTTTAGCCCCATTGTCTTTGCTAAAAATGATTAATTTACAGGTTTACTCTAACAAAGATATGGTATATACTTTTGGTTTGTTAAAAATATAAGTTAATAAAAATAATAAAGTTTGCCTAATCAGAGATACCTGGACAGCCCTAAATGCTTCAAAAATCTGTATAAAATGGCATTTAAAATAAAGTTTAAAAAGCATATATTAGACAGAGACTCTGAGACTTTAACAGTGACCTAAGGTCTCCAAAGAAGATTATGGGACACCAAGATGTCTCCACCTGGATAACAACAATGCTGACCACTGGGTAGGATGACCCCCAGTGCAACACCTGCTGTCAGGACCTGGTTCAGACCATGAACAAACAGCAGGGGAAATAGTCCTCAGGTAAGCTGGGGATCCTGCGATTAAAGCAGGGGAAAATAGTTCTCAGGTAAATGGGAATCCTACGACTAAAGTAGGGACGATTAATTGCTTTTCCTATAAGTAAAAGGAAAGCGTCTGCTGTTAAAGCAGGATTCATTAATAGCTCTCTTTGTAAATAGAGAGAAGGCAACCTTGGCAAAGCGGGGGTTAATTGCTTTTCCCTGGAAATGAAGGGGGAACAGCCGCTATCAAAGCGGGAGATTTATTGCCCATTCCATAAACAAGGAATGAGTAAAAAACAGTTTCGCAAGTCGACGAAACGAAAGTAAAAGGAATATTAATTAAATATGGGTGCTAATCAATTGCACTCAATTTTTTAAGCTCTTAATGAGCTGCTATGTTTAAAGAATCTAGAAGATAAGACAAAATACTTAAAAGAAATTTTTTGCCATTGCACCCTGGCTCGCCGTTTCAGGAAGTCTCTCGATGTCATTGTGGGAAAAGAGGGGAGAGACCTAGACTTTGCATTTAAGCAAGGGATCCTTAAGGGAAAGGAAAAATCAGTTAAGGAATCAGAGCCAGGAATTTAAAACCTGATGCTCCAGAGTTTATCATACATGAGTTGCCTAGAGCAACACCAGGTAGTGCTGGCCTTGATTTGGCTAGCTCAAAGGATATGTTTCTTTCTAAATGGGATGGCATTTCCTTAGTACCTACATCAATGAAAGGAACATTGTTGCCACAAACTGTGGGACTTATTATAGGAAAAAGTTTCAACTATCAAAAGAATTTTAAGGTTGTGTCAGGTGCCATAGATGCAGACATAGAAAATGACATTAAGGTCATGGTGAAACCATTATCTGAAACTATTCAGATCCACAAGGGACAAAGAATTGCTCAACTATTACTGCTACTTTATGTTAATTTACCTAATAAAGTTTTGAGGAACAAATGAGAGCAAGGGCAGTTTGGATCCTTAAGGGAGAGGTCAAGTCAATTTGGAAGCTAATTAGAGGCTGTCTGGAGAATCTATATTACAGTAGAAAATGGACAGGCAGCGCAGGAAATGTTGCAAGAGGAAAGATCAAAAAAATCAGAAAAGACAAGCAGTAAAAGGAATCATCAGGAATGGGGAGAGTTATACCCGGACCTTTCTGAGTTAAAAGAGTCAGATAAGCAACTGCAAGCAATTGTAAGCAAATTTAAAAAGGTAAAACTGAGAAAAAGGATGAGAAAAAAGGAGAAAGGAGGTTTAAAAGCGCTGATGCTTTGCCCCATAACACCCTCCACCCTTCCACCTTATGTGGGAGGAGGTCAGGGCAGCTCCGAAAGCATATTTTATCTAAGCGTTTAGAAAGAGGTGAGAACTGAGCCACGATCAGCATACCCAATCTTTCAAAGTCTGCAAGAAAATAAGTACAAAAAGGATAAAATCATAAATTATCTAGGAGCATGAATTTGTGAGAAGCAAATTATTCTACAAAAGGTAAAATTGAGAAAAAATAATTTAAAGATCTTGAAGGATTTTCAAAAGTTGTTAGATGATATAAATTGACTTAGATGTTATTTTAAGGAGCATCCTGTAATATCTCCTAAAATAACATTATCACAGCCTATTTCCATGGCCCCAAATGTATTTACAGACGAATCAAAGACAACATTTAATCTAATATCAGATTCTATAGATGTTAATACCCTCAGAATTTTAGAAGTAGCTGGACCTATTAAAGGTTCCAGCCCTATGTGCCTTTTATTTCAGCAATTGCAACATTTAATTTGGCAGAGAAGAAATTGTTTTTACATTCAACATATGAAAGTCCATACAGCTCTGCCAGGACCTTTGAATGAAGGAAATAATATAATTGATCAATGGACTAAAATGGAATATATATATATATATATATATATATATATATATATATATATATATATTCATGAGTTCTTCCTTGGAGAAGGCGAGAGCTTTTCATAAAGCTTTTCATGTCAATGCTAAAGCATTATAACAAAAATTTCATCTCTCTCGAGCAGATTGCTCGACAGATAATCTTGCTCATCAACATCCACCCAGCATTGGAATAAATCCACGGGATCTACTCTCTCTAAAAATTTGACAAATGGATGTAACACATGTACTCTCCTTTGGAAGGTTATGCTATATGCATATGACTGTTGATACTTTTCTATAGTTGCCTCAGCACACACAGGAGAAGCTATTAAGAATGTTATTCAATATCTCACTTTATGTTTTCAAATCATGGAAATGCATTTACAGATAAAGACAAATAATGGGCCTAAAAATTTTAAATGTATTAACTTCTGTTCCTAGTATAAATTTGTCTCTACAGGTTTCTCCTTGGTTGGCAGACACAAACAAGCATTAATTGCTGCCTACAACTTGCTCTAAATGACTGTGGACCATGGACTTGCTAAAAACTGATGTGGACCAGTCTAGCCGATGTGAATGCCCCCTGGCTCTTCGACACAGTTCACGAACCAAATGTTTCTAAAATTTTCTCTTTTTGACTAGCATTTTACCTTTGTTAACACTTGACAACGTCGCCCCAAAGTCAGCTGGAAGCAGTTAAAAGAATACATCGCCCAATTATCCCTGGTTAAAATGCTAAGTCAAAAGAGATATATTAAAAACCCAAAGTTAACAAAGCTAGCTTATGATTGAGCTGATCCTTAAGACCAGGAGGATTGGGGAAATATAAGACCCTCACCCCTTATTTTCAAAGGGACAGAAGAAATTCCTTAGGATGTTTTTCATAATAATGTTACAATTATTAACCAATTATAATGATAACTTCTTTACAGTCATAATGGTTCTACTTATGTTTCTAAAGCTTTTGAAACTTTTTGTGCACAATGACACATTGTACATATTACAAGCATCCCATATAGCCCTTAGGGCCAGGTAATTTTTAAAAGAGCACATGAATATTTTGCTCCTCATCATTTATTATCACATACCTTATTTGTATTAAGTCATTTAAATACTAATGATAAAAGATTAACACCTGCAATGGTGCATTGGACCTGTGAGTCTAACTCTGTTTTGCCAAAAGTCCTATGGAAAGATCTGCTGTCTGGCCAATGGAGAGGACCAGACGTTTTAATAATATTTGGACGAGGGTATGCTTGTGTGTTTCCACAGGATGCCAACTCCTCCATCTGGATACCAGACAGACTCGTCCGGCCGACGCCAGGAGAGGCGGCGAAAAAGGAAGAGGCAATGGAGACAGACGAGATATCTGATGTGTCAAATGAGGAAAATGAAGGCAACTCGGTCACAGGCTTCGGAAATCACCTAGACGAAAATCAGATGCCTTGTCAAAGAAGCTAGAAGACTGCTTATTCAGCAGGGAAAACCCCTGAAACCCAGCCTGTACTTTCTTGCTTTCTTAGCCTTAATATCTGCTCCCCCTACAGTACAGGGAATGGCTTATTGGGCCTATGTTCCTAATCCCCCAGTTTTACAACCTGTTGGTTGGCTAGATCAAGAGCCCATCAGGATTTTAACTAATGATACTAGGAGACTGGGAGGTGCTCAGGACTCTGACGCAAGAAGTAGTTCGTCCTCGTTAATAACCTTTGAGGGACGTTCTGATTCCTTGCCTATTTGCATTACACTTTCTGGAAAGGTCCCAAGATTTTGCTTAAGTTCAAGCTATAGAACTTTTCTTACTGACAGCCCAGATAAGGAAAATATTGGTAAGAGATGGATTTGGGAAATTCAGATGCAGACCTTAGGTGAATATAATTATACAGAAAAGTTTGAACAGGTCTCATCTATGCCTATTGAACCATGTATTCAAAAATATCGGGATAAGGATCAATTTTGGGATTCAGCTATTAATAAGTTCCCTACATGGCTAACTTGTGGCTTTCCAAATACAGTCACTAAATATCAGCCTAAAGATTCCTCTTATGAAATTTGGGATTATTCTATATCTTCAAGTCAACAGTATTTTTATGAAAATCATATAAACACTCATCAAGAGAAATTTCATCCCTATAAATACGTAAGGGTAGGAGAGCCCTTACGAAGATGGTTTTCTCCAGGTTTTGTTGAGCCTACATGGTTTGCTAAAGAAGGGAATATTACTAGAAAGCACTCTGGCCTGTTCAGATTGCTTGCTGCAGCTAATATATTTCTGGAAAAAAAGACCTAATCATACTAAGTCTGAGCCTATAGGACTCAGGGCATGTATTTCTTATCCTAATGCATTGTTATTAGCTCAACCTGCTTTTGTTAATATTACCAAAGTGAACAAGTCCTATCAAGTTGTTTGTCATTCTTGTAAACTTACTAATTGCATTACTTCAGCTGAACCAAAAGATTTGAATGTTTTGCTTGTTGTTAGACGTCCACCTTTTGTTATGTTACCTGTGGAGCTGGGAAATGATCCTTGGTACGATAACCCCGCATTGCAAGTTTTGAATACATTAAGAGATTTGGTACGGCCTAAGAGGTTTGTGGCCACACTTATTTTAGGCATAGCAGCATTAATATCAATACTCCCCACTTTCGCTGTAGCTACAACAGCATTAGTTCAAGAGATTCATACTGCTCATTATGTGAATACATTAAATAAGAACATTACATCTGCATTACTGAGACAGGCAGCAATTGACAATGAATTGGAAGCAAAAATTAATGTATTAGAAGAAGTGGTCCTTGCTCTTGGAAAGGACATTTCTAATTTGAAAACTACTCTATCCACACGTTGTCATGGAAGCTTTAAAGCAATCTGTGTCACACCACTGACTTATAATTATTCAGAGCCATGGGACAAAGTGAAGGCACATATACAGGGTGTTTGGCGAGATAATAACATCACATATGATTTAATTGCATTACAACAAGATATTTCTGCTATTAGCCAAGCTCATTTACAACTAGGAGGTCTACAAGATTTGGCTAATAAAATTGAGTCAGGAATTAAGGCTTTGAATCCATTAAATTGGGTGCAGTATTTTGTCCTCATTGGAATAGTCATTTTATTAGTACCGTTGGTGATTTTTCTATTCCCTTGTCTCCTTAAGTGTCTTTTCAAGTCAATGGCCCAAGTGAAACAGGAGGTGTTCGAGTTGCATTTTAAAAATAAAAAACGGGGACCTGCTACATCCACGGCTGTCTCGCCAGTGTAGCAGAAATGCTGACTGGATGGGGCAATATTGCCAGCAGGATTGGGATATGTGCTTCCAGGAGCTGTGTGTTCCAGGCGGGTCCCTGGTAACCAGTTGTGGTGTAAAGCTACCTGAGTTGCCATTTGTATTGACTCAACCTGGCTGTCCTTGGAGCCATATGTGTGTCTTTTCCTTTGTCTATGTGTTCTTTGTGATTCTTACAGATTACCAATAGATCAGACTATTCCAGGCAGTTGCGGATACAAACAAGACTGCTAAGGACATTTTTGAATTCTGCTCCGCTGTTAATCAAAGCCTTAAAAAAGTAGCCAGTTCTGAAATTGCCAGAATCATCATTAGGACAATTCCTTGATGATGTGGAACAAAAGGAGTTAATTTTACTAGGATACATCTTAGAAGCTTTAGGCATTTGCCTGAGAAATATGTGCAATTGTAAACAGAAGGCCTATGAAACCTTTCTTGTGAGAAGAGAAAGACCTAGCCTAAACTGACAATATCTGAGCCTGAGAATTGAGAAGGGAGGAAAGTTGAAGTTAGTGATATAAAGTAAACTTCAGAAAGACTCAAGACTATGTATTAGAATTTTCCTAGCAGAAAGCTTTCCCAGGGAGATAGTAGCCTTTTTTCTTTCTCACTCAGGCACACAAGGTCACTTAGCTCAAACCAACCAGCCACCTGCAAGCTGATAAAGATGGTCTAGCTCAAGGGCAGTGATCTCTTTGAAGGAAAGAGGAGAGAGTTTGTTTTGTATAGTGTCAGAAAGCAAAAGTCCTTGTGCCCAAGTCAAAGCATCTTCAAAGATTCTTTTTGTAAATTATTTTATGCTGTTCTTTTCTGTCTTAAGATTTGATGATGTATGCCTTTGCCAAGTTCTTTGATTGTAAAAAATATATAATCCTGCACTGAAGTAAGTAAATCGCAGAAGCATGTCTCAACATTGAGAGTTTCTGTGTGTCACTTTCCTCGCCATATCCTGATCTCTAATGTGCCTTCGCCCTGATTCCCTATGGTCTGAGTGGCTCCCCTGAGCCGGTCCGTAGCAATTCTGTAAAGAGAGCATCCTCTTCACCGAACTGTCAAGACACAGCAAGTCTTTGCCTCAAAAAGGGAGCCCTGGTGAGGAGAGCTACTCATTTGAGAGGAGTAAGTTGTCCAGCAGAAGACCCTCCTCAAGTGAAGCTTGCCTTGCAGGGAGAGGTCGCGCAATGAAAACTCACTCTGTAGAGTGGAACCAATCATTTGAGAAGTGCATCTGGGCCAAGAGAAGACCCTCTCCTGGGAATATTCAGCCCACAGGGATTGTTCCACCGTGAAGGACAAGACACCCCGAGGAAGAGAGATTTTCAGTTGGAAGGGGCACCTCAGCAATTAGAGTACCCTCTCTCTGTTGGTGAAGGACACTCCATCAAAAGCTGCCATGTGAAAAAGGGTCTATTATCTGGAAAGGGTAACTCTGCAAATAGAGGATCCACTCCTGTGAAATGCAATCTTAGAGCGAGGCTTCGCTTCAGCAAAGGTACACTGAAAAGAAGGGCTACTCATGTGAGAGGGGTAAAATGAATGGCAGGGAAAATATCCTCTGCAAGTGAAGATCACCTTGCAGGGAGAGATATCCCCATCCATGAATGCCCTGTAAAGGGGGGTCATTCATTTTAAAAGCATAACTCTGAAAAGGGAAAACTGTCCCAGGGAAAAATATTGCCACAAAAGGAGGTATTACTTCAAAAAAATTATCCTATAGAGGAGGGTTACTCATTGTTTAGGGGAAACTCTGCAAACACAGGACATTTAACTGAGAAACATCAACCCAGGGAGAGGTCAGCATTAGAAGAAAAGCCTCCCAACATTGGAGGGTCACCCAGTTCTGAAAGACAAAACTTGTGTGCATGAGGACACATTAAATGTGTTGTTGTTCTCCAAAAATGTTTCCCACCATTAGTAAAGGGATAAATCCATTTAATGTACTGTTTTGCTATTTTCTTTTTAATTAATTTTCACTAAAATCTCCATTATATTATAATTTTGTTTATTTTAGGCTTATGTATTCCTTTATTCCAGTGTCTTGAGACAAAAGGCCAGGTTACTGACCTGAAATCTTTCTCTAAATATGTGTGTGTGTGTGTGTGTGTGTGTGTGTGTGTGTGTGTGTGTTATTCTTTTATGTCTGAACATGTGTCTATGGGTGTTTCAAGAGAGCAAAAGGAATCACATCCCTCGAAGCTAGAGCTTGAGATGGTTGTGACACCTGTATTTGTCCTGTAAGACCCAAACTGGGTGTTTTGCAAGAACAGCAAGGCCCTGAAACAGCTGCACCATCTCTCCAGCCCCTTTTCCTTGGTTTTAAAGCAGGCACTTATAGTTGAAAATCATCCCTAATCACTAATTTAGTAATGGTATAGATATTCATATGTTTTGTCTTCATTTGACTTTTTCATTTCCAACAGCTTCTCTCTGTAGTTTAACTTTCAATTCTCCTGCCTCAGCAGTTCAAGTGACTGTGCTTGTAGGCCTTCATCACTATTTGTGGTGTTTTCAATAAATATTTGAATTTGTGTTTTTAAGTCCTCATTTTACACATTGAAACAGTATTTACTTTCGATAGATTCTAATTTTCTAAATTACTTAAATTTGCTTGTTATTGATTTCTAACTACATTCCAGTGTGGTTAAAGTGTGTAGTTAATTCTACACTTTTCTATTCTTTTTCTTTTTCCTGGGTATGATCTAACATGGAGAACGTTCTACATTGACCTGAGAAGAATGTCTGTGCTGCTAGTCTTGTGTGGAATGTAGTGTAGATGTATTCCTAAGACTATTTTCTTTGTAGTGCTGTTTAAGTCTTTTATCTCACTGTTCTATTGTCTCTGTGGTCCTTACTACTACTGAAAGTAGTTCATGAAATCTCCAAAAAGTAACTTTAAATTGTCAATTTTATGTGTGTGTTTTCTTGGTTCATGTAATATTTTCTGATCTCAAGCGACAGTAATAGTTTCCTATTACAATCCTCACTTTGACCAATAGTAAGCTTAGTTTTGCCCATAAGGTTTTAGTTTTAAAGTGTATTTGGTGAGATACCTAAATAGCCTCTCTAGCTTGGTAGGCTTGTAATTTGTTTTCTTTATGGAAATACATTTAATTCAGAGTGATACTGTAGTATTTCACAGCCAAAGATAGTAGTCTCAATTATCTTTCCTTAGAGATGGACCATAAGCTTATTTATAATATTCTAAGCTTTAAACATACTTGTAGAGATGTACATGTATTTTAATATCTGAAAAACCTGTATCAAATACAATTACATTTAAAAATTAGATATATTTTTTCAAGTTATTCAAGACAATGATTATATGTATTACAATTTTCATCTATAATATGTAGTATGTTTCCCACACTCAAGTTAGCATTGCATGGTATCAGTAAGTTTTTCATTTTTTTTATTGTGCTCTACATTTTTCTCTGCTCTCCTCCCAGTTATGATAACAATTTATATCTTATATCTTTTCCCAGCTTTCTGAATTCGGACTATGTTTTTATTTTTCTTATACACAGATTAATAGATTAATTTATCATCTTTACGTTCTCTGGGTGAATGGAAATGAACTCATTGCCATGTTCAGAGTTTACCAAATATGGAGGCAATGAAAAAAAAGTGATTGAAAAGAAACCTCTTCTTCCTCAGTGGCGACAGGCTGGCGATGACACCCATTTCTTTTGAACCATCTGAGCTGTAGTGCCCTTCATCTGAGAGCTCCTCCACACACTCGTATTCATGGATTGAAGAGAAGGGTCCAAGTAATTTTGGCAAAGAATGCGTCAGAGGAAGGAGGACATATTAATCAAGAGAGTTGTTCAGGTTGTGCATGCCTTAATGCTATTCCTGGAGAAGCATTAACTTGGGGATCTGTGTGTGCTTCAGGACAGCCTGGGCTTTAGAAACGCCCCACCCCCACAAACCACCTGCCTCCACTATGACATCAGAGTAGTGGTCCAATCATTTAGCTGTGGAACATCGGATAATTTGCATAGGACTATCTATTGGCCAAAGGGCTTAAGCCCATCCCCAAGATGATGTTTGTGTACAGCTAGTTTCCAGAGAAACCAAACTTAGTGCTGGCAGTTGAACATGCAGTGTGAAGCTCTTCTGAAGTCCTTCAAAAAAGAACTAAATCAGAAGATATGATCCTCGTTTTCGAACTAATTCAGACTATAGAATTCTTTGTTGTGTTCCCAGTCCATTTTGCCATATAAATAGGTAGTAGAAAATGTGTGAATTCATTAGTATAAATTAAATGAGTTATGAAAGAAAGGACCTCATCCTCGTGATGGACATTATAAGGAAGGAGATAACTTCAGGCATTGCCTCAGAAAAAAGTACGCTGCATAGGAGGGTTACTCATAACAGTGCGGTTACTCCTGGAAGAGAGGAATATCTGTTGGTGAATATCGCCTTGCAAGGAGGACTGTTCATCCTATCAAAAGTCATGCTCCGAGAAGGGATATTGAAAGGAGGAGGGTAATTCTGCAAAGAGAGCATCCTCTTCACCGAACTGTCAAGACACAGCAAGTCTTTGCCTCAAGAAGGGAGCCCTGGTGAGGAGAGCTACTCATTTGAGAGGAGTAAGTTGTCCAGGAGAAGACCCTCCTCAAGTGAAGCTTGCCTTGCAGGGAGAGGTCGCGCAATGAAAACTCACTCTGTAGAGTGGAACCAATCATTTGAGAAGTGCATCTGGGCCAAGAGAAGACCCTCTCCTGGGAATATTCAGCCCACAGGGATTGTTCCACCTTGAAGGACAAGACGCCCCGAGGAAGAGAGATTTTCAGTTGGAAGGGGCACCTCAGCAATTAGAGTACCCTCTCTCTGTTGGTTAAGGACACTCCATCAAAAGCTGCCATGGGAAAAAGGGTCTATTATCTAGAAAGGGTAACTCTGCAAATAGAGGATCCACTCCTGTGAAATGCAATCTTAGAGCGAGGCTTCGCTTCAGCAAAGGTACACTGAAAAGAAGGGCTACTCATGTGAGAGGGGTAAAATGAATGGCAGGGAAAATATCCTCTGCAAGTGAAGATCACCTTGCAGGGAGAGATATCCCCATCCATGAATGCCCTGTAAAGGGGGGTCATTCATTTTAAAAGCATAACTCTGAAAAGGGAAAACTGTCCCAGGGAAAAATATTGCCACAAAAGGAGGCATTGCTTCAAAAAAATTATCCTATAGAGGAGGGTTACTCATTGTTTAGGGGAAACTCTGCAAACACAGGACACTTAACTGGGAAACATCAACCCAGGGAGAGGTCAGCATTAGAAGAAAAGCCTCCCAACATTGGAGGGTCAGCCAGTTCTGAAAGACAAAACTTGGGTGCATGAGGACACATTAAACGTGTTGTTGTTCTCCAAAAATGTTTCCCACCATTAGTAAAGGGATAAATCCATTTTATGTACTGTTTTGCTATTTTCTTTTTAATTAATTTTCACTAAAATCTCCATTATATTATAATTTTGTTTATTTTAGGCTTATGTATTCCTTTATTCCAGTGTCTTGAGACAAAAGGCCAGGTTACTGACCTGAAATCTTTCTCTAAATATGTGTGTGTGTGTGTGTGTGTGTGTGTGTGTGTGTGTGTGTGTGTGTTATTCTTTTATGTCTGAGCATGTGTCTATGGGTGTTTCAAGAGAGCAAAAGGAATCACATCCCTCGAAGCTAGAGCTTGAGATGGTTGTGACACCTGTATTTGTCCTGTAAGACCCAAACTGGGTGTTTTGCAAGAACAGCAAGGCCCTGAAACAGCTGCACCATCTCTCCAGCCCCTTTTCCTTGGTTTTAAAGCAGGCACTTATAGTTGAAAATCATCCCTAATCACTAATTTAGTAATGGTATAGATATTCATATATTTTGTCTTCATTTGACTTTTTCATTTCCAACAGCTTCTCTCTGTAGTTTAACTTTCAATTCTCCTGCCTCAGCAGTTCAAGTGACTGTGCTTGTAGGCCTTCATCACTATTTGTGGTGTTTTCAATAAATATTTGAATTTCTCTTTTTAAGTCCTCATTTTACACATTGAAACAGTATTGACTTTCGATAGATTCTAATTTCCTAAATTACTTAAATTTGCTTGTTATTGATTTCTAACTACATTCCAGCGTGGTTAAAGTGTGTAGTTAATTCTACCCTTTTCTATTCTTTTTCTTTTTCCTGGGTATGATCTAACATGGAGAACGTTCTACATTGACCTGAGAAGAATGTCTGTGCTGCTAGTCTTGTGTGGAATGTAGTGTAGATGTATTTCTAAGACTATTTTCTTTGTAGTGCTGTTCAAGTCTTTTATCTCACTGTTCTATTGTCTCTGTGGTCTTTACTACTACTGAAAGTAGTTCATGAAATCTCCAAAAAGTAACTTTAAATTGTCTATTTTATCTGTGTCTTTTCTTGGTTCATGTAATTTTTTCTGATCTCAAGCGACAGTCATAGTTTCCTATTACAATCCTCACTTTGACCAATAGTAAGCTTAGTTTTGCCCATAAGGCTTTAGCTGTAAAGTGTATTTGGTGAGATACCTAAATAGCCTCTCTAGCTTGGTAGGCTTGTAATTTGTTTTCTTTATGGAAATACATTTAATTCAGAGTGATACTGTAGTATTTCACAGCCAAAGATAGTAGTCTCAATTATCTTTCCTTAGAGATGGACCATAAGCTTATTTATAATATTCTAAGCTTTAAACATACTTGTAGAGATGTACATGTATTTTAATATCTGAAAAACCTGTATCAAATACAATTACATTTAAAAATTAGATATATTTTTTCAAGTTATCCAAGACAATGATTATATGTATTACAATTTTCATCAATAATATGTAGTATGTTTCCCACACTCAAGTTAGCATTGCATGGTATCAGTAAGTTTTTCATTTTTTTTATTGTGCTCTACATTTTTCTCTGCTCTCCTCCCAGTTATGATAACAATTTATATCTTATATCTTTTCCCAGCTTTCTGAATTCGGACTATGTTTTTATTTTTCTTATACACAGATTAATAGATTAATTTATCATCTTTACGTTCTCTGGGTGAATGGAAATGAACTCATTGCCATGTTCAGAGTTTACCAAATATGGAGGCAATGAAAAAAAAGTGATTGAAAAGAAACCTCTTCTTCCTCAGTGGCGACAGGCTGGCGATGACACCCATTTCTTTTGAACCATCTGAGCTGTAGTGCCCTTCATCTGAGAGCTCCTCCACACACTCGTATTCATGGATTGAAGAGAAGGGTCCAAGTAATTTTGGCAAAGAATGCGTCAGAGGAAGGAGGACATATTAATCAAGAGAGTTGTTCAGGTTGTGCATGCCTTAATGCTATTCCTGGAGAAGCATTAACTTGGGGATCTGTGTGTGCTTCAGGACAGCCTGGGCTTTAGAAACGCCCCACCCCCACAAACCACCTGCCTCCACTATGACATCAGAGTAGTGGTCCAATCATTTAGCTGTGGAACATCGGATAATTTGCATAGGACTATCTATTGGCCAAAGGGCTTAAGCCCATCCCCAAGATGATGTTTGTGTACAGCTAGTTTCCAGAGAAACCAAACTTAGTGCTGGCAGTTGAACATGCAGTGTGAAGCTCTTCTGAAGTCCTTCAAAAAAGAACTAAATCAGAAGATATGATCCTCGTTTTCGAACTAATTCAGACTATAGAATTCTTTGTTGTGTTCCCAGTCCATTTTGCCATATAAATAGGTAGTAGAAAATGTGTGAATTCATTAGTATAAATTAAATGAGTTATGAAAGAAAGGACCTCATCCTCGTGATGGACATTATAAGGAAGGAGATAACTTCAGGCATTGCCTCAGAAAAAAGTACGCTGCATAGGAGGGTTACTCATAACAGTGCGGTTACTCCTGGAAGAGAGGAATATCTGTTGGTGAATATCGCCTTGCAAGGAGGACTGTTCATCCTATCAAAAGTCATGCTCCGAGAAGGGATATTGAAAGGAGGAGGGTAATTCTGCAAAGAGAGCATCCTCTTCACCGAACTGTCAAGACACAGCAAGTCTTTGCCTCAAGAAGGGAGCCCTGGTGAGGAGAGCTACTCATTTGAGAGGAGTAAGTTGTCCAGGAGAAGACCCTCCTCAAGTGAAGCTTGCCTTGCAGGGAGAGGTCGCGCAATGAAAACTCACTCTGTAGAGTGGAACCAATCATTTGAGAAGTGCATCTGGGCCAAGAGAAGACCCTCTCCTGGGAATATTCAGCCCACAGGGATTGTTCCACCTTGAAGGACAAGACGCCCCGAGGAAGAGAGATTTTCAGTTGGAAGGGGCACCTCAGCAATTAGAGTACCCTCTCTCTGTTGGTTAAGGACACTCCATCAAAAGCTGCCATGGGAAAAAGGGTCTATTATCTGGAAAGGGTAACTCTGCAAATAGAGGATCCACTCCTGTGAAATGCAATCTTAGAGCGAGGCTTCGCTTCAGCAAAGGTACACTGAAAAGAAGGGCTACTCATGTGAGAGGGGTAAAATGAATGGCAGGGAAAATATCCTCTGCAAGTGAAGATCACCTTGCAGGGAGAGATATCCCCATCCATGAATGCCCTGTAAAGGGGGGTCATTCATTTTAAAAGCATAACTCTGAAAAGGGAAAACTGTCCCAGGGAAAAATATTGCCACAAAAGGAGGCATTGCTTCAAAAAAATTATCCTATAGAGGAGGGTTACTCATTGTTTAGGGGAAACTCTGCAAACACAGGACACTTAACTGGGAAACATCAACCCAGGGAGAGGTCAGCATTAGAAGAAAAGCCTCCCAACATTGGAGGGTCAGCCAGTTCTGAAAGACAAAACTTGGGTGCATGAGGACACATTAAACGTGTTGTTGTTCTCCAAAAATGTTTCCCACCATTAGTAAAGGGATAAATCCATTTTATGTACTGTTTTTCTATTTTCTTTTTAATTAATTTTCACTAAAATCTCCATTATATTATAATTTTGTTTATTTTAGGCTTATGTATTCCTTTATTCCAGTGTCTTGAGACAAAAGGCCAGGTTACTGACCTGAAATCTTTCTCTAAATATGTGTGTGTGTGTGTGTCTGTGTGTGTGTGTGTGTTATTCTTTTATGTCTGAGCATGTGTCTATGGGTGTTTCAAGAGAGCAAAAGGAATCACATCCCTCGAAGCTAGAGCTTGAGATGGTTGTGACCCCTGTATTTGTCCTGTAAGACCCAAACTGGGTGTTTTGCAAGAACAGCAAGGCCCTGAAACAGCTGCACCATCTCTCCAGCCCCTTTTCCTTGGTTTTAAAGCAGGCACTTATAGTTGAAAATCATCCCTAATCACTAATTTAGTAATGGTATAGATATTCATATATTTTGTCTTCATTTGACTTTTTCATTTCCAACAGCTTCTCTCTGTAGTTTAACTTTCAATTCTCCTGCCTCAGCAGTTCAAGTGACTGTGCTTGTAGGCCTTCATCACTATTTGTGGTGTTTTCTATAAATATTTGAATTTCTGTTTTTAAGTCCTCATTTTACACATTGAAACAGTATTGACTTTCGATAGATTCTAATTTTCTAAATTACTTAACTTTTCTTGTTATTGATTTCTAACTACATTCCAGCGTGGTTAAAGTGTGTAGTTAATTCTACACTTTTCTATTCTTTTTCTTTTTCCTGGGTATGATCTAACATGGAGAACGTTCTACATTGACCTGAGAAGAATGTCTGTGCTGCTAGTCTTGTGTGGAATGTAGTGTAGATGTATTTCTAAGACTATTTTCTTTGTAGTGCTGTTCAAGTCTTTTATCTCACTGTTATATTGTCTCTGTGGTCCTAACTACTACTGAAAGTAGTTCATGAAATCTCCAAAAAGTAACTTTAAATTGTCTATTTTATCTGTGTGTTTTCTTGGTTCATGTAATTTTTTCTGATCTCAAGCGACAGTCATAGTTTCCTATTACAATCATCACTTTGACCTATAGTAAGCTTAGTTTTGCCCATAAGGTTTTAGCTTAAAAGTGTATCTGGTGAGATACCTAAATAGCCTCTCTAGCTTGGTAGGCTTGTAATTTGTTTTCTTTTTGGAAATACATTTAATTCAGAGTGATACTGTAGTATTTCACAGCCAAAGATAGTAGTCTCAATTATCTTTCTTTAAAGATGGACCATAAGCTTATTTATAATATTCTAAGCTTTAAACATACTTGTAGAGATGTACATGTATTTTAATATCTTAAAAACCTGTATCAAATTCAATTACATTTAAAAATTAGATATATTTTTTCAAGTTATCCAAGACAATGCTTATATGTATTTCAATTTTCACCAATAATATGTAGTATGTTTCCCACACTCAAATTAGCATTGCATGGTATCAGTAAGTTTTTCATTTTTTTTTATGCTCTACATTTTTCTCTGCTCTCCTCCCAGTTATGATAACAATTTATATCTTATATCTTTTCCCAGCTTTCTGAATTCGGACTATGTTTTTATTTTTCTTATACACAGATTAATAGATTAATTTATCATCTTTACGTTCTCTTGGTGAATGGAAATGAACTCATTGCCATGTTCAGAGTTTACCAAATATGGAGGCAATGAAAAAAAAGTGATTGAAAAGAAACCTCTTCTTCCTCAGTGGCGACAGGCTGGCGATGACACCCATTTCTTTTTAACCATCTGAGCTGTAGTGCCCTTCATCTGAGAGCTCCTCCACACACTCGTATTCATGGATTGAAGAGAAGGGTCCAAGTAATTTTGGCAAAGAATGCGTCAGAGGAAGGAGGACATATTAATCAAGAGAGTTGTTCAGGTTGTGCATGCCTTAATGCTATTCCTGGAGAAGCATTAACTTGGGGATCTGTGTGTGCTTCAGCACAGCCTGGCCTTTAGAAACGCCCCACCCCCACAAACCACCTGCCTCCACTATGACATCAGAGTAGTGGTCCAATCATTTAGCTGTGGAACATCGGATAATTTGCATAGGACTATCTATTGGCCAAAGGGCTTAAGCCCATCCCCAAGATGATGTTTGTGGACAGCTAGTTTCCAGAGAAACCAAACTTAGTGCTGGCAGTTGAACATGCAGTGTGAAGCTCTTCTGAAGTCCTTAAAAAAAGAACTAAATCAGAAGATATGATCCTCGTTTTCGAACTAATTCAGACTATAGAATTCTTTGTTGTGTTCCCAGTCCATTTTGCCATATAAATAGGTAGTAGAAAATGTGTGAATTCATTAGTATAAATTAAATGAGTTATGAAAGAAAGGACCTCATCCTCGTGATGGACATTATAAGGAAGGAGATAACTTCAGGCATTGCCTCAGAAAAAAGTACGCTGCATAGGAGGGTTACTCATAAAAGTGCGGTTACTCCTGGAAGAGAGGAATATCTGTTGGTGAATATCGCCTTGCAAGGAGGACTGTTCATCCTATCAAAAGTCATGCTCCGAGAAGGGATATTGAAAGGAGGAGGGTAATTCTGCAAAGAGAGCATCCTCTTCACCGAACTGTCAAGACACAGCAAGTCTTTGCCTCAAGAAGGGAGCCCTGGTGAGGAGAGCTACTCATTTGAGAGGAGTAAGTTGTCCAGGAGAAGACCCTCCTCAAGTGAAGCTTGCCTTGCAGGGAGAGGTCGCGCAATGAAAACTCACTCTGTAGAGTGGAACCAATCATTTGAGAAGTGCATCTGGGTGAAGAGAAGACCCTCTCCTGGGAATATTCAGCCCACAGGGATTGTTCCACCTTGAAGGACAAGACGCCCCGAGGAAGAGAGATTTTCAGTTGGCAGGGGCACCTCAGCAATTAGAGTACGCTCTCTCTGTTGGTTAGGGACACTCCATCAAAAGCTGCCATGTGAAAAAGGGTCTATTATCTGGAAAGTGTAACTCTGCAAATAGAGGATCCACTCCTGTGAAATGCAATCTTAGAGAGAGGCTTCGCTTCAGCAAAGGTACACTGAAAAGAAGGGCTACTCATGTGAGAGGGGTAAAATGAATGGCAGGGAAAATATCCTCTGCAAGTGAAGATCACCTTGCAGGGAGAGATATCCCCATCCAAGAATGCCCTGTAAAGGGGGGTCATTCATTTTAAAAGCATAACTCTGAAAAGGGAAAACTGTCCCAGGGAAAAATATTGCCACAAAAGGAGGCATTGCTTCAAAAAATATTATCCTCTAGAGGAGGGTTACACATTGTTTAGGGGAAACTGTGCAAACACAGGACATTTAACTGGGAAACATCAACACAGGGAGAGGTCAGCATTAGAAGAAAAGCCTCCCAACATTGGAGGGTCACCCAGTTCTGAAAGACAAAACTTGGGTGCATGAGGACACATTAAACGTGTTGTTGTTCTCCAAAAATGTTTCCCACCATTAGTAAAGGGATAAATCCATTTTATGTACTGTTTTGCTATTTTCTTTTTAATTAATTTTCACTAAAATCTCCATTATATTATAATTTTGTTTATTTTAGGCTTATGTATTCCTTTATTCCAGTGTCTTGAGACAAAGGGCCAGGTTACTGACCTGATATCTTTCACTAAATATGTGTGTGTGTATGTGTGTGTGTGTGTGTGTGTGTGTGTATATGTGTGTGTGTGTGTGTGTGTGTGTGTTATTCTTTTATGTCTGAGCATGTGTCTATGGGTGTTTCAAGAGAGCAAAAGGAATCTCATTCCTCGAAGCTAGAGCTTGAGGTGGTTGTGACACCTGTATTTGTCCTGTAAGACCCAAACTGGGTGTTTTGCAAGAACAGCAAGGCCCTGAAACAGCTGCACCATCTCTCCAGCCCCTTTTCCTTGATTTTAAAGCAGGCACTTATAGTTGAAAATCATCCCTAATCACTAATTTAGTAATGGTATAGATATTCATATATTTTGTCTTCATTTGACTTTTTCATTTCCAACAGCTTCTCTCTGTAGTTTAACTTTCAATTCTCCTGCCTCAGCAGTTCAAGTGACTGTGCTTGTAGGCCTTCATCACTATTTGTGGTGTTTTCTATAAATATTTGAATTTCTGTTTTTAAGTCCTCATTTTACACATTGAAACAGTATTTACTTTCGATAGATTCTAATTTTCTAAATTACTTAAATTTGCTTGTTATTGATTTCTAACTACATTCCAGTGTGGTTAAAGTGTGTAGTTAATTCTACACTTTTCTATTCTTTTTCTTTTTCCTGGTTATGATTTAACATGGAGAACGTTCTACATTGACCTGAGAAGAATGTCTGTGCTGCTAGTCTTGTGTGGAATGTAGTGTAGATGTATATCTAAGACTATATTCTTTGTAGTGCTGTTCAAGCCTTTTATCTCACTGTTCTATTGTCTCTGTGGTCCTTACTACTACTGAAAGTCGTTCATGAAATCTCCAAAAAGTAACTTTAAATTGTCTATTTTATCTGTGTGTTTTCTTGGTTCATGTAATTTTTTCTGATCTCAAGCGACAGTCATAGTTTCCTATTACAATCATCACTTTGACCAATAGTAAGCTTAGTTTTGCCCATAAGGTTTTAGCTTAAAAGTGTATCTGGTGAGATACCTAAATAGCCTCTCTAGCTTGGTAGGCTTGTAATTTGTTTTCTTTATGGAAATACATTTAATTCAGAGTGATACTGTAGTATTTCACAGCCAAAGATAGTAGTCTCAATTATCTTTCTTTAAAGATGGACCATAAGCTTATTTATAATATTCTAAGCTTTACACATACTTGTAGAGATGTACATGTATTTTAATATCTTAAAAACCTGTATCAAATACAATTACATTTAAAAATTAGATATATTTTTTCAAGTTATCCAAGACAATGCTTATATGTATTTCAATTTTCACCAATAATATGTAGTATGTTTCCCACACTCAAGTTAGCATTGCATGGTATCAGCAAGTTTTTCATTTTTTTTTGTGCTCTACATTTTTCTTTGCTCTCCTCCAGGTTATGATTACAATTTATATCTTATATCTTTTCCCAGCTTACTGAATTCGGACTATGTTTTTATTTTTCTTATACACAGATTAATAGATTAATTTATCATCTTTACATTCTCTGGGTGAATGGAAATGAACTCATTGCCATGTTCAGAGTTTACCAAATATGGAGGCAATGAAAAAAAAAGTGATTGAAAAGAAACCTATTCTTCCTCAGTGGCGACAGGCTGGCGATGACACCCATTTCTTTTTAACCATCTGAGCTGTAGTGCCCTTCATCTGAGAGCTCCTCCACACACTCGTATTCATGGATTGAAGAGAAGGGTCCAAGTAATTTTGGCAAAGAATGCGTCAGAGGAAGGAGGACATATTAATCAAGAGAGTTGTTCAGGTTGTGCATGCCTTAATGCTAGTCCTGGAGAAGCATTAACTTGGGGATCTGTGTGTGCTTCAGGACAGCCTGGGCTTTAGAAAAGCCCCACCCCCACAAACCACCTGCCTCCACTATGACATCAGAGTAGTGGTCCAATCATTTAGCTGTGGAACATCGGATAATTTGCATAGGACTATCTATTGGCCAAAGGGCTTAAGCCCATCCCCAAGATGATGTTTGTGTACAGCTAGTTTCCAGAGAAACCAAACTTAGTGCTGGCAGTTGAACATGCAGTGTGAAGCTCTTCTGAAGTCCTTAAAAAAAGAACTAAATCAGAAGATATGATCCTCGTTTTCGAACTAATTCAGACTATAGAATTCTTTGTTGTGTTCCCAGTCCATTTTGCCATATAAATAGGTAGTAGAAAATGTGTGAATTCATTAGTATAAATTAAATGAGTTATGAAAGAAAGGACCTCATCCTCGTGATGGACATTATAAGGAAGGAGATAACTTCAGGCATTGCCTCAGAAAAAAGTACGCTGCATAGGAGGGTTACTCATAACAGTGCGGTTACTCCTGGAGGAGAGGAATATCTGTTGGTGAATATCGCCTTGCAAGGAGGACTGTTCATCCTATCAAAAGTCATGCTCCGAGAAGGGATATTGTAAGGAGGAGGGTAATTCCGTGCTACATCCACGGCTGTCTTGCCAATGTAGCAGAAATGCTGACTGGATGGGCCAATATTGCCGGCAGGATTGGGATATGTGCTTCCAGGAGCTGTGTGTTCCAGGCGGGTCCCTGGTAACCTGTTGTGGTGTAAAGCTACCTGAGTTGCCATTTGTATTGACTCAACCTGGCTGTCCTTGGAGCCATATGTGTGTCTTTTCCTTTGTCTATGTGTTCTTTGTGATTCTTACAGATTACCAATAGATCAGACTATTCCAGGCAGTTGCGGATACAAACAAGACTGCTAAGGACATTTTTGAATTCTGCTCCGCTGTTAATCAAAGCCTTAAAAAAGTAGCCAGTTCTGAAATTGCCAGAATCATCATTAGGACAATTCCTTGATGATGTGGAACAAAAGGAGTTAATTTTACTAGGATACATCTTAGAAGCTTTAGGCATTTGCCTGAGAAATATGTGCAATTGTAAACAGAAGGCCTATGAAACCTTTCTTGTGAGAAGAGAAAGACCTAGCCTAAACTGACAATATCTGAGCCTGAGAATTGAGAAGGGAGGAAAGTTGAAGTTAGTGATATAAAGTAAACTTCAGAAAGACTCAAGACTATGTATTAGAATTTTCCTAGCAGAAAGCTTTCCCAGGGAGATAGTAGCCTTTTTTCTTTCTCACTCAGGCACACAAGGTCACTTAGCTCAAACCAACCAGCCACCTGCAAGCTGATAAAGATGGTCTAGCTCAAGGGCAGTGATCTCTTTGAAGGCAAGAGGAGAGAGTTTGTTTTGTATAGTGTGAGAAAGCAAAAGTCCTTGTGCCCAAGTCAAAGCATCTTCAAAGATTCTTTTTGTAAATTATTTTATGCTGTTCTTTTCTGTC
Source organism: Myodes glareolus (assembly GCF_982192425.1). Taxonomy (NCBI): domain Eukaryota; kingdom Metazoa; phylum Chordata; class Mammalia; order Rodentia; family Cricetidae; genus Myodes; species Myodes glareolus. The sequence goes on along the minus strand of NC_142053.1, from coordinate 106,014,046 downwards.
TTAAGATTTGATGATGTATGCCTTTGCCAAGTTCTTTGATTGTAAAAAATATATAATCCTGCACTGAAGTAAGCAAATCGCAGCAGCATGTCTCAACATTGAGAGTGTCTGTTTGTTGCTTTCCTCGCCATATCCTGATCTCTAATGTGCCTTCGCCCTGATTCCCTATGGTCTGAGTGGCTCCCCTGAGCCGGTCCGTAGCAATTCTGTAAAGAGAGCATCCTCTTCACCGAACTGTCAAGACACAGCAAGTCTTTGCCTCAAAAAGGGAGCCCTGGTGAGGAGAGCTACTCATTTGAGAGGAGTAAGTTGTCCAGGAGAAGACCCTCCTCAAGTGAAGCTTGCCTTGCAGGGAGAGGTCGCGCAATGAAAACTCACTCTGTAGAGTGGAACCAATCATTTGAGAAGTGCATCTGGGCCAAGAGAAGACCCTCTCCTGGGAATATTCAGCCCACAGGGATTGTTCCACCTTGAAGGACAAGACGCCCCGAGGAAGAGAGATTTTCAGTTGGAAGTGGCACCTCAGCAATTAGAGTACCCTCTCTCTGTTGGTTAAGGACACTCCATCAAAAGCTGCCATGTGAAAAAGGGTCTATTATCTGGAAAGGGTAACTCTGCAAATAGAGGATCCACTCCTGTGAAATGCAATCTTAGAGCGAGGCTTCGCTTCAGCAAAGGTACACTGAAAAGAAGGGCTACTCATGTGAGAGGGGTAAAATGAATGGCAGGGAAAATATCCTCTGCAAGTGAAGATCACCTTGCAGGGAGAGATATCCCCATCCATGAATGCCCTGTAAAGGGGGGTCATTCATTTTAAAAGCATAACTCTGAAAAGGGAAAACTGTCCCAGGGAAAAATATTGCCACAAAAGGAGGCATTACTTCAAAAAAATTATCCTATAGAGGAGGGTTACTCATTGTTTAGGGGAAACTCTGCAAACACAGGACATTTAACTGAGAAACATCAAACCAGGGAGAGGTCAGCATTAGAAGAAAAGCCTCCCAACATTGGAGGGTCACCCAGTTCTGAAAGACAAAACTTGTGTGCATGAGGACACATTAAACGTGTTGTTGTTCTCCAAAAGTGTTTCCCACCATTAGTAAAGGGATAAATCCATTTAATGTACTGTTTTGCTATTTTCTTTTTAATTAATTTTCACTAAAATCTCCATTATATTATAATTTTGTTTATTTTAGGCTTATGTATTCCTTTATTCCAGTGTCTTGAGACAAAAGGCCAGGTTACTGACCTGAAATCTTTCTCTAAATATGTGTGTGTGTGTGTGTATGTGTGTGTTTGTCTGTATGTGTGTGTGTGTGTGTGTGTGTTATTCTGTTATATCTGAGCATGTGTCTATGGGTGTTTCAAGAGAGCAAAAGGAATCACATCCCTCGAAGCTAGAGCTTGAGATGGTTTTGACACCTGTATTTGTCCTGTAAGACCCAAACTGGGTGTTTTGCAAGAACAGCAAGGCCCTGAAACAGCTGCACCATCTCTCCAGCCCCTTTTCCTTGGTTTTAAAGCTGGCACTTATAGTTGAAAATCATCCCTAATCACTAATTTAGTAATGGTATAGATATTCATATATTTTGTCTTCATTTGACTTTTTCATTTCCAACAGCTTCTCTCTGTAGTTTAACTTTCAATTCTCCTGCCTCAGCAGTTCAAGTGACTGTGCTTGTAGGCCTTCATCACTATTTGTGGTGTTTTCTATAAATATTTGATTTTCTGTTTTTAAGTCCTCATTTTACACATTGAAACAGTATTTACTTTTGATAGATTCTAATTTTCTAAATTACTTAAATTTGCTTGTTATTGATTTCTAACTACATTCCAGCGTGGTTAAAGTGTGTAGTTAATTCTACACTTTTCTATTCTTTTTCTTTTTTCTGGGTATAATCTAACATGGAGAACGTTCTACATTGACCTGAGAAGAATGTCTGTGCTGCTAGTCTTGTGTGGAATGTAGTGGAGATGTATTTCTAAGACTATTTTCTTTGTAGTGCTGTTCAAGTCTTTTATCTCACTGTTCTATTGTCTCTGTGGTCCTTACTACTACTGAAAGTAGTTCATGAAATCTCCAAAAAGTAACTTTAAATTGTCTATTTTATCTGTGTGTTTTCTTGGTTCATGTAATTTTTTCTGATCTCAAGCGACAGTCATAGTTTCCTATTACAATCATCACTTTGACCAATAGTAAGCTTAGTTTTGCCCAAAAGGTTTTAGTTTTAAAGTGTATTTGGTGAGATACCTAAATAGCCTCTCTAGCTTGGTAGGCTTGTAATTTGTTTTCTTTATGGAAATACATTTAATTCAGAGTGATACTGTAGTATTTCACAGCCAAAGATAGTAGTCTCAATTATCTTTCCTTAAAGATGGACCATAAGCTTATTTATAATATTCTAAGCTTTAAACATACTTGTAGAGATGTACATGTATTTTAATATCTTAAAACCTGTATCAAATACAATTACATTTATAAATTAGATATATGTTTTCAAGTTATCCAAGACAATGATTATATGTATTTCAATTTTCACCAATAATATGTAGTATGTTTCCCACACTCAAGTTAGCATTGCATGGTATCAATAAGTTTTTCATTTATTTTTATTGTGCTCTACATTTTTCTCTGCTCTCCTCCCAGTTATGATAACAATTTATATCTTATATCTTTTCCCAGCTTTCTGAATTCGGACTATGTTTTTATTTTTCTTATACACAGATTAATAGATTAATTTATCATCTTTACATTCTCTGGGTGAATGGAAATGAACTCATTGCCATGTTCAGAGTTTACTAAATATGGAGACAATGAAATAAAAAGTGATTGAAAAGAAACCTATTCTTCCTCAGTGGCGACTGGTTGGAGATGACACCCATTTCTTTTTAACCATCTGAGCTGTAGTGCCCTTAATCTGAGAGCTCCTCCACAAATTCGTATTCACGGACTGAAGAGTAGGGTCCAAGTAATTTTGGCAAAGAATGCGTCAGAGAAAGGAGGACATATTAAATAAGAGAGATGTTCAGGGTATGCAGGTCTTAATGCTAGTCCTGGGGAAGCATTAGCTTGGGGATCTGTGTGTGCTTCAGGACAGCCTGTCCTTTAGAAATGCCCCGCCTCCCACAAACAACCTGCCACCATGATGACATCAGAATAGTGGTCCAATCATTTGGCTTGGAACATTGGATAATTTGCATGGTACTACCTATTGGATGAAAGGTGTAAGTATGTCTCCAAGATGATTTTTGTTTGCAGATATTTTCCTGAGAAACCTCACTTGGTGCTGGTTGTTGGACATCAGATTGCAGTTCCTCTTATGTGCTTAAAATAGAGCTAAATTCTTGAACATTCAGGAGGCATGATCCTGGTTGGAGAACAAATTTAGGCAATAGAATTTTGGGTTCTGTTCCCAATCTATATTCCTTGATAATAATAGAAAATACGCAATGCTTTAGTTTTAGTTAAGTAAGCTCCCTAAAGAAAGAAACAACATTTTAGGGAAGGAGATGACTTCGGGCATCCCCACCGAAAAAGGTACCCTGCAGTGGAGGGTTACTCATTCTTGTTGGGTAACTCTAATATCTGCTGGTGAGTATCATCATGCCAGGACCAGTCATCTGATCAAAAGTCTTGCTGCTAGAATGGTCATTCATGTGAGGAGGGTAATTCTGTAAAGAGAGAATCCTCTCCTGTGAAATGTCTCTATGCAGTAAGGCTTTGCCTCAGAAAAAGGTACCTTGCAGAGGATTGCTACACGTTTGACTGCAGTAATTCTGAGGAAAAAGGAACTGCTGCAGGTGAAGACCGCCCTGCACGGAGTGGTAATCCTATTAAAAGTCACTTTGCAGAGAAGGGTCATTCAACTGAAGAGGGTAACTCTACAAAGAGAGGATCCTCTCCTGTAATATGTCACCATTCATTTAGGCTTCACCTCAGAATGGAACCCTGCAAAGGGGGGCTACTCATTTCAGAGGGGTAACTTGGCAGGGAGAAGACCCTCTGCAAGTGAATATCACGCTTCAGGGAGAGTTCAGCCCATCCAAACCTGCCGTGCAGAGGAGTGTCATGTATCTTAAAAGCATAACTCCCCACAACCATACTGATGTACATTTTGCATATCACCATAGAACCCTCATCTGGCGATGGAGGGAGATGGAGGCAGAGACCCACGTCGAAACACTGGACCTAGCTCCCTAGGTCCAAACGAGAGGCAGAAAGAAGGAGAACGTGAACAAAGAGGGCAAGAGCAGAGGAATCCTTCATCCGATGTTGGATGGCGATACAGACGGAGACCCATATTGGAGCACCGGACGGAACCCTCCACGGTCCAAATGAGGAGCAGAAGGATGAAGAAAATGAAAAAAGAAATCAGGACTGCGATGGGCGCCATCACCCACTGATACAAGGAGACTGATCTAATGAGAGTTCACCAAGGCCAGCTGGACTGGAACTGAATGAGCACGTGATCTAACCAGATTCTCTGAATGTGGCCGGATTCTCTGGATGTGGCTGGCCCGGAGTCTTTCTGAAAAGCCATTGACAATGACACTGGGACTTGTTTCCTCTGCATATACTGGATTTTGGGGATCCAGTCTGTTTGGATACTCACCTTCCTGGACCTGGAGGGAGGGGCGAGGAACTTGAACTTCCCACAGGGCAGGAAACCCTGACTACTCTTAGGAATGGAGAGGGAGGAGGAGAGGGAGTGGGGGAAGTGGGAGGGTGTTGGGAGGAGGGGCAGAAATGGAAACTTTTATAATTTAATAAACTTTAAAAAAAAGCATAACTCTGAAAAGAGAATGCCCTCTCCTGGGAAAAATCGCCACACAAGAGGCTTTGTCTCAGAAAATGCTACCCTGCAGAGGAGGGTTACACATTCATTAGGGGTAACTTTGCAAAAAGAGTATCCTTTCTGGGAAAGATCCCCTCACAGGGCAAAGTCAGCCTAGGGAGAAAAGCTGCCTAGCAGAAGAGGGTCACTCAGTTGAAAGTCAAAACTTGGCTTGGCTGCAGGAGGACACTCTATATGTGTTCTTGTTCTCAAAAAATATATTATACATCCATATACATACATACATATACATATATATATACATATATATATTTCTGGCCATTGGAAAAGGGATAAATCGATGGTATGTACTGTTTTCCTATTCTAAGTTTTATTAGTTTTCATTCAAATCTCCATTATATTATAATTTTTGTTTGTTTTAGGTTTATTATTCCTTTATTGCAGTGTCTTGAGACAAAAGGCCAGATTACTGAGCTGACATCTTTCTTTAAAAATGTGTGTGTGAGTGTGTGTGTGTGTGTGTGTGTGTGTGTGTGTGTCTTTCTATGTATGAGCATGTGTATATGGGTGTTTGAAGAGAGCAGAAGGGATCACATCCCTTGAAGTTAGATTTGCACATGGTTGTGACTCCTGAATTTGGCTTTCAGGACCCAAACTGGGTCCTTTGGAAGAACAGGAAGGTCTTGTAACTGCTGCATAATCTCTACAGACCCCTTTTCTTGATTTTAACAGACACTCATAGTTTAAAATCTTCCCTAAGCACTAATTTAGTAACGGTATAGATAGTCATATATTTTATCTTCATTTGCATTTTTCATTTCCATTATCATCTCTCTGTAGTGGAACTTTCAATTCTCCTGCTTCAGCAGTTCAAGTGGCTGTGCTTGTAGGCCTTCATCACCATCTATGGTGTTTTCAATATATATTCAAATTTCTCTTTTTAATATCTTCTTTTACACATTGACATAATATTTACTTTCTACAGATTCTAATTTTCTAAATTACTTAAATTTCTTTGTTATCGATTTCTAACTTCATTTCAGTGTGGTTAAAGTGTGTACTTAATTCTACATTTTTCATTTCTTTTTCTTCTTCCAGTATATGATCTAACACGGAGAATGTTTTACATTGACCTTAGAAGAATGTCTGCGCTGTTACTCTTTGGTGAAATGTAGTGCAAATGTATTTCTAAGACTATTTGCTTCTTAGTGTTGTTCAACTCTTTTATCTCACCATTAAATTCTCTCTAGTGTCCTAATTGCTACTGGTCGTAGTTATTGAAATCTCTAATTAGAATTTTGAATTGCATGTTTTATCTCTGTGACTTTTTGCTTCATGTATTTTTTCTGATCTTAGACGATTGTAATAGCTTCCTATTACAATCAACCCTTTGATTAATAGTAAGTGTATTTTAGTCTGTAAGTTCTTGTTTTAAAATGTGTTTTTTGAGATATTTAACTTGTCACTCTAGATTTCTTAGGCTTGCAATTTGTTTTCTCTATGGAAATACATTTTATTTTCAGTGATACAGTAGTATTTCACAAACAAAAGATAATAGTCTCAATTATCTTTCTACTACGGATGGACCATAAGCTTATTTATAATCTTCTAAACTATGAGCATTGTTGTGCAGTTGAGCAAGCATTGTAGCATTTCAAAATACTGCATCAAAGTACATTTCCATTTAAGAAATACATATAATGCTTCCAAATTATCCAAAAGAATGATTATACATATTTAAATTTCCACCAATAATGTGTAGTAAGTTTCCCACACTCTAGTTAACATTGCATGGTATCAGTACTTTTTTGTTGATTTTTATTGAGGTCTACATTTTTTTCTGCTCTCTTCCCTGTTAGGCTTACAATTTATATTCTGAATCTTTATTCAGTTTTTTTTAAACTTTCAGTCTATATTTTTATGTTTCGTGATACACAGAATAATAGATTAATTTTTCATCCTTACATTTCTGGGTGAATGGAAATGAACTCATTGCCATGTTCAGAGTTGTACCAAATATGGAGTCAATGTAAAAATTGAGATTGAAAAGAAACCTATTCTTCCCCAGTGACGATATGCTACAGATGACACCCTTTGCTTTTTCACCCTCTGACCTGTAGCACCAAGGACTCCCTCTAACCAAACTAGTCTCCTTTTGGATTTTCTTCAGACTGTGCCCTGATCAGGATATTTACTTGAAAATCAAGCTTCATTGCACAGATTGACCACACAAGGCTCTTGACTGGCCACTTCCTCATCGCTGCTCCTGTTTAACCTCCAATACACACCTTCTCCATTCAAATCCCACCTTTTCTGAAGGACTAACTCAAGTTTCTCTTCCTATTCTGTTAAACTACCAGCCTTCCGTTTCCTCTCTATTGAATGCCTGTTGTTTGGACTACATGGTCTAACCATTAAGAAGTCAGTCTCCAATATACTACTAGTCAGCCTCTACACTCAGAGATGCCAACTAGTCCCTTTACTGGTGCCATGGGAAGTACTTAACTAGTTCATCTACATGCCAAGGACTCCCTCTTACTTCTTTTGAAAAAGGTACTGAATACAGTAATAGTGGTTAAGGGCATAGCCTCCGGAATCAAGTTGCTAGGGTTGGAAACCTAGCTCCTCAACTTTATTTAGGTAAGAATTTCTACCTCAGTGTGCCTCGACTTCCTTGTATACAAAAGGGACCCAATATTAACACCTGAAGTTTAGCCTGATTGCAAAGGTTAATTGATATAGAAGTAAAACACTTAAAATTGAGTAAGGCGGCACACATGTGTAGTCTGAGCAAGGAGAAGGCTGAAACAGGAGGATTTCCGGGAGTTCATTCAAGGGTAGCCTGGGCTACAGAGCAAAACTCTAATTATGTAAAACTCTAAGCCAGTCTTCAATATACCCCAATATACTGTTCTTTTTTTTTGATTTTTTGAGACAGGGTTTCTCTGTATACTTTGGAGCCTGTCCTGGAACTCACCCTTATACACCAAGTTGTCTATTAGGTTTGTCTTGAACTCACAGAGATTCTCCTGCCTCTACCTCCTGAGTGTTGGGATTAAACACATGCACTGCCACCACCCGGCAATATACTATTCTTACTGTACTGACTAGTCTGTATATACTTTTATGGTCCCAAGTAGTCTTATACTTCTACTCTGAAAGGTACCTACCTAGCTCTTCTGCATGCCAGGAGTTCAAGACTAGCTGTTATTACACCTTACCACAATGTGGGCTATCAAAATAAGCAGACTAAACTAAACTGCTCAGTAAACTTCTAACCTCCTACCCTGCCTTGTTTCTTTCCATAGTACTTTAGAAGTATTGGACATACTATATTTTACTCAACACAAAGAAACACACAGCTTCTGCCAATAATATAAACTAGCTTCATGGGACAGAGACTTGTCAAATACAACTTTAAATTAAATGAAGTAAAGTATTTAGAAAACTGTTGGGCAGAGAGTAGACAAGGAAATGCTAGCTGTTATTAAGCAATGCCACAGCTTAGCTGCTGTGCTAAAGAGACTGAACTCAACTAGTAAGCAAATCGTTTTTTTAAATATTCAGCAAGATCAAAATGAAAGAAGCACTGAAGATGAATGGAGTTCTCAACACCTAAACACAGACGTTACAATTAAAACAGTTGTTTAAAACACACACAGCTCAATCTCTTCATTTCACCCACGAGAAAACCATCACCCAGGGACGGGACAATGACAAACCCTAAGTCTCACAGCCAGTCCATGTCAGAGTCATACAAACTTCAACCTCTGAGTAGAGATAGAAAATGCTTTTTACACCATCCCACAAATGGAGTTCTTTCAGCATTTCTAAAAGGGAGAGAAGTTTCTGTAGTCTAAGGTTCCAACAAACAATGGTGCAAAAATAAACCCAGAAGTTGAGGGTTGACAGTCTTGTCTAAAGGGCCACCTGTTGTTTCAGGTGTGTGTGTGGGAAGAAACCTGGAGGAGGGAGTTGTGTTGGAATGACACTGTGAAAAATCAGGACACTCGAGAGATTAGTGACCTTAGGTAAGTCTGTGGTCTTCAGCTTTCCTATATACTTACAGAGACTTACTGTCCTCAACTGAAGCAGTGGTGTTTCACAAACAGAGATTATTCTGTGTACTCTAAGATCCTAAGTCAACATTCCAGAGCCTGGCTCAGCATAAAAACAAACAAGGCCAACATTCGAATAATTATCAAAGGCTGGAGGTATGACTCAGCCCCAGAGCCCACATGAAGCCCTCAGGTACCCTCTCCAGGAACCCAGAAAAAAAAGGGTAATTATTGTCTGACAGACTTAAGTGTACCTCAGGTCTCATTCAAATGCCAATTTTTCAGGAAAGTCTTTCTGCTGTGTGCCATTCACAACGCTAACTCTTTACCCTGTCTTGTTTCTCTCTACAGTACGTTAGCGGTATTTTCCCAATGATATATGATTTATTAAAGATGAGAGGCATCAGATGCCGGTCAGGCCTTCTCAATGGATTTCTTAATGCCAGAGGAGGTCTTGACCCTTGTGCCCTTTTACTGCTAAGTCTAAGATCAATTTTCAGCGGCTCCCTTTAACTTCCACCACCAAATCCACATTTCCAAACTGAGCATCTGCCAGGCTCCCAGCTAGGAGCCCTGGGAAGTTCCGAGCTCACCAGGACTTGGTCGCTACCCCTGTATCCCTCATCCCTTCATGGGCAAAGCCACTTGTGTGGGGTCATTTCGGCAAAATTAGAATCCCTTTAGTCTCTTTCCTCCAGACTCCAGCCTCCTTGGCTCTTCCCTGGTGCGCAAGGGAAGTGAGAGGATCAGTCAGGCTTCCTTGCCACCTTGCCTGGGAAATCCCCAGCACCGGAGTTTCCCCAAAGCCAGCAGGATCCGGGAGCCCCAGCAGTGGGGGAAAAAGCTGATGACCATTCTAGGGCATCCAAGCAACAACCACTTCAGCGTACACCCAGGCCAGGAAAATCAAGCCCTTCCGCTCCAGGCTCCCTGCCCACTGGTCCAAGTCCCTGTCCTCTACATCCCTCGTGTGGCTGTCACCAATCCGTTGCCACACTTACCTGTGGCCTCAGCTTATGGCGGTGCACAGCAGCAGCACCCACAGCCCACACAGTCGCGCTGGCCGTGTCATGCAGCCCCTCTGCTCAGAACTCGGCCTAGCTCGAGCTAAAGCAGTCTCCACCTCATTGCTTTTCACCCACTTTCTGGCCTTGGTGCCCTGGAGGCCAGAACCAGCATGGATGGGAAGGGCCACGCTGCCCAAGGCCGAAGGTAACCAGAGCCTGTGCTGTGAGGGCCTCAGGGCACGGGCAACAAAAGGGGCAGGGCACGCGGCTCCCTGGCTCTTACCAAGTAACACCTGGCCTCCCTCCATGCCACCACAGCTATGGAAAAGTCCTGATTAGGACCCAAGGCGACTTCCTCTGAAGCTTTGTGGTAAGGCTCCAGTCACTGCCTCTCCGCACTCCCACTTCTATGAGGATGCATGGTTGTCCCAAGTACCAAAAGCTGCACCATAAGGTGGAGAGCAATTAGGAAAAACAAATTATAATTGATCTCTGACCTACACACACACAAACACACACACACACACACACACAAACATACAAATCTATTGTTTAAGTCTTGATTTAATCAATTCTGGCATAGTCAAAATCATTTTTACTATGTGAGGCAATATACTTATAAGTGTTATTTAAGCATTAGAGCGTGGCTGGGAAAAAGATCTCTCTTTTTCCGATAAGGATGTCTGAGTGCATTGTGAGACCCATTGAGATGTATTTTTGTCAGATTAAGTCAATACAGATACCTGAAAGTAGCTATAAAAAGTAATTAATAACCTATACCTAGTTATAATATATTTAGTCTGGACCTCACCCAGAGGCCATCAGAATGTTTGATCTAGCTAAACAAAGGTTCCACTCTGGAATGAAGGCTCTTGAGTTCAGTAAATATTTGTGAAGTCCAAGAACTGTGGAAGAGAATCATTGAAGAAAGACCTCGGCTGGAGTTGTCTGATTCTGTGGTTAAATGTGTGCTTAGCATGCACAACATTCTTGAGTTCTGTCCTCACCACCAAGCAATGGCATTTTTTGAAAAAGTAGGAAAGGTAGAACTTGTCAACAAAGCGCTGCATACAATTTCTGGGGTCATCACCAGAAACATGAACGTGGAACTATGGGATGATGCAAAGGAACATGTATTATGATAGGGAAGGGGCAAGGAAGGTTTCTAGGAGGGGGGATTGCTTGCAGTGAATTTTGAGACACTGATTCTTACTGTCAAAGGTTCAGTATAAAGCCATACCTGTATATGTATTATCAAACAAAATAATGATTATGAAAACAATACCATCAAAACCCATGGAACTGGTAGCTGGTTCTGCCCTTTTAAAATCTCTCTGTAAGTAGGTTGGCACTCTCTAGCCCAAGGCTCCCCTTTCCTCATCACCTCAAACATACATACTTGTTGACATATTCTATAAACATTATTCAATAAGTTTATGATAGCATTTCCAAAATGATTGTGCCACCTGCCTTTTAAAGAGTCTCCAGTTGGGAAGAGAGTCCCTGGGGACTGGGACTGGCTGTGTGCCATCGTGGTCACTGCCTAGCCTAGATTGAATGAGTGCTTTAAAACTTGCACAGCAATGGCAAAAACAAAATGATTCTAAAAAGTTAAAGCGGTCATTTTCATTAACCTCCAGGAATGGCCTTCAGAGTTTGAACATTGCAAGAGAAAAGGCCAAGGGTGGAACAGGTGAGAGGAGGGAATGGGTTTCCTCTCAACCAGCTGATCCTGCTTTACTGTCCATGAGTGAATCTATGAAGCCAGTTCCCTTTCTTTCTGACTCTAAACATCCATCAACATTTTTTTAACCTGAGGGGTATAGTAAGAGAAGGTCTAGGGATGTTGTGTCTTCAAAATCCAACACTTCTTTATCAATTCTGCATGGTCTATTTCAAAGGACACATTAGATTGAATGAGGCCACTTCTCTGGTGTACCAGAAGAATAAGGACAAATTGAAAACTTTCCAGGAACTGCCATCTAAAAGAAACTTCAGTTTGGCTTGATCTAAGTTTGAATGATCTAAGTCATGATGAGGCAACACCAAGTTTCGTTTTGACCCTTCCAGCTCATGTGACTTGGGCCTGCGACTACTATCTACCTCTTTTGCACTTTGATCCCGGGGGTGGCTGGAGCTCTGAGCTGATCTATGAACCTCATCCACTCTGGATAGGGCAGGAGTGAGGCCTGCTTTTTGTTTCTTTCTATTCTTCCTCCTCTCCCACCTACTTTTGGACATGGTCTTCCTGTGGAGCCCAAACTAGACTCCACAATGCTGCTCTCCCATCTCATCCTCCCTAATACTGGGTTTAGCAGTGGGGCCCACCTCCAGTTCAGTTCAGTTAGTTTATTTTGTCTTATTTTCTGTAAAGGTTTTTCTAGATAGAGTCTTGCACTGTATCCCAGACTTCCAGAATGGTCTGGAAGTCACCAGCTACTGTGTAGACTGGCCTCAAACCATCAGCCATTCTTTCTTCACTGGAGCCTCAAGAGTTCTGGAAAGACAGGCACAGCCTTTATGCCTAGCTTCAGTTTGCTGTTTTCATTTTCACTTTCTCACGGAAACACTCCTCCTACAGGAGTGGAAAAGGAGCAGACAAGATACCTCAGCAGAAAGAATGATGTCCCTCTTGTCCCTAAATCAGGTCTCCTTGGAGCCAGTGAGAAAGAACCTCACAAATTTGAAAAGGACATGGACAGCAGAGTATGTTATGGGCTTAGCTAAAAGTGCCCATCTCTTAGGAAAATATTCCACAGCACGTCCTCAACCTTTTATTAAGGTTATTTATTTTATCATCCAAACAGATACAGTGTGAAGTACAAGGGAAGAGCGGAAGTCACAAGGAATATCCCTCTAATGACTCTAGAATGATGGCTTCTAATCAGGGCCATTCGGCCTCCCAGTGATATATTTTTAGGACATTTCTGGTTGTCATGGCTGTCAAAGATGGTTGGGGAGAGAACATTCTTGACTTATACTAGGTAAGGCCAGGGATGCTTCTGGTCATCCTTCAGTGGACAGGACAGGCCCACCACTGAGATTTAGCCTGTTCAGAATGACACATTTGTGCCAAAATTGATAAATCCCAGACTAGGGGTGCTCTTCCTTGTCTTTTATACTTGGTTTTCATTCAACCATTGTCCTGTGCTTGCCTGTATCAGATGAATGCTAAAATTGCCTGGTCTCGACAGACTCATTCCCTATGTTACATGCAGCTCCTCCATCATCCTGTCTAGCCAGGCAGTCAATTACTACATTAGGATAAGCATTTCTCAGATTCGATCCTGCCCAGACACGCAGGGTCCTGTTTCCTGTCCTTATCAGCTGGCCTTGAAAACCAACACAGAGCATCTCAGTGTTCAAATCTGATCGCTATACTCTTCCACATAACCTTCCTAAGTTACACCCTTTTTCAAAGCGACACATAACCTCCAATTTCTTTGCCTACAGATTTTTCTCATTGGGGCAGGTTGATTCTCCAGACTTCCATCCAGCTACATCAGCAGCCCAGCTCCTCCCAGGACACTTACATCCCTGCCACGACCAACCAACTAAAAGGTGGTTGGTTACCTTTATGCTGAATGTCCCCTGAAGAAAATTGATCTTTTTTTCTGTTAAGGGAATGGAACTTATTGTTTCACTCCTGCCACCCAAGTGTTCCCATAGGGGAACTGCTCAGTGTCTGGGGATATTTCTGGCTGGCTTCACTGTCAGGTAGATGGGAAGAAAATACTCCTGACACGGAGTAGATATGCCCATAATGAGTACCAATCCAGCCAAGGCTGCATAACAAAATTGTCTTCTGAAAGGGGGAGGCTTCAGAGGTGATCTCTGGAGTTGGCAGGTCAGCCAGCCTAATCAGTGAGTTCCAGGCCAAGTGAAAGATCTTATTTCAACCAATGGAGTGAGTTCTAAAGAGATGGCTCAGTCATCAAGAGCACTGGATGTTCTTGCAGAGGACCTGGCTTTGATTCCCAGCACCCACATGATGGCTCAAAATTATCTGTAACTCTAGTTCCAAGGGATTCAACTTCCTCTTGTGATCATCAGGGACACCAGACATGTATGTGACACACATATATACATGTAGACAGAACATTCATATACATAAAATTAAATAAAATAATTTAAAAGAGGAAAAACAAACAAAAATAAAAAATCAGATCAGGTCAGGGGGTGGAGAACAAAACTCATTCATGGCACGATACCCAAAGTTGACCACTGGCCTCCACATGCACACACACATGTCCCTCCAGATCTACAGTCCCCTGCTCCCTCCCTTAAAAAAAGAAACTGGTTCATGTATTCCATATTGTATTCCAAATGGCTATGTAAGCAAGACATGGCAGCACACACCTTTAACCCCAGCACTCAAAACAACACAGAGAAGCCCTATCTTGAAAAACCAAAAACAATACAAAACAAACAAAAATCCCAAGCCAAAAACAGGGCTACAGAGACAAGAATGACCTTGAACTCCCAATCCTGTGACTGCCACTTCTGGAGTGCTGGGATTGCTGGTCATCATATGCCATTTATTCTTACTGGGAAATCTTCTGCCTTCTTCATCTCACTGCACAGCCCTGGCTGTCCTGGAACTCATTCTGTAAACCAGGCTTTCCTTGAACTACCAGAGGTCTGCTTGCCTCTACCTCCCAATTGCTGAAACAGAGGGTATGAGCCACCATGCTTAGTGAACCCAGGGTTTCTTTCATTAAGTTAGGCAAGCACTCTGCTGACTGAATTGTAGCTTCCCGTCCTAAAGCTTCTTTAAAGAAACCCAAAATACCGTCGTTTTATTAGACCTACAGAGAATTGTAGCAAGACTCAGGCCACCAAGCAGCCTTTGTGTCCTTGTGTCGCTCCTGCTCCAGTCTGCTGCAGTGGTGCATTCACCGTTGCTCCCTGGCCAGGCCAGCTCCTGCCACTGCCTGGCTCCAATTTGTTGTCTCCACACATATGGCTTTCCTTCGCTTTTTTCCTTTTGCCAGACGTCACATTTGTCAGTAACTACTTCACTCCCCCAAAGCAAAATTTCTTCCTGTCCCTCATAGCATTCAGTAAGTTCTGCAGTCATAGATATAGAGGGGTATGGAGGGGGAGGATTATTTCTGCCAAGCGATTCAAATCCATCCAAGTGACTCTAGAGAGGCTGGGAGAAGGTTGACTGAGAAGAGACAATCATCAGGGGGGGTTGTCCTTAAGCCATACCAATAGAGCAAGCGGCCTGTTTTTGCTTAGATTCTGGGTTTCTCTGAGGTGGCTTACAGAAGACATCCCCTGGCACCACAGAAAATACACAGATGACTGTAATGCGGTTAGTAGCACATGCAGTGCCCTCATTGCTCATGTTTAATTGGATGGAAAGGGCTTGCTCCTTAGCAAGTGTTCTTCTGCTACAGGTTTGGCGAAGGGGCTGTTGTTTGAAAATGAGGTGTGCCAGGACCCTTTCGGGGAAACCTAAGGCATAGGAGGCATGTCACAGCAGGTGCAGCTGGGTCCACTCCCTGAAGCCCAGAGACTCCTAAGCCTCCAAACTGAGATCATATTTTAATTTATTAATAAATCACTCATTTTTAGTTGCTGTAAATGATACTAACCAAAAATGAAAGGCAACAGTTCTTGTGCTCCTAGCCTAAGCTTTGGAAGGTTACACAAAACAAAGATAAAATATTATTAAAAACAATTAATAATAATAATAATAATAAATAATAAGCAAATGACAAAAGTCTTTGTCTGTGGGTCAGGTTCAGAAAAGGTTGGGGCAGTCAAATGTAGTCAGGTTTGCTTTTGAAGACCTCATAAATTAGATAGGAGATTTTTAGGTCTCAAACCTGGGACAAATGGCTGAGGTGACATTAATATATCAAAGCAGACACTGGTTGCCAGGTTCTCCCAACATCCCTCAGTTTCTACTTGTCACAGGGCCCTCCTGACTGGCATAACCCGGTCCTACCCTGAACTCTTCAGCCAAGTTATTGGGCTGTGTATTCCTTTTCCTAACTCTTCTGGCCCATATATATCTCAGCCATTTTGGCTATACTGATCTCTTGGCCCAGGTCTCCCCTCTTGGTAAGCAGCTCCTCTCCCCTCTCTCCTCACTCCTCTCCTCATATGACCAGCTCAGTCTGGTCACGTCCACTCTGGACTCTCCCAGATGTCTCTGCCTCTGACTATGTTCTCCCTTTCATCTCAATGAACCTTCTCCTCCACCATACCTAGGAGCAGTCCTGTCCTTCCTGTTTTTTTTTCTTTTTTGGTTTTTTTAGACATGGTTTCTTCCATGTAGCCCTAGCTATCCCACTGTTCTGGAACTCAATTTGACCAGGCTGGGCTCAAATTCACAGAGATCTCCCTGCCTTTGCCCTCAAGTGCTGGAATTAAAGGCATGTATCACTACCCAAGTCTTTCCTTTTCTAATACTTTTTTTTCATTCAGAGCTTAACTAGACCTTCAAGAATGAAGGAGAGATGGGGGTGGGGGGGCAGGAAGGAGAGGAAAGGAGGAGCTCAACTTTGGTGGCTGGATCTGATAAGCAAAGGTTTCCAGACAAAGCTGTGATGTAATAAAGAGTTGTTTAAGATGAGTTACTAAGATCTAGAGGTCTGAAAGTCTGGGGGTAATTGAGGGCTTGGCCACCAGGCACTAATGTCAAAGTCTACAGGGAAGCAAACAGTGCTATTTTATACAAGAGTATGCCCCAGGGCCAGGAATCCTTCACCCCACAAGAAAACAGAACATTCCCGGGTCCCGGGCCTCCATTTCTCAGGCTGTGAACACTGCTTCCCCACAGCTGGCCCTATTCTACTTTTCAACCCTCAGTAGCTGAAAGAGGAAGAACCTCGGAGTGTTAGCATATAAACAACTTCCTTTGACTTCTGGTACCAGTATCTCTACCAGGACCCCCAGTAGCCTGCTCAGTGCCCCTTCGCCACTATAAATCCTCTCTAGGCCCTATCCCCTTCCCTGGCCCAGGCAAAGCTGCCCAATCTTTTTCCAAATCCATTTCCCACTCCCTCTCCCTCCTGCTCCCTCCACCTTCTTGCCCCACCACCCTCATCCACTCCTCAGAGAGGGTAAGGCTTTCAATGGGAGTCAATAGTCTAACACATTGCTTTGAAAAGGACCAAGGCCCTCCCCCTATATCTAGGCTGAGCAAAGTATTGTTCCAGAGAGAACTGGTTCCAAAATGTCAGAACAAGCAGTAAGGATAAATCTTAGTCTCACTGCCAGTGGCCCCACTAATATTCTTTAAAAAATGCTGGAGTGCCGCAAGTGGCCACAGGCGGCAGCTGTAGGCAAGCAGGGAACTCTAGTCCCAAAGGCAGAGACGACTGTGGGGACCATGTGAGCAGAAGCACATCCTGGAGGAGCAACTGGCTGTGGGCAGGCAGGCACATGGCAGATGGGCAGGAGACAGAAACAAATGCTGGCGTGACCCCCCCCTCCCCGCAGCACCCTGCCCAAGATTCCCCGTTGGTTTCCGTGTCCCAGGAGAGATGGCAGCCAGTCTCAGGAGAGACAGCAGGCAGTGCAGGCTTTGGGAGCAGCCAGTGTGGCGGCAAGCAGACACATGGCAAGCGGGCAGGAGACAGAGACATGGACATGTAGAATGAGATTGAAATATTTATTCAGGGGATTATGGAGGAAAGAGGGGGCAGAGAGGGAAAGGGAGAGGGAGAAGGAGAGGGAGAGAAAGAGAGACAGAGAGAGAGAGAAAGGGAGAGAGAAAGACAGAGACATGTGTGCACACGCCAAGTGAAAGAACAGAAAGAGACCAAAATGGTGACGAAAGGTCAGAAGTCGCTGGGAGTGGGTGTGGTTAGCCCCTTAAAGGGACCAGAGACCAAAGGAATAACACCCACATTCTGCCCCAAGGGTCTTCACCAACCCCACATCAGACAGAGGACTGATCTCCAAAATTTGTAAAGAACTCAAGAAATTAGACAGCAAAATATCAAATAATCTAATTAAAAATGGGGTACAGATCTAAACAGAGAATTCTTAACAGAAGAATTACAAATGGTTGAAAGTCACTTAAGGAAATGTTCAACACCCTTAGCCATCAGGGAAATGCAAATTAAAAGGAATCTGAGATACCATCTTACACCAGTCAGAATGGCTAAGATCAAAAACATCAATGATAACTTATGCTCGAGAAGATGCGGAGTAAAGGGACCACTTCTGCATTGCTGATGGGAGTGCAAAGTGTACAACCACTCTGGAAATCAGTGTGGTGGTTTCTCAGAAAATCGGGCATCAACCTACCTCAAGGATGACCCAATCTCACTACTGTCATATAAAGCTTTTGTTTCTTTTATCAGTGAAACTTTTTTATTTAGAGCCTGAGGTTAGCCTTGAACTCCAGGCAATCATCCTTCCTCAGCTTTCCAAGTGGTGGGAAGTGCCAGTTCAAGAGCAGCTTTAACAGCCAAGTTAGTGCAGTGGTGTGTTCTCCATTGATCTCTAGCGTTACCTTATTATTCTAGTTTCAGGGTCCTGGGTTTAAATATTCAAATGTACCATTTGCACATTTGAGTCCAACCCCTGCACCTTGAAAGCTGTCCATTGTTTGCTTTGAAAGGGAAGGATAATAATATTTCCATTTAACTAAATCAAAGTCTAGTTTCAGACCTCAGTCCACAAAGGTTCTCTGAGTAGGAGGCTCTTGGTATACCAGTAACTCTTCCCCCAAGAGACAGGGCTCTGACTTGTATATCACCTTAACTATATCCCCATGGGTTTGGATAGGTCCCTATGCAAACAAAGAGTTCAGGCTTCATTTTTCACTTGAAAAACAACAAGCTTGGAGAGAGAGAGAGAAAGAGAGAGGGAGAGAGAGAGAGAGAGAGAGAGAGAGAGAGAGAGAGAGAGAGAGAACACCCCTTCCAGTGTAGCTGCTGCCTTACTCCCTCTCTCCCACACCCCTTCAATACATTGCCTCTTGGGATCCTGGGTAATTGGATGAAAAGTCTTCCTAAAGGGCACCCATGGCACAGTGCTGTGGCTGCACCTGCTTAGCTAACAGAACTTCAGTTCTCACTCAGAAGCAAGGTTCAGTTATTCCACTCTTTTGCATCTGTAGCATCCATAATGATGCCAGTCCTTGTGAATTTCATGACATCTGCTTCATGGCACAATGTGTAATTTAATACCATAAATGACCTACGAGTGTTTGAGGAAAGTATCTACTCTCCACTCCTTGAGCCCAGTATTCTGCATGCATCCATTAAAACAAGTTCCTGGATTGTACAGACCAGAACAGCAGTTTACTTGCTGATTCTTTTTTGTTTCTCTTTTCTTTCCTCCCCCCCCTCTCTCTGTCTCTCTCTCTCTGTCTCTCTCGCTCCTTTCCTTTCTGATTTTCTGAGACAGGGACTCTCTATATAGCCCTAGCTGTCCTGAAATTCATGATGTGTAGACAAGTCTGGATTCAAATTTACAGTGCCACCTGCCTCTGTTTATGTTTTTTTTACGACAGAGTCTTCATGCGTGTAGTCCAAGGTTACCTCAAATATATTATGTGTCCTAGATTGGTCTTCAACTCAAAGTCCCCCTGCCTTGGCATCCCTTGAGGGCTAAGATTATAGGTTTCTGCCACCACATATGGTTACTTGTAATTTTTATTTATTTATCTATTTATTTATCTATTTATTTATTTATTTATTTATTTATTTTTTCTGCCAGACTTACTAATTATGAGGGGGTAAGTATTAAAATATCCTACTGTGATAGTATAGTTATGTTTTTTTCTTTTAAATGTGTACTTCTATCTTATTTCATCAGATATATGCAAATCTTTAGAATTGTTATTCTTTTAAGTGAACCAGACCTTCATCATTTAGCTAAGAATTGTTTTTTTCTTTTTGCCTTAAAGTCAGTTTTGACTAATCTGAATAGACCTTCATAAGCTTTCTTTTGGCTAGTGTGTGCCAGGGATATTTCTTTTCAGTACTGTCTCAATATATGTTTGCTCTAAGAAACAGCATGAAGTTCAGTTTTTTTCTATCTCCAGTAGGAAGCCATTGCCATTTAACTATGGAGTTTAGTTTGTTTACAACTAGCCTAACATTTTTATTTCTGTCATCTGATTTTATGCTTGTCGGCTCATCTTTCTATTTATTTTCATCCTTTGTTCTCTTGACTTCTTTGAAATGTGAGCGATTTTGTTAATTTTTACAAGATTTCATTTAAATAGGTGTACTGGTAATACCTTCCAAAAGTTTTATTGTATTAAACAAAGTATGGAAAAAAATAAAATC
Source organism: Myodes glareolus (assembly GCF_982192425.1). NCBI lineage: Eukaryota > Metazoa > Chordata > Mammalia > Rodentia > Cricetidae > Myodes > Myodes glareolus. The sequence goes on along the minus strand of NC_142053.1, from coordinate 105,993,920 downwards.
TCAAATAAATGTTTACCCAGTACCTAGTAAATCAAAGATACCAAATGGGAACTATTATTATAATTTTTAGCACTCTTTCATATTTCAATTTATAGTTCCCTCATTGCTTATGGTTCCCCATCTGGTGTTATGTTGGCATTGTCTTATGTGTTCTCAGCCCTTTTTCTTTCATTTCTCCTTACTGCCACTCAGTTTCCTGTTTCTTCTTACCCTTCTATCCCTAGACCAGCTTATGTGTTCAGGTTACTGTGATGAAGCCATCTGGAAAAAGGGTCTCTGTGGTCCTGCACAGGAACAGGCAGGCCCTAGTCCAGTGGTTTTCAGGCCACAGGTTGGAAGAGATTGATCAGCAAACACTCAACTGTGGAGGATGCTCTTGGTTGGCCATGGTAAAGCTGGCTTAGTGGGGATCTTTAGTCTCTGTGAAGAACTAGAAAGAAAGGATGCAGTTCATCCACAAGGATGCAGTTCAGTTCCCTAGTGTGTTCCCTACTTAATGGAGGACAGCTCCATCCTTACTCTCCACTCCTAAGGAGTCCTGTTGTGGGAGAGTGGATGTCACCACACTGCCAATTTATTTATGATCAGACCTGTGTCTAGAAAGAGGAACCATTTGGGTTCAAACACATTGTAGTCGGAGGAAAATTTCAACATCACTATTATAACAATGCTACAACTAAACTTAGCAAGCTGCATAAATATGATTATGTGTGTGTATGTGTGTGCACGCTAATGTGTGTGTGTGTTTGTGTGTGTGTGTGTGTGTGAATTTGGATTCATGTCAATTAGAGGAAACATCGTGTTTTCTTTGCTAAAAAGCAAAAAGTTTCCAAGATGAAAAAGGGTCTCTTCTCATTTGACATTGTTTTTTGTAAAGATTCCTTACAAGAGTTGCTTTAATTCTTGACTTTTTCTGTGTCCTGTGTAGCATGATATTCTTCTAAAGCCTAACGTGCCACTGTAGGAACACTGGCACTGTGGTGGAGTTTTAGGTGCTTTTCTGGTCTCTGGTGGTTTCCCCAATCAGATTTAATTAATTAGAAGCACTGAATTTCCATATTTCTAGTGTGTTTTAATCAGATTGGACAACTAACCTTCTGGTGGCAATTATTTTATTCTTCGGGATAAATTTTAAGTAGATGCTGTTGATATTTTTGAAGTATTCTGGATTACAAAGTGCAATGTCACCTTACAGTGTAGACAAATGATTGTCAGAACAGTGAAAAACACAATGCCTCTCTAGGTTTAGAAGTCCTAGAAACCAAACTGAATCTAAACTTTCTTAGCTGTTTTCAACATACTGCCTACAAATTTATGGAAATTTCAGGAACAATCCATAGAAAAGATACAAGCATAGAACATGAGATGATACACAAATCTTGGAAGTGCTATAGAAAGAAATAGATCTGGGAAGGTGAGAGAGTCTGGGGAAGATACATGGAGAAAAGGGAGGGAGAAAGAGAGTGAATATGAAAGGGGGAGATGAGACAAGAGAGTGGGTCTTTTGATCTCACTAGCTTGAGAAAAATTTGATTTGAAGTGACTTAGAGTTTTACCTCTTCTAGTATGCTATATTAGAGGTTGTTAAGTGTTCTGATCCCAGGGTCAGAGTGCCTAAAAAACATTGAGGGCTTGGGAGATGGTTCAGTGGGTAAGAGCACTTGCTGTGTAAGTGTAAGGACCTGAGTTTGAAATCCTAGCACCAACACAAAAAACTGGCCATGTCTGCTTGTGCCTGTAACTCCAGTGTTTGGCAAGTGAAAACAGGAAGATGAGAGAAGCTCACTGGTTGGCGGGCCTAGCTTCTGGTTCAGTGGGGGGACACTGTCTCAAGGAAATAGGGAGACAAGTGATAGAGGAAGGCACTGAATGTCCTCCTTTGGACTCTGCATATGCAGTGCAGGGGTGTGAACCCACAAATTCACATTCATGCAACATGCTGCAACATACACACTCACACATATACATACTCACAAACATGCACATGTACACACACGTGTACATTCATGACCTTGCATATGTGCACACACACATGCACACTCACGACCATGCCCATGTGCACACACATGCACACTCAAGACCTTGCCCATGTGCACAAAAACATACACACACACTCATGAACATGTGCACATGCACACTCATGACCATGCATGTGTGCACACACACATGCACACTAATGACCATGCACATCTGTGCACTCACACATGCATACACACACAATATTGAGCACCTAAATACTGCCTTCTTTTCTTTCCTCTCATAGGACTTTGTCCTCTGGTCACTCTTTAACAACTTGCTAGGGAATAGAATACTGGTTAACCTAATCAGTGACAAGTGTATGGCAGTGTTGCCATAGTAATGTTTAAAGTTTGGAAGCAATTAATTTCTTCAGCCACAAGTGCACTTGACTTTAAACAAGCTAAGTTTAGAAACTTGTAGATATTTGGAGGTATCTGTTTCATAAACAGAGTCTTTAATCCTTGTAAGGCATTTATTATTTAAAATAGGCAAAACCAGACAAGGAGGAGTTCTATCCAGAGAGGTGAGTGGGTGCTCACCTGGGCGGACTGTCCAGGAAGAGAGCACAGTCCCTCCCCTCTCAGCTTCTGCAGCAGGGTCTTCAGTGTTCCATGGGACGGGACACCTCCCGGCCCCCACTGCTGCCGCCCTTTTGTCTCCTGTGTCCTTGGAATACCAGATGTCCCTGTTTCAGTGCTGAGGAGTCCTATCCAGAGAGTGTTGAGGAGTTCTATACAGAGAGTGCTGAGGAGTTTCATTCAGAGAGGAAGAGATGGGCAGACACCAATGCAAGAATTCCTCCAACAACCTGAAAGGCAACATGACATCACCACAATCCAGGGATCACGAAACTAGAAGAATTGAACACCCTACTTGAGAAGAAATAGAAGAAATCGACTCTAAGCGGATCTTTATGAAAATAATAGAGGAACTTAAACAGGACGTGAAAATCTGCCATAAAGAAATGGAAGATAAGTATAACAAAAAGATTGAGGAATTTGAGAAAAGACATGGAAGAGAATTATACCAAAAAGTTTGAAGAGATAAGTAAATCTGTAAATGAAATTCTGGGAAACCAAGAAAAAACAATCAAACAGGTAATGGAAACAGTTCAAGATTTGAAAACTGAAATTGAGGCAATGAAGAAAACACAAACTGAGGGCCGGCTGGCTATGGAAAATCTAGGTAAATGAACAGAGACTTCAGAAACAAGCATAACCAACACAATACAAGAGGTAGAAGAATCTCGGACTCTGAAGACACCATAGAGAAAATAAACGCTCTGACCAAAGAAAACAGCAAATCCAACAAATCCTCATCACAAAACATTCAGGAAATGTGGGACACAGCAAAAAACCAAATCTAAGAATAATAGGAGTAGAAGAAGGAGAAGAATTGCAGATCAAAGGTCCAGAAAATATATTCAACAAAATTATAGAAGAAAACTTCCCCAACCTAAAGAATGATATCCCTATGAAGGTTCAAGAAGCATACAGAACACCAAATAGGCTGGATCAAAAAAAAAAAAAAACCATACCCTCGCCATATAATAATCAAAACACAAACATTCAGATTAAAGAAAGAATATTAAGAGCTGTAAAGGAAAAAGATCAAGTTACTTATAAAGGTAAACCTATCAGACTTACACCAGACTTCTCTATGGAAACCATGAAAGCCAGAAGGTCCTGGATAGAGGTACTGCAGAAACTAAGAGACCATGGATGCAAACCCAGACTACTATACCCAGCCAAGCTATCGTTCACTATCAATGGAGAAAACAACATATTCCAGGATAAAAACATCTAGCGACCCTTCATAAGCACAACTCAAAGAAGAAAAACACATACACTCTACTACCCCCGCCAAAAAAAATAACCGGAGTCAACAACCACTGGTCATTAATATCACTTAATATCAATGGACTCAATTCACCTATAAAAAGGCACAGACTTAGAGATTGGATAAGAAAACAGGATCCAACATTCTGCTGTTTACAAGAAACACCTCAACCACAAAGACAGACATCTACTCAGAGTAAAGGGCTAGGAAAAGGTTTTTCAAGCAAACGGACCTAAAAAACAAGCGGGTGTGGCCATTCTAATATCTAACAAAATTGTCTTCAAACTAAAATCTATCAGAAGAGATAGAGATGGACCTTTCATACTCCTAACAGGAACATTTCATCAGGAGGAAGTCTCAATCCTGAATATCTATGCCCCTAATATAAAGGCACGAACTTATGTAAAAGAAATACTTCTAGAATTCAAGGCAGTAATCAAACCACACACACTATTAGTAGGAGACTTCAACACACCTCTCTCACCAATGGACAAGTCAATCAGACAGAAACCCAACAGAGAAATTAAAGAATTATTGGAGGTATTGAATCAAATGGACTTAACAGATATCTATAGAACATTCAACCCAAATAGGAAAGAATATACCATCTTCTCTGCAGCTCATGGAACCTTCTCAAAAATTGACCACACACTCGGTAACAAAGCAGACTTCCACAGATACAAAAAAATATTAGTAACCCTCTGTGTCTTGTCAGATCACCATGGATTAAAATTAGAATTGAACAACAATGCTACTCCAAGGAAGCAAACAAACTCATGGAAGTTGAACTGTCAACTATTAAATCACCCCTGGGTCAAGGAAGAAATAAAGAAAGAAATTAAAGTCTTCCTTGATTTTAATGAAATTAAGACACAACATACTCAAACCTGTGGGACACTATGAAAGCAGTGCTATGAGGAAAGTTCATAGAACTAACTGCCCAATTAAAGAAAACTGGGAAAGCACATATTGGAGACTTAACAGCACATTTGAAAGCACTAGAAAAAAAAAAGAAGTGGATTCTCCCAGGAGGAGTAGAAGATTGGAAATAATCAAACTGAGGGCTGAAATCAACAAAATAGAAACACAGAAAACAATTCAAAGAATCAATAAAACGAATAGCTGGTTCTTGGAGAAAATCAACAAGATTGACAAACCCCTAGCCAAACTACTCAAACGGCAAAGAGAGAACATGCAAATTAATAAGATCAGAAATGAAAAGGGGGACATAACCTCAGACACAGAGGAAATTCAGAGAATCATTAGATCTTACTACAAAAGCCTGTATGCCAAAAAATTGGAAAATGTAAAAGAAGTGAAAATTTTTTTGCTAAGTACCATATACCAAAGTTGAACCAAGACCAGTTGAACAATCTAAATTGACCTGTCAGTCGTGAAGAATTAGAAGCTGTTATCAAAAAACTCCCTACCAAAAAAAGCCAAGGGCCAGAAGGTTTCAATGCAGAATTCTACCAGAACTTCCAGGAAGAGCTAATATCTATACTCCTTAATGTATTCCACAATATAGAAACAGAAGATTTATTGCCAAACTCTTTCTATGAAGCTACAGTTACCCTAATAACAAAACCCCACAAAGACACAACCAAGAAAGAGAATTACAGGCCAATCTCACTCATGAACATCGAAGCAAAAATTCTCAACAAAATCCTGGCAAACCGAATCCATGAACACATTAGAAAAATCATCCATTATTATAAGGTGGTCTTCATTCTAGAGATGCAGGGTTGGTTCAACATATGCAAATCTATCAGTGTAATCCATCATATAAATAAACTGAAAGAAAAAAAACACATGATCATTTCATTGGATGATGAAAAAGCATTTGACAAAATTCAACACTCCTTTATGATAAAGGTGTTGGAGAGATTGGGGATACGAGCATCATACCTAAATATAATAAAAGCAATATATAGCAAGCCGACAGCTAACATCAATGAATGGAGAGAAACTCAAAGCCATTCCACTAAAATCAGGAACACGACAAGGCTGTCCACTCTCTCCATACCTCTTCAATATAGTGCTTGAAGTTCTAGCAATAGCAATAAGACAACATAAGGGGATCAAGGTGATTCAAATTGGAAACGATGAAGTTAATCTTTCGTTATTTGCAGACGATATGATAGTGTACATAAGCGACCCCAAAAACTCTACCAAAGAATTCCGACAGTTGATAAACACCTTTAGTAATGTGGCAGGATACAAGATCAACTCCAAAAAATCGGTTGCCCTCCTATACACAAAGGATAAAGAAGCAGAGAGGGAAAACAGAGAAACATCACCTTTCATGATAGCCACAAATAGCATAAGATATCTTGGGGAAACTCTAACCAAGGAAGTGAAATACCTATTTGACAAGAACCTTAATTCCTTGAAGAAAGAAATTGAGGAGGATACCAGAAAATGGAAAGACCTCCCCTGCTCATGGATTGGGAGAATCAACATAGTGAAAATGGCAATTCTACCAAAAGCAATCTATAGATTCAATGCAATCCCCATCAAAATCCCATCACAATTCTTCACAGACCTTGAGAGAACAATAATCAAGTTTATATGGCAAAACAAAAAACCCAGGTTAGCCAAAACAATCTTATACAATAAGGGAACTTCTGGAGGCATTACCGTCCCTGACTTCTAACTCTATTACAGAGCAACAGTATTGGAAACAGCTTGGTATTGGCATAACAACAGAGAAGTCGACCTATGGAATTGAATAGAAGACCCATGTATTAACCCACAAACTTATGAATACCTGATTTTCGACAAGGGAGCTAAAGGTATACAATGGAAGAAGGAAAGCATCTTTAACAAATGGTGCTGGCATAACTGGATGTCAACCTGTAGAAGAATGAAAGTAGATCCATATCTATTACCATGCACAAAACTCAGGTCCAAATGGATTAAAGACCTCAACATCAATCTGTCCACTTTGAACCTGATATAAGAGAAAGCGGGAAGTAGTCTACAAGATATAGGCAAAGGAGACCACTTTCTAAACAGAACCCCAGTAGCACAGACAGTAAGAGAATCAATGAATAAATGGGACCTGCTGAAACTGAGAAGCTTCTCTAAAGCAAAGGACACTGTCAGTAAGACAAAAAGGATACCTTCCGACTGGGAGAAGATCTTCACCAACCCCTCATCAGACAAAGGTCTGATCTCCAAAATATACAAAGAACTCAAGAAACTAGACACTAAAACTCTAATTAACCCAATTAAAAATGGGGTACTGAACTGAACAGAGAATTCACAACAGATGAACTTCGAATGGCCAAAAGGCGCTTAAGGTCATGCTCAACCTCCTTAGCGATCAGGGAAATGCAAATCAAACAACTTTGAGATACCATCTTACACCTGTCAGAATAGCCAAACTCAAAAACACCAATGATAGCCTACGCTGGAGAGGATGTGGAGTGAGGGGAACACTCATCCATTGTAGGTTGGAATGCAAACTTGTGCAGCCACTGTGGAAATCAGTGTGGCGGTTTCTCTGGAAACTAGGAGTCAACCTCCCTCAAGACCTAGCAATTCCACTCTTGGGAATATACCCAAGAGTTTCCCTATCATACTACAAAAGCATTTGTTCAACTATGTTCATAGCAACACTATTTGTAATAGCCTGAACATGGAAACAACCTAGGTGCCCCTCAATAGAAAAATGGTTAAAGAATGTGTGGAACATATACACATTAGAGTTTTACTCAGCGGTAAAAAACAATGACATCTTGAATTTTGCATGCAAATGGATGGAAATAAAAAATGCTTTACTGAGTGAGGTAACCCAGACCCAAAAAGAGGAATATGGTATGTACTCACTCATAAGTGGATTCTCGCCATAGTTAAAGGTCTTTTAGCCTATAATTCGTGATCCTAGAGAAGCTAATTAAGAAGGTGAACCTGAAGAAAATCAAATAGTTATTTTCTTGGATATTGGAAATAGACACGATTGCCAGGCAAACTTGGGTGCATGGGGGTGGGGTGGGGGGTGGAAGTAAGGGGAGATGATTAGAGAGAAGGGAGAAGGGGAGGATTGGGGATGGCTTGGGGGAATGGGATGGGGGGGAGGAAGGATGGATATGAGATTAGGGAAGTATATATCTCAATTAAGGGAGCCATTTTAGGGTTTGCAAGAGTCTTGATTCTGGAGGGGTTCACAGGCCCATGGAGAGTTCCCCAGATTCTTCCCTGGGCAGCAGAGGAGAGGGTGCCTGAACTTGCCTTGCCCCATAACCATACTGATGAATATTTTGTATATCACCATAGAACCTTCATCTGGCGATGGATGGAGATAGAGTCAGAGACACACACTGGATCACTGGAATTAATTCCCTAGGTCCAAATGAGAAGCAGATGGAGGGAGAACGTGAGCAAGAAAGGCAGGACTAGAGGGATCCCTCGTCTGATGATAGATGGAGATAGAGACGGAGACCCACATTGGAGCACTGGACTGAGTCCCCAAGGTCCAAATGAGGAGCAGAAGGAGAGAGAACATGAAAAAGAAATCAGGACCGTGTTGGGGGTGTTCACCGTCTGATCGAATGAGACTGATCGAATGAGAGCTCACCAATGCCAGCTGGACTGGGACTGAACGAGCATGTGATCAAAACGAAATCTCTCAATGTAGCTGACATGGGGGCTGACTGAGAAGCCATTGACAATGACACTGGATCTTGTTTCGCCTGCATGTACTGGCTTTTTGGGATCCTAGTCTGTTTGGATGCTCACCTTCCTAGACCTGGAGGGAGAGGGGAGGAACTTGAACTTCCCACAGGGCAGAAAACCCTGACTGCTCTTAGGACTGGAGAGGGAGGAATAGAGGTAGTGGGGGGAATGGGAGGGTATGGGGAGGAGGAGAGGAAGTGGAAATTTTTATAAACAAATAAATTAATTAATTAAAAAAAATAAATAAAAGTTAGTCTGTTAATGTGATCAAAAACCAAAGCAACAAAAGTTTTATGGTCAAATGAATTAGAGGAAAGGAAAAGAACACATATTACATTGCCTCTCTTTGAGTCCTAACTCAGGTCTTAAGTTTTTGCTTGGCTCACTTTGGTTTTTTAAGTATTGGGTTTTTGAGACTGGAAAGATGTTGAGTGGTTATGAGCATTCCTGTTCTTTCAAGGGACCTGAGTTTGACTCATAGTGCTCTCATTGGAAGGCTCACACTGCCTCTAACTCCAGCTCCAGAGTATCTCACACCCTCCCTTTTCTTGCCGTCATACTGCATGCAGGCAGGCACACACACACACACACACACACACACACACACAGAGTGAACACATGCACACATACACAATTGAAAAGAAAAATCTAAAAAAAACGAGTGTGCTGGTTAGTTTTTTTTTTCTTTTCTTTTCTTTTTTCTTTTTTTGTAAATTGAACACAGGCTAGAGTCATTTGTGAAGAGAGAACCTCAACTGAGGAATGTCCCCACTAGACTGGTCTGGAGGCAAGCCTGTTTTCATGATTAATGATTGATGGAGGGGTCAGACCCATTAGGCAACTGGGCCTAGTTTGTATTAAGAAAGTAGACCAAAACTGGGTGGTGGTGCACATCTTTTTTTTTTTTTTTTTTTTGTAGAAAGCATTTTCTTTTTTTTTTGTAATTTTATTAAATTATAAAAAGTTTCCATTTACGCCCCTCCTCCCAACGCCCTCCCACTCCCCCCCCTCCCTCTCCTCCTCCCTCTTTGTCCCCAAGGGCAGTCAGGGTCTCCTGCCCTGTGGGAAGTCCAAGTTCCTCCCCCCTCCCTCCAGGTCCAGGAAGGTGAGCATCCAAACAGACTGGATCCCAAAAATCCAGTATATGCAGAAGAAACCAGTCCCAGTGTCATTGTCAATGGCTTCACAGAAAGACTGCAGGCCAGCCACATTCAGAAAATCCGGCCACATTCAGAGAATCTGGTTGGATCACATGCTCGTTCAGTCACGGTCCATCTGGCCTTGGTAAACTCTCATTAGATCCGACCCCTTGTATCAGTGGGTGATAGTATCCCTCGCAGTCCTTCGTCATTTTCTTCCTCCTTCTGATCCTCATTTGGATCTTGGGGGGCTCAGTTCGGTGCTCCAACGCGGGCCTCCATCTGTATCGCCATCCAACGCCAGATGAAGGATCTATGGTGATAAGCAAAATATTCATCAGTATGGTCACGGGCCAAGGCCGGTTCAGGGACCCCCTCCTCTGTCCAGAGAACAATCTGGGGATCTCTCCTTGGACCTGGGATCCCATATATAATCAAGTTTCCTGTAAACTCTAAAATGACTCCCTTAGTTGAAATATATTCTTCCCTGATCCCACATTCATCCTTCCTCCCTTCCCCCCATCTCGGTCAACCGAGCTTTCTCCATTCCTCCCCTACTCCCTTCTCTCTAACCCTCTCCCCTTTCAACAACCCTCCCACCCCCCCACCCCCCACGCACCCAAGGTTACCTGGGACTCTTGACTATTTCCTACCTCCTGGCGGATAGCTAAATAATCTTCATCAGGTTCGTCTTCTTATTTAGCTTCTCTAGGATCACGAATAATAGGCTCAAAGACCTTAAATTATGGTTAGAATCCACTTATGAGTGAATACATACCGTGTTCCTCTTTTTGGGTCTGGCTTACCTCACTCAGTAAAGCGTTTTCTATGTCCATCCATTTGCATGCAAAATTCAAGATGTCATTATTTTTTACCGCTGAGTAAAACTCTAATGTGTATATGTTCCACACCTTTTTAAATCATTCTTCTATTGAGGGGCACCTAGGCTGTTTCCAGGTTCTGGCTATTACAAATAGTGCTGCTATGAACATAGTTGAACAAACGCTTTTGTAGTATGTTTGGGAATCTCTAGGGTATATTCCCAAGAGAGGAATTGCTGGGTCCTGAGGGAGGTTGACTCCCAGTTTCCTGAGAAACCGCCACACTGATTTCCAAAGTGGCTGCACAAGTTTGCATTCCCACCAACAATGGATGAGTGTTCCCCTCATTCCACATCCTCTCCAGCATAGGCTATCATTGGTGTTTTTAACTTTAGCTATTCTGACAGGTGTAAGATGGTATCTCAAAGTGGTTTTGATTTGCATTTCCCTGATCGCTAAGGAGGTTGAGCATGACCTTAAGTGTCTTCTGGCCATTCGAAGTTCATCTGTTGTGAATTCTCTGTTCAGATCAGTACCCCATTTTTTAATTGGGTTAATTAGAGTTTTAGTGTCTAGTTTCTTGAGTTCTTTGTATATTCTGGAGATCAGACCTTTGTCTGATGAGGGGTTGGTGAAGATCTTCTCCCAGACAGAAGGCAGCCTTTTTGTCCTACTGACAGTGTCCTTTGCTTTACAGAAGCTTCCCAGTTTCAGTAGATCCCATTTATTCATTGTTTCTCTTATTGTCTGTGCTGCTGGGGTCCTACTTAGGAAGAGGCCTCCTGTGCCTAAATCTTGTAGACTACTTCCCACTTTCTCTTCTATCAGGTTCAAAGTGGATGGATTAATGTTGATGTCTTTAATCCATTTGGACTTGATTTTTGTGCATGGTGATAGATATGGATCTACTTTCATTTTTTTACAGGTTGACATCCAGTTATGCCAGCACCATTTGTTAAAGATGCTTTCCTTCTTCCATTGTATACCTTTAGCTCCCTTGTCGAAAATTAGGTGTTCATAAGTTTGTGGGTTAATATCTGGGCCTTCTATTCGTTTCCATAGGTCGACTTCTCTGTTCTTATGCCAATACCAAGCTGTTTTCAATACTGTAGCTCTATAATAGAGTTTGAAGTCAGGGATGGTAATGCCTCCAGAAGTTCTTTTATTGTATAAGATTGTTTTGGCTATCCTGGGTTTTTTGTTTTTCCATATAAACTTGATTAATGTTCTCTCAAGGTCTGTGAAGAAGTTTGATGGGATTTTGATGGGGATTGCATTGAATCTGTAGATTGCTTTTGGTAGAATTGCCATTTTTACTATGTTGATTCTCCCAGTCCAAGAGCAGGGGAGGTCTTTCCATTTTCTGGTATCCTCCTCAATTTCTCTTTTCAAAGGCTTAAAGTTCTTGTCAAATAGGTCTTTCACATCCTTGGTTAGAGTGACCCCAAGATATTTTATGGTGTTTGTGGCTATCGTGAAAGGTGATGCTTCTCTGATTTCCCTCTCTGCTTCTTTATCCTTTGTGTATAGGAGTGCCACTGATTTTTTGGAGTTGATCTTGTATCCTGCCACGTTACTAAAGGTGTTTATCAGCTGTAGGAGTTCTTTGGTAGAGTTTTTGGGGTCGCTTATGTACACTATCATATCGTCAGCAAATAACGAAAGTTTAACTTCATCCTTTCCAATTCGAATCCCCTTGATCCCCTTATGTTGTCTTATTGCTATTGCTAGAACTTCAAGCACTATATTGAAGAGGTATGGAGAGAGTGGACAGCCTTGTCGTGTTCCTGATTTTAGTGGAAAGGCTTTGAGTTTCTCTCCATTCAATTTGATGTTAGCTGTCGGCTTGCTGTATATTGCTTTTATTATATTTAGGTATGATCCTTGTATCCCCAGTCTCTCCAACACCTTTATCATAAATGGGTGTTGAATTTTGTCAAATGCTTTTTCAGCATCCAATGAAATGATCATATGATTTTTTTCTTTCAGTTTATTTATATGATGGATTACATTGATAGATTTGCATATGTTGAACCATCCCTGCATCTCTGGGATGAAGCCTACTTGATCATAATGGATGATTTTTCTAATGTGTTCTTGGATTCGGTTTGCCAGTATTTTATTGAGAATTTTCGCATCGATGTTCATGAGTGAGATTGACCTGTAATTCTCTTTCTTGGTTGTGTCTTTGTGTGGTTTTGGTATTAGGGTGACTGCAGCTTCATAAAAGGAGTTTGGCAGTGACTTTTCTTTTTCTATATTGTGGAATACATTAAGGAGTATAGGTATTAGCTCTTCCTGGAAGTTCTGGTAGAATTCTGCATTGAAACCATCTGGTCCTGGGCTTTTTTTGATAGGGAGATTTTTGATAACAGCTTCTAGTTCTTCATGACTAACAGGTCTATTTAGATTGTTCACCTGGTCTTGGTTCAACTTTGGTATATGGTACTTATCTAAAAAAATGTCCATTTCTTTTACATTTTCATACTTTGTGGCATATAAACTTTCGTAGTAAGATCTAATGATTCTCTGAATTTCCTCCGTGTCTGTGATTATGTCCCCCTTTTCATTTCTGATCCTATTAATTTGCAAGTTCTCTCTCTGCCGTTTGATTAGTTTGGATAGGGGTTTGTCAATCTTGTTAATTTTCTCCAAGAACCAGCTTTTTGCTTCATTGATTCTATGAATTCTATTCTGTGTTTCTATTTTGTTGATTTCAGCCCTCAGTTTAATTATTTCCAGTCTTCTACTCCTCCTGGGTAAATCAGCTTCTTTTTTTTCTAGAGCTTTCAAGTGTGTTGTTAAGTCTCCAATGTGTGCTTTCTCTGTTTTCTTTAGGTGGGCACTTAGTGCTATGAACTTTCCTCTTAGCACTGCTTTCATTGTGTCCCATAGGTTTGAATACGTTGTGTCTTTGTTTTCATTATATTCAAGGAAGACTTTAATTTCTTTCTTTATTTCTTCCTTGACCCAGGGGTGATTTAGTAGTTGACTGTTCAACTTCCATGAGTTTGTTGGCTTCCTGGGTCTACCATTGTTGTTGAATTCTAATTTTAATCCATGGTGATCTGACAAGACACAGGTGGTCACTAATATTTTTTTGTATCTGTGGAAGTTTGCTTTGTTACCAAGTATGTGGTCAATTTTCGAGAAGGTTCCATGGGCTGCAGAGAAGAAGGTATACTCTTTCCTATTTGGGTGGAGTGTTCTATAGATGTCTGTTAAGTCCATATGATTCGGTACCTCCAATCAATCTCTTATTTCTCTGTTAGGTTTCTGTCTGATTGACCTGTCCATTGGTGAGAGAGGAGTGTTGAAGTCTCCTACTATTAGTGTGTGTGGTTTGATGACTGCCTTGAGTTCTAGAAGAGTTTCTTTTACATATGTGGGTGCCTTTATATTAGGGGCATAGATATTCAAGATTGAGACTTCTTCCTGATGAATTGTTCCTGTTATGAGTATGAAATGTCCATCTCCATCTCTTCTGATTGATTTTAGTTTGAAGTCGATTTTGTTAGATATTAGAATGGCCACACCTGCTTGTTTCTTAGGTCCATTTGCTTGGAAAACCTTTTCCCAACCCTTTCTCTGAGTAGGTGTCTGTCTTTGTGGTTGAGGTGTGTTTCTTGTAGACAGCAGAATGTTGGATCCTGTTTTCGTATCCAATCTCTAAGTCTGTGCCTCTTTATAGGTGAGTTGAGTCCATTGATTTTAAGTGATATTAATGACCAGTGATCGATGACTCCGGTCATTTTTTTGGGTAGTAGCGTGTATGTGTTTTCCTTCTTTGAGTTGTGCTTGTGAAGGGTCGCTAGATGTCTGAGTTAATGTAGGCAGTGTTGGGAATGTTGGATTCCTTGGGTTGTGATTTTCCTTCTAGTATTCTCTGTAAGGCTGGATTAGTAGCTACGTATTGTTTAAATTTGTTTTTATCCTGGAATATTTTGTTTTCTCCGTTGATAGTGAACAATAGCTTGGCTGGGTAAAGTAGTCTGGGTTTGCATCCATTGTCTCTTAGTTTCTGCAGTACCTCTATGCAGGACCTTCTGGCTTTCATGGTTTCCATCGAGAAGTCTGGTGTAAGTCTGATAGGTTTACCTTTATAAGTTACTTGACCTTTTTCCTTTGCAGCTCTCAATATCCTTTCTTTAGTCTGAATGCTTTGTGTTTTGATTATTATATGACGAGGGGATGTTTTTTTCTGATCCAGTCTATTCGGTGTTCTGTATGCTTCTTGAACCTTCATAGGAATATCGTTCTTTAGGATGGGAAAGTTTTCTTCTATAATTTTGTTGAGTATATTTTCTGGACCTTTGAAATGCAATTCTTCTCCTTCTTCTACTCCTATTATTCTTAGATTTGGTTTTTTTATTGTGTCCCACAGTTCCTGAATGTTTTGTGATGAGAATTTGTTGGATTTGCTGTTTTCTTTGGACAGAGTGTTTAATTTCTCTATGGTGTCCTCAGAGTCTGAGATTCTTTCTTCTATCTCTTGTATTCTATTGGTTAAGCTTGTTTCTGAAGTCTCTGTTCGTTTACCCAGATTTTCCATAGCCAGCTGGCCCTTGGTTTGTGATTTCTTCATTGACTCCATTTCAGTTTTCAAATCTTGAACTGTTTCTATTACCTGTTTGATTGTTTTTTCTTGGTTTCCCAGAATTTCATTTACGGATTTACTCATTTCTTCAAACTTTTTGGTATATTTCTCTTCCATTTCTTTACTCATTTCCTCAATTTTTTTGTTATACTTATCTTCCATTTCTTTACGGCAGATTTTCACGTCCTGTTTAAGTTCCTCTATTATTTTCATAAAGAAGCGCTTAGAGTCGATTTCTTCTATTTCTTCTGGAGTAGGGTGTTCAATTCTTCTAGTTTCGAGCTCCCTGGATTCTGGCGATGTCATGTTGCCTTTCAGGTTGTTGGAGGAATTCTTGCATTGGCGCCTGCCCATCTTCCCCACTCTGGATGAAACTCCTCAGCACTTTCTGGATAGAACTCCTCAGCACTCTCTGGGTAGGACTTCACAGCACTCTCTGGATAGAGCTCCTCAGCCCTCTCTGGGAAGAACTCCTCAGCAGGGCAACAGGGCTAGCTGGTCTTCCCAGGACCCAGGAGACAAAGGGCCCGCAGCAGTGGGGGGAGGGGAGGGGTCCCTTGGAACACCGAAGACCCTGCCTCAGAAGCTGAGGGGGGAAGGGCTATGCTCCCTTCCCGGGCAGGCAGGCAGGCTGCCCAGGCTAGCACCCACTCACCTCTCTGGGAAGAACTGCTCAGCAGGGCAACAGGGCTAGCAGGTCTTCCCAGGACTCAGGAGACAAAGGGCCCGCAGCAGTGGGGGGAGGGGAGGGGTCCCTCGGAACACCGAAGACCCTGCTGCAGAAGCTGGGGGGGGGGGCTGTGCTCTCTTCGTGGGCAGGCAGGCTGCCCCGGTGAGCACCCACTCACCTCTCTGGGAAGAACTGCTCCGCAGGGCAACAGGGCTAGCTGGTCTTCCCAGGACTCAGGAGACCTGGTGCACATCTTTAATCTCAGCACCTAGGAGGCAGATGCAGTTGAATCTTTGTGTGAGTACAGAGCTAGTTCCAGGACAGGCTCCAAAGCTACACAGAGAAACCCTGTCCTGAAAAACAAAAACAAAAACAAAAGAAACAAAAATAGTAGGCTGAGCAAGTCGTGTGGAGCCTGCCACTAAGCAGCACTCAGCCATGGTTTCTTTCCTGACTTCCCTCAGTGATAGACTGGGATAGGGACCCATAAGTCAAATAAACCCTTTTGTTCCCGTTTTGCTTTAGGTCAGAATATTTTTCATCACAGGAACAGAAAACAAACTAGGACATCAGGTTTTTAAGTTGGCTTTAAAGCTTTAGTATTAAGCCCTGGTATACAATGACAATTCCCTGTGTCCTATTATTTGTGTCATAATAAGTCTTAGACTTGAATCTTATAATAAAGGAATTTCATTTTACAAAAATCTTAACCCATGACACTAATTTGAAAGCATACTACATATTTAACTGATGACTAATCAGTTACTCATGCCTGTCAGATGTGACAAATGAGGTGCTCATTGAGACCGTGGCTAAAACCCGACCATATGCTACAGTGCCCCCCCAGATCTATCTAAATAAGAAATCTGCAATTAATAATCTTAAATTCTGCTGGATTGCCTTGTCCAGACTTAATACAAGGGGAAGAGCTTAGTACTTCCTCAACTTGATATGCTATGTTGATACCCATGGAAGGCCTGCCCCTTTCTGAACAGAAACAGGGGAGGGGTGGATTGTGGTGGGGGGACAGAGGGGAGGTGTGAGGAGGGAATGGAAGGAGAGGAAGGAGGGAAAACTGCAATTGTGATGTAAAATAAATGAAAAATTAGTTAACCAACAACAAAAAAGTTGGGAAGGTGGCTCACACCTTTAATCCCAGCACTTGGAAGGCAGAGACCAGAGGTCGAGGCCAGCCTGGTCTGTAAGAGCTAGCTCCAGGAGAGCTAGGATTGTTACACAGAGAAACCCTGTCCCAAAACCAAGAAACAAACAAAAACCCAGACAACAACAAAAAGACCTTAAATTATTCTTTTAAATTTTTATGGTTAGAAGTAAAACAAAACTTAAATAGATTTACTGTCTGTAAGTATGAAAACTTAATGTATACTTTGGTATACTATAACAAATAACATTGAAAACAACCAAGAAATATTCAGGCCATTTCTTTTTTCAAGGAATAATTTATGGGGCTCAATGGAACATCTCCTGTGTCAGTACGTCCTTACATTATATTTTATTTTGTGGGAGTATTAACATATCCCACATATGTTAACATATATGATTGAAAAAATTCTTTTAACCTAATATCTAATGGAAGATATCAATTAACTTATAAAAAATCACTAAAAGTTTAATGGTTTGTATAAACATGAACATATAGAAATAAACACTTTTCTTAGTTAGCTAATGTTAGCTCATGTTTGTCTAAAATCATGGTCTCCAGCTAAGAAAATAGCGATGGCTTAGTGGAGTAATTGATATAGGTGGGAAGGTAAGCTATCTGATCTGAAAAATTCATGCTTTAAAAAGGGGGGAAATGACAAATTGACCATTCTAAATATCTTGATTATAGCAGCAATAATAAATTGAATAATTTGCCTTGAATTTGAGTAGTTTAGAATCCAAGACTGGGCAATGCAGCTGCATGCAAATGAAATAACTCTCAGACAGTATACATGGGTTTAAAACAGCATGTGCAATTGTTTTCTGTCTTTCATGAAGGAGTCTTTCCTTTTTCCTCATGTATTATGAGCAATGAGGTTATCAAGCAGACAGCCCCCCCACCAAGAGACAGGGTTTCTCTGTAGCTTGGGAGCGTGTCCTGGAAATAGCTCTTGTAGACCAGGCTGGCCTTGAACTCACAGAGATCTACCTGCCTCTGCCTCATGAGTGCTTGTGATTAAAGGTGTATGCCACCACTACCCAGCTTAGACAGCTTCTAAGAACCAGCTATGTACACTATTTAATAACAGAACACAGCCCAGGACAATGATGCTGCAGAGACCTATGCTCCTGTTGTGCTAAAAGGTGAGGGTGATATGCAGACAGTAAGAGGAGCAAAAAGCTTCCTTGCCTTCCGAGTCTTCTCTGGGGAGTAAGGAGAAAGGGGCCTATGCAAGTCCCGCAGGGATGTATTGCTATGTACATTCAGTCCTAGATAGGCCAATAGGTGAAAAAGAAGCCGAAGAAAGCTGGAAGTTCCTCAGGCCTGCAAGGTTCCAACTACAAAGAATGGATGCTTAGGAGACTGGACTTGACCTCATTATCCACTTAATTCTGGCCCACCATAGTTCTCCATAATGAGCAGATGGCAATGATTAGAAAAGTAAACTGATGGTTACACCCAGTGATGAGATTTCTCATAGCTCTTTAAGTCAAAGCATACCGAAGAAATGTGGGGACCTAGGAGGTTTAACTGAGAGTCAGCTAGCTTTTCTTGCCTGACAAGCCTTTCTACCAAGCACTGAGCAAGCTATGTGAGAGTCTTCCACAGGGAGTGGCTGCCTTCAAACAATCAAATCCAGATTCTAAAATAAATAAATGAACTTCTCTCTTTGCAGGACTAGTCTGTGTTTTTTATTCCTCCCCTGGGACAGTGTCTTGTTTATACATACCAAGCTGTCCTAGAAACTCCATGTGTAGTCCAGGTTTGCCTTGAACTCACTATCCTGGAATTACAAATATATACCACCATGCTAGACTTTAAGGGTCTGTTTTCAGAATATATTGTCTGGAGCCTGGCATGGTGGCTCGTGCCTATAATTCCAGCACTCAGAAGGCAGGGACAGGCAGAAAGAGCAGGAATTTAAAACTAGCTTTGGTTGTATGTAAGTTTGAGGCCTGTCTGGTCTATAGGAAACCTTGTCTCAGAGAAAAAAAGAATCTATTTCATGTTTTCATTTATGAGAAAATAAAGAAGGCTTATGATAAGCTCAAACACTCTGTCAGGGAGGAAACAGATCACTATGCCACAACTTTTACAACATGATAAAGATGTTTTGCTGGCAATCCATATGTAAAGTGGATGTAAACACAAATTCCAGGGCCACAGCAGATAGTCTAGCAACATGAATCAGGATTTCTAGAAGTGTCAGTGGATACGAAAAAAAAAATGGTAAGTACTTAATGATGACAGAGTTTGGCTATGAGTGAAGATTGGGTGTTCACTGTAATATTTTCAGGCTATTTTCCTAAGGTAGTTCTAATTGTTCCTAACACTCAGAGATTTAGTCTATTCCCTATGTCACTAGTTAAAAAACTATCTATCTAGTATCTAGCTAAAAAACTCTTATTGTATTTGCATATATGTGCAGATACACTACATATATATATATATATATATATATATATATATATATATATTCTTACTGAACTTGGATCTCATTGACTTGGAGAGATAGGTCCTCCTGTCTCCACTCCACTCCTAGCACTGGGGTTGTAGGATGTACTGCTGTACTCCCATGGCTCTGCTTTATGTAGGTGCTAGGGATCTGAACGCAGTCCTCATGCTTGTGCAGCAGGCACTTTACTGACTTAACCATCTCCCCCAGTGCCCAGGTCTACCTTCTTCTAATAAGGATGACTTCACATAGGAACTTGGCTACTGGCCCAGTCTTTTTACCTCTTTGGGCCGCTTCTTGAGAGACTCTTTTCAATGCTTACAGAAGATTAATTTGGATGTGCTTAGATAGTTGGCTTTAATGCTACAGCACAAAGAATAAATGATCTCTTACTGATCATTGCTTCTACAGCAGTTTTAGGTTAACTGCTCCAAGTTACAGTCACATTACAAGACAAAAATGGTTGAAGATATGAGATAAGCAAATTTTAAAACATAAGCTAATGGGCCAGTGAAATGACTCACTAGTTAAAAATGCTTGCATTCAAGCCTAAAGTCAATCCCTGGCACCCACATGAGGGAAGGAAAAAATTGAGTTCTGCATGTTTTCCTCTTACCTCCACATATACACCATGGCACACATGTGCCATATTACATGCACACTGTGGCTTGTATGCAACACACACCTACAATCCACATATACATACATCCATATATGGTAAATAAATTAAACTCTAATTTTAAAATTTAAATAAAAATTTAATATAAACTAAATAATTTAAGGGTAATACATTTCAAACCAATGTAGCTTGCTAAGTAGTACTTTAGGGACCCCAGATGCTGTCCTTATTTTTAAAAATATTAATATTTGACTGCTCATGGATAATGTCAGACAATTCCTTTACCATGTCTCTGAAATTTGATTTTAGCCCTTCATGGTACTAGACTTGATCCTCTTTAATTAGCTACTCATTTATTTCAAGTGCAATGCTACATGCTTGTATAAATTTCCTGTGGATGAACATGAAAACAAAAGATTAAATTTTTGTTACTGATTCTTACAAAGTATCACCAACCATCAGTTTGACAGTTAACTTTGACTATGACTTTCTTAAAGAAAGATTGGGATATTCCACTTTCTCATTATTAGCTATGGTCACTTCTTAAGTCTGAAACACACTTTATCTTTCTTTTTTAGTTTCTGATCTGTTTTTAAGACCTGGCTGGTTACCAGGCGCATGCCTTTAATACCATTATTCAGTAGGCAGACGTAGGTGGGTCTCTGTGTGTTTGAGGTCAGTCTGGTCTACATAGCAAGCTGTGGGCTAGCTAAGGCAATAGAGACATAACCTGTCTTGTTACAAAACAAAACAAAATCAATACCAGGCTTAAAACATATTCCCCTGGTATTACATGGGAGAGGGCTGCTTGTTCAACCCAGCCACCCAGCTATCTTAGCCCAGAAATAACCACACAGAAACTGTGTTCATTAAATCATTGCTTGGCTTATTAGCTCTAACATCTTATCGGCTAACTCGTATACCTTGACTTAGCCCATTTCTATTAATCTATGTATCACAATGTGACAGTGGCTTACGGGCAAAGATTTGGCATGTCTATCTCTGGTGGCTCCATGGTGTCTCTCTCTGACTCTGCTTTCTTCCACCCAGAATTCAGTTCTGTCTTCACTGCCTACCTAAGTTCTGCCGTATCAACTAGGCCAAGGCAGTTTCTTTATTCATTAACCAATGACAGCAACACATGAACTGAAGGACCTTCTACAACACCCCTGGGAAGCTTAATGTAATTATTTACTGTCAAACATTCAAACAGAACTTATTTGGGGCTTATTAGTAGGTCAGTAGTGTTGTATATTACAGGTGCAAGTACTTGGGCTGGTAGGAATAAGGACAATGAGTAGAGAAAATATCATGAAAGTCATTCCTTCCATTATTTCTTATGTTTATATTAATGTTTATTCATCTCTCTCTCTTTCTTTCTTTCCTTCCTTCCTTCCTTCTTTCTTTCTTTCTTCCTTTCATTCTTTCTTTTTTGGTTTTTGGAGATAGGGTTTCTCTATGTTACAGGCCTAGCTGTCCTGGAACTAGCTCTTATAAACCAGGCTGGCCTTGAACTCAGAGAGATCCGCTTGCCTCTGCCTCGCAAGTGCTGGAATTAAAGGCGTGCATTACCACCACCCAGCCTCCATTCATTTTTCATGTGCTTAATGCATACATTTAAGAATGGATACATAAAGGGAAAAAGTGTCCCATTGCATGAATCTTTTGTATTCCTGTCATAGAAACTAGTGGAGTCTCTCGCACATGTAGTATGAGGGGCAGCTTGTTGGGGTTTCTGTTCCTGCCCTGTTCCCCACAACCGGCAAGTCCCAGAGAAAATCAATCACACAGAGATCTCTATAAGTTATAAAGCTGATTGGCCCATTAGGTCAGACTACTTATTAGTTCTTATGACTTATCCTAACCCATTATTCTGATCTATGTTAGCCATAATGGCTCTGTACCTTTCTCAGCTGGGCAAGTTACATGCTGCCTCTTCGGTAGTCTGCGCAGGAGTGGTGGTGGAGGGAGCTTCTGTTTCCAGAATACTCCCAGTCTCTTTGCTCCACCCCTACTTCCTGTCTGGCTTTCCCGCCTATACTGCCTGCCTGACCAATCAGCATTTTATTAAAATATGATTGACAGAATACAGATAATTCTCCCGCACCATTTCCCTCTTTTTTTTTTTTTAAACAAAGGAAAATACCCATAGTCCATTTGTTGGGAATGTGGGCGTAGTATTTCAGGCTACTTCCTGCTGGTAGTAGGGGGCACTGATATGCACAAGCCAGGCATATCCTATTCATAAATATTAATGAATGGCTGAGTACTGGCTACACTGCATCTGTATAGGTTGCTATCTTTCTCCTTAGTTTATTTTACTCTACTTGTCCTCATGTTCCATAGTTTAATTCTCTTTCCATATAAATCAGACTTTGATTCTGCTGATTCAGACATGCCTTTGCTTACAGGGTTACTCCCTGAAAACAAGCTAAGGCATTCTCCAGACCTGTGGAGTCCCAGTGAAAGTGAGAACACAGAGACCAGAAGGAAGTCTGTGCAACCTTTCCAGCTCCACTTCACTTCTGCCCTAGATGGTCTGAAATGCTATAATGCAAGGTCTATCTGGCAGAAAAGGAAATTGCATAATGAATGTAGGCCTGTGTTTGTGTCACTTAAAATATCCAAAGCAATAAAGTAAACTGGCATATTTAATCCTTTGGGTCACAGGACCAGTGTTAGTAACTCAGAGCATGAAATAGATCACATGGTTACTGACTACTTAAAGCGCCATTTGGAGGTCAATTAATCAGTGCAACTGCAGAACACAGAGAATGCCTTTACTTGGCAAGCATTTCTACTGCTGTTCTTTTTGTTATTGTTCTTGTTGTTGTTGTTTTTGAAGAAATTGGAAGAAAAGAATAGAGGTATGATCTGAAAACTAACACTTACCTAAACATGTCTTTCAACTCATTCACTTTCTTAGGTGGGTACTCGGTAGCTTGACTTTCATTTAAGAAAGCCTTTGCATAGGCTAATGAACCAACATTGACCTAAATTACAGAAGAGAAAAAAAAATGACAGTGTGGCCAGCATGTAAACAGGAGGAGAATTTGCATTTTTCCTTCTCACTAAAACCTCCAAGGGCTGAGGAGAGAGCAGATACACAATAAGATACAGAAGAAACCCAGACCTCACTATCGACTTATCATATTTCTGAGATGTTTGTGTGAAAAATCATTAACTAAAGGGATTAGTCTGATAAAATGATTCACCAATAAATTAGTTAATAATTTCTGATGTACGAATGCAGGACTTGACTGGTCTCAGAGGTTTATGTTAAAGTACTCTGACATAATACACCATTCATATAAACTGAATGTGGTTTATTTCTTACATGAAAAAAGAACACAGAATTTTTTTTCACAGCCAATATAAGAACATATCACACAACTGTATTCAATGCATGCTCTGAGCCCATATTGGGCAAGCACCATACCTGCACAGAGATGCAGCCCTGCATCTTCAGCTTCAGGTGAATCATGTCCACATCAGCCGAGGAGCAAAGCTTGTGCAGCTCTGCAGTTCTTTCTTTTATTTCTTCAGTAGCAAAATCAATTGGTTTTAGACTCACCTGCTACTCACAGTTGATTGGAATCCTCTTTTTCACATATGGAAATGAACCAAACACGTGTGCGTTACCTAGTTCTCCTGGCAGTGGAACCGGATGCCAGCGCCATCTTGTAATGGAGTATGTGGTTGCGGTCTTCTACATATAACAATTATAGTTTACACTGGAGCATCAACAGAATTTGTTTATATTATTTGAGACAGGGTTTCACACTGTATTTCAGGCTGGCCTGAAATTCAGTAGGAACCCACAGCAGCTTTGACTTTACAGCTGTCCTCCTACTTTAGCCTCTTTAGTGGGTGAATTACGGGTGTGAATTCATGTGTGGTTGATATGAATTTTAATGACTGAATGAATACACATGAGTTACTGGTTCATTCCCTTACTAAGAGACACATTCTTAATTTTCTAACATTTTTGCTATTGCAAGTCATTCTTTGGTGAACATTCTTGAATTTATAAGTGTTCTTTTTTTTCTAATTGTTTGCCTTAGGATACACGTTTTGTAGAAAAATATTGTTTAGTTTAAAGATTTATATACCTTTGAGTATTTTAACAAATTATCTAATTATACCACAAAGTAGCCTATCAATTTGGATGTCCACAAGCAATGTTTGATATCATGAGTAGATATTTTTAAAAAAATATTTTATTTTTATTTTATGAGTATGAGAGTTTGCCTCCATGTATGTATGTGCACTATGTGCATGCAATGTTCACCATGGTCAGAGTGAATATCAAAATCACTGGAGCTGGAGTTAAAGATGGTTGTGAGTCATTATTTGGGTACAGAGAACCGAGCCTGGGTTCTTTGCAAAAGTTGCAAGTGCATGCAACCACTGAGACATTTCTTCAGCCTCCAAGAGTAGTTTTCTCGCCTACATCAGTGTAATCCTAGCCAGCAGAGGAACAGAAAACAAGGAAATACAGTGATTTTATGTGGAAAACATAAGAGTTTAGTTGTAGGATTGGGGATTTATTCAACTGGTAGAAAGTTTGCCTAGCATGTACAAGGTACTTGGTTCAGTTGCCAGTAACCACCACCACCACCACCACCACCATCAGCAAACACAAGAGCCTAACACAGCTGCTGCTCATTTCGTGCGGCATCTCAATTCCATGCCAAGCAGTGCTGCTGCTGTCCTTGTTGAAGGTTCCCCTGCGGATTCGCAAATTCTATCCTTTCTCCTTAATTCAAGACAAAACTTGGAATCTGCTTTCAGTATTTCCCAATGAAAGCAGCCTTGTGTCCTGGGTGCTTGTGACTTCCTTACTATCTTTGTCATTTACCAGTCATGCCTGTCTGTGTTTAGTGAAAAAATAAGAAACAAATAAAATCAACACAAATCTCCCTGCACACAGACTCTGTATCTTTTTCCTCTCCATATTTGCAGGGGGGCAGTAACATCTTAACACCGGGTAACATCTTTAAACCCCTTCTCTTTACTTGGCTCACTCTGGAAACATTAACCTTTCTTTCCTGTTATACTTATCTTAGCCAAAAGGCTCAGAAATAATTCTCTCACATTTAAAAGCTGGAATTTTCTAGAAAAACCTCAGTCAAAGTAATTATTTAGCTAAGAAGAAACATAAATAGGAAATAAAAGTCAAGTAGTACACAGGGTATATACGAATAACCAAAAAAATCCTTCCTAGCAGAGTCTCTAGGTCCATTTCTCAGGGATAATCATAAGCAACATTTTCTTCCATATTTGACTCTATATATTTCCTAAACATATAGAAATAAGCTTATGTGGATTTCCAATTTTGATACAAATATATTTATTAACCCTACTCTCCTGCATCTTGTTTTTTTATTCTTTAATGGAATATTTTGAAATTGTCATACTGATATGATAAACCATTCATACTGCCAGACATCGTGGCTAACAACACCTATACTCCTAGCATTGTGAAGAGCAAAGAGTTTGAATCCAACCTGGACTACAAAGAGAGTCTTTAGCCTGCCTGAGCAACAAAGTAAGACTATCTCCATGCCATCCCTCACCAAAAAATAAAATACATCACTCTTTTCATTCCTAGGAGACTATACATTAGAAATTATTAGCCAGGCAGTGGTGGCACATGCCTTTAATTCCAGCACTAGGGAGACAGAGGCAGATGAATTTCTGTGAGTTTGAGGCCAGATTGGTCTACAGAGCAAGTTCCAAGACAGGCTCCAAAGCTACAAAGAAACCCTTTCTTGAAAAAAAATTACTATTATACTTTATTTCTCCCATGCAGGTAGCTATATGAGTATCAGGTTCTTTCCAGACTTATATAGCGCTAAACTTCTTTAAACAAATGAACTTTTAAAATAAATATAATAGAAAACTTTAAACATGATATTTTTTTTGGCCCAAAGGGCACACACATTTAAGATAGTGGAAGACATTGCTAAACTTCATTCCAGTTGCCTGTGCCTTCAAGCAGATTTTGTTCCTTGGCAAGCACAAAAGAATGGTTTGCTTTGGGTTCTGTTTTGCTTGGCATGATAGCTCAGGCTCATAATCTGCCTCTCTGTCCTCCCAACAAAAACCACACATGTAAAACAATGCTTTCAATTTTAAAACTTTCAAACATTTTCAACTTTCAAACATTAAAAATCAGGCAGCTGCCATCCAGAGGGCCATCGGAGGGGTGAGTTTGCTTCGGGCCCGCGGCAGGGGCCCGGCGAGGAGGAGCTAGGACTTTTCCCGACCCCATAGACTCCCATGTCAGCCTGCTCTGCTGGCTCCACCCTGCTAGCGCCTCCGACCAGCCATCCCAGCTTCCATCCAGAGGGCCATTGGAGGGGTGAGTTTGCTTCGGGCCCGCGGCAGGGGCCCTGCAAGGAGGAGCTAGGACTTTCCCCGACCCCATAGACTCCCAGGTCACCCTGCTCTGCTGGCTCCACCCTACTAAGCTCTCCCGCCTGCCATCCCAGCTTCCATCCAGGTACAAATTTCTATATTTCTCCCTTCCCACTGGGGCCATAAAATTTCCCCAGCTCAGCTGCCTTGCACACTGGGCCTGCTCTGTAGGCGCATCCCGGAAAGAGGGAGTTCCTGTGCTTCAATAGCCTGCCTGAGGAAAGGTAGGCATTCTATCAGTGAACTCCCTGCCCAACAAGGGAACCTGACCCGATACCAGAAGTTCCAATAGAGAGCATTTGAACGAAGAGATGGGCAGATGCCAAGGCAAGATCTCCTCCAACAATCTGAAAAACAACATGAAAACACCAGATCCCAACAACCCTACAACAGAAGGACTTGAACACTCTAACCCAGATGAAGTGGAAAAAAAGTGCCATTATGAAAGCAATAGAGTCCCTTAAACAGGATATGAATAACTCCCTTAAAGAATTGGATGAGAAGTATAACAAAAAAGTTTGAAGAAATGAGTATAGAAATGGATGAGAAATATAACAAAAAGTTTGAAGAACTAAGTAAATCCGTGAATGATACCCTGAGAAACCAAGAAAAAACAATCAAACAAGTAAAGGAAACAGTCCAAGAATTGAAAACTGAAATGGAGGCAATGAAGAAAACACAAAACGAGAACCGGCTGGATATGAAAAACCTAGGTAAACGAACGAAGACTACAGAATCAAGCATAACCAATAGAATACAAGAGATAGAAGAACGAATCTCAGATTCTGAAGATACCATAGAGAAAATAAATGCTCTGGTCCAAGAAAATGGCAAATCCAACAAATTCTCTTCACAAAACATTCAGGAAATCTGGGACACAATAAAAAAACCAAATATAAGAATAATAGGGATTGAAGAAGGAGAAGAACTGCAGATCAAAGACCCAGAAAATATATTTAACAAAATTATAGAAGAAAACTTTCCCAATCTAAAGAACGATATTCCTATGAAGGTTCAAGAAGCATACAGAACGCCAAATAGACTGGATCAAAAAAAAAGTCCCCTTGCCATATAATAATCAAAACACAAAACATTCAGATTAAAGAAAGAATATTAAGAGCTGCAAAGGAAAAAGGTCAAGTGACTTATAAAGGTAAACCTATCAGGCTTACACCAGACTTCTCTATGGAAACCATGAAAGCCAGAAGATCCTGGATAGAGGTACTGCAGAAACTAAGAGACCATGGATGCAAACCCAGACTACTATACCCAGCCAAGCTATCATTCACTATCACGGGAGAAAACAAAATGTTCCAGGATAAAAATAAATTTAAACAATTCGTAGCCACAAATCCAGCCCTACAGAAAGTAATAGAAGGAAAATCGCAACCCAAGGAATCCAACATTGCCATCACTGCCTACAATAACTCAGACATCTAGCGACCCTTCACAACCACAACTCAAAGAAGAGAATCACACAAACTCTACTACACACACACACACACACACAAATAATAAACGGAATCAACAACCACTGGTCATTAAAATCACTTAATATCAATGGACTCAACTCACCTATAAAAAGGCACAGACTTAGAGACTGGATAAGAAAACAGGATCCAACATTCTGCTGTTTACAAGAAACACACCTCAACCACAGAGATAGACATCTACTCAGAGTAAAGGGTTGGGAAAAGGTTTTCCAAGCAAACAGACCTAAGAAACAAGCTGGTGTGGCCATTCTAATATCTAACAAAATTGACTTCAAACTAAAATCAATCAGAAGAGATGGAGATGGACATTTCATACTCATAACAGGAACAATTAATCAGGAGAAGGTCTCAATCTTGAATATCTACGGCCCTAATATAAAAGCACCCACTTATGTAAAAGAAAAACTTTTAGAACTCAAGGCAGTCATCAAACCACACACACTGATAGTAGGAGACTTCAACACACCTCTCTCACCAATGGACAGATCAATCAAACAGAAACTCAACAGAGAAATGAGAGAATTGCTAGAGGTAATGAATCAAATGGACTTAACAGATATCTATAGAACATTCTACCCAAAAAGGAAGGAATATACCTTCTTCTCTGCAGCTCATGGAACCTTCTCGAAAATTGAACACATACTCGGTAACAAAGCAAACTTACACAGATACAAATAAATATTAGTAATCACCTGTGTCTTGTTAGATCACGACGGAATAAATTTAGAATTCAATAACAATTCGAATTCCAGAAAGCCTACAAATGCATGGAAGTTGAACAGTCAACTACTGAATCATCCTTGGGTCAAGGAAGAAATAAAGAAAGAAATTAAAGTCTTCCTTGAATTTAATGAAAATAAAGACACAACATACTCAAACCTATGGGACACAATGAAAGCAGTTCTAAGAGGAAAGTTCATAGCACTAAGTGCCCAATTAACGAAAACGGAGAAAGCATATATTGGAGACTTAATAGCACACCTAAAAGCTCTGGAAAAAAAGAAGCAGACTCTCCCAGGAGGAGTAGAAGATTGGAAATAATCAAACTGAGGGCTGAAATCAACAAAATAGAAACACAGAAAACAATCCAAAAAATCAACGAAACAAAAAGTTGGTTCTTGGGGAAAATCAACAAGAATGACAAACCCCTTAAATATTGGGGTCTTTTCTAGACTTTTCTAATAGTGCTGGGTTTTAGAGTTCTCACAATGGATAGTAGTTATCGCTTGGGACCAGGAAACTGCCAGAGTGAACAAACTTAATTATTTAAAAAGAAGTCTACATGCTTCCAATGTTTCAGCTAGGCAGCATTTTAGTCCATCTTGATTAAGAATATTTTACAGTGCACTTAATTGTTTTAGATTAGCTATCTATCTTGATCTGTTTCTCATAGCTCAAGCTCAAGCTATTGAAGAAAGAAGCTGTTTTGCATATTATTTTGAATCACTGAAGCTGAGGTGGAAAAAACCCCAAGGAGTTTCTACTACTTGCTACTGTTTTAAAATAAACTTCTCCTTTTAAGGAAGTAAAATTTTCCAGGCTCAAAAGTAGACAGCACCCATAAATTAATGTATAAACAGCATTCAAATTTAACATCTCTTTGTTTTAACCGAAAAACATCATTTTTCCTCCTTAGCTCATTGATTTTAGTGAAGGATTAGTAAGCACCTTAAGGGTATTATGAAATACTTCAGTGACAAGTTTGGGCCACATCCACTTGTTAAGACAGGTTACATTGGTGATGAAGGTAGCTGCTTAATGTTTAAACAACTAGAGCAAAAAAAAAAAAGATCTTTCTAAAGTTGAGGATGGGCTAATGGAAATAAGTTATTCTTGGTTTTACTTAGACTGAAGGTTTTTGTACCTGTGAACAAAACAAGGTTCTTGGGAAGAATTTCTAATATAGCTACTTTTATCAAAATCTGAAGGGTTTTTTCTTGATGGGCCTGGACCCCTCACTTCAATGCTAACAAAAAGCTGGGCTAGCCAGTTTCTTTGGAAAGTATTTAAAGTCGCAGTACTGTGTTTGAGGTCTTCATGTCAATGGATTGGGAATTGTGGGTGTTTGACATCAAGTTTTGTTTCTAGGGTAACTTGACAAACACATCAGTGTTATAATTTTAAAAAGATGAAATGAGTCTTATTTACATAAATCCTTTCTCCATTTTAGAACTACTCATAGAGACTGGGTGAATAGCTTTGGGCCAGAGCACATGCTAATCATGCCTGTAGCCATATGACCAATCCCTAGAACCAGAAGAAAAGAAGAAAATTAAAGAAATATATGCACTAAAAGGAGAAAATTGGAATACACTAATTTTTTTGTTTTTAAGTAAATCATTCTTAAAAGCAATATATGCACTAAAAGGAGAAAATTGAAATGCACTAATTTTTTGGTGTTTTTAAAGTAAATCATTCTTATTTTTTATTTAATTTAAAATGTTTGTACTTGTGAGTAAAACAAGATTCTCAGGAAGAATTTATAATATAATTATATATTTTCAAAATCTATAGAGTTGATTCTTAATAATTCTTAATGAGTCTAGAATTCTATTTCAGGTTCATACTCTGTAATCCACCCTGATTTGGAACTCCCCATGTAGTTCAGGCTACCTTGGGGATTTGGCAGTCTTTCTGCCTTAGTCTCAGTGTGTTGGGATTATAGAGCCCATAACCCCTAGCAAAGTATACTAATTCGAAAACCTAGATTGTTCAGAACTATTGCAGTATCAAAATATTAATTTAAAATACAAGTAAAATGCTGGAGCTATTGCTCAGATGGTAGTATGCTTGCTTTCTCAACGTTCACACAGCTCTGGGTTTGATATCCAATGCTGCATGAATTGGATGTGTTCGGTGGTGCATGCCTCTAACACCAGCACTTGGGAGCAAGAGGCATGAGAAGGAGAAGTCCAAGGTCATCTTTGGCTACATAGCAAGTTTGAGGCCTGCTTGGGCTACATGTGATCCTACCCCCTTCCCAAATTTAAATGGAAGGAATGCATAATTTAATCTTTATTGTCATGTTTGGGAGGAATCACCACAATGGCCATTATTTTACAGGAGGCGATGGAACACTGAACCTTAGATGTGAAATGAAAAACACAGAAATTCCAGAGTGAAAAAACAAGGCTGTGTCCTCATAGTCAAAGCCTGAGTAACAGGACTCCCTTAAGCTGCTTTCGTTTTGCCCTCATGTTATGTGGTTGACTGGCTTGAAGGAAGCAGCAGCTTGAGCACTGTGATACATAGCAGATGTCTTGTTTGCAATCGCCACTGCAAGTTAACTTTTCAACCTTACTCAATTGTTTTGCTATCCGAGTAGTTATAACATGCAGCAATATTATTTGGGACAAAGAAGCATGGAGGCTGATCCCTGAATTGGAAATCTTGAATGAGGAGTTTGGAGCCCCTGATGTCCTCTGAGGGCCTGAAGCCCATTAGGTGTCACTGCATAAAAATGGCTCTAGATACCTAGTCCAGGGACAGCTGTTGGTGAAAGATAAGGAGGGGGAATGAAGTGATCTACCTGTATTATGCAGAGCTTCTCATGAGCTCTAAGAGGAATTTAATTTCTTACAGTCATGCAGGGAAATAGTCTTGGGAAATAAACACTGGGCATCAGACCCAGCTATGTACTATTTAACTTACTCTTGTAACCTCCTACAGAAACCGAAGCCAAAAATGAGCAATCCAGCTTTCTTTTATAACAACGTCTGTTCATTAATGAGGCTGAAGGTAAACATATTTCCAAAAGCCCCATTATAGTCCATTCACAATTGGAAGCTGCAAAGATAAAAATTATTTTGCCAGCTGAGAGTCCTCCCATCTCAAAACAGGAAAGTCTTGCTCTTTCAGTGAAAAAATTCTGCAACGAGAACTGCGACGTGGACATAGCACATTGCAATCTGGAGCATGTTCAAAGGAGTTTGAGGAGTCCCAGGGGAACACGATTTTAAGTAGTCACCTCAGAAAAATCTCCATTTTTTATATGAATTTTGGCCATGCTGTCGAGCCAGGTTTTTCTCAGCTCTGGTGTGCTGGCATAAGATTTAGCTAAGCTATACTGGAGGTCAATCAACATTTCTGGGTCTTTCTCATGCTCCTTCATTTGGGAAGTGGCCATAAGAACAGTTCTGATCCTCTTGGTCAAATCTTTGACTTTTGTGGGGAAAACAGTTGTCTAATTTCAAAACAAAGCAAAACAAAACCCATATATTTAGCAGCCTTATTAATAAGGTCTAAGCGTGATCATCCAACCCTGGGCAACATACTATGGTTTATATTCCTTGTTAACTGTTCATGGTACTGCATTAGATGTGGCAAGTCTTTAGTTATTTTAAAAATATGTAATCAGCTAGTCTTCAAAGGCTTTTGAACTTGAGGGCAATATACTTAAAGCACACAGAAAACATGACCTTTGGAGCCAATCTATCTGGCTTTAGATGCTGACTCCTTCAACGTATATGCTGGATGTTTATGGTTTACTTATAACAGTAACTGA
Source organism: Myodes glareolus (assembly GCF_982192425.1). NCBI lineage: Eukaryota > Metazoa > Chordata > Mammalia > Rodentia > Cricetidae > Myodes > Myodes glareolus. The sequence continues at coordinate 105,961,496 of NC_142053.1, read as the reverse complement.
CATTTATTGACAGCACATCGGTACCAGGTACTAAGATGGATACATTATGTGTTTTAATATATACAAGAATCCTATATATTAAGTAATCTTTCCATGCACTTCTTCCAATGGCAAAACTGAGGCACAGAGCAGTTGAGAGGGTCAGCCAATGTATCCCAGTTGGTAAGTCATGGAGACAGAACTTCGATCCAGGCAATCTGGCTCCAGAACTAGTGCTTGAGAGACAAATTTTATGTACTGCTAAGTGTGCCCATCTTGCCCACTGACTATAATGTACACTTCAGTGAAAACCCTGCTGCCAATTTTCCATTTCCACAAATTAGAGGTTGTGAGTTACATCACACTCCCGAGAGATTCAACTCTGAAAGTGTTTCTGACCTCAAGACGGGGATGGGGCAAGTACAAGGTGATGGGACTTAATATGAATATAATATATGGTTCTGCCTTTCTGTCTGCTTTAAAAATGTCTGTTTTAAAAATAATTAGTACAATAATTAATACACATGCATCTTAGCCCTTTTTGCTTATTAACAGAAACTCTACTTCCTGAAGGAAAGGCTTACCTTAATTTACCAGGGTTTGTTGGTAATGCAACTAAGTCATTCACAAATGAATCAAGGGAAAACAAAGGAGATAGTTCTCAAGGAGAACCAACATCAGACCTATTCACTTGGAAAATGCCACTGAGCATGGTAACAACTCGGAGGGACATGAATTATTGGAGTGTGAGTAAAAGAGCTGAAATAATATAGATTGCTTCTGTGCTCATGGGATTAGTTGGACTGTATGCTGATCCCCTGGGAAACCAGCATCGCTGCTTGAAAAGCAAACTTTCCCAGCCTGTAAGCAGCTTGCAAAGCTCCGTGTTTTCCTCCCTGTAAGCATTCTTACAGGAATGGGGTTTTGGTACACAGATTCTACACGTCCCAAGCATCAAGTATGTTGTGATTGAGAACTTTCAATTTTTTCTGATCTTATACAATATTGTCAAATATACTAAAATATGACCTTTCCCAAGAATGAGGACAATTTATCTCCCTGGGAGGAAATCAGGACCTGTCCTCCAGGCAACCCAATGAGAGATGCATTTTTACACTGCTCTAGTTTTTAGGGATGTGTGAAAGAGCCATGGTGGTCAGAATCTTAGGTCTGATTCTGAAGAACTGGTGCTGAAGAATGACAGCTTTGGATTGTTCTAGCAAGCTATACAATCAGTCAGCATAACTTTCGAAAGTCACAAAACTGACAAACAATGAAACCCTTTTGTGCCATTTCTCTTCCGCTGTCAGTGGATCTGTTAGCCATTCTGAGATCTTTCTTACATTTCAATCACAGGATTTAATTAGCCAGTATTACAAATGGTAACAATTATTAAGAAAGAAAAATACTTGTATCTTCTGAGTAAGTTTAGAAGTCGAGCAGAGAAAATGACACAGATTCGATTACTACCAGATGCTCATTTGTTTAATCTACTCAGTTAATGCCAAATATAACTGCTAGGAAGCCGGTGACATGTAAAAGCCAGCAGCTCATAAGGCTCACATCCTATACCTTCCACACTCACAATAACTGTGAATTCCATGATGGTTCCATGGTATAAACTACCTTTGTTAGTTAAATAAATAAATACCTTATTCATTATTTCGGTGTTGGGGATCAAACCCAGGGCATTCACCATACAAGGTAAGCACACACTCTACCAATGACTAACAATCACAGCCAAAGTGGCTTCAGTTTACTCTGTACGTTCATAAGCCTGTCACTGTTTGCAAAATTATTGATAAAGAATAAAGACTCCTGAAATCTTGATCCTCTACTTAGTGCAACATTAGCTATCAGCTGACTTACAGCAATTATTATTTGTGGGAAGAAATAAATATTTTTTTCAATTTTTTTTTAAAATCCTGCTTTGGGAGGTGATGAGGGGAATCATTACACTGTGTCCAGGCTAGCATCTAACTTCTTTGTCTTCCTGCAGACTTTTGCTGCCATGCCCAGCTTTTAAATTCTCCTTTTAAAGATTTTGCAAAGCCATGGGTTGTGGTATTTGCCTGTAATCCCTGTACTCAGGAGGCGGAGGCAGAGAGGAGTAGAGGCAGATGCAACAATAGGATCATTGTGAGTTTCAGGGCGCCAGGATTATATGATGAAACCTGTAATTAAAAATAAAGAGTGATGAAAATGACAAAGAGATAGAGATTTTCCACCACACACTTGATACAATGATGGCGATCAGGTCCTCCCTCTGAAAGTGCTCGTACGCTGATGGTTAGGATGAGTTTGGGCGTGACTGACTGACCTTTCTCTTTGACAGTTTCTCACTCTGTATTACTTGTCTAATTTATATAATGCGCTAGTCTACAACCTTGTGTAAATGTCAAAATAAGTCATGCTCAGACATTAACGGCTCAAAGCCTTCCTCTCGATCCAAGAAGACAAGATACAGTAGTGACTATGAGTGCTCTGGAGTCAAAGTTCCTGACATCCAAATTCTGACTTTAGTGGCTAGGTAAGGCTTTACATTTCTCTTACATTTGCTTATTTTATTTTATTTACTTTCTTGCATGTGGGGGTGTGCGATGCCACAATATGAATGTATGGATAAGAAGACAACATGTGGGATTATTTTTCATCTTCTACCACAAAGGACCCAGGTATCAAACCCTGGCTATCAGGCTTGATAGCAAACACTTTTAGGCACTGGGCCATTTCTCTAGCCTGTAGTTAACTCTTCACTGAGCACATTCTGTATTCTAGATGCTGTTCTAAGTCTTTATATTTATTAGCGCACTATATTAAATGAAGCACTGACAGAGCTGATAGTAGGGCCAAAGAATGGACTCTAATAGAAAATTTCAGGCACCCTGGTAAATTAATCAAAGCCATATTTTAAGGGTGG